>NW_028270139.1:126214658-126877158 GCF_037043375.1 Chiloscyllium plagiosum | reverse complement strand
GACATTTGAAAACGGGGTCATCATCAGGCGTCCTGCCCTCACCCACGTCCACACGTGGGTACGTTTTAGCAAACCGTGATTAAGAGCACTGCACTGAGCGATTTTGCAGCTTGGTTGATCTGGCTACACAAGACCCAGCTACACGAAGCCAGTGCAGACAGGAAAAAAAACCAAATTAAAACCAATTTTAAACAAGTCGTTTAGACTCGGCAAAACACCTGAAATATCATAGCCATGCGCTTTCAAACATACAAATACGGGAGGGTGAAGTCTATTAGTGCTCCCCCTACCCAATAGGGGGTGCAAACTTGCTAGCAACGTTCGCTTCTGGGAATTTTCTTTGGGGGAGGGATTGGTGTCTGTTTCAGGAAATTTTGAGAAATTCCATCCTTGATAAAAGTCACCAGACAAGTGGGTTATAAAAACAAAACACTGGAGATATACGGCAAGCCTGTCACCGTATGAAAAAAAACACGACTTGATGTTTTCAGCTAAGTATCAGAACTGACAAAGGGCATCAAGCTGAAATATTAATCTGTCCGTTCTGATGCCAGTCTTACATATTTTTGGCAGTTCTTTTAAAAAAAGGTTTTCAGTATTACTTTTGAAAAATAAATCTATTTATTGAAAGGTTATTCGGTGAGGGCACAGATGACATCAATCCAAACATTTTTTTTCTTGGCCAGCGATTGATCTGAACTAATTGGGTGACATTTGCTGACTGCAATCTGTCAAATCGGACCCATGAAATTACTTAAATTTGCTGATGGAAAATTGCTGTTCAATCACAACTGTTGAGGTGGTGCAGGGGGTCAGCTTCTGACCAGCTAAAGATGCAATTAAAGTCACAACAAGCGACTTCTTATACCTGCCCGTCTAGGGACAAGTGTTGCTGACCAATTGGACGAACATTTGGGAAAAAAAAACTCAAGCAAGGTAGGAAAAGGAAAAACAGATTAAAAAAGGTATTGACAAATCAAATTTCAAAGAAAATTCCTCCAATTTGAACAGCAAACACCTTGTTGGGTCCACAGAGTTGGGATCAGAATTTGATGAAGCTTATATTAAAGGGATGTATGAATTAATAACGGTTAAGTGAAAAGACTAACAATTCGTTGAATAGTGGAGAGCGCAGGGCAGATTGATCACGGCGCAAGGAATCATACAAAACAACGAGTTGTATCGTTTATTTAATTCTCTTGCCAATTTTTATATAACCGATTTCCTGGTACGGCTGTAATGATGTCATCGCAAGCGCTAATCCGCCCCCCAACCCCGCTATGCAAGATCATCACAGTTCCAGGTTATGTAGTGCATTGATACTTGACATCTGGACCCACAGTCATAGTTGGCACAGACCTAAACCAAAAAAAGAGTTAACCTCCTTCCCCTTTCTCTCGGCCACCCCCAACGGAATCAATGTCCAACGGAGTCTATTCAGGACTTCACAGTAACAACATGGTCTAGATGGGGATTATGAAATGCTGAACCTTTGCTCAATGGCATTCTGGACGAGATTACTGGATGGCACTTCCTCCTGTTACAGCTTGTTTACATTCAGACAGCAATAAGCAATTTTTTTCTTTCGGTAATTAAGTGGATTTCTTTTCTTGGTTTACAAAAATGTTTAGAGTTTTGAGGAACACTATATTAAGTTGAAATTCTCTATTTCTATCTGCAAAAATAAATGAGATTGCCTGTAGGTTTTCTCTGCACTCTTACTCAAATTCAATGCATTATAATTAATACATTTAAAACATGAAGCAAAAGTACTTATTTAGAAACTTTAAGCAAAAAAAGAAAAAAAGTATTTGAATCATTCAGAAGGCAGTCAGTGTTTAAAGAGTTAACATATGCTATGCAATTAAGGGGGTGTTTAACATGATTATGAACAGGAAATTGATGCACTGAAAATATGCTCAGAAGGGACATACAGGTATCAGATGCCATTATGCAAGATTGACCACAATTTAAAAAAAATAGTGTATGCGTGACTGATAGCAGATCTATATATAAATGAATTAAAAAAAAACTGGGCAGTTTTTTCTTACACAGCAACCATCAGCTTAGACTTGGGGCTTTTGACAAACATTGAACGCAGTAAGGAAGCTCTTATGTATGCATGATTTAATCTGCAACTAATTAATATGCAAATGTATTCATATGTTAGTTACTAAATTAAAAATGCGATGCAGACCTTATGGTGATTCTTTAGCTGTAATCCACTTTCCCCCTCCAAAATAAAGGTAGTTAAAACATTCAAATAAGTTATTCATACCTTCAGCATACTTTTCAGTGCTGCATAACTTGTTGCTTTAAAAGACATGAATAGATATTTAAACATTAAAAGAAAATTACTGTTCAAAATAATAGGGAAAAAATTCCGTGGACCACTGTGATGAAAATCCTCGGGATGCTGTGCCAATTAACAACCTGGAACACACCAACATTCTGTTAACGAAGCAAAATAATTCCCTCTCCCAGAAAGATATTTATTTGTCTCAACGTGAATGTGGGAGTGCAGAAATACAGCTATAGGACAGTTGCCTATTTTCACTATTAAATTGCACACAGAAGATTTATTTGTAATAACATATATGCCAAAATCTGAAAATGTGTACACATATTTTATACTTCAGATATCCAAAAATTATCCTTATTCATAAAATATGTGTACATAAACAAATTCTAAATTCAGTATACTGCTTCTTTTGAAAATAAACAAAAGTACCCTTTTATTCATCTACACTGTGCTGCATTGAAAATCTGGACAAACGTCAAACTTGAACAACAGCACAATTTATGTTCACTGGAGCGCTTTAGAATTTTTGAAATCAAAAAGTAATGATACCACCGAAAACAATAACTGGTCCTTTTATGTTCACAGATAGGAAAAAGCAACACTGCAATTACTTGTGGCAAATTTAAGAAAAAAACGTGGGCTGAGTTACAAAGTCTTTTCCAGCATTAAACATTATCATGAATTTAAAAGGTGAGACTGGGGAAACCAGAAACCACCTCTTCTGGTTCCTCCTTCCTAGGGAAGAATGCAGCTTTTAATTGATACATATTTCCAAGACTATTTCTGCAAACAAGGTTCAAAATTCAAATGACAAACTTTGCCTCCATAGCACTGCAATGTTGGTAGTTATTTAATTCACTGTGAACTTGCAAGATCTTCTGCAGTTTAAACATAATCTAATATACACTGGCTACTGGTGTTTAAATTGAACAAAGGGCTCAGATGTAATCATAAACCAGACCAAATATTATGAGTTAACATTATTTCTGCCTGTGCTCAAGACCACAAAATAGGCTTGAAATACTTCCTCATTAATTACATGCATACATTTTCTATATACAGTAAAACAATTTTTACTTCTTGTAAAAATCACAGATTTATAATAATTTTTATGGAAGTTGGATATAATTTTTTGACAAGAGTAAATATTGAAATGCTAATTTCCCAATAACTTCAAAAATATGAGCTTCAAGAATTTTGAGAGGAAGATTTGAGTATAATTAGGCTGCAGATTTTTCATCTGCAAATATAATTAGTAAAATAACTTATATAAAACAAATCTGCTAAGTACATGCATAGTATGTTTTCAAAATTTATCCATTTGATTCAGCCATCCCACATTAAGCAATTGGCAATTTTTCTAATAAAATATGACACCTCAATCTCATTATTAAAAAAATTGAAAGCAAAGGAATAAGAAAAGGTGATTGAGAATTGGAAATTAAATGGAAAATGTGCAAAATCTTGAGAAAGTGTTTGGAAAAGGCAAATAATCTGCTGCACTCTGCAGTGCATTAAATCTGTACTATCACATGACTGTATTTCCTAAATATTAGCAGTAGTGAATCTGCATTTGTAAAACTCAGCAGAGAAATTAATATTTTAAATTTCCTTGATTACTTGGCCATCAGATGGAATATGTTCCTATTTACATAGTGCTGTGTTACACTGAAAACCCTGATACTTCAATCAAGTTCATTGACCAGTTATCCCACTAAACCATACTGTTGTCTTGTTAAATGCTTTTCAAAAACATTAGTCCCAGAATAGTGACGGTTAGCACAACTAATAAGACACCTACCATTTAAAAAAGTTTCTTTTCAAAATAAAGGTTGGAAATCTTCTTAAGCGTTAACCTATTCACCTTCCAAGGAGTCAATGGATTTTTCTTTGATAGAAAACAAGATACCACATGCAACCAGGGTATCTATGAAGTAATGTCCCATTTATCTCAGATATTTGATGACCATTCTAGGGAGCTGAATCCACTGCAATTCTAAGTAGACCCTTTAGCATAGCTAGAAGGCCAGTGTCACACAATGAGCTATGGCAGGCTTGCAAATGCACACGCGCACACAGCAACATATTACCAAAGCTGAATGGGCTTTTAAAGTAGATTTTACTATGCGTTTTGGTAGAAATTAGCCCATAAACCTTAAAAATTAAATCAACATACCATTAAAGAGAGTAATTTGATGTCCTTAATTCATATTTCAAGGCTGAACACACTCAGGCATATCAGAAAACTGCATATAATCCTAAACATCTGAGTTAGCAGGGAACGACTGGAACCAGGCACAAACTACACAAAACTCAATTTCAGAAATAAATGATTTTTATCCTTCACAATTATAGCAAAAAAGAAACTTCCAGAAAGTGGTTCTCAATTCAAAAACGTTGTTATGTGGAGTTGTCATTCTAAATTCCATCATTATTTTGCAGCTAGATCTCAGTACTTCGGGGAGCTGGAGCCCCACTGCAGGGGTGGAGTTCAACTGTTGCTCTAGCTGCCCAGGAAGATGATGCTCAATTCTTTTAGTTCTATTCCTCAGTGTTTTAAACAGTTGTTTCAAATCTTATTGTAGAAAAATTTCAAGATTTTATGAGTTAATTTATTTATAAAAGTATCTTTCTATAAATCCAGTCACTTTTCCATATTTTATAAAAAGTATTTTTTGTTAATAATTAAAAGGAATGCTTAAGCAATTACAACATGAAGAAATTTGAGATTTTCAAGTCCTATTCTAAAACACATTTCTGAAGTAATAAATCTAATTAGAAAATATATATGTAGTTATTAAAGTATAAAACGCTAATAAAATTTGAGGCTCACTAAGCATTCTTTAACAAAAACTAAAATAGCATTATAAAACCCTGGGAAGTTGCGAATCTGGAATCAGTGTCTTTTTCCAAGAGAGCTAGGAAAGCCTGGATAAGTATTATACGAAAATAAAACCAGCAAGTAACTTAATGCAGGCCAGCAGCAATGTTACTACAATTGAATTTTCCTTCTAGTATTTACAGGTAAACTTGGGGTTCATTTGTTTACTGTTTTCCTCCAAGAATAAGATTTAAGTTTTCATTTGGATGGATCCTCAACTCGAGACATAACAACAAAAATACAGACAATGCATTCTGCAGCCTTAGAAAATAAATATATCTAAATGCAATAGCATTTTATGTCGACATAATTTAACATGCTAACGAGATGCAGAAGTGGACATAAGAATTACGAAATCATAAAATAATGTAATGCTGCATCTAAAACAAACAAAACCTACGATAACTCATTAAAATCCCTATCACGTGCACCTCAAAAAACACTGGACATTATGAACTATAAAAGCAATGAAAAAACAATGACAAAAATAATCAGGAAAACTACGGAAAGGCTAAAATCAGAAAGGATTGGAAAAAAATTTAACAATTCAGGCAGAACAAAATAGCAGCAACAACATCCATTTAACATCCTAAAAAAAACAAATACATTAGGCTTCTGATGGAATACATTTACCAGAAATCAGAATCTTTTATTTCAGTTTTCCTTTCAGATGCTGACTGGCTTGCTTTACATATCCAACATTTTTAAATATATACATTTCTACCATTTATATTTTTAACCAAAATTACAGATAACCTGTCAAAAGGCAACATTAGTTTAAAAAAATTGAACTATGTCTGAAAAAAAGGTCTTTAATATGAATTCTTTTACTATACTTCCGCAATAACACAAAAGCACACGGTACTAAACAACTCAAAACTACCAGGGTTATAATTTACAAATTATTTTAATTATTGCAAAGATCTGGATTAATGCTATTAATCACCAAAAATCAAACCTGCAACACAGACTAACAGAAAACATCTAATCATTTGGAATAAAGTTTCCTACAGATGAACAAAATGTTGAGACTACGTAACCAGTTGAGGATATGCCAACATTTTGGTTCATGAGTGACTCAAAACAACATGTATAGATCATATATGTTTGTTAAAAGATAAACTCCAATAGTTAATCAAAATCTCTCATCATGTTTCTCACTAACTAAAATTATATATTTCATTAAAATGGTCTTAAAATTGGAAAACAAAACTGAGAATTGAAAATATTTGAAACTGCAAAGAGCAGAACTAACATTCCTCCTGTTGTGAATAAAATTGCCCTTGCTTTGCCCCGGTTTTTACCTCTTTTGCTTTGGAAATATGTAAAATTGCTGCAATTTAGGTCCACGTGAACAGGCAAGCTTAGAGTGCACCACAGTACCCTGGTCAGAATGTGCAACAAACTTTTCAACTGTGGACTCCTTCACCCTATTGCCAAATTATACAGAAACACAGAGATAACCCATCCTCTCTTCGGCACAGACCAAGGTACAGCTGGTACATCCACCAACATTCCAGTTCATACCAGTTAATTTTGTGAGCTGTCCTCATCTGAACTGATTTCTTTTTACTCAGTCATGGAATGCCCACATCGTGGGCCCATCCCAAATGCCCTCAACTCAACTTGGCTTGCTCAGCCATGTCAGAGCCGTGGTAGGTCACATGTACCAGACCAGGGAGGAATGGCAGATTGGCTTGCTAAAAGGATATTAGAAAATCAAATGGCTTTACCTCAACATGGGTGATAGATGATAACCATTATTGGTAACACTTAAGCTAGTAAGCAAGCAGGCTACTTTGTGCTGCATTGTATTTAGCTCCTTAAGCGTCACTGGAGCTGCACTTATCCAGGAAAGTGGACAGAATTCTATCACAATCCTGATTCATGCTTTGCAGACGATGGAAAAACTTTGGGGAATCAGGAGGTGAATCACTTATCGTAGAATTCCCAGCATATGGCCTGTCCTTGTAGCTATAATATTTGGAAAGCTGGACCACTTAACTTGTCAGTCAATGGAGACATACAACTATTTTTGGAGGGTGGTGGGACTTGAAGATGGTAATGCTATTAAATGTCAAGAAGTGTGGTTAGGATATCTCTTATTGGTGTCGGTCATTGTCTGCCATTTGTAAGGGAAATAATACTAGCTGTTTAAAAGTTTGAGTTTTAATGAATGCAAGATCTTATGCATTGGGCTGTATATTATGTACCTTGTTGCTGTGTTTTCAGCATGGGGATAGAAAAAAAAACTGGCCTACAACCTTTCCATACAGCCCCCAAAGTCACCGCCAAACGGAGGATGGATGAACACAGAGCAGCCCACCCCCACTTTATGTAATTAAATACTTAGGAGTGAATGGAGGTTGATAAAAGCTCAATTGGCCCCAATATTATCCTGAGGAGAAAGTGAGGTCTGCAGATGCTGGAGATCAGAGCTGAAAATGTGTTGCTGGAAAAGCGCAGCAGGTCAGGCAGCATCCAGGGAACAGGAGAATCGACGTTTCGGGCATAATATTATCCTACCTACACTTTGAAATGGTTGGTGTAAGCAGATTGAATTGAATTTATTGTCACGTGAACCAAGGCACAGTGAAAAGCTTTGTCTTGTGAGCAATACAGTTAAATTGCATAGATAAGTAAATAATAGGTAAACAGCAGCAAAAACCAAAACACAAGTACAGGCGAATGTTAAGGGTTTGAGAGTCCATTCAGTATTCTAACAACAGTAGGTTAGAAACTTTCGAAACTGGCTGGTGCGTGTTCAGGCTTCAGTACCTTCTCCCCGATGGTAGAGGCTATAGAAAAACATTGCCAGGGTGAAATGGATCTTTGAGAATGCTGGGGGCCTTTCCTTGATGGTGGGCCTGGCAAATGGATTCTATAGATTGGAGGTTGGCCTTTGTGATTGTCCGGGCCAAGTTCACCACTCTCTGTAACCGTCTCCAATCTTGAATGGTACAGTTGCCACACCAGGTAGTGATATATTCAGACAGAATGCTCTCGATAGACAGCCCATTTGTTTTCTTTAAAACATCTTTAAAAATGCAAGAAGAAACTGTTCCATTTTTGGAGATGTCCTTTTGACTATTGCAGAGATGATAACGTACTCATTTCCTCCCTGTTCTTCAAGACTCAAAACCCCATATCTCTCCCCCACCCCATCTCACTAGGTTGGTTAACACTCCCTGCCAATGCCTCCCTCAAAATATCTTGATCTGGGTTCCAATGGACCTCCTTTACGAACCTTCCTGCAGTACTACCACAGCCTTTTATCAGGCTCTATGCTTCTGGGACTGTTGGAGCTGCTGGTCAACCAGATTGATGGACAGCTCAGAGAGTGTAACAGGCAGAAATTTGACTTTTCCTGTCTATTGGCTCACCACAGTTGATCTTCTTTTTGGGGTGGGTTTCTGCACATCATTTTGGCTTGCCCTATAATATTTAGCCAATTATCTGCAGGATGGTAAAGGGAGCTGAACACATTGCACTCATGGGATATAAGTGTTAACCCGTTGTTGGAATGTAGGGAAATCCAGATTGTATTTAGGAGGGTGTTCTAGGATTTTGAGTGAAGGAGTAGCATAAGGTTCCAAGTCAGGTTTGTGATCAGGAAGGCAACATGTAGCTGGTGGTGCTCCCATGTACATACAACCCTTGTTCTTCTAAGTGGAGGCAACAGAATTGGAGGAGGCTGTCAAAGGAAGTTAGATGCGTGACTACTGCCACTGTGCGTATTATTGAATATTGAATGTGATGGATGGAGTACCAACCAAGAGGGCTGTTATGTGTTGCATGGTGTCCAATGTTTTGAATGCTGTTTGAGGTGCGCCTTTCCAGGCAAGGGGGTAGTATTTGACCATACTCCTGACTTGTGCTTTGTAGATAATGAACTGGAGATAGTAGTTGAGCTACTTAATGCAAGATTCCAGGCTCTAACCTGCTCTTGTGGTCACAACATTAACCAGAAACTGAACTGGGCCAGCCATATCAATGCTGATAGTAGGGGAGTAATTGCATGTCAAAGGATGATGCTTCAAATCTGTTATATTGGAGATGGTCATTCTAGGGCAATTGTGTGGCACGAATGCGACTTGCAACTTATCAGCCTAGTTCTTGGTTTTATTAACTTCTTGCTGCATTCGGCCAGTACCTGAAGAGTCATAAATAGTACTAATCCATTGTGCAAACATCAGCAAACCCCCTCATTTCTAACCTCATGGTAGTGGAAATTTCATTGAAGCAATTGAAGATTCCATAACAGTAAAAACAACTCATATGACTTAATCTATGTGAGTGAGAACAACAGAATTAATTATTATGTTTTTAGCATACCTTTGAGTATGTTTCATTCTTATATTACAGCAAGAGACAGCAGAAAATTGACACGCTGAAGATAATTTTTCTTTATGTGCTGGATTTCCCAAGGAATGGCAATCTCACACAGATTATCTGTCTAACCCTTTTCTTAACGAAAGGAGCGAGTTGTATTTTTCTAGCAGATATTCCAATCAGGGAGTCATATTTGCATTCTGATAGATCTTTTGTGTTGGGGGATGGTAAATGATGGCCCCTTTTCACAGCAGTCAGCTTTTTATTCTAGAATTAAAAGATCCACAGACAGAATCACAGACAACCACTTTTGCAGCTGTCAAATGATAAGTACATATGGTGAGTGTGGAGATGGTGCTGGGAGGGTAGGGAGTTATAGTAAGGGAGGTTCCAGCTGGATGTGTTGTTAGGGTGTCAGCTAGGTAAGGGTAGAGTGCCGGTGAATAGGGTGCGAATTGGCTGGGAGACTAAATAGATAGAAGTGAGTACTGCAGATGCTGGAGATTAGAATCAAGATTAGAGTGGTGTTTGAAAAGCACAGTAGGTCAGGCAGCATCCGAGCAGCAGGAAAATTGACGTTTCAGGCAAAAGCCCCTCATCAGGAATGAATCATTCCTGAAGGGCTTTTGCCCGAAGTGTAGATTCTCCTGCTCCTCGGATGCTGCCTGACCTGCTGTGCTTTTCCAGCACCACTCTAATCTTGACTAAATAGGTGATGCAGTATTTAGGGTATTGTTGGGTGGATGGAAGCAATCCAGTCTGGTAGGAGTGCTGGAGGTGAGGTGTCTGGTTGGGAAAAGGGGGGGTGAACAAAGGAGAGCAAGGGCTCATGTTCAGTGGTGTGAAAAGAGGGATATCAGATCCCAGAGGTTGGGCGGGGCAGAGGCAGAACCAGTCACAAGAAACAGGAAGCAGGCGAATGTAGGAGTACAGGTTCAGATGAGTTGAAGTGGGATTGGATTGAAGTTGGGGGGGGGGGGTGTGATCCACATTAAGGTAGTGATCGGATGCACTTCAGGTCCAGAGGGATTGTGTCAGGTCAGGGTCTGGAGTTTTTAAGTGTTTTGGGGGAGGTGTAGTTGGAGTTTATGTACAATAAGTATGAAATTTGTTGAATAACTACTCAGGAGTTAGACTCTAACTTTTCCTGAGTGGCCACTAATTTCATTGTAAACTCTAATTTAAATAGAAACTTTTGGAGGGCTCCAGGTCTAGAGGAATTACCCAGTGGAACCTTCCAAGTCATGTACAATCCAGGAGTTTGCTACAAGGGGGATTCTGCAGGGACCCATGTGCAAAATCTATCAACAACGGAAAACCAACTGACTGGCTGTCGGAAAGTCCGGGCTAATATTCTTTTCTGAGAGTTATGTTGATTTCGGCCAAATGCTGACAAAATGGTCATTGCAACTGAGTGGAAAGCAGAGTCAGGCTACAGCTTTTTCTGTAATACAATGAACAACTGCATATGCTGGAGATTTGAAACAAAAGCAAAAATTGCTGGAGAAACTCAGTAGGTCTGGTAGCATCCATGGAGAGAAAACAAGTTAACGATTTGGGTCCAGTGACCGTTCTTCAGAACTTATCCTACTGTTTCTCCAGTAATTTCTGGTTCTGGTTCTTTTTCTGTAATTACATTTACAAAATGAGCAAGGGAATATCTGGTAACAACATCCTCTTCAGAAAAAAGGAAAAAAATGCAAGAATTTAGTATTAAGAAAAATAACTGAAAAATTAATCGGACCCGTTTAGCATCTTGCAATCCTTTTTTTTGCAGCAACACACTGAATCATTTGGCAATTCATTTCATGAAAACCAAGCATGTAATGTTTAAAAGTTCTGCCCTTTTTGCTCTTAAATTCCTATTTGCTGAACTCGATGAAATTTGAGCCCTTTATTCTTGTGAACAGGTTGCTTGATTAACCCTGCAAAATCTTGAAAATTTTAAGTAGGTACTACAGAGTCTCCTCATTGAACTGACACATATGTTCAGTGAAATGTAGGGAATGACAGCACTGAAATTGCGCAATGACTTCTGTATATTACAAATCAGCAATTACCACAAATGAATTATAAAAGCTGTTGAAACAATTTTAAAAATGATTTTTACGAGGCTAATGACAAAACATATCTTTTACTGATGACCACTGAATAGTTTGTAACTAAACAAATGTTTCCCAGATATTGAAGTATTCTTAGCAATAAAAAAACTTCATCAAGAAATGTATTTCATATCTCAACCACAAGGTATGCAATATTTTAGAAAATCACCTGCAAAACTGGCCTGCATGAAACTTTTCTTTTATCCCACCCCAGGTGGTTCAATATCACTTTAGTGGCTCTGTTTCTACGCAGCAATTTTATTTTGCAACATAATTGTTAAATACATTCACTGTAAAGAAAGGTACAGGACTGTACAGTAGAATATGTCAACATTTTAATTTTTGAATAAATACACAATAATTCTTGGGCAACAGATTTAAGTAATGGAAATAAAATAAAACAATGTCATTAAAATTATCTATGGGCATTGATATGAGCTATTTAATTCTTACAACAATCTGCCTTTGAAGTGGAGGAAGGTTTGAGCTGAACAATGCATTAAAAGAATCTTAGATCTTCAGCATTTGTGATGAAGCTCAAGAGGAGTTGAACTATCCTGAGATACAGGCACAAATACTAAGGAAGTTGGACAAGTGATAGTAAAATGTTATTTACTTATTCTTTGCTCACAATCTGTAAATGTATTCGAAAATGAGTACGATAATCTTTGGCAACAGCTCCCATTCAGTTGCATTGTAATATCAGGATGACTTTTAGATCTCTGCAACTAACAAAGAATGTCTGATCAGCCAGCTTGTCAAGTCTGAATCTTGGAAAAAGCAGCTTGCAGATGGGTAAATCTGCAAAGTGATGAACTTGTGTGTGTGATAGTTTTGAGATACTTTTGTTTTGACAAGACGTAAAAATAAATGTAAACTAAATTCCAAAGTATACAACTCCTTACAAAAATCTAACTTAAAATGCCACTCAATTTTCTATATAGGAGGCAATGATGAAGAGTGTGCAGAATAAACTGGAAATACATGCAATTCTAAGTGCGTCAAGATGATTTAGCTCTCGGGAGAAGGGGTGGAGTGAAAATACAGCTTAAAAAATGTTCTAATCACATGTAATTCCTCCATGGACCCTTGTCCACAAATGTTTTTTTTCCCCCCATTTAATTGCCTAAACTGTCTTCATATGCGAATGAAGCAAAATCATCCGGGTTGGATGAAAGACTTTTTTCTCATTCCTACATTCCAATGGTCTAATGTAACTTCCACATGAAACAAATATTAAAAGAAACTATCTACCAGTTCCACTGAAGCAATCTTTACGGCCTGGATTTACTGTCAGAAACAGCATCATCTGTATGTTGACCTTTGAGGATTATAAACAATCCTGCCAATATTGTAATGGCATTCAGAATCAACTATATAAGAAAGCAAATGAATGGTTTTTCGTTTTACATCTGCACCTTAATAACGAGCAGGGCATTTCATTATTTGCCGATCTGACCCACTAATAAACATCACTGCTTCATAAAAAATGTGCTTCAAACAAGTTCACTATTGTTCACTTGGACTACTAAGGTTTCATACCTTCACAATTTAAATAATGAAATCATGTTGAAACAGAGCAATTCTGGACATTGCTTTGCAAAATGTTCAGAAAAGAAAAAGAATGATTTTGGTACATGGAATGGAAATTGAAAGATATTCTTAAGAATTAAATTGGTTTACAAAGAAGTTGAAAGGAGAGATGATCCCCTTCCTTTGAAATGATGGGAGATACAGATAACATAGACTATTTAATGAAGCCATCAAACACAGAACTAGAAAACTTTCAAAACTAAGAGGCCTTGCATTAAGGCTGAAGAATACAGTAACTCACTGACATTAGCAAAAGTAATAAATATGGGAATTAGACTCAGTTACATCTTTCAGATGAACAGTGGACTTCGGTTTTTCTATGGCTCCATGAGACTCCAATTGGTAGCTCAGCTACCAGGTTATGGAAGTCCCAGATTCAATTCAGTGTTTTCACTGAATGAAATGATCTCAGCCAAAGTGGCAGTCAGAATACTACAACTGGTTCAGCACTCTTTAGTCAACTGAGAGAAAGATACCTGATATCCAATATCTGGGTGAATATAGTTATCAATAATGTCTCCACATTTGGCAAGTGGGCGGCACAGTGGCACAGTGGTTAGCACTGCTGCCTCACAGCGCCTGAGACCTGGGTTCAATTCCCGCCTCAGGCGACTGACTGTGTGGAGTTTGCATGTTCTCCCCGTGTCTGCGTGGGTTTCCTCCGGGTGCTCCGGTTTCCTCCCACAGTCCAAAGATGTGCAGGTCAGGTGAATTGGCCATGCTAAATTGCCCGTAGTGTTAGGTAAGGAGTAAATGTAGGGGTATGGGTGGGTTGCGCTTCGGCGGGTCGGTGTGGACTTGTTGGGCCGAAGGGCCTGTTTCCACACTGTAATGTAATCTAATGTAATCTAATCTAATTTAGGTAAGGAAGGTGGTCTGTGGATCTATCTTCTAGTAAGGAACAAATATATACAATGTATTATCCCTATGCTGTGCAGCATTATGGTGAAAACTCAAGCTCAAAGCACCAGCTACAAAGAATATAAAACGAGTCCTTGAGGTAAAAGTACAAAAAAAGTGATAAGTTCATATCTTGGAATGCTATCTGAAGAAATACTGCTTTGGTTCATTCACAACATTCTAGTTTCAGTCAGAAAACGACAGCTTTAAATTCTAGGATTTAAGTACACAATCTATGTTGATGTTTTGGATGTAGGTTTGCTCGCTGAGCTGGAAGGTTCATTTCCAGATGTTTTGTTACCTTACTAGGTAACATCTTCAGTGGGCCTCAGGCGAAGCAATGCTGAAAATTCCTGCTTTCTCTTTATATGTTTGGGTTTCTTTGGGTTGGTGATGTCATTTCTTGTGGTGATGCTATTTCCTGTGGTGAAGTCACTTCCTGTTCCTTTTCTCAGGTGGTGGTAGATGGGGTCTAACTCGATGTGTTTGTTGATCGAGTTCTGATTGGAATTCTTTGTGTGGCTTGTCCTAGGATGGATGTGTTGTCCCAGTCGAAGTGGCGTCCTTCTTCATCCGCATGTGAGGATACTAGTGAGAGAAGGTCATGTCTTTTTGTGGCTAGTGGTGTTCACGTATCCTGGTAGCAAGTTTTCTGTCTGCTTGTCCAATGTAGTGTTTGCTACAGTCCTTGCAAGGTATTTTGTAAATGACTTTAATTTTGCTTGTTGTCTGTATAGGGTCTTTCAAGTTCATTAGCTGCTGTTTTAGTGTGTCGGTGCATTTGTATGCTACCATGATGCCAAGGGGTCTGAGTAGTCTGGCAGTCATTTCCAAGATGTCTTTGATGTAGGGGAGAGTGGCTAGGGTTTCTGGAGGTGTTTTGTTTGCTTGTTTGGGTTTGTTGCTGAGAAACATGAGTCACATAAAGACATGATCCTCTCTCACTAGTATCCTCACATACGGATGAAGGAGGACACCACTTCAACTGGGACAATACATCCATCCTAGGACAAACCAAACAAAGACACGCATGAGAATTCCTAGAAGCATGGCATTCCAACCAGAACTCGATCAACAAACACACCGAGTTAGACCTCATCTACTACCACCTGAGAAAAGAAACAGGAAGTGACTTCACCACAGGAAATAAAATCACCACAAGAAATGACATCACCAACCCAAAGAAACCCAAACGTATAAATAGAAAGCAGGAATTTTCAGCATTGCTTCGCCTGAGGCCCACTGAAGATGTTACCTAGTAAGGTAGCGAAATGTCTGGAAAAGAACCTTGCAGCTCAGTGAGCAAACCTACACCCAAAACTTCAACTGAGCTACAAATCTTCTCAAAACTCACTGTGTTGATGTCTCAATGCAGTACTAAGAGAGTGCTGCATTATCTGAAGTGTTATACTTTTGAGGAAACAATAAAATGAGACCACATCTGCTTCTTCTACAGTGTTGGGTCAGAATTCTATGGGCTTTTATCTGTATGGCAGTTTTTCCCACTCTGCCACCCAAAGAGGTGGCAGGACATTTGGACAGAAATCCCAAATGGATCAGCAGTGGCAGTGGACAGAGTGGGATTATAATCAATACTCAGGTTCGAAGGCCCAGATTTTCATGGAGTCTGAAGGATTTTGGAGCCATTCGAAAATGGCAAGTAGGATCTGTTTACAGGAATCCTGATGTCCCCAGATTTCATTACTGCAGGATAAGGGTGTTGGTAGTAGGAACTACCTGTACCCCTGACCTGGCTGGTTCCATTGCAGGGGTAATTCACCTCACAATCAAAATCACTAAAACAGATCTGGTGGTCATTACCACATTGTTATTTGTGAGGGTTTATCACACTCAAATTGGCTGCTGTGTTTCGGACAGTATAATAGTTACCACACTTCAAAAATACTCCATTGTATTATTGAAATATGGGTCATGAAAGATCTTATATAAATTTGGGTGGCACAGTGGTTAGCACTGCTGCCTCATGGCACCAGAGACCCGGGTTCAATTCTTGCCTCAGGCAACTCTGTGTGGAGCTTGCACATTCTCCCCGTGTCTGCGTGGGTTTCCTCCGAGTGCTCCGGTTTCCTCCCACATTCCAAAAATGTGCAGGTTAGGTGAACTGGCCATGCTAAATTGCCCATAGTGTTAGATGAAGGGGTAAATGTAGGGGAATGGGTCTGGGTGGGTTGCTCTTAGGAGGATCGGTGTGGACTTGTTGGGCCGAAGGGCCTGTTTCCACACTAAGTAATCTAAAGCTTTTTTTTTTAAAACACAACAATACAAATACCCATATCAGAGAATTGGGAACAAGACATGTTGGAAGAAAATAGGGTTTAATTCACCATTCACACAGTTGCAGAATAAAGTAGCCATTAAAGGAAGTGGGATGGAATTAGAAATGCAATACCACAGCCAATTACTTGCTTGAGTGTACAGACTCCGTAAAGTCACCCTATTATGTACATACTGAAAGCATAGAGTATATCTCTCAGCTAAAGTCATTGACAGTGTCATCAAGCTGTACCCATTAGGGGTGGCACGGTGGCTCATAGCACCAGGGATCCAGGTTCAATTCCCGCCTCGAGTGACTGTCTGTGTGGAGTTTGCACATTCTCCCCATGTCTGCGTGGGTTTTCTCCACGTGCTCCGGTTTCCTCCCACAGTCCAAAGATGTGCAGGTCAGGGGAATTGGCCATGCTAAATTGCCCATAGTGTTATGTGCATTAGTCAGAAGGAAATGGGTCTGGGTGGGTTACTCTTCGGAGGGTTGGTGTGGACTTGTTGGGCCGAAGGGCCTGTTTCCACACTGTAAGGGAATCTAATCTAAATATTGAATCTAATCAAAAAACTGGATACTGGCAGTCAGTTTTTGACCACTCAGTTCCTGATTTCATTACAGCCTTAATCCAGGTATGGACAAAACAGTTGAACTCAAGGAAACTTTGAACTCAACTGACTGGCTGTATTATCAAAGCAACTCCAGAAATTTGGAGTCAATAGAAATTGGGGCAAAATATCATTGGTTGAAGCTATACCTTGCAGAACAGGAGATACCAACTCACATCCTATCTCTGCAGTGTCTGTTTACAAGGCACAAGTGAGGAATTTGATGGAATACTCCTCGCTTGCCTGGATGTGTACAGGTCTAACACTCGAGGAGCTTCATGCTATCCAGCCCACTGAAGATTGTAAATGTTGTGGCAATCAAATGTTCACTCCCTTCACCACTAATATACAGTGTAAGTATGTACCATCTACAAGATGATCTACAGTAACTCACCAAGTCTCCTGTGCTACAACTTTCCAAACCCACAATATGTATCACATTGAAGACAACAGCAGTGTATACATGGCAACATCACCAAATGAAAGTTCCCCTTCAAACTATATATAATTCTGGCTTGGAACTGTATTGATGTTCCTTCAATATCACTGGGTCAAAATCCTGGAACTCTGTGGGTGCCCCGTACCACACAGACTGTAGCTGTTCAAGAAGGTAGCTTACTATCACCTTCTAAAGAGTAGTTTGAGATTTGTAACAAATGTCAGACTGGCTGAGAAAGGAAATGGACAGCCTCACTCAAGCCAGTTATGTGGTGAGTAAACTAATCATTAAAAACAAAACCCAGACATCCTTCAGTGGAAGAGTTTGTAAAGGACTGAATCATTATAACTGCAGCTTTACCGGCTCCAGAGAAACTTGCATTATTTAAGACTGCAAGCTTGTCTCAGATTGGATTAACAATATGATTTCAGGACACTGAAAAAGTTTGGCAAAAGTGTGCACCTGATTTCGAGTTCCAATCTCCGGCTATTGATTAGACAACAGATTTAAGACCAAGTCATAATCTCTGTGTGTGGAATAAGTTAAAGAAGATTTTTTTTCTTTATGGTAAAGCATGCCTCCACCAAAACAGGAACACCAAAAGAGGGTTATATGTTGTGCAGGGATTTCACTTATCATTTGAAAATGTGGTCTTAGTACTGATGGTTTTCCAGCCATGATTGGATCTCAGAAATGATTAGTTGCGGTCACGAAAGAAATGGATCTGAGTGAGTTGATTGTATGCCACTGCTTTATATATTAACAGAATGTATGTGTGCAGTCCCCGTGGCTGAGAAATGTAATGTTAAAAGTGGAATCAAGCAATAACTTTAATAAAAGTCAAACTTTAAACAACCCCTAGTTTAAAAAGTTACTGATACATCTTGAATCATAGCATTGTAATATCGTTTACTGATGTGAAGTGAGATGGCTCAGTCAGGAGACTTTGAACTAAATGAGGAAGTGAATATTCATGGAGGTAAAGTGAAAACCTGTGGTTTTCATACGTTCTGGATAACATTCCAGTTTACTTTAAATTTAAGTTAAAATAAAAAGTGTCCCTCAATTTATCCTGTAATTTGGGGACCAGTTAGTTGGATGGCTGGTTTGCAGTGCAGAGTTGCACCAACAGCATGGGTTCAACCTCCACAGTGAAGGACTCTCCTTCTCAACCTCTCCCTGACCTGAGGAGTGTCATGTTCAGGTTAAACCACCAGCAATTGGCTCTCGTTAATAAGACAGGAGTCGAATGAACTACTAGGACTATAGTGGCATTACTTCTACCTGATTATAAGAAGCAATTTGTCTCAGAAAATGTCTGTGCATGATAGAATCCCACTGGAATCCACTGAATAAGGATCAAGGTTGTGAAGGAATTAAAATTTATGGTGTGTTCATAAATTAGAATCAGAATATAGACTGTGAAGGAAAAACGTTGGAACAGATAAACTACTTACAGCTTTTTTGCTCCACTCCTTTAGAGACATCTAGGGACTTTGCAATTCACATTAAAAAAATCTCTAATCTTTAACAAATTGGAAGTAACTTTCCAAGTAAAATCTGTTCATTCTACAGCCAATTTTTGGTACAGAAAGCAAGAAATAGTTCTTGTATATTGCTGTCTTTTTTTTTACAAAGTTGATGGGTTGTCTTAGTTACAACAGAGCTAACTGAGTAAGAGGTGGGTATGATATTTCCTGAGCATCAAGGGAAGTAATTGTTGCAAAATTTATAATGTAGAATGCATGATCCTGATCCTGTTTTACATACAATAACTTAAATCGAAGATTAGCTTGATTTCCCTGAGATCAACTAACTCATGAAAAGTTCTTAATAAGGTTGCAAATGACTTGTGAAGAAATTGTTCCCGAGTTAACGTGTTTTATTTTCTCAATTTCTAGCTGTCCTTAAATGATACTTGATTAGCAGCAATAACTTGCTTAGTTCCAATACTAATTCTAATCTTATCCAGTTGAGTCAGAACAGGACATCAAGTGGAGACTACCAGATATTCGCAATATACCAAAAGAAAAACAATGTGAATCATTTGAAATTACAGAACCTATAAGGATATTGATCATTCTAGTTAGCATTATTTAGTAGCATACATACCTAAGCATTTTGTTATTTTAGGTTTTTAAGTACATAATGCAGAATGTCACAAACTTCATTTAAAGATTAAATTCATTCTTTCATTAATCTATAGGTATCTTAGCTGTTGGTACCATCAGATATATAATTCTAATTTAGGTTTGGTTACCAATGGGGTGACAAGTGTGATAAACAAACTTGTGTAAACCTTAGGATCTATTAAATTCAAACAATGCAAACAGAGATGTAAAGAGTATTTGAAAGTCGAACTGTGCCACATGGATTCTGTGGCACAGACAGCAATTATGGTCTATGGGACAGCCTTGGGCATCACTGTTCAGTTGTCAAAATCACATAAGCAATGACATCATACCTGTGGAATAGATCCGTCTTTAATTTTTGGACTGTGAATGACATCAGTATTAATAGAAAAGTTGCATATCCAGTTTATTCTATCAGCCAAGGGGACTTAACAACACCTCAATGGTGAGATTGGAATTTACATATTAAAAGGAATTGGAGAACTTCATTTTGAATGATTTTTAAAAAAAAAGTGTATTCTAATAAATATTTTGTCCAGGAACCACAGACTCTACAATTTTACAGGACAATTATGCGGTCACAGCTGAGTCCTATATACAGTTTTAGTTCCTTTACCTATGGTGGTACATATTTTCCCCACAGAAAATGCAACAAAATATACTAGTTCCAGGGTGGTTGGTAGGTCAAATAGTCCAAGTTTACTGATTTGTGAAAAATTAGAAGTGATTAATTGAAATAGGTGCTGTGTTTCCTCCAGGTAGGAAATCTAGAATATGGGATCAGCCATTTGGTACAGATGGAAATTTTGCAACTCGAAGGTTTTGAATCTTTCAAGTTCTCTATATTAAAGAGTGAGTGCGTGCTTTGGCACTTTGTACATTCAAGGCAGAGGTCAACATGTATTTGGGTGCTCAGGGAATGCAAAGATGGTGCAGGAAGTTTAGGAGATAAGCCAAGATCTTTCTTTTTGAAGGACATAGAAGAAGGTGCTTCAGCAGAACACCTACATCAGTCTGCAAAAAATGATCCTGAATCTCCTGTTGCCTGCCACTTCACCACTGTAAGACCATAAGACATAGGAGTGGAAGTAAGGCCATTCGGCCCATCGAGTCCACTCCACCATTTAATCGTGGCTGATGGGCATTTCAACTCCACTTACCCGCTTTCTCCCCATAGCCCTTAATTCCTTGTGACATCAAGAATTTATCAATCTCTGCCTTGAAGACATTTAGCGTCCCAGCTTCCACTGCACTCCGCGGCAATGAATTCCACAGGCCCACCACTCTCTGGCTGAAGAAATGTCTCTGCATTTCTGTTCTGAATTGACCCCCTCTAATTTTAAGGCTGTGCCCACGGGTCCTAGTCTCCCGCCTAACGGAAACAATTTCTTAGCGTCCACCCTTTCCAAGCCATGTATTATCTTGTAAATTTCTATTAGATCTCCCCTTAGCCTTCTAAACTCCAATGAGTACAATCCCAGGATCCTCAGCCGTTCCTCGTATGTTAGACCTACCATTCCAGGGATCATCCGTATGAATCTTCACTGGACACGCTCCAGTGCCAGTATGTCCCTCCGGAGGTGTGGGGCCCAAAACTGGACACAGTACTCCAAATGGGGCCTAACCAGAGCTTTATAAAGTCTCAGTAGTACATTGCTGCTTTTATATTCCAACCCTCTTGAGATAAATGACAACATTGCGTTCGCTTTCTTAATCACGGATTCAACCTGCATGTTTACTTTAGAGAATCCTCGACTAGCACTCCCAGATCCCTTTGTACTTTGGCTTTATGAATTTTCTCACCGTTTAGAAAGTAGGCCATGCTTGTATTCTTTTTTCCAAAGTGCAAGACCTCGCATTTGCTCACATTGAACTTCACCAGCCAGTTCCTGGACCACTCTCCCAAACTGTCTAGATCCTTCTGCAGCCTCCCCACTTCCTCAGTACTACCTGCCTGTCCACCTATCTTTGTATCATTGGCAAACTTCGCTAGAATGCCCCCAGTCCCTTCATCCAGATCATTAATATATAACGTGAACAGCTGCGGTCCCAACACTGAACCCAGTGGGACACCGCTTGTCACCGGCTGCCATTCCGAAGAAGAACCTCTTATCCCAAATCTCTGCCTTCTGTCAGACAGCCAATCCTCAATCCATGCCAGTAGCTCACCTCGAACACCATGGGCCCTCACCTTACTCAGCAGCCTCCTGTGTGGCACCTTATCAAAGGCCTTTGGAAGTCTAGATAGACCACATCCACTGGGTTTCCCTGGTCTAACCTACTTGTCACCTCTTCAAAGAATTCTAACAGGTTTATCGGGCACCACCTCCCCTTACTAAATCCATGTTGACTTGTTCTGATCCCGACCTCTCCGCCCCCACCCCTTCTCCGGCCTGTCACTCTCACCTGTCATTCCCAACGCCCCTCCCCCAAGTTCCTCCTCCCTACCTTTTATCTTAGCCTGCTTGGCACACCCTCCTCATTTCTGAAGAAGGGCTTATGCCCGAAACGTCGATTCTCCTTCTTCTTTGATGCTGCCTGACCTGCTGCGCTTTTCCAGCAACACATTTTTAAGCTCTTGTTCTAATCCGACCCTGCTCTTTCAAGAATTTAGAAACCTCATCCTTAACAATGGATTCTAGAATTTTACCAACAATCGAGGTTAGGCTAATTGGCCTATAATTTTTCATCTTCTGTCTTGATCCTTTCTTGAGCAATGGGGTTACAACAGCGGTCTTCCAATCATCCAGGACTTTCCCTGACTCCAATGACTCTTGAAAGATCTCAACCAACACCTCCGCTATTTCCTCAGCCACCTCCCTCAGAACTCTAGGATGTAGCCCATCGGGGCCAGGAGATTTGTCAATTTTAAGACCTTTTAGCTTTTCTAGCACTATTTCTTTTGTAATGGTAACAATACTCAACTCAGCTCCCTGACTCCCTTTAATTGTTGGGATATTACTCAGGTCTTCCACTGTGAAGACTGACACAAAGTACTTATTAAGTTCTCCAGCTATTTCCTTATCTCCCATCACTAGCTTTCCAGCATCAGTTTGAAGTGGCCCAATGTCTACTTTTGCCTGTCGTTTGTTTCTTATGTATTGAAAGAAACTTTTACTATCATTTCTAATATTACTGGCTAGCCTACCTTCATATTTGATCCTCTCCTTCCTTATTTCTCTCTTTGTTATCCTCTGTTTGTTTTTGTAGCCTTCCCAATCTTCTGATTTCCCAGTGCTCTTGGCCACTTTATAGGATCTCTCTTTTTCTTTGAAACATTTCCTGACTTCCTTTGTCAGGCATGGCTGTCTAATCCCTCCCCGGATAATCTTTCTTTTCTTGGGAATGAACCTCTGTACTGTGTCCTCAATTATACCCACAAACTCCTGCCATTTTTGCTCTACTGTCTTCCCTGCTCGGCTCTGCTTCCAGTTGATTTTCGTCAGTTCCTCTCTCATGCCCTCATAATTACCTTTGTTTAACTGTAACACCAATACATCCGATTTTGCCTTCTCTCTTTCAAACTGCAGACTGAAATCTACCAAATTATGATTGCTGTTTCCTAATTGTTCCCTTACTTTAAGATCTTTTATAAAGTCTGGTTCATTACATAGCACTAGGTCCAAAATAGCCTGCTCCCTTGTGGGCTCCATGACAAGCTGTTCCAAAAAGCCATCCTGTAAGCATTCCAAGAATTCCCTTTCTTTGGATCCACTGGCAACATTATTTACAGTCTACCTGCATATTGAAGTCCCCCATGATACCGTGACCTTGCCTTTCTGACATGCCTTTTCTATTTCCTGGTACATGTTGCGCCTCTGGTCCTGACCACTGTTAGGTGGTCTGTACATAACTCCCACTATGGCTTTTTTGCCTTTGTGGTTCCTCAATTCCACCCACACAGGCTCCACATCATCTGACCCTATGTCATTCAGTGCCATAGATTTAATTTTGTTCTTAACTAACAAGGCCACCCCGCCCCCTCTGCCCGCCTCCCTGTCTTTTCGATAAGTTATAAATCCTTGGATGTTTAACTGCCAGTCCTGACCCCCCTGTAACCACGTCTCTGTGATGCCTACCACATCATAATCATTCACGATGATCCATGCCGTTAGTTCATCTACTTGTTACGAATGCTACTAGCATTCAGGTAAAGTGCCTTAATGCTAACATTCTTATCATTAGAGATATTGGAAGTCATAAGATGTCCTAAGTTATCCTTTCTTTTTGTTGCATTCCTAATCTGCCTCAAGGTTAAATCCACCTGCATACATGCTATCCTCCTGCTTATCTTTCCATTTAACTCCATACTCCCTGTCGCTTTCACTTTCCCTTCCCCCCAGCTCAGAAGTTTAAAGTCCTACTGACCACCCTATTTATCCTCTTCACTAGAACATTGGTACCAGATTGGTTCAGGTGGAGACCGTCCCAACGGTACAGATCGCCCCGGTTCCAAAACTGATGCCAATGCCCCATGAAATGGAATCCCTCTTTCCCACACCAATCCCTTAGCCACGTGTTTACTTCCCTAATTTTCTTATCCCTATGCCAATTGGCACGTGGCTCAGGCAGTAATCCAGAGATTATGACCCTTGAGGACCTGTACTTCAATTTCTTCCTAGTGCTTGATAATCCCCAAACAGGCCCTCCACCCTACCTTTGCCTATGTTGTTAGTCCCAACGTGGACCACAACAACTGGATCCTCCCCCTCCCGCTCCAATATCCTTTCAAGCCGGTCGGAGATGTCCCGCACCCTGGCACCGGGCAGGGAACACACCATGCGAGACTCCCAATCCGGCTTCCATAGGATAGTATCTGTCCCCCTAATTATAGAATCCCCGATAACAACTACTTGTCTTTTTGCTCCCCCCTCTTGAATGGCCTTCTGCATCATGGTGTCGTGGCCAGCTGGCTCATCCTGTCCAGAGCCCTTTTCCTCATCCATACAGGGAGCAAGAATCTCATACCTGTTGGACAAGGTCAAGGGCTGAGGCTCCTGCACTCCTGAACTCAAGTTCCCCCTACCTGCCTCACTTACTGTCACGCTCTGATGTCCCTGATCACTAACCGAGTGTGAATTACTTAATCTCCCAGGTGTGACTGCCTCCTGAAACTAAGTGTCCAGGTAACTCTCCCCCTCCCGGATGTGCCGCAGTGTTTGAAGCTCAGATTCCAGATCATCAACTCTGAGCCGGAGTTCTTCCAGCAACCAACACTTGCTGCAGATGTGGTCACTGCCATTCACAATGGGATCAGCCAGCTACAGCACATCTCTGCTTAGTTAATTACTTTATTACTTTGTATAGGTTTGAGTTAAAATACTTTTTATTCCCTGGCCAACATCTCTCTCTCAAGCTTGCTTCAGTCCTCCAGCAAATGTCACGGCAAGCTGGAAGAACAGCACTTCACTTTCCATTGGGGACCTTACAACCTTCAGGACTCAATTTTGAGTTCAATAATTTTAGGGCTTGAGTGCCTTCTCAAAGTCCTTACCACCAAATGTCTTCCCACACCGCACATGGACTGCTACAACAAACAACCCATTGTCAGCCACTAATGGTCCTCATTAACAGCCTCTACTCTCCCAGGCTGACCTCTACCCATTCCTTTGTCTGAACAAACGTTCTTCTCTCTCTCTGGATTCTATCTCCACCTACTGTTTGCACCTTCCCCTGTTTCCTCCACTGCATTTTCAGGATATAGACCAACCTTTTCCTAACTACTTTCAGTTCTAAAAAAGAATCTTTGGATCCAAAATGTTAACTCTGCTTTTTTTCCACAGATGCTGCCAGACCTGCCAAGTTTCTCCATCAGTTTTGTTTATCTTCAGAAAGCCATCCTAGATATCTGAGCAAATTTTAAACCTTGGGCAGACTTTGAATTTAAAAATCCTGATACTTCATGCAAAGTCAAATGTTATTCAACAGGTGGCATATTTGCATAGACTACAAAGATAAATGTCAGTAGTTAAAAAAAACACAGATTTTGAAATTCTTCCACAGGTCAAATTGAATTTATATTGTATTTATTCTAATGAAAGAGATTTTTAAGCCATTTTTAATACCATATGACTGAAAATCCTGAAGAGCTGTTAATGCTAAGACAGAAAGCAATATTCATCTTCTTTGGATAATTCCTACTTAAAACCAACAGAAGGGTCTTTGAACACTTTTCCAAACCCAGTTGCTCAGAAATATGAGTTAAAAGAGATTTTATCCAGATAGTCTAAAACATTCCATTAATTGGACAGAATATATACAAAAAAACCCCATAAAATATCCAAAAAAACGTTAAAGACAACTACTTGTGAGAAATCTAAAAACAGGAAACATTTTTACAGACTTTTTAAAAAGGGTAAACAAAGTAAATGGTGGTCCTATTGTAAGTGAGCCTAGGGAATTAATAATGGGGAAATAAGAAGCTGGCATAACAACTGACAAGGTATTTTGTATTGGTCTTAAGATGGTACAAATAACATCTCGCAAAAAGTTGTAAATCTGGAAATGGAAGGGAGGAACAAAGACAAGGGAAGATATGAGAAGCTTTTATTTTTAATGACATAAAAGCAGGATTTGAATAAGTTCAAGATGATCTGGCGGTATCAACATGGTTTTGTGAAAGAAACCTATGTTTAACTTATCTATTTGAATTGTTTGAAGAAGCAACATGTGCTGTACCCAAAGGGGGAATGGTAGCTGTGCTGTTTTTAGATTTCCAGAAGACATTTGATAAGGTGCTAGATCAAAGGTTGTGGAAAATCAAGGCTCATGGTTTGGGGGTACATATTAGGAAACAGACAGTGGGCATAAATGGGTCATTTTGGGCTGGCAATTTAAGAGATGAGGAGTTTCTTCTCTCAGGTAAGTGAATCGGTGGAATTCTTGACTACAGAGGGCTGTTGAAGCTGAGACATTAAGTTGATTCAAGGCTGAGATGCTGGGGTTTTGAAAAGTAGGAGATGGCAATTGACACATATGAGATCCCGAGGAGTCTTAACAAGGTTATGTGGAAAGATTGTTTCCACTTGTGAGAGAACGTAGAACTAACAGTCTCTATAAAAATAAGGAGTTGCCCATTTAAGGCCGGGATAAGGAGACATTTTTTCTCACAGGAAGTCATGTACTCTCTGGAACTCTCTTCCTCAAAAGGCAGGAACAGAGACACTGAGTATTTATAAGCATGAACTGGTTATTGCAAGGCAATAGGGTGAAAGGATCTTTGATGGGAGCATGAAATGATCAGATCAGCCATGGTCTTATTTGAATGGTGAAGTAGGCCAAAGGGGTAGTGGCCTTCTTATGCTCCTAAAGTGTACATTTGCATATAATCCATCTGAAAGCAAACAGCTATACATGTGATCTTATGTCATATCATGTCAGCAGCACTATAATATACTAGAGGAAGTGCAAAGATAACTGACTGATACCTAGGATGGCAGGACTGATGTATGAGGAGAGGTTTAATCAGTTAGAATTATATTCCCTAGAGTTCAGAAAAATGGGAGGAGGATCTCATAGAAACCTGTAAAATTCTTACAGGATAAACAAGGCAGATTGAGGAAGTGTGTTCCTGGTAGCAGGGGAGTTCCAGAAGCCATGGCTACAACCTAAGGATACCATTTAGTTTGTGGCAAATGATTTAGGACTGAGAGAAGGAGAAATGTCTTTACCAGAGAGTGGTGAGCCTGTGGAATGTGCTACTATAGAAAGCAGAAGACAGTAAGGTCTGTAGATGCTGGAGATCAGAATTGAGAGTGTGTTGCTGGAAAAGCACAGCAAGTCAGGCATTCCTGATAAAGGGCTCTGGCCCAAAACGTCGATTTTCCTGCTCCTCAGATGCTGTCTGACCTGCTGTGCTTTTCCAGCAACACACTCTCAACTACTACAGAAAGCAGTTGAGGCCAAAATAATGTTATGATTTCAAGGAGGATTTGGACATAGCACTTAGGGCTACAATGATCAAGTGACATAATAGTAAAGTTGGATGATCATAATGAATGGTACAGCAGGCACAAAGGGCTGAATGGTCTGCTCCTGCACCTATTTTCTATGTGTCTATATTTACAAATAGTTAGAGACAAAAAAATCTGCAGATGCTGGAATCCAAGGTAGATAAGCAGGAGGCTGAAAGAACACAGCAAGCCAAGCAGTATCAGGAAGAGGAGAAGTTAATGTTTCGGGTGTAACCCTTCTTCAGGGCTGGGGTAGGTGTCGGGGTGCTGTAGATAAAGGGGGTGGGGTTGGGGAGAGTTTTGGGTGGTGAGAAGGGCTAAGTGGTCAGGTAGTGACAGGTGAATGTTCACCGATCACCACCTCACCACTCAGCCCTTTTTCCCACCTAAAACCCTCACCCCCTACCCACTATAGCTTTACATCCACCCCCTGTCCTGAAGAAGTGTTACACCTGAAAAGTTGACTTCTCCACCTCCTGATGCTGCCTAGTTTGCTGTGTTCTTCCAGCCTCCTGCTTGTCATATTTACAAATATGGCATACAAGTACATCTGGTCAGCCATTTCCAAGGTACACCTTTAAGTTCACAAGTTCTGTTTTTAACATTAACTCTTTCTCACCCAACCTTCACCATGCTAATGTTCTAATTCTGGCCATCTAATAGGTTGCCCTCTCTATCTAAACAAGCTGCACACATTTAACATCACAACTAATAATTTATAGTTGTAATCATGTTCAAATAAAAGAACATAATGTGCACAAATTGCAACATGAACTGATTGTGTTATAGGACCATACTTCTAGATGCATAATTCAATGCATACTGAGTTTGCGGAATTGTGCTGAGACAAGATTTTTGTTGCAGTCTTTATACTCAATTTAGATTGGAGAGGGTGGATTCAGGGTACTAGTGGTAAAATATAAGCAACTGTATCCAAATACAACATGGTGGAAACATAGGCCACAGATTGCAAAACCTACTTGTGTTCAATGCTGGCAGGACTTTACTTTGAAGGGGTTTTGAAAACCCACCAAACGAAAGGAATCTTTTGTGCTTTCAATAGAAATCCGCACTGCTTCAATCAAATTAAAATGCTGAAGTGCACATCCATTCTGAACTACAGCACTCATGTTGCACTGATTAAGATGCTAAATTCATTAATGCCCTGGTCAAATGATGACTGATAAATGTCCAAATAGATAATTTCATAAAGTGCTCTATTACTCATTGTCATGGTTTGTTAAAACTGAGTTGGATTTAGGAGGGCACTTTAAGCAGCACTTAGAGTGAACTACATTGACTCGGGACTGGAATCACACATAGACTGAACAAGCTTAAGGACACCAGCTTCTTTCCTGAAGGAAATTAGTCAACCAGTTGGGTTTTTATGGCAATCTGACAGTTTTATGGTCACTTTATGACACCAAGATGTTATCTCCAGATTTTCTTTAAACTGTACTCAAACTGCTATGGGATCGGTCTATACATCTGAATTACTGATACAGTAAAAACAGCTATTATGTTTCTATACTGCAATCCTTACCCCTCTCAGAAACATCTTGCTTTGCACGTTATTGTTTGAATTCCATCTTCAGACTTGCCTAGAGATAGCAATACACAAATCCACTCAGATCCTTAAGGTAACTTCCTATCGATGTCTCCATGACATTAGGTGGGAAAGAGTAAGGCCGGCACAGAATCCTCAGACTTATAATACTTCTTCCCAAAAGAATGATCATACATTGACTGAAATTGTTAAAACAATTCTATTTTCCTATATGTGTCATAAAATCATCAATTGATGGTTTCGAATGAAGAAGTCTGTTTGTATTATTCATCGACGAGGGTGCCTTCAGCTAAGTAGTTAAATTCATCAGCTCTGATTAGCTGAAACTTTTCACCTTAACCAAACTTGCTGAACTCAATTAACCCAACATTCAAAATGGAAGTTGATGGTGGTGGTATTTTAGATTTATTGCGATCCAATGCGGAGTGTAATTATCTTCCACTGCATTGTGAAAGCAGCATAATGTTCAATGTTAGGATAGATGGATCCTACAATATGGACCTACATTAGAAAATATAATGAAATTGGAGATAAGCAACAAATTATTATGCAGATAAGTGCCATGACTTGGGTATTCAAAAATATAATTACATATCCACAGTGAGGTACTTGCATAATTAAGGTGACTATTCACTTGGTTCATTTCAGTACTTTTAATGTTTGTATATGTTCCACAATGTAAAATTTGTTACACCAATACTATTTTTTTTCTGAATCTAGCCACTGGGTGGTATATACCCACAGTTAGGAGGGCTCTTGATTCCACTAGGACTGTAGACAGGAAAAAGAAACACGTTTTAAAAATAATCCTTCACATTTAGGGGAAAAGGGTTACTTTTTCTGGTTAATTTCTTATTTTTTGTAGCATCTCTGGAGAACGTCAAGTCACTGGACCTGAAACGTTGACTCTGCTTTCTCTCCACAGATGCTGACAGATCTGCTGAGATTCTCCAGCTATTTCTGTATTTGTTTCAGATTTCCAGCACCTGAAGTTCTTTGTTTTTTAAAAATTCTCTTTTATTTGTGATAAAAGCTCAAGTTTTTTTCATGGGATGCGGGTACCGCTGTTAGGCTAGCATTTACTAAGCTGGGTGGCAGGGTGAAATGTGAGGAGGATGTTAGGAGATTACAGGGTAACCTGGACAGGTTAGGTGAGTGGTCAGATGCAGTTTAATGTGGATAAATGTATGGTTATCCACTTTGGTGGCAAGAACAAGGCGGCAGATTACTACCTAAATGGAATCAATTTAGGTAAAGGGGCAGTACAAAGAAATCTGGGTGTTCTTGTACACCAGTCAATGAAGGTAAGCATGCAGGTACAGCAGGTAGTGAAGAAGGCTAATAGTATGCTGGCCTTCATAACAAGAGGGATTGAGTATAGAAGCAAAGAGGTTCTTCTGCAGCTGTACAGGGCCCTGGTGAGACCACACCTGGAGTATTGTGTGCAGTTCTGGTCTCCAAATTTGAGGAAAGACATTCTGGCTATTGAGGGAGTGCAGCGTAGGTTCACGAGGTCAATTCCTGGAATGGCGGGACTACCTTACGCTGAAAGACTGGAGCGACTGGGCTTGTATACCCTTGAGTTTAGAAGACTGAGAGGGGATCTGATTGAGACATATAAGATTATTAAAGGATTGGACACTGTGGAGGTAGGAAACATGTTTCCGCTGATGGGTGAGTGCCGAACCAGAGGACACAGGTTAAATATACGGGGTAGAGATGAGGAGAAACTTCTTCACCCAGAGAGTGGTGGCTGTGTGGAATGCTCTGCCCCAGAGGGCAGTGGAGGCCCAGTCTCTGGATTCACTTATGAAAGAGTTGGATAGAGCTCTCAAGGATAGTGGAAACAAGGGTTATGGAGATAAGGCAGGAACAGGATACAGATTAAGGATGATCAGCCATGATCATATTGAATGGTGGTGCAGACTCGAAGGACAGAATGACCTATTCCTGCACCTATTGTCTACCTACTGTCCATCAGGGCAATTAGGAGTCAACTCCATTGCTGTGGTTCTGGAATCACATGAATGCCAGGCCCAGTTGGGTCAATAGTTTCCTTCTCTAAAGGACATCAGTGAACCAGATAGACTTTTCCAACAATTGAGAATGGTTTCATGATCATTATCAGATTCGTAACTCCAGATTTTGACTGAATTCAAATTCCACCATCTGTCATGGCTGGATTTGAACTCAGGTCCCCAGAATGTTACTTGGGTCTCTGGTTTAATTGTCAAAAGATAATAGTGTAGTGATAATACCGCAAAGCCATAGGTTCCCCCCCGAATTTAATCAAGGCAACTTGAGGTCAATGGCAAAGAATTATTTTAGGAAAACCACTTTATACGAAAATATCAAACAAATTCTTTTTTGTGTGTCGAACACCCAATTCCAATTGCCTATATGAAGAAGCTATTTATAGTTGTTTCTGGTTTTCATACCAAGAAAAATGTAAATGTCACAAAATGTGGTTGCATATGACAATGTTTCAAATGGCCTGTCTCACAGAATGGAAAGAGTGATGTTCTTATGACTGTCTTCAATAATTATGTCATCCTGCAACAGATTTTTTTTTGACGGTTACAGGTACCAACATTGTCACTGATATCGGAGTTCAAATCTGACCCAAACTGACCTAATGATAGTCACCCTCTCTACTCAGCGAAGCGTATCACTTCAGTTTTAACTCTATTCTCTAGTTTGTTGGCCTTATAACAAAATCACCTTGCCTTTGGCTAAATTTAGTTGATAAGGGGTGCTCTTCTGATGTTGGAGATGACGACAAATTAAGTAGCATCAGTCTATAACTGAGCAAAGACCTTTGGTTGGTGCTGATGGGTGCTTGAAGTTGCAAATGTTCTATGTTGGAAATTTAGGTGTCCTTTTAGTTTTCCATATTTAACATTTTCTGCATAGTAGGAGACTTCATTTAACTGTGTTACAGTAGTATCTAGCTTTCTATCAGGGTAAAGATTAATTTAGTGCCACTCTACCCTATTATGAAAGCAATGATTCAGAAAGTAGGCTTTTGGTCTTTGAATGAAAACTAACTGCCATATGGATGTGGGCAAGGGGACAACAGTCATTCAAAGTCACAGTCATTGGAAAAGAGGATTCAGACAATTGATTGACACAGCATAAGATAACAGCTCCTTGAAATTGGGTAAATCACAAGTGCACAGGGACAGAGGGCGATCATTATCAGGCAGTTCTTAGGAGCTGTCCCTCCAGATGGAAGCTGGACCAGAAATGGCGGAGGAAGACCCATGGAAGAGATCCCTAACATCTTGCTGAGAGGATAGGATGCTTCCTTCATAACATTAATGAGACCAACACATTCTACTCCAACCACCTGTTTGCTCTCTGGTACCAGTGAACCAGCCCCAACTGTCACGGATGGTTCACTTTGTCTGATTAAATAATGTATTGTTACAAGTGGCTAGATGCCGATGAGGTTACTGTGATCACAAACCCCCAAAAATCAACATTTAATCCCAATAATGATATTCATCACATTGAAGGACACCTGAAAATAACAACTGTGCTTACGCTTTTCCAGGCAATTGAGGTTAAATTTGAATAAGTGTGTGATGAAAAATCATTGATACACAATACTGGACACCCTTGGAGAATGAATTCTGAGGTGAGGGTGGGGGTGCTGAACTGGTTGAATGGGCAGGAGGATGTGGCACTTCCTACTGACTCCCATCCTTCCCCTCAACTAAGTCCAGGTCTGGAAGATTGTGGGTGCCCACTTGCTGTTTGAGACCCTTACATATCAATTAATGACCACTCAAAGGTCTCCTTCTACCACCTATCTATACAGGATGGCTATCCAGCAGTTCCTTTCAAAATAATAAAGTGGGGTGAGCATCTGCTCAGAAGATGCCTATCCTTCTGGCTTTTCCTCCAACAATTCTCCATCATGACCCTCACCTGCCCTCGCAAACCTTTCTCCAGAAAGGCACCATTCTTGGTGGCACTGCTGCTGGTCGCTAGGGGGCAGGATTACTGCCTGGCTGGGGCAATGTCCGGCAATTATTGGTCCTTCATTGAGACACCCAGGGTTGCCGCTGCAAATTAAGGACTTTGTTCTCTCACATGTCCCAGAAATCCACTTAGCAGATGTGCCGCCAGCTTTGGTGGCTTTTAAAATCCTTGTCACCCTTATTACATTCCACAGCAGTTACCTAATATCAGGAGAGCAAAAGCTCAGATCTTCTAGAGGCTTCAGTATAAGCTAAGTTAAATACCTTTTAATAAAAATATTGTTTAATTAAGGACAGCGTATAACAGGTTTCTAAAAGGCAAGTTACATTATACATCACTGTAAAGTAATGGAATGTGTTGAAGAAGGAAATGCAATAGAGTTATCGCATGGCTTCACTGAAACAGGTAGTTTGCAATGGTTTGAGTAATGCTGAAAGTAAAACAAGCTGTTTCAAAGTTTTCAGTGCCAGTGTCATGCCAGGTTTGTAGGCCATACATCCAAAGACTGGCGGTTCGTATATTAAACAACATGTCCCTCCGGCTGCTCAAACAGCCTGGCTTGCAAAACCCGCAACACAGACTCTAACATAAGATATGATTCTATACCTGACAATACTTGCTGGATAATCCTGAACATATGAGGAATTTTACTGACCAACAATTTAGGATTGTCACTCGGGCTCATCTTGCTGCATTGCTTTTACTGGAAGCCCCATATATTAATGCACACGGACTTGTTCTTTGCAATCAGAGACAAATTTAAATGCAATATGCCTGTTTCAATTAAAATAAATAAATATTACATTTATTTGCTGGTTCATTTTGCAGGGCATTGTCTTGACCAATCAGAGTCAACCTGCCTGATTTCAAGTTTAAACTGTAAACTGTCAATCAGCATCAATGGCAGCACTCTCCATGGCAATCCTGTACTAATTAAAGACTTGCCAACCAATCAGCACTCTCCGCTCATCCAGCATAAATGTTCATTTTTCTCCTTGAACTGGTATTCTTGGGAAAATTTGTGCTGAGTACAAGACAAAAAACTTCTGCAAAATGGGTTTTTTTACAGCAATACTCAAGGCATGTGCTACTAAATTATCACTTACATAGGAAGTTTATGTGTAAGAACTAAGGTGTGCAGTATTAATGGAAACAAGACAGCTTTGACAGGAAGTTGCTTACAAAACAGAAGAAAGACAAGTTGTTAATGAGTACGTTCGGATAAAAGGCATTCAGTATTGCAAACAAAATATTCAAATATATGTGACACACAATAAAAAAGAAGTATGCTTAATTGTAGAGAGGACTGTAAGTGGCTACAGAGGGATACAGACTACTACATTGGAAGCATATCAGATTAAATTTAATGTGCAGGATATTAGATTTAATAGGTAAAATATGCACTACACAGTTAAAAAAAAAATGTCCAAATACCTATGAGTTCAGATCCACATGTTATTAAAAGGTAGGAGGAACACTTCAAAAATGACCAATTATATGGAATTTTACGTTTTAAAAATAGGAGAAAGAAGTAAAATAAAAACAAAGCGGTCAGACTGAAGTTACAATAGACCATTCAGGTTTGGGCCTTCAAGAGCAGAAAGTCTTGCACTTATAAGTATTAAACAGAAAAAAAAAAACAAAGAACTGTGGATACTGGAAATCAGAAATGAAAATCCAAATTATTGGAAAAACTCAGCAGGACTGGCAGAATATAGGGAAACAAAGCAGACTTAATGTTTTGTGTCCAATTACCCTCCTTCAGAACACATTCCGGGGTTCCCGGACACGAAATGTTCAGTCTGCTTTGTCTCCACATATGCCACCAGACTTGCTGAGTTTTTCCAGTTATTTCTGTTTCTCTTTGTACTTACAAGTGCTTTGTTCAATCTTTGGGTATTCAAAAGTGTATTAAAACCAACAAAATATTTTTAAAGAGGTGCTACTGCTGTAATATTTGAAATGCCTCAGGCGAATCAACAGCAGCAAAATCCTTCAAATGGAATGGTAAAGACCGAAGATTGTCTGTTTAATTAATTGTGGCCAGGAAAACAGAACTCTCCAGATTTGTTTTTCAAACAAATGTGTTAGGATCAGTTATATCCATCGTTTAACATCTCTTCTGAAAGACAGCAGTGGTGACAGTGCAGCACCCCTTAAGCAATGCATTTGAGGGTTAGGTCTCAATTTTGTGCTCAGGTCTCTCTAGTGGCATGGATTTTAAGAACATGAAGAAACTGCAAAAGAGATTCAAATAATGAACATCAGGAATGAAACGTTTCATCCTAGTAAATGGGACCAGTGAAAGTAGAGTTCTTTTCTTTGGGACCAATGAAAAAATGTAATACGTAGTGTTCAAAATTCTGAAGGACTTTAAATATGTCACTATTGTCAAAAGACCAAAAGCAAAGTCAGTAAGAAAAGAAAATTGTAACCTTGGCCGTTAAAGCATTAAATCTGAACGCAAATCAGGAGCAAATCAAGCAACCATATTAGCTTCCACAAGGAACGTGGAAAAATAATCTTAGTTATTTTTTAAATGATATGCAGGTGAATGGGACAAAGTGGATAGCTGCTTCAGAGAGGAGGCAGTGCTATAATAACTTCCTTCTGTGCTGAAGAATTTTATGAATAGATTGCAACAAGACGTATTTCATTCATTCAGAACCTCAGAGAAAGGATATTCAAGTCATTGTATCAGTGCCAGCTCTTTGCTAGAGGTCGCAATGGTGTGGAATTGGTGGTGTACTTTTGGATCAATCAAATCAGACAGATCTAAGGGAGGTTCAGATTATCAGCCACATTAGAAGTTTCCAAATAATTAATTTATTGTTGGTGCTGTAGTAAAAGTCTACTGTCAAAATTGATAAACAAGGGTACAAATACAATTTTGTGTCATGTGGCTTAAACTGTAACATTACATAGAAAGACAAAATGTGCACGGTGATTATGCATATTCCAGGACATATCTTTCTATTTTAATGAAAAAAAAGGTTTTTGTTTGGACAATGGTCACTAACTCTTAACTAAAATGATGAGAAAATAGATAGTTCACCAAAGTTTAAATAAATAGAAGTGTTTTTGGCATCACCCATTCTGCAAGTGACATTTCTACTTAAATAATCTCTTAAAATGAAAAATGAAATTGCTTTGCTTGCTTTCATTTACCTAATAATATTCAGCAGAAATGGTTTAAGCTTTTAAGAATGACATACTGGTAAAGGATAGAGCACTTTATTACGTTTATGGGTATAATTTCAATGATTCACATTGATGGAGATAATAATAGAATCCCTACGGTATGGAAGCAGGCCATTTTGCCCATCACATCTACACCAATCCTCTGAGGAGCATCCCACCCGGACCCACCCCCACCCCTGCATTTCCAATGGCTGAACCACTTAGCCTGCACATCCCTGGACACTATGAGCAATTTAGTATGGCTAATCCGCTTAACCTGCGCATGTTTGGACTGTGGGAAACCTGAGCACGTGGAGGAACTTGCGCAAACATGGGGAGAATGTGCAAACTCCACACAAACAGTAGGTCAAGGCTGGAATTGAAGCCGAGTCCCTGGTACTGTGAAGCAGCAGTGCTAACCACTGAGCCGCTATACCGCCCCTTAATTAAAGTCTGACTTAAGTTGGAAGACTGTACAGAAGGCTTTGTGGAAAGACTGAAGGAAGATGAGACTTTCTTTTTAATTGAGTAAAAGGTTTAAACAAAGATACTCAAAATTTTGAAAAAAAGCTGAACTGCACCTTGCATATCATAAGATGAATATGCATAATTTCAGCTGAGCCCTTTAATACTGTACTAGTGTAAAGGCATAAAAGAGGTTATATCTGCTTGCAATTAAAACGCCTATGAAGTTAAAATGATAAAAAGTACTAACTGAAGTTCTTCAAAATGTTGACAGAGAATACCCAAAATTCCATGAACTTAGCATTATACTTCACTGAAGGCCTGATGTTGAATTTAATGTCAAATTAAAGCCAGATATGTTAAGTTATTGTGTAATTCAAGTTCTGTCAACTATACCAGGTATTATTATTTTTACTGTGATTATGATACTGAACAGTATTATATGTGCACTTGAATACAGTAACTGTTCAAAACACAAAATTGCATCAAATCCTTGAGGCCTTTCAAGTGTGGTATGAGTTAATTGTAAATCTTTACACCATTGCTTTACATACACATTTATCACTAGTTATGACAGTTTCTTTTATTGAGTCACTGTAGAATGGTTTCTCAGTCGCCCTGCAATACTTGAGTGGAAAATTGGGATTTTTTACTGGGCTTTTGATTCAATTATTCCCACATTTGACAATGGAATTCACTTCTAAAACTTAGATTTATGTTTTGCACCAGAAAATATCACATTGCTAATTTGTAGATGATATGTGCAAGAGTGGTTACCTGAAAATTTCAACAGAGCAAAAATGTAACGTAATCAAAGCACAGCTGGTCAAAATCTCCTTGCTTACAAAAGCATTATAATACAGGGAAGAAATTGAAGCTTTTTACACAATTTATAATATTTTTGCAACTTGCATCCTTTCTATTTCCACAGTTGCATTAATATGACAACATTTTGGATAAGGCAAATGTTGGAAAAGGACATACAAATCAGGAAGTGGAGTGGGCTATTCAGCCGGTTATGCCTGCTCCACCACTGAATAAGTTCATGGTTGATCCAATTGCGACCTCAAATCTGCATTCCTGTCCTCTCCTGATAATCTTTCATCCCTTGACTTAACACGAATCTATATCTCTGACTGTGCTTCTACCACCTTTACAGGAGAAGAATTCCAAAAACTCATGACCTTACGTGAGATAGTAAAATTCTCCTAAATCACTACTTTAAATGGGCAACGCTGAGTTTTAATCAGTGACCCCCAAGTTCTAGATTCTCTCATAAAAGGAAACATCTTCTCCACATCCACAAGTCAAGACCTTTATTTATGTTTCAAACAAGCAGCCCCTTACTCTTTTGAATGCTAATGGATACATGCCTCGTTCATCCACTCTTTCCTTTAATACAACCTACTCATTCCAGTAAATCTCCTTTGAACTGCTTCCAGCAGATTTCCATCGTTCCAATAAAATGTACAATATTGTCCGCATTACATATGGATTGCCTGAAGATAAATGCATCCGCAGATGCTGTTCAATCTGATAACAATTTAAAGATGCAATACTCAATGATTATATCTGAACTGGACTCTAAACTAAGAGTTTTCTGTACAACAGATCAGGTCTTCTTCCTAACAGCCCAAGAGAACATTTTAAGTGGACTCTGTAACACAGTAGTTGAGATTTTAACATTGGACATACACACTAAACATAGTTCTGCATACATGAATAGTATTGACACCTGAGTAAAACATAATAGCAAGTATGTGGAATTATTGTAGTACCAGGCCAGGGTTTCAGTAAAGCACAAAAATGAATATGTGTAGTTGTTGCACTAAATTTGAACTGTAGAAAATTGCCCGGCAGTAAAAATACAAAATAAAAAGAGAAAATGTTGGAAACACTCAGCAGGTCTGGAAACCTTTTTGGAGACAGAAACAGTTCACGTTCAGTCCAGCATGACTCTTCTTCAGAATACAAATATACTGCTCTAAAGAGTTCTGAAGAGGTCATACTGTAATGCCCACAGATGCTGTTAGACTTGTTGAGTTTCTCCAGCATTTTCTTCTTTTATTTCAGATTCCCAGCATCCATAGTATTTTACTTTTCTTGATATAATTTACCGACATTACCTTTCCAACCTTATGTCTAGAGACACATTCAATACTGAATATACTACCTTTTACGATTTTTCAAACAGCATGTTCATACCAATCTGCTGTGTAAACATAGTGGCAACATCATGTCTGACTAGGTACTAAAAATGCTAGGAAAGTTCAGGTCAGTCAACATCTGGTAAAACTATGTGCCAGTGAACTATCCTGACTGACTTGCTGTGAATTTGCACCATTTTTCTCACTTACATTTCCAACTTTGTGTTTTTTAAAAGCTCCACTGCATTGGTTTACCAACATGAAAAATTTATGAAGACTTAAACAGATATGGATTTCCTATCAAACAAGCACAGAGCTACATTTCATTGTATGACACCTGTAATATATTTAATCACTTTTAGTATTCACTAAATATTTTTCTCATTATAACATTCTAGTTGCATAGAAATTATGGAGTGATATATTCAATATCAAAAAAGAAACATGAACATTTCACACTTAAAAATAAATGCCACATTCTCTTTTAAATAATTATAATAAATATATGATGCATATCTCTACTGAGACAAGAATTAAGCAGGAATTAAACTACGATAACATGAAGCACATCCATAATGGTTCAATTATTCCACCTTATTGCAGTATGTAGTCAAATAAACGAAAAACAAGTTGGAAATGCCACGTAAGCCAGTCATCAAATTTTAAAACTCCACAAGGGGGCATAAGAAACTGTACAAGAATGCCAAAAATATAGTTATTCCTTTTACAGCCATGCAAGATCCTATTTCACATATTTCTACCTTTCACCAGAGACCACTTGAAAGTGATGCTTGTAAACTTATTTACAATCTCCTCACATGATTATGAGCAGGAACCATGAACACGAAGCACTGGGGTATTTAATTTGATACAATATAAATAATTTACAGATGGGCTTTGGAACTACTTGGTACATAATATATACTTTCAAGTTTTGCGTAATGCAATTAATATTCTTAATAGCAAGGATTATTTTCCTGATGAGATTGGACCAAATAAACAAAGTGGGCCGTAAAACAGAAAAACTGCAGGTGGTGTGGTAGCCACCATAATTCAAAATAACATACTTTGTTAGAACACTGGAGCTGTAATGCCAGTCCTGACAAACATTAAAGCTTTCTTCGAGAGGGAGCGAAAGAGAATAAGGAAGGAAAGAAGACTAAGATACAATCAGAAATGAGTGAAAATGCAATAAAAAAGGGAAAAAAAAAGTAGAAACAGGAGGCAAATATTACAAGGCTGGGCCAACCTAGAGCATCTTCTGGTCAGTAGATCCATGGATGGAAGTCCAAAAACCACAGATATAGGCCAACTGAGGAAAACAAAACGGCAAGACGACATAATTCCATGAGAAAGTTAAAAGGGCAGGAAAATTTACAGAACAATGGAAATGGAATAAATCACTTGCAGAAAACATGATTCAGTAGTGGAATGCTTTCCTTTTTTGAGTAGTGGGTGGCAGTGTCTGTTTCAGGAAAGTACATACTAAATACTGATTATTTAAATGTTGAAATTCATTATTTCACAAATGCAGGGATTCTTGTACAGTCCAATAAAAGCAGATATATTTGTAATTGTAACCAGTGAGAGAATTTCAATCAATTCTTTATAAATCACACCATTAAAAACACCAGGGCTGAACTGCAAACTAACTGGTACCTGGTGCAATTCCCAAACAAGTCGAAAGGTGGTGCATGAGTACACACAAACCATTAAAATACAAAAACACAAGCCCTGCTTGCAGATTTTTAAAAATCTTTTCAGATACTGGCAACAAATCAACATTTAGAATCACAACATATTAAAGTAGCGTTTCCTGTAACAATGGGATGAATCATACAGTCAAGTTCTAAGACTAGCTTCAGCTTATATTATTAGTTTTATTTCTCAGATTTATGTAAAACTGCTAATAGTTAAAATAGCAGTATGCATCATGCTGCTCGATAGCCATGGTCTAAAATTATGTGAAGCATTACCAACTGGAATTTAAGACAATGTATAAGCTTTTAAACAAACTGCACCTGAATGACTTTTACTAAATTTTAATACATTGAATAAAAACACCATGAACCATCTCCTCCAGTATTTCTACTGAAGAAAAAGTATTTTCAAGGTAATTTTCACCCAAAAAGTAAAAGCATTTAAAAAAAATCTTCTCAGTTCCCATTTCCTAAGTTTTAAAATTTAAAATGTTACTAGATTTCTCTTTAGAAATCATTGAACATTATTATAAACCCCATTTAAGAAGGAAAATACCTGAATTCAAAACTAAAGGATACAGTAACTGATTGAACTGCAAAGAAAATAGACTAACTTAGTGTAATTTATCAAAAAAGCTAACAATTTCAAGAAAATTACTAACTATTTTGCACCTGTTTCTAAAAGAAAATCAAAAATCAGACTCAAAATATTCTCATTAATCCTCAGCAAAGCACATTCTAATTATCCTCTCCCACTCAAATAGCCTTACAACAAGCATATATAAATTCCAGCAAGCGAAGATTTTTTTTCTGCGCAGTTTAGCTTTCACAAATTACTCCCTGGAGTGGACATTTTTGGAATTCTGCAGCTGGATTTCCATGACTTCATTCCACAAGATCTCCAGCTTCTCAAGATCTGTTCTAAGAATTGCAAGGCCAAATCCCTTTACGGATTTTCCTCTATCTCAATCTTAACAATTTAGTACAGGGTGGGTTTCCAGGTTTTCCAGATACACATTGTCACAGTAAGGCTTTACAGTTCTTGAGTAAAAATTGCACTTTTTGGTGATGACATAAAAAAGAATAAAATATCTGCATCTAGAGCCTTTAATCAATTTGAGATTTAAAAAAAATGGAACTAATTCATTCTCAACTGCACAATTGTACCAATTGTGACCATGGGGCTTATTTGCATTTTCCTGTTGCTGGGTTGATTGTTTGTATACCTTTGCCAGTAACAACACCACAAAAGCAGAACTATTGCAGAGTTCCAATGTCTATTATATAGAACTGCTGTGGAAATTCAAAGCTCCAGAACAGCATGGTAAAGGATCCTAATTTTACACTTGAAGATTTAGCAAAAACAAAAAAAACGAATGCCTTTACTTAGCAGCTTATGATATCCAAAGCACTTTAGAGGCAGCAAAGAAATCAGAACCTTGGCAGTCAATTTTCACACATCTCGGTTCCGTGAAATCAGTAACACAATCATGACCAGATTATTATAAACTACTGTTGAGTTTGATGACAGTAATCTATTACTAAATTCATCTCGGAGAAGAGATGACTAAGCTCAGTTTTACTGCCTGAGGATTGAGCCTATTGAGCTGAACTTTGATAAGGTACCTCACATTAGGCCACTTAAGAATTTCATGGTGTTGGAGGTAGTATATTAACATGCCACTCCTAAATTTAGAACAAATATCTGCATTTTTAAAACATTTTTCATAAGGGAACTAATGCTGAATCATAACATTGGAACTAGAGTCATATGGTCAAAAACATAGCTGATATTAAAAGTTTTGAGGACCCCTCTCAAGGCTAGAGAAAAATAGCAAGGTCAGGGTAGGAATTCACAGGGAAGGGTCAAAACTGGCTCAAGACTTTATTACTAATGGTGAGATAAACAGCAGCCAGATTTGGAGGTTAAAGGGACTGAGCAGTATAACTGGAAATGGAGTTAGAGGAGGTTATGCCAAGGTCTTTAAATTCACCATACTAGGGTTTTATCAATGACTCAAGAAATTGTTGAAAAAGAGTGTGGAGTCAACTGGGCAAATCAGGCAATTTGATACAGTGAAAGTTGTTGTCTGTCTCTACAAATGGATAAAAAGCAACTCTGGTGAACGGCGAAAGATTATAGACCCAGATGAAAATGTTGAATTCTTTTCCAATTCTGGCTATGCTTTTCATTACATTAATCCCTCTGGTGTTATTCCTGCAGTTTTTTGATTTCCCTGCTGACTCCTCCCTGCAATTCAAGGAACTTCAGTTGCGTCAATTATGAGATGAAAAGCACCAACAACTGATAGACTGCATTTTTGGTTATCATTGGCCTTGTCGGCATTAGATCCTGTCTGTGAATGAACTTTTCATCAATTGGAAAAAGAATAAGAGATGTCCACTTTTATTCCTTACAGGTTTATAATAAAAACAAAGTGAATTAGTATGAAAGCAGTAATTACAGATTTATTATTTTACTTCTTCTAGAAATAAAATAAATGAGGGTGGAGCTGGCTGGAGTAGACTGGTAAAGGAGTTTAACACAAAGATGGTTGAGGAACAATGGTAGATGTTTAAGAAAATGGTTCACAGCTCACAGAAAAGACATATTCCAGTGAGGAAGAAAGACTTTAGGAAGGGGACAAGCCAACTCTGGTTAACCAGAGAAGTTACGAAGAGCATCAACTTGAAAAAAAACATACAATGTGGCAAAGATTAGTGGTAAGCTAAAGAATTGAGTAAGCTTTCAAAACCATAAATAATAAAGAGTTCAAAAACAAACTTTGAGGGTAAACTTACAACTAAAATGAAGACATACAGCAAGAGCTTCTTTAAATATGTAAATGCCATGATGTGGCGGTACCAGTGTTGGACTGGGATAGGCAAAGTCAAAGATCACATGACACCACGTTTATTTGAAACCGCAAGTTTTCAGTGTGATTTCTGACTAAATACGTAAAAAGGAAGAGAGAAGCCAAAGGAAACATTAGCCCTTTAGAGAATGTGACTGGTGTAATAATATTGGAGAACCAGGAAATGGCAGAGGAGTGGAATAAATACTTTGCATCAGTCTTCACAGTAAAAGACATTAAAAAGCATTCCAAAATTACTAAACAGTCAAGAGGCAAAAAGAGGAGAGCCAAATAAATATATCTATTGAAAAAGAAAAAAAAAAGTGTTAGGAAAATGAATAGGCTAAAGGTTGATGAGTACCTCTGGACCTGATGTGACCTAGGATTGTAAAGAAAATAGCTACAGAGAAAGTGGATGCATTTTCAATAATTTTCCAGGAATCCTTAGATTCTGTAAAAGCCCCAGAGGATTGAAAAACTGGCAATGCAACACCTTTATTTACAAAGTGAAAGAGATTTAAAAAAAAAGGTAGCTATAGGTGAGTTAGGTTAAATTCTGTTGTTGGGACAATGTTATAGCCCATTACGAAAGGATGTAATACAATAGCATTTAGAAATACATTATATGATTAAGCAGAGTCAATGTGGCTTTATGAAGGGGAAATCATGCCTAACAAAGTTGCTAGAATTCTTTGAGGAGTTAATAAACAGGATAGATAAAAAGGAAGCAGTGCATGTCATATATTGGACTTTCAGGAAGTGTTTGATGAGTTACCTCACATTAAGCCACTTTAGAAAAGAATCCATTGTGTTGGAGGTAGTATATTTGCATGAATAGATGATTGGCTAAATAATAGAATACAGAGTTGGGAAAATGGGGGTATTTTTAGGTTAGCAACCTGTAACTAGTGACATGCCACAGGGATTAGTGCTGGAGCGACAATATTCATAACATATATTAATGACTTAGATGAGGAAAGTGAACTATAGCCAAATTTGGGGATGACCCAAAAATGGGTGAGAGGCCAAGTGGCAAAGAATGACACGGAGTCTGCAGTGGGATAATGCACAGATTAAGTGAGGGAGCAAAAACTTAAAGATGGAATGTGGGAAAATGTTTGTTATGCACTTTAATAGGAAGAACTAATCAGTTGGGAATACCATTTAAATATAGTAAGATGGCAGAAAGCTATGGAACAGAAGGATTTGGGATTCCTTGTCCAAAAGCTATCAACCAAGTTCAGCAGGTTATAAGGAAGGCAAATGGAACATTGGCCTTTATTTCAAGGAGATTTGATTACAAAAGTTGGGAGCATTTGCTAAAACTATACTAGGCACATGTCAGGCAACATCTGGATGGACAGTTTTGGGCCTTTTAACTAAGGAAGGATAGATGGGAATTGGAAGCAGTTCAGAGAAGGTTCACTAGGCTGATATAAGGTATGGAGGGACTGGCTTATGAGGCAAGGTTATGAGTAGGCCGAGTCTGTACTTATTATAATTGACAAGAATAAGAGGCAACCTTATTGTAGCATGTAAGCTTCTTAGGAGGCTTTGACAGGGTAGGTGCAAAGAGTTTGCTTCCACTTGTGGGAGGGTCTCGGACCAGATTGCACATTTAATATTAAGACAAGGGGAAATTTCCTCTCTGAGAAGATAGTGAACCTGGGGAATTCCTTACTGAGAGGACGATCGAGCTTTGCCTTGAAGCTTATTGATGGCTGAGATAGATGGAGTTTAAATGAGAAAGGAAATCAACGTTTATGTGAATAGACAGGAAAGTGGAGTTAACATTATTGGATCAGGTGTGATGTCACTGAATGGTGGAGCAGATCGATGGGGTGAATGAATATTGAATGAATATTATGCTAGTGACTTTTCTCTAATATTTTATAGATGCGTTCTGTGGTAAAGTGGGATGGAGATTGAGTCCAGTGATACAGCTGCTCTACAGTGAATAAGTTAGAAACTACTTACAGCAAGTTGCCAACCAGTTAATTAATTAAATAAGCCAACTAATTAATAGCCACCTCACCCAATCCTTCATTTATTTGAAGGATGAATCCATGGAAAGAACAGTTGCTAAAGCAAAATAAAAACACATATAACATTACAGAGGGTGAGAGTGTGTTGGATAACTGGATCCACAGGGGGAGGGAGAAAAATCATTTGCCTTAACTTATTCCTACCCACAAATTAAACATAGAAATGGTAGTTCTGAAGTCCATATTTCCTGATGAAAGTTCTGGAGCAAATAGAAAATTAGCTAAGAGCACGTAATCAGTGTAATTCTCAAAGTCTATTCATCTCATTACACAAGAAACAACTTTGCTCAGGTTGATTTGAATGTGGAACTTTTTTACCACATGGAGCAGCTGAGGCAAAATGCAAATAAGGGGACACAAGATAAACCCAGAAGGCAGGAAGAAGCAGCAGCTTATGCTTATAGTAGTAGATGAAGTAGGGTGGGAGGAAGCTTGCAAGGAGCATCAACCTTGTGATGATGAACCTGTTGTACCTGATGACCAGTCACCTTGTTGTAAATGCTTTGAAGCATCAAGTAAACATGTAGCAAGTCACTTCAAAATCAATTATAAATGTTGACATTTAAGTAAACCTCTGTGCACTTCGGTATTCACACTACTTCTCACCTAGTAATCATTCTCATTATTTCAGATCCTTGCACACCTCTCCAAGACAAAAATCCTTGGCAGAGATATTGTTCCAGGTCACACTAACCAATAACTATGCAGTGCAGAAAAAAGTATTCCAGATTAACTCAGTTGTCAGTTTGCCTTTCCATTAGTTCTGTTTCCTCTGCTGGGGTTTGCCCAAAAATTAAAAATAATATACTCCTATTACATTTACTTGTGCAAAGTCTTGAAATAGCAGGATATCAGTGGCTTTACTTAAAATAAAATAAAACAGTACTCATTAAAGCAATATTGTTTAAAAAAATTACCTTGAAAATCTCCTAAAGTATTTCCAGATAACCTATTGCACCAGTGCTTTTAAACTTGCAGAAGTGCAGGGAAAACAGTAATATTTCAGCTATGATGAAGAGTCATCGAGACTCAAAACATTAGCTTGCTCTCTTTCCATAGATGCTGTCTGACCTGCTGTGATCTCCAGCACTTGTTGTATTTCAGACAATTTGTTCTTTCTCCACCTTTAAAGTCAGGGGTTACATCTGCCACATTGGGAGTCCAGGTCTGGCACAGATCATCCAGCACCCTCACAAATTAGTCTGTAGCTTCTTTTCTTAGCTTTAGGTTTTTTTGCTCTTTATTCGTATCATAAATCCAGGCTCAGCTTAGTTTTCACAGTTTTTCTTCACAGCTGGAATCAGCCTCGAAAGCAAGCACATTGCTTATGCAAGTCTTTAATTACGCCACGTTAAAACACTGTTAATTTGTCAGGTCTTCAGTGACTACACCCACATCCCTCAGCATTTTGTTCGATTGAGAAACATAAGAAATAGTATTCAGCCAAAGTTGAGAAAGGAGAGAAAACAATGGCAGAATCAGAGAACAGGGCAAAGCAGACACTTTACTGTCTGAGCAGTATCAAAATTGGCAATACACATTCCAACAAAATTTGTTACAGTTCACTTTAAAAAGCAATGATGAAGACCACAAAAAAGTTGTTCACAAGCTCAGTCATACAGTCACCCAGCACATTAATCAAAGTGAAACAAAAGACAAGTATTGTGACTGCATGCAATAACCCTCTTAATATAAGAAAACAAAACATCTGTATTGTCCAAGACAAGGGTCTTAATTGCATAAAGGGGTTACCATCAGTCACGGTACATCAGTCAGTGACTGCTTTAGGTTTGCAGCTTAAAAAGTGTCAGTTGCTGCCTTGTGCAACACATGAAGCGAGAATGTTTCAACCTTTGTCACAATTATCACAGAACCATGCCAGATTCTCCCATGATAGCTATCAAATAATCTTTCTGTATCGATTTTGAGCCACATCAGTCCCATTTCATTGCACTTATATTCCCATCCATTTGACAGTGACAGGGAGCTCCTGGGTTGATACCAATTAAGCTCTGTGTAACTTCAACACCAGCCGTAAGAGACAGCAGGCTTTGCGGCAAGAGCTCCACTCAAGCTCACTCCGTTTAGCATGAATGAGTCCCCAGAAGAGAAAACCATGTTTTGAAAAAAATTGAGAATTGCCATTTATTAACTTAGTTATGATAGATACCTACTGTGTTTCAATTGTTCTTATTAAGTGGACTGCGATGATTCATACCTATATGCGAAATATTATTTTGTCATTGCAGTTGTATAATCTGAAAACAATTGTTGACAGGTTATGTTGCTAAATCACTAAAATTTGCCAAACATTCTATATAATAATTTTATGTGGTAATTATAGGATAAATCACCTCAGACGCAAAAGCCCAAATTTTATAGTCTCAGATAATCTTTTCTGAAGTTTAGGTCAGAGTTGTGGGGACCGAGCGGAATCCCATCGTAGCAAACTGCAAAGAAATTTTCCCAGGAATTTGAAAATTCCACTGAGCAATTCCCTTATACCTGGAACCCTCTGAAAGTATCTCTACAAACTGGAGAATTCAGAGTGTCCCATTGTAGTTAATAAATCATAGCTCAGCAAAAGTTAGAGTATTAAATGCCTAATTTCTGAATAACTATTTAACTCACCCCAAGTTAACACTCAATTCCCAGATCCTTACCCAATATATCCTCTCTCCCCAGGATCCTACACCCTAATCCCCGACCTCCAACACCACTGACACACCTCCCCAGCCCCTGTATCCAGGGACACCTCTCACTATGAACTCAACAACACTGTCCCTCCCCATTCCACCTCTGGATCAACACTTTCTTCTGTCAAACTTGACTTTCTGATCCCCAATCTGGACTCTCCCCTCCAACCCTAATAATCTTGACCCACCATCGGACTCAATCCCACCCCTTGCCATGATTTTCCATACACCCTGGGACCAGATACCAATCCTTGCTCTTTGCTGGAACCCATATCTCCACTCCATTCTGATCTATCCTTATTAATCCAACACTTAGCTGGCCCTCTTGAGAATTTGCACCTTGTAACTCTACTTACCTGTCGTCATCTATCCACCTAGCATCTATCAACCTGGCACCCATCCCTCTGGTATTCTATTCCCTACCTACTTGGCACTGTACCTTTCGCACCCTAAGTTCACACAAGTTCTTAACATTTTACAACAGCTGTCAAAGTGGTTGTCTGTGACACAGACTCCTGTGATATAAGGGACATAGATTACCTTCCCCTGACTGTTCGAAGCTACAAGGAAGCTGTCAGAATGGAAGCAAATCCCTGTATTTCTGAAGTAGTCCTGAACAGAAATGCCAATCTCTTTTAGTCACTAAGGAGCAGAGCGACAATTTGTCTGACATTGCCACTCCTCAGAAAATCTGTCCCAAATTGTCAATACACAACAGACTTTCATGTCTCTCCAACCCTCACAATTCATGCAGATTATTTCCACATCGTTGTTTTGAGTCCAGACATTACCAATGTCCCGCATAAGAAAGTCATGTAGACGCTAGCAAAATATGGAAATCGTCATGAAATATATTTACCACCTAGATAATTATTAGGAAATTTAGCCCAAAATTAAACACCATGAATAAAAGATAGTCACAAATAATCCAATAAGGATTTCAAGAGAATGTGAGGCTCAGAGGTGAGTACAGTTACAACATTTGGAGGATATTTGAACAGGTATGTGGAAAGCAAAGGTGTAAATGGATATGGGCCAACCGCATGAAAATGGGACTAAAGCGGACTAGTTCAGCATTAGGAAACCTGGTTAGCATGGACAAGTTAGGTTGAAGGGTCTGCTTCAATGTTACGTGACTCTGGGACTCTAAATGATCTCAAGTTTCTGTGGCACTTGATAGAGAGGGAAACTGTAATACGTTCCAGTGATAACCTTTTACAGTTTGTATATTTAGATGTCAGGTGAGGAGATCAACAATGACCTGCATTATATTACCATCTTTTGAAATGTCGTGAAGATCAAACACAACTTTGACTTCTCTTCCTGCCCTTTGTTATCCCTCTTTCCTGTTTCCTGGAATAAACGGGGGATCTTTATTTTTACCATGATGCATTAAAATTCAACTATTGGACACATTTTCAGTATGGTATCACCATAGCTCAGAAAGTGTTATTTTAGAACCGGTTACAGTAAGCTGAAATTCATTGTTAGTTCTATTTATTTTATTTTATATTCCAGACTTTTCTTCACATTGGATAAACATTTCACCTTTTATTACCTATACTATAACCAGTTCAGCTTCTGGACAAAATTACTGCTGATATATTTATATTAAAATGTTGATACAATGCCAACCAAACATCAAGAATGCTATTTCCCATGTACAAATTGAAATTATTTTAACCTTCACGTATATGAGATATTGATCCTGTGTACAATGAAATCACCAAATTACACCTTCAGAAAAGTGAAATATGTCGGTCTGACACACAGCCAATTGCAGAAGTGTTTGTGCAGAAAGGGATATTGGAAGCTGCAGTGATTTGTGAGGAATGAGAAACAGCTACAAAAATACATTACTACTATCAGACTGTCAAATACAGTTTGTCACATAGTGTGACAAAACCACAGATATTTTTAAGCCAATAAACCACTGTCATGAACCGTAGATAGCAATCTATGCAAATGTATACATCCTGAGAAGCTAGCAGCTTCCTGATATTATTTTTCATTATTATTTTTAGAATTTAAGCAAAATGATATCTGAAGAATTTGTAATACAAGCTGAAGGGATAATCCTGGTATTACTAACTAGACCTGAAAATAAAATAAACAAAAATAGTTCACAAGTATATTTTTGTACTAGTTTCATATATCATTAGAACTCAACTGTCTTGATAATTCATAAAATATTTTAATATTAAAAAAATTAACATTCCTAAAAGTATTGGCAGATTTTCAAAGGGTGGCTCTGCTTTTTTGAACTAAAATATTCTATTTCTGAGGTGACAGAAAATAAAATCCAGAATTTTCCTCTTGTCAAGAAATCAAATGGACAAAATCTCTGCTTGAAACAATGAACAAAAAAGGCAAATGTAATTTGATTTTAACAAATCGGGTGTGACACATTAAATTTTTTCCTTTTTAAAAAAAAAATCTAGAATAATTAGGAAGGATACAGTGGGAAGGATGTCATGACTACATGAGAGTTTAAGTTCAGTAGTAAGTAAAAAGCCAAGGAATTAGTCCATTGGACAGCTTTAATGCATAAAGAGCAAAGTTCACACAAGGGCATGTTACAGATGTGGTTTAGAATTAAAACAGAATGCAACTTACTCTATAAAAAGAACAAAAAAGGATAGGAACATGGAAAGATTGCAGGGATAAAGTGATCAGGAAATACACATAAACAAATCATTCAGGAGAGCAGAACAATTACAGCATATGAGATCTCTATAAATCGAGACAGGGTACAAGTCCAGAAACTCCCTCCCTAAAGCACTTGTGGGTATATCTAAAAGGCACCTTACTGCCATTTTCTTAGACGCAATTAAGGATAGGCAATAAATTCTCATCTAGTCAGAGATGCCCATATCCCATGAATGAATAATACAAATGCAAATAAGTTATACTAAGCTATTACAAGCCAGTTAGGAGATTTCATCTAAAGAATTAATTCTGGACATTGCACAATAGGAAGTTTACCAAGGAATCAGAGAAGTTGCAGAATTTTTCAGAATTGTACCACGAATGGGCAAATAAGAATTATTTGACAATGATACAACAAGGTCTACTTCTATCCAAAGTCTTCTGGCACCCTGCTGACTGCATAATACAACGATCAGGGAATCATTTCTATCAATTAGTCTACAATAGAATGAGAAATATCATGTGGAAAATTCCACAGATACAAGGCTTTGGTAATCATTGGCCTAATGTTACCCATTCCCTCCCAAGTGCACTGAACATACCACATCACATACTAAATGAACCATTTCCCAAAATAGTAGCTTAAGGGTCTTCAGAAGCCAAAATGGCCTTCCTTGCCTGATTGAAATTTGCAGGGTCATGGACAGTCTGATCTCTTGTGCTAATCTGAATTGTTATTAAAAGTGGTTATGGGAAATCCATTGTGCAATTACAGTAACTTATGCCTACTTGTTGAAATGTGAGCAACACACCAATTTCATTTTCCCTGTTCATTATTTCTGCATACATGCATGTATGGATGAGGAGACATTGGCCTAGCAGTGTTATGGCTAGACCATTAATCCAAAGACCCAGGCAATATTCTGGGGACCTGAGTTTGAATCCCACCATAGCAAAATTCAATAATAATATGGAATTAGGAGTCCAGTGGAGACCATGAAACCACTGTCAGAAAAACTGATCTGGTTCACTAATGTCCTGTAGAGTAGGAAATCGGTCATCCTCACCCGGATTCTCGACCCATAATAGTGTGATTGAATCTTAATAACCTACGGGCAATTTGAGATGGTTAATAAATGCTGGTCCAGACAGCAATACCCACATCCTGTGAATGAATCAAAATAGATGCCAGATTTCACTGTTTTTTTATTAACAGCAGTAAGGGACGAGTCACGGATTCCATGCATCACTTAAAGCTAGCCCACTCCATTTTAAGGGAAGATGTATTGTGGTTGGAACACTTGCTGAGAGTTGTGCCTGAAGTTAAACTTGTTCTATAGAACAGTGAGGAACAGACAGGCTCCAAAGTTTTCAGCTACTGTCAGGAAGGTCTCGATGGAAGAAGTGTAGAGTGGGAGAGATGTTCTGTACTACTTGGTAGCTGGGAGACCCTCCAGCCACATTGTTAAAAAAAAGTGTGAGCAAAAAGCTCAGATTAAGTCAAGCCATAAGGACCTATGTGCAAAGCTCCAAGATACTTAATGGCCTCACGTAATTGTTCAAGATCAGTGAATCCACATTGACCCCATCCTTTCTGCCACAACCATGTTGACCAACTCTGTTCACAACTTATGGAGCCAACCATGATGCTGTGCCTAATGATAATTTTTGAACCACCAGTGCAACTCATCTGTGGAAGGGCAAAATGCTGTCATGTGGGGTCAGCTTACTGCCATCATGATTATGGAAAACTGTGTACAAAGGGGCTTAGCATCAGTACACATGCCACCATTACATTTACTGGTTGCTGAAACAATAGTAAGGGGAAGCATCGATGGTGCCATGGAGCATGTGTGCTCCCATCATTGCCATTCTGTTAATGGTCTTGTTATTGCCTGTTGTCAACCAATATTGAGAGGTACAGTCAAGCTTTCTAAGCCAAAGCTGCTTGTACTAGCAAAGTTGTTGCGACTGATAGAAGACTGTAATACAGGCACTAATGATTCCAGAAGAATTACTAGTTTATGTTAGTACAACATGCCTGGATTTCATTTATAAATTTGACCAAGAAAACATATTGGGTGATTTTAATCATTTCACTTTGGTTAAGCAGATGCTACATTTCTAATGACAAAGTATTGATAAATGGTAAATGGAGTTGCAATTATTATTCTTCCAATCAAATCCACTCTTCATGGACAGCCGAGGCAAAATAAGGTTATCCAAGGAGCTCCTCTTGCTCCTCGGTGTTTTGCTTTGTATGTGGAAAGTACTGCCCACCTCATGATGATGAGGATGTCTAATGTGCAGAAGAGCATAAGAAATCTTTACATCTACACCAGTGAATACTATAGAGCTCTTCTGGAGTGATGAAGACAGCAGAAGTATCCAGTGAAAGTCAACATATGAATGGGTTACACAATGGAGTTGGGAATAATGTCAGCAGCAGGACACACATTATCAACTTTCAGGAAGAATAAACATACTATTTTTCGACCAGTGCAGTTTAAGAATAGAAATTGCTTTCTGCCAGGTGGTGGTCAATTGGCCACTTGCTTAAACAAAAATATTGAAGAGCATTTAGGAGTAAGATCAAATTCTAACCAGTTTTAGTGCTTCCTCATCCCTTGTTAAACAAATGTACATTTCCTGTCTTAAACCAAGAATATGCAGGTCCAAAGAACATGCGTCTCTGCCTCAACTACTGAGCAACCGCCATTGCAATACAATTCAATGACAATGTTCCCCTTGCCCCAGCCCCTCTCATTTACCTCTTCACCCCCTTGGCTCACAAGCCTCATTTCTGAGGAAGGGCTCTTGCACGAAACTCCGATTGTGCCGCTCCTCGGATGCTGCCTGACCTGCTGTGTTTTTCCAGTACCCCACTCTCAACCCCGACATCATCTACCATACCAGACATTTAGTCGAGCAATCTGTTGCAACAATTTCAACATGAATGTTGCAGTTAGGCTGATAATAAAGGCACTCCCCTTTGAGGCAGACTTTTGAAATTAATCTGTGACCCAACCTGAAGTGTGCCAACTTTGCTTTAGATATCTGGAAATGTTTCTCCACTAGTAATTCTAGACCTGAAACAGCTTGACCCTGGATTGCACAAGTATGATATTCTGAAACACTTCCAAATGGGACTTCTTCTGGCTCACTGAAAAGGTCCATCCGATTGAAAACTGAAACTGTGTGTTGGACAACATAATTGCTAGATTTTTTACCAAGGTTGTGGCCTGAGTAACTGATCATTAAAATAACACCTGCCATGTAAACCTTGTAACTTGTCTGTTATGTAGGGATTTCAAAGATCTGGGGAACATGACAGACCAAAGACTTTTTGTTTAAAAAATGAACATTATCTGGAATTTTAGGAATTACCTGCTTTTTTTCAAATTATTGGGCAATAAGCATGCATCATGCCCATCAAAATTTTCAGGAAGATGAATACTTTTAAATGCAGCATGGAATATGGACAATTTACTTTTTAGAAAATGGACTCCAGAGGGTCAGATGACTCTGTGTTTTCTATACAGACAAGGAATAACTCATGTCCAAATAAGCTCTAGAAAGCCTCAAGACTGAAGAGACATCAGGAAAATTGGAAGGACACATACATTGTGGAATTTACAGTTGAGTATTGTTTGAACATTCACAGAGACACAGTTTACAATACTTGGTGCCTGAAACCTTGAAATCTAACAAGGACGAACGTGAAAAACCCACCCCACGCTGAGGAAGCATGAATGGGCGCCAAACATTCTCCATTGTGTGACAATGGCTTGTCATCAAATCATTTAGGTGAGCAATGGGTGTATTGAGTCTGTGGTCATGTAATCAAAACGAGCAAATGATAGCAAACATCTTATTATTCCAAGGACAGGATGCAGCAAGTCGGTCTGGGACCAACACCAGAGAGGGTACAATCTCACCCAGAAAGATCACAAAAACACTACCTCAAGAAAAGTCGACACAGGAAGAGAAGTGGAACATTTGTGTAACTGCAGATTATAAATTTGACTACAGGCTACAACCATATCCTTTGACATAAAAAGGCCAGAAGTCTGCAATACAATATTGTAAATTCATCACCAGAGGCCTCTGACTTTCATTCTTCTTCGGTGAACCAAAAGGGAATTTCCAGGCCTAAAATGAGGCCCAGAAGAAATGGAATAATATGGAGTTTCAGAATGTGAGGTAAGTGGATGCTGCATCTTTAGAACCATCTTTCTTGCATGTCTGCATGTGTGCTTGTTACAATTACATTCTGGGTGCAGTGCCAATAATTAATTACCCTTTGTTTAGATTTAAAATTACAAGGAGGCCTGTCTTGAGTCTATCCATAAAATTCACTGCACTCATTGAATATGTCGCTGAAGAGATGGTACATGGGGTAGTGTTTCAGATTCCAGGGGGCATTGGGACCATGGCTGGAGGAGGTGTAACCAGTAAAGACTGGATAGGCTACACCTGAACAGGACTGGAACTAATGTCACAGAGTCAGGGTTACAAGCACAGAAACATACCCTTCAGTCTATTTCATCCATGCTAACCAAATATCCTAAATTGATCTGGCCCTATTTGCTAGGATTTGGACAATATCCCTCTAAACCCTTTCTATTTACGTCCCTATCCAAATATCTTTCAAAATGGTGCAACTGTACCAGCCTCCGCCACTTTCTCTCACAGCTCATTCCACACACGCACCACCCTGTGCATTAAAAAGTTGCCCCTCGAGTCTCTTTTAAATCACTCCTCTCTCACAGTAAACCTATGTCCCCTAACCTGGGAAAAAGATCTTGGCTATTCATCCTATCATGCCCCTGAAGATTTTATAAACTTCTGTAAAGTCACCCCTCAGTCTCCGCTCCAGGGATAAAAGCCGCAGCCTATTCAGCTTCTCCCTATAATTCAAAGCGTCCAATCCTGGCAACATGTTTGTAAATCTTTTCTGAACTCTTTCAAGTTTAACAACATCTTTCCTATAGCAGGGAGACCAGAATTGAAAGCAGTATTGCAGAATCCTGTACAGCTGCAACATGATGTCCCAACTCCTATACTCAATGAACTGACCAATGAAGGCAGGCCAAGCACCACTTCCTACCTACAATTGCGCTTTCAAGGAATTATACACCTGCACCCCAGATCTCTTTATCCAGCAACATCCCCAAGGGCTTTATCATTAACTATACAAATCCTGCCCTGATTTGCCTTACCAAAATGCAATACCTAATATTTTTCCAAATTGAACTCTATCTGCCACTCTTTGGCCCATTTGATCAAGGTCCCGACATACTCTGAGATAGCCTTTTTCATTGCCCACCACACCACCAATATATGCGCAGTTTACAAACTAACTAACCATACCTCCTGCATTCATAGTTGCTAGAGTAGTTGGGGAAGCTTTAACATTAACTGGTAGGGGCATTGGAAACCTACGCAAGGAGTCAGAGGAAGGGAAAATAGAGGACAAAAACAAAAGAAAGAAAGTGGAGTCACAGGTAGATAGGATAGTGAAGGAGGAGTTTGGTATGCTTTCCTTTATTGGTCAGAGTATTGAGTACAGGAGTTGGGAGGTCATGTTGCGGCTGTACAGGACATTGGTTAGGCCACTGTTGGAATATTGTGTACAATTCTGGTCTCCTTCCTATCGGAAAGATGTTGTGAAACTTGAAAGGATTTATAAGGATGTTGCCAGAGTTGGAGGACTTGAGCTGTAGGGAGAGCCTGAACTGGCTGGGGCTGTTTTCCCTGGAACGTCGGAGGCTGAGGGGTGACCTTTTAGAGGTTTACAAAATTATGAGGGGCATGGATAGGGTAAATAGGCAAAATCTTTTCCCTAGTGTCGGGGAGTCCAGATCTAGAGGGCATTGGTTTAGGGTGAGAGGGGAAAGATATAAAAGAGACCTACGGGGCAACTTTTTCACACAGAGGAATGAGCTGCCAGAGGAAGTGGTGGAGGCTGGTACAATTGCAACATTTAAGAGACATTTGGATGGGGATATGAATAGGAAGGCTTTGGAGGGTTATGGGCCAGGTACTGGCAGGTGGGACTAGATTGGGTTGGGATATCTGGTCAGCATGGACGGGTTGGACCGAAGGGTCTGTTTTCATGCTGTACATCTCTATGACTCTAAAGATGATAGGCAGAGAAATCAAGAGCCAGAATCAAACAGAGATACAGTGAAAAATAATAGGAACAGAACAAGTAATATTAGTAAGAAAAGCTTTTAAGCTTCGTGCTTTAATGAGGACATCACTGGCAATAAAATATATGAATTAACCCCATAAATAGATGAAAACAGGTATGATAGCATCAGGTTTAAAGAGACATAGCTGCAGGGTGACCAGTGACGGGAACTGAATACCCAGGGATATTCAATATTTAAAAAGGACAAAGAAAAAAATGAAGTTGCATTGCTGGTTAAACAGGAAATTAATGCAATTGTGAGGCACAATATTAGTGCTGATGTGGAAACTGTATGGATAGAGCTGAGAAACACTAAGGAGCAAAAAACATCAGTGGGGATTGATAACAGACCCATTAAATGTCCAGTTGATGTTGGGAATGACATTACACAGGAAATTACAGACAATATGCAACAAAAGAAATCTGTCATTATGAATGACTTCAATCTGCATATAGATTGGGTAAATCAAACTAGTAACAATACCATAGAGGAGGAATTTCTGGAGTGCATACAGGATAGTTTTCTGGACCAATATGTTGAGGAACCAACCAGAGAACAATGCATTTTACACTTGGCATTGTACAAGGAGGAAAGAATAGTTGGCAACCTAGTTATAAAAGATCCCTTGGACATGAACAACCATAATATGACAGAAATCTCTGTCAAGATTGAGAGTGATGTAGTTGATTCTGAGACAAGGATCCTGAATGTAAATAGAGGGAGCTATAATGGTATGAGGCATGAATTGGCTAAGATATATCAGGGAATATTACTTAAAGGGATGATGGTGGAAAGGCACTGGCAAATGTTTGAATGGCTCATGGGTGAACTGCATCAATTGTTAATTCCTGTCTTGTGTAAAAGTAAAATGGAAAAAGTGTGCAATCATGCCTTTCAGGGGAAATTGGAGAGAATATTAGATCTAAGAAAGAAGCAAATAAATTTGCCAGTAAATTCTACAGACCCAAGGGATAGGAGCAGCTTAGAATTCAGCAGAGGAGGACAAAAGGATTGGTTAAGAATGGAAAAGTAGAGTATGAGAGTAAGCTTATGGGGAACCTAAAATCTGATAGTAAATGTTTGTATTAGTTATGTAGAAAAAAAGTCGCTGAAGATCAATGGAAGTCCCTTTCAGTCAGAAACCAGGGAATTTATAATGGGGAACAAAGAAATGCCTGAGCAGCAAAGTACATTCTTTGGTTCTGTGATCACATAGGAAGACGTATTGGAATTCTTCGAGGATGTAACTCGTAGAGTTGATGAGGTGGAGCTATTGGATGTGGTTTAGTTGGCATTTTAGAAGGCTTTTGACAAAATCCCACATCAGAGATTAGTGTGTAAAATTAAAGCACATGATGTTGGAGGTAGTGCATTGAGATAGATTTTTAAAAAACTGGTGGCCAAACAGGAAACAAAAGCAAAAATGAATGGGTCTTTTTCTGAATGGCATTAGTGAAAGGGATTAGTGCCAGGATACCAGCCATTCACAATATACATTGATAATTTAGACAAGGGAACAAAATGTAATATCTCCAAAGTTGCAGATGCTAGGTGGGAGGGTGAGCTATGAGAATGATGCAGTGATACGTCAGTGTGATTTGGACAAGTTGAGTGGGCAAATGCAGAGCACATGCAGTATCATTTAATTAATTTGAGGTTATCCACTTTGGTATTAAAATAGGAAAGCAGATTATTATCTGAATGGCTATAAATTGAGAGAGAGGGAGACACCAGTCGCTGAAGGTATGCAGGCAGTCCAGCAGGCAATAAAGAAGGCAAATGGTATGTTGGCCTTCATTGCAAGAAGAATCAAGTAAAGCAGCAGGGATGTCTTGCTGCAAATTTACAGGGCCTTGGTGAGACCATACCTGGAATATTGTGTGGCGGGACTGATGTGAGGAGAATTGTTAGGACTATATTGACTGGAATTCAGAAGAGTGACATAGAGAATCTCATAGAAATCTATGAAATTCTAACAGACCTTCTTAACAAATTCAAACAAGACAGATGGACAAAAGATGTTCCTGATGGCAGGAGAGTCCAAAACCAGAGGTCACAGTCTAAGAATATGGACTTTGAACTGAACTGGGGCTAAAAGGATATGGGGGAAAAGCAGAAACAGGCGATTGAGTTGTATATTCAGCCATGATACATTGAATGATGGAGCAGGCTCAAAGGGCCAAATGGCCTACTCCTGCTCCTATTTTCTATGTAAAACAGTCCTCCTAAGAAAAACATCTTGGATAGGTTAGTTGAGAAAAAGGGGAAAAATTTCACATCTCTCTTGTGTTACATATCTTAATGGTTACAATTGATAGCAGAGTCTACTATGTAAATAGCATAAATGACAACAGATGAACACTATTTTAAAATTCCTGAAGAATAATGTTTCACTTTCTGAGGTACAGATGAATCTGAAGAACCTTTGCATTGCCCAATGATTGAAATACTCTGGCATCCCTTTTCAACTTGACCTTCTGGTATTATACTTCGTGAGCTTAAAGTTAATAAAGTTACTAAGCACCTCATTTAAATTAAACACTGCTTTAAGAGTGACTTTCACAAGACTAAAAACGGCCTGGCGTTGAACTTTCAATGTCAGTCAGATGTTAAATGTTAAAATGGATATTTATAAACCAATCAATTCACTACCCATCAACTAATGTCCACAGATTTTTAGCCATATATCCCATACTGAATATCAGTTTTGGCCAAAAAGCTCATGTTTTAGTTTACTGTGTTTGAACCTGTTGAAAAGAAAAGATCTTTGCCAAAAACTAAGGAGGCTTTTCTGCAGTTAATATCTCTGCTTTATTGAGTTATATATTCCAAGCTTTTTGTGATGCTAGTTTACATCTCAATCGCTTAATGATGTTTGCTTTACAATTGGTGGTGGTTTCATTTGGAACAATGTGGCTTTCTAGTGAGAGATGGAGTAAATTCCTTTACCTTAGTCCCTAGAATGTGCACCCTGAATTAGTCATCTTCCCAACTGGTCCAATTTGCTGAAACATTTTTTGGTCATGTGTTTTTATCTATGTTAATCCAACACCCCTATTTGGTGCTTATTTTCTTCCTTCACAAAACACTTTGGAACATCTGTGTTTACTGACAATTTCACATAGCTGAAATAACAATGTAAAATACTGAGGATACTAGAAATCTGAAACTAGAATAATAAATGCTGGAAATACTCCACAGGTTAGACAGCATATGTGGAGTGAAACAATGACTTTCAAAATTTGTTCTGATAAAAGGTCATCTCAACCTGATCCATTAACTGTTATTCTCCACAGTTTTGCCTTATCTGCTGAATATTTCCAACACTTCTTGTTTTTAATCTTAAAGACAATGTTGCTTACATTGTTACATATATGTAAAAAGGGAAAAATGAATATTCTCTCAAAATAAATATTCTTTCAAACTGTAACTGTATTTTGAATGAAAGACAAACTTTGTTAGTCAGTGTACACAACTGCATTTGTGTCAAGTAAACCTATTGTCCGTTAACTTAAATAAATATAATGAACACTGTGAGATCTATCAGGCAAATGGGATCAGTTTCATTTGGGAAACCTGGTCAACATGGACAAGTTGGACCGAACCGTCTGTTTCTGTGCTGTATGACTCTAAGACAGATTTAGCAATACAAGTTCGAACTGTGTATAAGATTATAGATTACCCCAAGGATTAACACACCAAGAACTCAAACTGGCCATGAACAATCAAATATATTGAAAACTAAAATAAAACATTGTCCCATGTTTTTACAATAGGAATAGTGTGGTGACGAGGTGGCTGAGAGGTTAAGGCGATGTACTGCTAACCTATTGTACTTTGCAGGTGTGTGTTCGAATCCCACTCTTGTTGCTTTAGTCAGCAGCTTGTGTTAATGCACTTTTTGTTTGTGTCCAACATCTTTTAGTTGCTGGAGAGGGTACTGAGGCAAAATGGTTTTGTGCGGGGGAGATCGTGCCTTACCAACTTAATAGACTTCTTTGAGGAAGTGACCAAGTTGATAGATGAAGGAAGGGCTGTGGATGTCATATACATGGACTTTAGTAAGGCATTTGAGAAGGTTCCCCAAAGCAGACTAATGGAGAAAGTGAAGTCACATGTGCAGGGTGTGCAGGGTGTTCTAGCTAGGTGGATAAAGAACTGGTTGAGCAGCAAGAGACAGAGAGTAGTAGTTGAAGGGAGTTTGTCAAAATGGAGAAAGGTGACCAATGGTGTTCCACAGTGGTCAGTATTGGGACCACTGTTGCTTGTAATATATATAAATGATCTGGAAGAGGGCACTGTTGGTATGATCAGCAAGTTTACAGACGAAGATTGGTGGAGTAGCAGAAAGCACGAGGGACTGTCAAAGAATACAGGAGGATATAGACAGACTGGAGAGTTGGGCAGAAAAGTGGCAAATGGATTTCAATCCAGACAAATGTGATGTGATGCAGTTAGGCAAGACTAATTCTAGAGCAAATTATACAATGAACAGTAGAGCCTTGGGAAAGCTGATGAGCAGAGCGATCTGGGAGTGCAGGTCCATTGTACCCTGAAGGTTGCTGCACAAGTGGATAGAGTAGTCAAGAAGGCATATAGTATGCTTGCCTTCATTGGACGGGGTATTGAGTAGAAGATCTGGCAAGTAATGTTAAAATTGTACAAGATATTGGTTCGGCTGCATTTTGAATACTGTGTACAGTTCTGGTCGCCACATTACCAAATGAATGTGGACGCTTTGGAGAGGGTGCAGAGAAGATTTACGAGGATGTTGCCTGGTATGGAAGGTGCGAGCTATGAAGAGAGGTTGAGTAGGTTAGGTTTATTTTCATTAGAGGAGAGGAGATTGAGGGGGGACCAGATTGAGGTTTACAAAATCATGTCAGGTATAGACAGGGTGGATAGAGACAAGCTTTTTCCCAGGGTGAAGGATTCAATAACGAGAGGTCATGCTTTCAAGGTGAGAGGTGGAAAGTTGAAGGGGGATACCCGCAGCAAGTACTTCACACAGAGGGTGGTGGGTGTCTGGAACGCATTACCAGCAGAGGTGGTAGAGGCAGGCACTGCAGATCGGCTCAGGCTTGGATGGCCGAAGGGCCTGTTTCTGGGCTGTAAACTTTCTTTGTTCTATGTAATTATGATTGCTCGTTATCTTAAGTAAATTGGACATCATTATCCAGGATCAGCACATGAGTGGTTAAATATGATCATCTAGAAGCTGTTAACTTACCTTGCTCCACAATTTTTTTCTTTTGTCTCTTTCTCAGTCCCATCATTAAGTTTTGAATGTGGTTTTGCATTGAATTAGTGACCTAACCCAAAATTTTCCAATTAGGCTGTGTGCCTCAGTGAGAATTCATCAATCCAATCGATTGGAGACAGGTATTTTGATTTTCCTATTCACGAATGCCATTGATCCTTGTCGAAACTGAGTTGTTGGATCAGATGGCCAGTAAAGAGCCATTCAGATGCCTGCAAAAGTTCCACTGGCAGCTGTTAGTCTGGCAAATATCAAGGAGCCCTATTCCTCTGCCACTGACCGCATCAAAGCTTCACTTGTACACTGGCCTTATTCAAAAAAAGATGGTGAAATACAAACAAAACAATAGCTACCTGCTGCACTTTAATAGGATACAAGACATGCCACATGATTAACGTCTTTCAACCTTCTCTCCATCCTCTCACCCTTTCGAAATTATTTCACTTTCAATATGATTATTCTCATTCAATTAAATTCACTGAGAATCTTTGTAGGCAAGGTTTATCCGATAGCATTCAAAGATTTGATGTGATGCTTTACTTCAACTCAAACGAACAATGGAGCTCATCAATTAAGCAGAGACATTTTGATGTAAAAGAACTTCCTCGGCAAGATTCCGACACCGATCTTGCATTCCCCTTTCTGCAGGCTCAAACACATTGAACTAAAAGCTTAAGAGAGGTTCAATATAGATCTGATTAAGAGTCTGCGGACACTGGGTGATGAATATTTAATAGCTTAATAACAAAATAAACCGCAATGATTTTTTTTTCAGAAACTAACAAGCTTGGAAGAGCATTGGTATACTGACAGTCAATGATATTCGACACCACGGGTTTTGTTGCCAACCGGCTTGACACGTTTCCTTTCATGGCACTGATCAACAAAGCCAAGTCGGGCAACTTAAACTGGATGAAGGATTAATTTTGTTTCTTTGTTGTGTTTGGATTTGAACATTTGCCGAACCCAATGTTTCTCTTTATTGTCAGCAAATTTGGATTTGCTGTGATTGATGGAAATGCACCTGGATTTGGACCATACTTTGCTGAGAAAACCAACACTAAGTCTAACGGTACCAGGGTAGAAAGCGTGGTGCAGTGGTGGCTTTCACCTCAAGTTCGAGGTTCAATTTTCACTTCAAGACCTGATGATTGCAGGAAGTGTGTTTCTAACAAGGTATGTAGTAGCCCATAAAAGCAGAAGAGTCTCTGCATTAGGCATGCTTAATCAGGAGTGGTACTCCTCAAACTCCAGTCTCTTGTGATGGGCAAGTGACCATTTCCAGGTAAACATAGCTATGGAAACAGATTTCATCACGTGCTTTGTCTACATATCTGTCACTAGCTGTGAGAAAGTCTCCAAGTCTAAGAAAGAGTGGTACCAACAGTTGCTTATTTGGTAATGGTACAGCAGCTTCAAGAGAGGAGTCCATTTCTACGTAAACTCAAATATCTGAAAGCTTCTGTTTCGTTTTGCTGTAACAAAAGCTTCAAAATATGTTATCTCATCATTTGTCTTACCAGTGTGGGTGTGGAGGTGCAGAAACCTTACAGTAAGTACAAGATTAACTTGAATTGAATTTATTGTCACGTGTACCGAGGCGCAGTGAAAAGCTTTGTCTCGCAGCCATACAGGCAGGTCAGATAGTTAAATAGCATAGATACCTAAATAATAGGTAAACAGCGGCAAAAACAAAAATACAGGTACAGGCAAATGTTAAGAGTTTGATTCAGATACAGAAACATTAGGTCTTGTCCGTTTTGGTCTAAATAATATTCTAACAACGTGATACGTGTTGCCCCAGCCACTTAAATTCTCTCCTATGAAATAATAATTCTTACAAGGCTGAAGTATTTTCATTGGTAATTTTAATGTTTTTAAAAAAAGACATTGCCAATCTTTGTTCTTTCCTCTCTTGACTAATCTTTCTAGATCTAATTTGACAATAAATTCACCCACTGCCTTCTCAATCTAACTGGTTAAGGATTGTGATCCTTTTTTTGGAGAGGTTTTAAGGCAGAGGTAATGAGCTAGCTAGTGAAGGTTCATGAAGTAAACAGCTTGGGAGGCCCACAAGTTTTGTTTAAAGTTGGAACAATAGAAGCAGCCTCGATGGGTGTGGTCAGCTCTACAAACCAGGATTTCTAGTTTTTTTAGCTTTGAGAGTCAGCAGCAGTTGTTGGTGGAATCTCAACAGGGTTGGAAGCTGCATTAAGTATCTCCCAGCTGCTACTACTCCTGAGTTTTCACTTGATATTTTTTCTCTCGCTCTGCTGCTGGATTGCATGCGAGACGATCTGTTTCTAACTTTGCCTTTTTGCCAAAGGGTATGTTTACAGGATGCTACTATATTGGAACAATTAATTAGTAATAGTTACTGTATCTATTATTCTGTTAAGTTTTTCAATAGAGTTAAGTTATTTTAAGTTCTTCTTTTGGTGCATTTTAACTATAGTGTTTGATAAATTGTGTTTTGCTTAATGTCGAGTAGTTAAACCAGTCAAACTGCACCTGGAACACAGCACATTACATTTGCCTTTGAAATATGGCCGAAGCTACCTTCTTAAAATATTCTGAGCGGGTCTGGTCTGATCCATAACAGGAAATATACTGTATTTACTGGACTCAGGTCTCAGATAGCTAATTGCCACAAATATGATGACATCAACTTAAGGCTTTCAGCAATTTTCCCTACAAACAAAATTAAAATGTGAAACAAGATATAAAATGTGCAAGGGCCAGTCTAACTAGCACAGGTCCTATTAGTTGCCATACCATGCCACATCATATTATCGTGCATTAATATCATATCCATCACTTCCTCAACTGAGATCTTAGCATAGATCAAAATCTTATGATACATTAACACACTAAACTTGTACAACTGGAGGGAAAAAATCTCTCAAACTCAAGAGGCTGACAAGTGATACTGAACGAAGAGAAACATTTCCTCTCTTTTGGGTGTATGCAATCAATGTCAAAGATTGACTACTTGGAGGCATGTTACTGCAGGCTATATATGTAGGCACAAACAGGATAGAACTCTACAAAAAGTGCCTTTGCCAGTTATCCCAGTTGGATACATGACTTTATGAAGTGTGGAAAAAAAAGTGATCTCATGGTCACTGTAGCTTTTCGATGGGTCACAGTATAAGACAAGGATTAAATACAATATGCCAAACAGCCTAAAGTCACGTATTGTCAATTAATGCTTCAAGAGTCTGTAAAGATATCGGGTGGAACGACTTGTATTACTGTTATGAATGGTTGTAATTCATTTTTTGGAAGCTTTTACTGCACCGTGAGAGCATCTGTACTGAGGTCAACCATAGTTTGCCACCATTCTTTCAAGCACTGCAAACCCATTAATTGCTCTTTATATATTTTACAAATTGTATAAACTTTTACTTTTTGAAAACTTCTACAGTACTTTAGTATCTTTACAGATTTAATAAGTGCCAAATGAGCATTTTCCTCTAAGCACAGTGCCAAAGTGCAGCTGTCTTCACTGTTAACATATTATTAAATGTTGAAAAGTAAAACAAGTTTAAATGTAACCATCATTCATTAAAAAAAATGATAGAATTCTTGTTCAGGCAGTTTTAACACTAAAGTAAGTGAATTACAAATATTAGCTTAACTCAAAAAGCAAGTATTTGCCAGACACAACGTGATATAAATCATTCCACTGTGATGAGAAGTAAATCACCATACTGTTTCTTGTTATAACAAAAATAACTGGCTCTTCTCCCTCAATACAGATGAAGACAAAATTCTTGAAACAATCTTTTAATTCCTTAGTTCGTAAAAGTGACAGAGCAAATGAGCTGTAAAAATCAGAGTTTGTGACATTTAGCTTTGATTTTTGATAAGTTTGCAGATCAGGTAAGAATGTCAATAGTGTGTTATACTTTGGTGTCTACTACCATTGAAATTCAACCAGAGGGAAAAAAATATATGCCAGCTTTCCTTCTGCGATACCTGCTGGGGAACGTATGCTTGCTGAGGTCAAGATGAGAAATCAGCCTTGGCTGTGATATTCCAACACTTGCCACCAAGATTCTCACATGAATGACCATTAAAATGATATACCAATGGGCAACCGCTCTTTAGAACTGTACTTCAACAGGTGGTCTATCTTATTTGTCTTTTCATAGATAATAAGAAGAAAACACAGCCTAATGATGTAAAGAATGGAAGTTTGAAAAAGGAGGAAATAATGCAAAATAAGTGATGCATCAAACAATTTGATTTATTAGGAAACAAGGGTAAATCATAAACTGAAGCTCAGTTTTAATATAGGCTCTACAATATAGACATTAATAGCTTTCGCCCAAGGAGTAAATTAATGCAGCCACATTTGTAAGACAGAAAAAATGAAGTTACAACAATTATATAAATTCCAAAGTGGGTTGCTGACCTATCAACATGGTTCATGGTTGAATTTAAAATGACAGGTAATATCGCTCTTGTTCTTCAAAGGTCACACGATGCTACGCAAAAAAGTGACTGACAAACTATTTTTATACTTGCTGATTTCCAAAAAGTAGAACGCATCTTTACTGCTCCAGCAACAAGAAGTTATGTTACACAAGGCTTTACTTCTGATTGTTCATACAAAGCACAACACTTCAAAATGCTCTCATCAATATTTTGACACACAATAGCATGATAATTGAACAATGGAACTTACTGAAGATGGCAAGCCTGGAGGAACCTTCCTAACCTTTTTCGGTGGAATTTCTGTAAATCAGTAAGTTAACATGTTAGCAAACACCTCCTTTAATCAGGGCTGCTTGTCAAATCTACTTACCAATTTTACCTCCCATTACATCAATGAACTGGCAGTCTTTACACAGATGAGTGCAAAGCTTTGGAATATAGATGAATGGAGATATGAAATATTTATATGTACCTCACCCAAATGGGTATTTCATAAAAATGTATCTGACCAAAATGAATCTCACCAAATCATTATAGTGTGGATCTTTCATAGTTGCATCAAACCATATTACCATTGTATATCTGCATTCCCATAGTTCTTGGGTAAGTCAACACACAGAAAAGGAAGTTGTGAAGAAGTCATACTGGACATGATACACTAATTCTCTTTCCACCATTACTGGCAGACATGCGGAGTTTCTCCAGTTCTTTCTGTTTTTATGGGAAGTCTGGTTGATTATTCCCCTTTTCAGACTTGGTCTGCCAAGGTTAACAACGAAGCTCACTTTGCTTGGGTCAGCTAATAACAAAATTGTGGATTATACCCTTTTAGGTATAGCTTAAGATCATTCCAGGCAGCATTTTTAACAACTGAGCCACCAAAGGAACAATCAGCTACAGCTCCTACCCATTAGTTTCCTTTGTACGTGACCTTTTCAGAGAGTCGTCCAGGAGATGGCAGCATGCAAGTGATGTGAAAGCCCTACTTGCAAACAAACATAACGGTAATGCAATTTTCCAATTCTAAAGCTACTTTTCCAACTTTACATTTGAACAGAAAGGAAGGTTTCAGAGTAAAGTCAGCTGAAAAATAAGTGATATGCTTTGAATTAACCAAAGGATGCTGGTCATGTTAGATGAAATTTGAATATAGAAGGGGTTACTTAAAAGTCAAGTTCAATTTCAGTAATAAGAAAAGACCTGTCGTGTTAAATAGTGCTATCTAGCTAAGTAGCATATATTCACGGTTTCATGCATTAATATCAGCAGCAACTCCATAGGAACACCTGATAATTTTTGACAACTTGCATCTGATATTCACCAATGAATAATGGGACATGCAGCTAAACCTGTCAAAGTGACCACCCGTGGTTCCCACAAAAAGTGGTCTTTATTCACAGGTGGTCCCCTCCACATGGCTGTCAATTAAAATCGCATCTGAAAACACTCAACCCCTATATCATCACTTTTTATGTTGCTGTTATAATGTGAAACAATCTCAGAGGGCAGGTTCATTAAAACTGTAAATCACAGATGGAACTGTGAACACGTGCCTGCACTTCACAGGTGGCCACTCCTCACAAGCACTGTTGTAATTCATGTCAGTGTCAATTTCACTGGTCATTATAAACTGATGATCATTTTCCTAAGTTTTTGACAATGGGGGGGTTTATGGTCTTATATTGTGGTCCAACTTCAAAGTCTTTTAGTTGCAAGACCTCCACTCTTTCTAAATATTTGACATTGACATGCACAAGTAAAGGGTTGAACTTGTTAGTTTAATGGACAGTTTCCATTTCTTAAGTACAAAATTTGGATTGTATCAGTCATGTATCAAGTAAATGATAACATCCATACATATATCATATGTAAAGTCAATTGATATTAAAAAAATTGTGCGCTATTTCAACAAAAACAAGTTTGCAATTGTTGTCATGGTTCATAATCTTACAATCTGGATAATTCTCAGCAATTCCTAAGTATATATTTATAGAGAATGAGTATTGGCTGAGAAATGAAATCAACTCAAAGTTTGTATTCCAGTGTTAAACTGTTTAACCTTTGTTCTTCAGGCCTCTGATGTCATTCCATCTTTTTTCATCTTAAGTAGATTGAAATGAGATTATTCAGCAAACAAGCCTGCACAAGACCAGAAAATGTAGGAGCAGATTTAGGCCAGTCTGCCTTGTCATTCAGTCATGGCTAATTTGTTTCTCAAACCCATTCTCCAGCCTTCTCTCTGTAATCCTTGATCCCCTTACCAATCTATCTTAAGAACATATCTACCTCTGCCTTAAATACACTCAATAACTTAGCCTCCACAGCCCTATATGACAATGAGTTCCATAGATTAACAACCTTCTGGCTAAAGTAATTCCTCTTTATCTCAGTTCTAAAGGGTCATCCCTTCACTCTGAGGCTGTGCCTTTGGGTCCTAGTCTCTCCGACTAGTGGAAACATCAACTCCACATTCACTCTATCCAGGCTTCTCAGTAGTCTATATGTTTTAATCAGATCACATCCTCTCAATTCTTACCAACTCAATCAAGTACAGACCCCGAGTTCTCAACTGTTCCTCATGTGAGAAGTCAGAAATCCCAGCGATCATTCTTGGAAACATCCTCTGAAAACTCTCCAAGGTCAGCACAACTGCGTGGGTTTCCTCTGGGTACTCTGGTTTCCTCCCACAGTCCAAACATATGAAGGTTAGGGGAATTAGCCAAGCTAAATTGCCCATAGTGTTCAGATACTTGTAGGTTAGGCGCAGTAGTCAGGGGAAATGTAGAGTAATAGAGTAGGGGTATGGGTCTGGGTGGGATACTCTTTGGAGGGTAGGTGTGGACTTATTGGGCCAAATGGCCTGTTTCCACGCTGTAGGTATTCTATGAAAACAAATATACATCCTTTGTGAGAAATGGGTCCCTTCCACATGCTACTTATGTTGTCCTGTTATGGATAATTCCTCTCCTATTTAATCTCTTCAGGGGACATTGAAAATATTTCACTATTTCCAAAGGTCATCTAGTAGGTTTACTAAATTAATACGTGGAATAGGTGGGTTGTTCTATGAGGAAAGGTTATATAGACTGGGCTTATTTCAATTGGAGTTCAATTTATGTTCAAATGTTTGGAACATTCTGCATGACAGCATGGTAGCTCAGTGGTTAGCACAGCTGCCTTAAGCACCAGGAACCTGGGCTTGATTCCACCCTCGAGCGACTGTGTGTGGAGTTTGCACATTCTCACCATGTCTGCCATGGGTTTCCTTTGAGTGCTCTGGCTTCCTCTCACAGTTCAAAGATGTACAGGTTAGGTGGATTGGCCATGCTAAGTTGGCTGTAGTGTCCAGGGATATATAGGCTAGGTGCATTAGCCATGGGAAATGCAGGGTTATGGGGATAGAGTAGGGAGGTGAGTCTGGATGGGATGCTCTTTGGAGGACTGGCATGGTCTGAATGAGCCGAATGGCCTGCTTCCACATTATAGGGATTCTATGGGTGAGGAGTGACTTGAGTGAAGCATGTAAGGTGCTAAACAGTCTTGACAAGTTGGACACGAAAAGGACTTTTCATCTTTTAGGTCAGTCCAGAATGAGAGGGCACATTTTTAAAGTAGGTACTCACCCTTTCAGGACAAAGATAAGCAGATTTTATTTTCTCTCAGAGGATTATTTTGGAACGCTCTGCCTCAGAAGGTAATGGAGGCCATGTCAGTTAACATTTTTTAAAAGCACAGATAGATTCCTTTGACTAATAAAATTCTAAGTTTATAGGGTGGATGGAAATGTGGAATTTGAAAGCAAGCAGATCATTAATGATAGTTTTCAATGGTGGAGCAGGCTCGAGGGTTGCATGGCCTCCTCACGCTCCTAAATTATAGTCAAATGTTTGTGTGAAGCATACTGCAGGTTCAGGAGAGGGCTTTTGTGATACATTTGAGTTTAGTATAATGCTCTGAATTGGGCTGTTTTACAGACAGGATATTATTACAACGCACACGTGATCCACATAGCTTGAATTCTGTCACTTTCTTGACATCTTTTCTTTCAGGTTACATCACTTTCAGCAAGAGAATGCCAAAAAAAATGAAAATAATTATTGACAATCTACTTTGGGACCAAAAGGTATTTGCTTTAACTTTTCCTCTTAGAAATGTTGCAAATAATCCTTTAAAAAAATTGGTGGCTCATGGTAACGTCGTGAAATACAAGAGTGAATCTCAAGCTACTAGGAACAGAGATAGAATTCTAATTACTATTTTGGACCAGGCCAGACCCCCTCAAAACATTTCAAGAAAGCAGCCTGGACCCTAACTTTGCTAGGTGCTTTAAGCAGGTGTAGTGTGGATATTCCAGGAGTGATGCAGCTAGCCCAACCACTTAGTTTTACACCAAACATAATTAATTTACAATATTTTCGAATAAAACACAAACCAAAAAAGAACAGAATGTAGAATAACTTAACCTATCCAAAAACACAAAAGGTTATCCCAACTTAATGATGCTGTTCCAAATATTTTCAACCATCCCCATAAACATCTCTTGGCAAAAAACAAAAGGAAAAATCAAACATAGGGTCTTACAGGAGAGATGTCAGACACAGAGAGAGAGAGAGAGAGAGAGAGAGAGAGGATTAGCATGGACCTATTTCTTTGGGTTTAGCAGCTTCACAACTGACTGCCTGCTAAAACCAAACCAAACCAGAGTAAAGCTGAGCAGGCAGAACTGGCCACCCTCCTTTCATTGTACAAGTGTTTTATTTAAACTTGAAAGCCTTATGCCTCAGCCAGTATCTTTTAGCTATAATCAAACTGGCTCTAAAACTCATCAAACCTAGATCTCTCAGAGTCTCTGTGTTTACCACCCCCTTTGAAAATAAAACCCAAGGACAATCTAACCTTGTTAAAGGAGCAGCAACATCACATTACTTCTTGAAATTCAACTTTTCTTTTGAGCTCTAATGCCATTCATAAGTCACTCACAGCTTTCATGACATTATGCTGAATCACTTGGCTTGCGCATATTATCTGTAATTAATTACAGTGTGACCACCTTTGGAGCTAAGCACTCACCTTTCATGGCATTATCCTGAGCCACCAGTGGCTTTTTTTAAAGGTTTATTTGCAACATTACATTTTCTAAGAGGAAAACTAAACAAATGAAGTTAAAGCAAATAACTTTTAGTCGCAAAACAGAATAATTATTTTCATATTTTTATCACATTCCTGATGAAGGGCCTATGCCTGAAATATCGACTCTCCTGCTCCTCAGATGCTACCCGACCTGCTATGCTTTACCAGCGCCACACTTTGACTTTGGAGCCAAGCACGTTGACAGGACAAAGCAACCAAACAATAAGTGGATATTCTATAAAATTTTAATAAAAACTGTAGGGATCAGCAGCTCTTGAAATCCAAACACTCTTCATGAAAAATATATTTAAGGAAACAGTTGTATAGAAAGGCTGATTAAATTCTAACAAGTCACATCTTTATGTAAATTCCAAAATTATCTAACTTGTTCCTTACATATTAGTTTTCTTAAAGACATTTTCAGTAAATCAACTTCTGCATGATTCCTGCTAACTTTGGAACAGTGCATGTGAATATTTTTAACTTATTAAAAATACATGATATCTTTTATGTTATGTTATTTTGATGTTTATTCAGTCATTTATATGTCAGAAGAACAAAATGGGAATTTGGGAGAATATTTTCAATGGAAGGTATCCATCCCTGAAGAGTTTTAAAAATAACAAATCTCACACCAATTATAAATCTTCTCTGGAGGTCTCCTCCATTGTTAACTTTAGGACACAGACACATGATTTAAAGCACCATATCCTTTGGGGCGGCACAGTGGCTCAGTGGTGAGCACTGCTGCCTCACAGCACCAGGGTCCTAGGTTCGATTCCAGCCTTGGGTAACCGTCTGTGTGGAGTTTGCACATTCTCCCCGTGTCTGCGTGGGTTTCCTCCGGGTGCTCCGGTTTCCTCCCACAGTCCAAAGATGTGCAGGTCAGGTGGATTGGCCATGCTAAATTGCTCATAGTGTTAGGTGCATTAGTCAGAGGGAAATGGGTCTGGGTGGGTTACTCTTTGGAGGGTCGGTGTGGACTTGTTGGGCTGAAGGGCCTGTTTCCACAGTGTAGGGAATCTAATATCATTGATAAAGATGACTATGAAGTTATCTTCAATTCAAGAAGCCATACAACCATATTTCTCATAGTCCCAGAATCTAGTGGAGCAGAAAGAACCTTCTCCCTGTTTCATTGAGCTACAAATTAATATACAAGACCACCCCTTATCTCTCATCGCAAAGGAACAAATCCACTATCCATCCAGTCCTCATCACTCCACTAAGAAAGATGCATCCTCTCAGATCCCATCATCTCCCTTCACTCCCCAACTCTTCTTTCTTCTACTCCTTTACCCATTCCTCATTTTTTTTTCCCAATTCCTCCTCCACTGCTCGCCTTCTGTTACCATCATCTCTCCTCCTTCACCTCATCTCTCTTGATGGTAACGGGCTATCTTATATCTCCCAAACGTTTTGCTACTACATTTGATCATCATGATCATGAGTACCTTTCATAATAGAAATAACTGGCTCAGATTTGCCAACAGCCGCACAGTCATTTCTGCAGGGAAGATGGGATCTGCACATTTGGGATCTTGCAGAGTCCCTGATGAGGTTGCCTTGGAGGGAATTAATCAGGAAGTTGAAGATTCTGATGGGCAATTCCCCTGCATTGGGATCCTTATGAAAAGATCCATTTAAATTGGAGACGGAATACAGTAAAGGGCATGGTTTAACTGCATGACTAAGAACCCACTAAATTTCAGGAATACCCTGCAGTTCTGAAGGAGCCATGATTGGAATCTCCTGGCAGAAAAGCTGAATTGAGTCGTAATGGTGAAAAACATGAGCAGGAATTGCAATTTGATTGGAATTGTAACTACTTGGAAAATGCAGCTAGTCATTTCCAAATAGACAAAATACTTAATGTGTCATTAATCTAAATGAACATTTTTGTACCAATATGGTATTGGGTGTTTCAAGGGGAAATTCATGCTCAAGTCAAACTAATTTTGTACTATGCAGTTTTTATATTTGGGTTTTATTAAGACAAAATTACATCTTAACAATTCATAAAGCTCAAACGCTCTTCAGATATAGCCCATGTTTAGAAAATTATAAGCTCAAAGGACCTGATACAAAAATTCATGTACCATTATGTTGTGTAATTGATACTCTGCTCACAACACAAAATAGTTATATACCAATGGCTGAATTTTCCTATGGTCAGACAGACAATATTCCAGCATAGATGAAAATTGCACTTGTGACACAGTGGAATCTATCGTAGCAGACTCCCAAGAAATTGCCTGAGAAAAACTGAATATTCCATTGGTCAATTCCCCTACATCTGGAACCCTCTGACAATCTTTATTTAAATCAGACAATTTGTAGGGTTCTATTTAAATTAAGGAAATAGCTATTCAGGAAAACTTAGGCTAGTAATCACACAGTTTAACCCCCAAATTAATGATTAAACTGACCCTGTATTTACCTTACTCACCCCCAACTGCATCTCTTTGACAGCACTTGGACTCCCCCAGACCCTTAATCAATAAGCCCTTTCCCACTCCTGATTCGCACCCCACTATATCTGCCCTCGATTCGATACTCTTAACCTCCTTCTGCACCTGAACTGCCATCCCTTAACACCAGACCTGACACCCCAACTCAACCCCCAAAACCAGCTACCCTGACTCAATTCCTACCACTCATCGGGACCTAAACACTACATCACTTATCTTGCCACCTGGCACCTTATTCACTTGACACCGAACCCACCTCCCATTTGACATCCCATTTGGCAACCTACCCCTGGCAGCCTACTACCTACCCAACTAAGACACCAATCCTTAGCCCCCTAACCCCACACTTCCCTTATATATTTACTGTTTAACAGCAACTGTCAAAAGCAACTGTCTGAGATTCTGACTCTTTAAGCGCTGGAATGCTACAGCTATGAAAAGGGTTGTGATTTTTTTTCTCTCTGAAAGAACTGTCAGAGTGAAAGCACAGCACCACCTTACTGAAGGGGCCCTGAGTGAAATCTACTCTCAGAAATACAAGTTCTCTCCTTTCATAAAAAAGGAGGGACAGAGTTGCATCTGTGAGAGATTGTCACTTCTCAGAAAATCCAGACCCTAGCATACCTGGACCTCTGTAGAACACAATCCATCTATTACATGACCTAATGAAACATTAAGCACTTTAGAAATCTCGGTTTTCTGCTCAAGATTCTTAGGTAACTATTGTCAATTCTGATTTGTTTTTCAACCAGAAAAGTGACAATAACCTCTTGAATCCTTCCAACTAATTATGGATCGACAAATTCAAACTGTATGGCCATGACAGAGAGATATCACATTATATTTTCCATCAGTAGTGTTGCAGTAATACTGGATAAAAGAAATGCCAGCAAATGCCTGAAATGCAGTAATTCAAAACTGGCAGAACCCGCAAGATAAACTGCAGCAGCCAGTAGTTGAAATGCATTTTTTTCTTTTACACTGAATCTTTTTTTAAAAAACCTTAAATGCAATTTTTATTTTTCACTCCTGTAAGAATTTATTTGTTTCTCACACTTCATCTTACAAGAAGTCTTGTCACTTTCTCAAAAGATAATTTACAACACTTAGCAAAAGTAAAACCAAGATAGTTTTCATTGGGATATCAGTTCATGGGACTGTTTCAAAAGTTGCAAAAAGGCCAACAGAAGCCTTTAAAACGATGAAAGTGGTGAGTTCAAAAATGGAAGTTAAAGGTAGAACAGCACTCACCCATTGAGGAGTCATGTATTGGTCGCCGACGGGAATTATTGCTGGAATATGGATAATACTGTGAGCCAGGCTTGGTGCCTGTAGGTGATATGGCACCTGGACTGCCTATACCTATGTCAGGCCCAAGGAGACTTGACTGTAAATAAAAAAAAACAAATTGTTAGGATAACCTGTTTGTTCTTATTGTCTGACAATAGCTAGTCTAGAACCAATTCATAATTTTACTGCTTCATTTGACTGCCGTATTCATTCTTCAGACAGTACTGGACCCACTGACCAATTCCATTATGACTACAAGTTTATGTCAATTGATCTGTAATGATGGGAGGAGGAGAAGATTATGGCAACATCAAGATGAGACTTTTTGCCCTATTAAACAAATGTTAATTGCTTTCAGAATTATGTATTGCTCTTTCTTTTAGTGATCCTTTAGTCAGTACTCTGAATAGCTAACTATCCAAATGTTAGAATGCAATAAGATCTAAATAAAGATTGTAGTGCCTTTATTTGACATGGTATACAAGACCGGTGAGCTGCAGATGGAGATAGTTATATGGAAAAAAATGGTGTGGTGATAACAAAGGCCTGGCTTTAAAAAATGAAGGTAGGACTTGGTACTAAATAACTCTGGAAAAAAGAATAAAGAACAAAGAAAATTTACAGCCCAGGAACAGGCCCTTCGGCCCTTCAAGCCTGAGCCGATTGGTGCCCAGGAATGAAGAAAAAAAAAGAAAGAAAATGGGTTGGCAATATCGATTGAGGTGAATTCGACAGTACTGGAGAGAGAGAGGGTCCATCATTGTGTGGTCAAAGACAGTATAACTATTGAGATAGAGTGAAGAAGAAATGGAAGTACTGCAACAGAATTGAGTTGAATACTGCAACAAGACCACCATCTAATTAGGAAGGATATCGAGTTAAGTTATCTTCGTGGAGCAGTTGGGAGAGAGCACATCCTGAGTAAGACAGAGAGAAAGGGTGTGTTTGAGACTTTGGAGCACAGTGAGAATTTGATGAAGAGGGAAAGAGGTGCTTTTTGCTGTTTTTTGTGTTCATAATTTTTAAGGACTACCTTCTATAGTACTGAAGAGCAGGGAATAAGAGCCCCAGAGTAAGTGATAGTATTTGATATTAAGCATCTTCCAAAAAGTTTAATTTAAAGGTTGAGTCATGTCTGGGAAGTTCAAGTCCATGCTGTGCTCTTCTGCTCCAAGTGGGAAGCTGAGAACGTTTCCAGTGTCTGGGCCAGCACGTGTGCGGGAAGCATCTCGAACCGCAGCTCCTAGAAGCCTAGGTTTTGGAACTGGAGTTGCAGTTGGGAACAGTGTTGTGGATACTGAGAGGTGGTCACACTGCAGGCAAGAAGGGAATGGGTGACCTCCATGCACAATAAGAAGAGTAGGGCAGGCAGTGTAGGAGTCTCCTGTGCCTATTCGCCAGCAAAACAGACATTGTTTGGATACTGTCAAGGGAATGGCTTATCAGGGGAAAGCAGCAACAATCAAATTTCTTTGCAGAATGGTTAGCTCTGCTGCACAGCGAAGGAGTAAGGTAAATTTTGCCATAGCCCAAGAGGGCTACAGGGCTGCTCTCTCATTAGAGAGATACGACTGATGTAGTTTAATTCGAAGGTGACCACACCTCAGGCCAGGGGAGAGATTGAGAAGGCAGGATCTTCATGGTGTCCTCAGACAGTATGGGATCTGAACTCATGGTGTGGATATCACTCTGCATTGCAAACCAACCATCCAGCCAACTGAGCTAACCAACCCCAAGGGGAGGAATGAAAGGTATGGGAATGCGATAGTTATAGGGAATTCAATTTTAAGGGATTTAAATGAGATTCTAGGATGGGGGGGATGGGTTCAAGGACAAGAACAAAACATAGAAAGGGGAATAAGAAAAGATATAGGCAGAGAAATCACAGGCCAGGATATCAGGATCACAGTGGAAAAAATAGTGGGAATGGGACGAGTTATGTTAAAATGACAAGTCTTAAGTGTTGGACGTTAATGTGGAGAGCACTGGCAATGAAGTGGGTAATGTAATCACACAAATAAATTAAAACAGGTATGATATAGTTAGGATTACAACAGACAGAGTTGGAGGGTGACCAGGTATGGAAAGTGAAGACCCAAGGGTATTCAGTACTTAGGAAGGACAGACAAAAAGGAAAAGCCTGTGTTGTTGCATTTTGGTTAAACAGGCTGTTAATGCAGCAGAGGAAGGGATACTAGCTCTGATGATGTGGAATCTGTATGTGTAGAGTTAAGAATCACCAAGGGACAAAAAACATTTGTGAGAGTTGTGTACAGAGCCCAAACTGTCAGGGTGTTGTTGGAAATGGCATTAAACAGGGGGAAAAAAATTAAAAAGAAACTTCTGTATTTATGGGTGATATTAATCTGAAATAGTACTAGATTCAACAGACATAAAAATTGGCCAGGAAAAAAACAACAGACCTGAAGATCGATAGCAGTTTACAATTTAGCAAAGGAGGATAAAGGGATTGATTAAGAAAGAAACAATACAATACAATATGCGAGTAAACTTGCAGGGAACATAAAAATTGACCAATAATTACAAAATGTATATGAAGAGACAAAGATCAGTGAAGACATATGTACAGTCGGTTCTAATATAACGTGATATTTCCATTCCTGGGCAACCCTGCGTTATAAGAAAATCGTGTAACTGCAGCAACATTTAAAGTAATGAAGTTGGAATCACATTATAACCAATACAGGGAGCAAAAGTTTGCATTCTACAAATAATAGTCTGAATTCTTCAACTGTGTTACAGTAAATTCACGTTGAAGGGTTTGGAGGGATATAGGCCGGATGCTGGCAGGTGGGACCAGATTGGGTTGGGATATCTGGTCGGCATGGACGGATTGGATCGAAGAGTCTGTTTCCATGCTGTACATTTCTATGAACTAAATATTTTGACAGGATGTAAAGGGAGGAGTAGTCACTTAGCACCATTTATAATGGAACTGTTAGTATTATCTGGATAGGTACATGAATAGGAGGGACTTGGAGGGATGTGGGCCAAATGCTGGCAAATGGGGCTAGATAAATTTGGGATGTCTGGTCGGAATGGATGAGTTGGACCAAAGGGCCTGTTTCCATGCTGTATAGCTCTATGGCTCTCTGTTAAAAATGTACAGAAGAAAAAATCCAACAAACAGTTTAATCAGTACAATAACTTTGAGAAAGTATAATCTGGGATAAAATAAACAAATAGTCATTTAGACAAGTGTGGATTAATTAAGGGCATTCAAAGTTGATTTATAAAGGCAAATTGTGTTTAACTTGACTGATTTTGTTTTGAAATAGATGGTTGCTTAGGGTGATGTATACATGGACTTTCAAAAGGCACTGATAAAGGGTCATTCATTAGACTTGCCAGGAAAGTAGAAACCCATGGAATAAAAGAACAAAGGCAACATGTATACAAAGTTGGCTGAGTAAGTTGAAATAAGGGTTATGTACATTGCTTGTAGGACTGGAGGATGTCATATAGTCTGGTTTCCCATAGGTCAGTAGTGGGAATTCTGCATTCCTTGATATATACTAATGACCTAGATTTGATGCACAGAATAGAATAGTAAAAAAATTGCTGAGGACACAAAATTGTGAACTGTGATGAGGATAGTGATAGATTTTTAGAGAATATAATCAAACTTATGCAGAAGAAATGCAGAGAATTGTGAAGGGATGCATTTTGGTAAAATCAGTGAGCGAGACATTACAAAATATGGGTAGCATTAGAGAAGAAGTGAAGGACCAGAGAGACTTGGAGGAATATATGCAAAATTTGTTGAAAATGGCAGGGTTGGTTAAGACAGTGGTAATAAAAGATATCTGGGATTCTTAGATTTTATAGATGGTGGCACAGATTGAAAAAGCAAGCTGGTTACAATGAATTATAACAAAACACGAGCTTGGCCTCAACTGCAGCATTAGATTAGATTAGATTCTCTACACTGTGGAAACAGGTCCTTCGGCCCAACCAGTCCACGCTGACTTGTAACCTACCCAGATCCATTTCCCTCTGACTAATGCACCTAGCACTATGGGTAATTTAGCATGGCCAATTCACCTGACCTGCACATCTTTGGACTGTGGAGGAAACTGGAGTACCCGGAGGAAACCCACGCAGACATGGACAGAATGTGCAAACTCCACACAGACGGTTACCCAAGGCTGGAATCGAACCTGGGACCCTGGTGCTGTGAGGCAGCAGTGCTAACCACTCAGCCACCGTGCCGCCCAAATCTCCAGTCCTAACCACTGTACTGAGAAGGCAAGTGAGGTTTTAGAAAGGATGGTTCAAGATTTGACAAACTTTGGTTCTATGAATAAAGCTGGAAAAGCTAGGGCAACTCTGCAAGAAGGCTGAATAGAGCTATTTGAAATCAGGAAGGATCATGACAGAATTGATAGCGAGAAACTTTTTCCCTTGAATTGAGAAGTCAAGGACACAAATTTCAGATGATTTGCAGAAGAAAGAATGGCTACATGAGTAAATAACATTTTTTTAAAAATGCAAAGAATAGTCAGAACCTGGAAAGTAATGCTCAAGAGGACGATGATTGCAAATTTAATTGCAGCTTTCAAAAGTCAATTGGGTAAGCACCTGAAGAGATAAAGTGCAGAGATTTGAGGAAAGATTGGTTGAGTGGGACCAGCTTAATAAACTGGAGGGAGCTATCTCAGACAATAAAGGCTTTCCTCTACAATGTAACCACGACTGACAATACACAACCTTCTCCAGATACAGTAGAAAGGCTGAAGCCAAAGCCCTTGACACAACTAGAATGGATCAGCATCAATTAGAATCTCCATCTCCCTCTCTACTACTGCTTTAGGGTAGAGATAGACTTCATAACTTCAGCATTTGACTCAAACTCAAGTAACCAGGTTTCTGACCTACATCCTTCACATCACAAAGAATATTTATTTCCACTGCGGCAACATTATTCACCTCAGGCTATCCACTACTGATACCTCCACACTTGCTTGACCAAATGAAAGCTTGAAATCCAATCCTTCTACTGAAATCTACAGAAGGAAAGGTGAGGCATGGGGACTTGGATTCAACCAGCAGTAGGTAAACAATGAAGTCCCTTGAATACTTGGTTAATGCTAGTCATGCCTATTTGGATTCTTCAGCCGGTGTACAGATTATGCATTAAGCCAGGAGGCATTCCGAGAAACAACACTGACTCAAAGCAGCTCACTAAGTAGCCACAGGAACTGGATATTCCAATCAGCAATAGAGGCAATGCAGTAACCGTAGCAGAAACCTGGCAATGCTTCCCCCTCTACTGACCCTGACTCTTCTAAACATTCTTCTTGCTTCCATTCATGGACAGTGATCAGAAATGGAGACATCCTCACACCTCCATACATGATTCAGTACTGTTCAACTCTGACAATTCAAGCTGGTGCATAAGTCCAGGTTTCTGAATGTTTATAATAACATCATGATGTCTCAGTTTGATGAGAAAATGAAAAAAGACAGAATGAAACAATTTGATCTCGATACATAACATTTATTGTGAAATAGTTCTTCACTGCACCTGACTGCATGATCGTAAATCATACGGTTCAAAAGAACCCTACAAACAAGGACCAACCCAACTTCTATTCAGGTTGACATTGCTCTGAGTTGATCTAACTGCACAACAGTGTAATGCACAAGATTTTGCGATAAATGCAAGCAAAAAAGACCACTTGGTTGAATCTGACAGAAAAAGGAAATCCCAAAGACTTCCATGAGCACATCAATTGTAATAGTGTGATAAAAGAGGAGTAGTGCTAGTTAGGGACCAAAAATAGATTTTACACATGAAGATAGCAAGCAGGGCTAAGGTGTTAAAATGAAGCTTTGTATCTATCTTCATCTCTGACGCAGATGCTGCCCAGCCCACAATGAAAGAGAAGACAACTCATTCACTAGAAGGGTTTGAATTTGATAAGGAGGATGATGAGCTGTCATTACTTAGGTATCATGACCGGATGAGATGTATCCAAAGGATATTGAAAGAAGTGACAGCGGGAATGCAGAGGAACTGTCAGTAATCTTTCAACATTCCCTGCACTTGGGGTGGTGCAGAGGATTGGAGAATTGCAAACTTCACACTTTCATTCAAAAAACATTGTAAAGATCGACCCAATAATTACAGACCATTCACGTGAACTTCAATGGTGGACAAACTTTGAAAAAGTTATTTAGGATAAAATTAATATCACATGAAAAAAATGTGTGGAACAGTCAATGTGGATTTGTTAAGGGAAAATCATGTCTAACTAATGTGCTGGAGTTCTTTTTATTGAAAAGGTAAACAAAGGCTTGATGAGGACAGGGTTGTTAATGTAACGTACATAGACTTCCAGAAGGCGATTAATAAGTGCCACACAATTTGTCAGGAAAGTTATAGGTCATGGAATAAAAGGGGCAGTAGTTATGAGGACACAAAGTTGACCAAATGATTAGAACCACAGAATAATATTTCATGGGTACATTTTGGGCTGGAGAAAAGTTTGCAGTGGAGTTCCCCAGGGACACTTTCTTTTTCTGATATATATATATATATATATATATATATAAAATGATTTGTATGTTGAAGTGCAGAAGACAACTTCAAGGTGTGCAGAGAATGCAAAATTTAGAAGAATTGTAAATGGTCAGGAAAACAGTGTACAACTTCAAGATAACATTGACAATTTGATGGAATGAGTGGATTGGTAGCAGATGATGTTCAATACAGACAAGTGTAAGATGTTACACCTCAGTACAAAGAACATGGGAAGACAGTGTAAAACACAAGTACTAATCTATAGGGTGTGCAGGAGCAAAGACACCAGGGTGTGCATGCAAAAGTAATTAAAAGGTGGCAAGATAGGTAGACAGAACTATTCAAAAAGTGTAGGCTTCATTAATTGGGACACAGAGTACAAAAGCAGGGGGGTTACGATGAAATGATATAGAACACCAGTTAGGTGTCAGTTGTAGTACTGTGTCTAGTTCTTGGCATCACAGTTTAGACAGATGTCAATGTATTGCACAGAGTCCAGAAGAGGTTTACAAGAATAGTGCCAGAGATAACAATTATAATGATGGATTGGTGAAGCTGCTCTCCCTGACGGTAAGACGATCGAGGGGAAGTTTGATAGAGGTTTTTGAAAGACCTCCATGAGACGTCTGGACAGAGTAGATGTGGAGAATTGGTTCTGGGCTCATAAAAAGATTGATAACCAGAGGGCATAGTTTAAATTTGATTTGCAAAATAAGTAAATGCAAGTTGAGGAAAAATAAATCTTGCTCATGCAGCAAGCAGTTTGGATTTGGAATACACTGCCTGGAAGTGTAATGGAAACAAGTTCAATTTCAGGTACTCAAAAGGGCATTGGATGAGCATTTAAATAGATGTGATGGGTCAAGTGAAACTCTTTTCCATTATACTGGGTCTATGATTTTTTTTCACTCATATGGCCAAACTGAAAAGCCTACACTCTCCAGCTTCCAACTGACTCTCAAATGACTGAAGTTTTTGTTACCATGATTTGACCTGGAACCATACTCCACATATTGAGTACTCTACTGCAAAGAATTTGGTTTATTTAAAATTCACCTTTCATTAATTTGAAACTGTGCTCCACTCCTTTATTTTCTTTAAGTAGTTGGTTCTACTTCACATTTATATTTGGGATAGTTAGCTCAGTCGGTCGAAATGCAGAGCATTGCCAACAGTATGGTTTAACTCCCACACTGCCTGAGGTTAATGTGAAGGTCTCACCTTCTCAACCTCTTCCCTTGGCTGAACCATGCTGACCCTCAGCTTGCACCACCACTCATCACCTCTCTACAATAAGAAAGCAGCTCTATGGTTTGGTAAGAAAATGGCAAGTGTTGTTGGGCAGGATTTTCGCAGAGTCAGTCAGACTCCACAAATCATTAAAAATAGGAGTCCTTAAGCAGAACTTAACTGCATACCTGTTTTAAATAGCACATTATTTCTTGGAACGTGAACACCAATGGCAAATTCAAGGTTTGTGGTTCATCCCTAATTGCCACAATTCAGGGGCTTACTAGGCTAATTCAGGTACATTTATGGGTCAATCACACTGTCGGTATGGAGTCACATGTAACCCAGAGCAGTTAAGCACAGATCTGAGCCAAATTATTATTTTTTCATAGTAATGGTTCAACATTACTGAGCCCAGTCTTCAATTAAAAAAAATTATTAACTGGATTCAAAGTCCACTAGCTGTCATAGTGGGATCTGACATCAAGCTCCTAAACCACTGGCTCAATGTCTGCTTTATGGACACACAAAGGAAATATTAATCTCACTTTACCAGAAACATTCAGATTTCTGGCGCATCACATTTTTCTTGGGGGTGGGGTGCAGTTCAACATCCTCAAAGTGCAAAGTGGGAGTCATGAGTTTATGCAGAAGGTAAGTTTGTGTAGGGTACAGAATGTATATTTGAGAGGTCTTTAAAAGTGAAAAATGTACACAGAAGGCAGCTATCAGGAAGAGTAAAAACAATCAGACACCCAATGCTGGCCTGTACTGACTGGCCATCTGCTTTAGCAAAGGGAAAAAACAAAATACCGATGGCATCTATTCCTGTAATTTCAACTGACTTCATTATTGACCTTTCCCCTAGGTCTATTAGTATAGCTGAGTCTATTATAAATGTTTAGCTGAGTTCATAACATCCAATCTCATGTATTGCAGTAGGTGTGGGGGGTTTCGCCGAGTTCACATTTTGACAGTTAAGCAAAGCGAGTAAAAAGATTTGCCATCTTTGATGAGTTTAGCAAAAGGAATCTTGTTTGTTTTGCAACAGATTGATGACTTCTGGAAAGTTAAGATGTTAAGTGAAAGCTCTGAAGTTGTGGATTTGTTCGCCGAGCTGGTGAGTTTTTCTGCAAATGTTTCATTGCCTTGCTAGGAAACATCATCAGTGTGTCTTTGATAAGGTGTTGGTGTTCTGTCCCACCTGTTATTTATCCATCCCTGTTTGTTGGTACTTCCGGTTCTGTATTGGAGTGGTTTTCATATGGGATCCAGTTCAATATGTCTACTGATTGAGTTACGGTTGGAGTGCCAGGCTTCAAGGAATTCTCAGGCATATCTCTTTTTCACCTGTACTAAGATGGTTACATCATCCCAACTGAATTTGTATCCTATGTTGACTGGTTGGAAATGAGTGTGTACTGGTCATGTCTGGCAGCAGTGAGCTGATGTTCGTGCACTCGTATGATCAGTTTTCTTCCTGTCTGTCTTATATAGTGTTTTTCACAGTCCTTGCACGGTATCTTGGAGATAACATTCTTCCAGTTGGATGAGAGTGTTGGGTCTTTAACCTTTGTGAGAAGCTGGTGGAAAGTGTTTACTGGTTTACCAGGCCACTAAGATTCCCAGGAATCTGAGTAGTCAGGTGGTTATCTTTGATATGTCTTTGATGTATGGGATGGTCGCTACTGTGTCTGGTCTTGTAGTGTTTTCTTCTTTCAGTTTGTCCATAAAAACCAAAGGATAGTGCAAAAACACTACATAGGACAAACACCAAGAAAACTGACCATACGAGTGCACGAGCATCAGCTCGCCACTGACTGACAGATATGACCAGTACTCTCTCATTTCCAACCACAATAAAGGACACAAATTCAACTGGGATGATGTAACCATCTTAGCCCACGCAAAACAAAGACACGCCAGAGAATTCCTTGAAGCCTGGCACTTCAATTGGAACTCAATCAAAAGACACATTGAACTGGATCCTGTGGACAAACCACTCAGATACAGAACTGGAAGTACCAATAAACAGAGATGGACAAATATCAGGTAGGTCAAAACACTTACATTTTATTAAAGATGCATGGATGATGTTACCTAGCGAGGCATCAAAACGTTTGCAGGAAAACACACAGCTCAGCAAACGAATCCACTACTTCATCCACAATTCGAGCTACAAATCTTCTCAAGAGCTCGAAAATGAAAGCTCTATTATGATTTTTGAAGTTGGTTTTTCATCGCCACATCACTCCTGAATTCTGTTCTTTGTGATCACTGGCTAATTTACATGTAGGTGCCATAAGGATATGGGAGAATGGGGAGGACATGCAAGTTACAGAGGACATGGAGGTAACACAGGAGGGAATGAAGACTGAGGAATGAAGAATCAAGACCTTTAATATAGCTGGACCAAAGATTCAGATGACCAAGGTGGTCTTATCAGCCACCTTGACACTTGCATGCCCCCTAGGTGACACTAGTTAAGTTGGGTACCCATAGGGAGGGCCTCAACCAGGACCTTGGGTTCATGTCACATTACAGGTGATCACCATTGCTCTACACACACACACACAGATATTCCTACACACACACACACACACACTCACATACACACGGACACAGGTACACAGACACGCACACAGACACCCACACACACCCTTATAGACACACACTCCCACATGCACCCCCTCAGACTTAAGACACTCTGCACTCACTATACACACACACACACACACACACAAAGACCCACATGCACACATATATTTTGTGGGGTGAATTTGTACTTGCAGAGTTACATTGCACTTTGCTCAAAAACTGCATACATTCATGTAGAACTCTGAGCTCAAAAACTGCATGAATTTATGTAAAACTCTGTTATCTTACTTTTTAGATTAGAATCAATCTAAACATCAGGTCATAGACAGAGAACACAGGGGGCTAACACCTTCAACATATTGTCTAGCTATCACCATTGTTAACAGCTAACCCGAGAATGCAACTTTAAAAAAAAAGGTTTTGTGATTTACACATGAAAGAAGTGAAACTATCACTGTATTCTAACAGATGAAAGGCTTAACAGACAATCAATTTTTCAATGTATAATTTCAGTTACATCACACTGCAAATTTTTGCTACAAATTCTATGTTACGATTGAGCCCTCCACTATCACCTGATGAAGGAGCGTCGCTCCGAAAGCTAGTGTGCTCCCAATTAAACCTGTTGGACTATAACCTGGTGTTGTGTGATTTTTAAATTAACAGTGCACATCTGGCCACATTTTGTTCCAATGTGCATCAACGTACACCTGTATCCATTTTCCCCATTCATGGATTTTATGTTGCTGTGCATCCCAGTTATTTGTTTTCTGGACAGAACTTATCTTCCTTAGTTTTGCTTCATTGCAAATATGACATCAAGTTTAAATGGTTGATGCAATCAGTAATAGTAAGGCTCTTAGTACCAATCCTCCATGCTATTCCATTCATTCTTTTTACAAGTTCGATATTATTCTAGTATCAACAATTTATTACATTTTTTATGTTTTATTTATTCCTAGGTTCCATCTCAAATTCTAATTGCTTTGAGCATATTTAGCAGCTTTTAATACAGAATTAACCTTCTAACCTCTGTTGAGGATAATAAAACCATGTTGCTATCACAGAATGCATCTTTTAAAGTGAAAATATATTGAGTTGTTAGCAGACCATAAAATCTGATCCAGCAACAAAAACCCTTTAGGCTACAGATTTCTTATACAGTCTCAGGATGTGCAATCCCGGTCATCCTCAGAACTTGGCTGCTTCCTGAGCCAAGGCTGTGCCTTGTAAAGTCAGTGTTTCTTCATATCTATTGGGTGAAGACTAACATCTGAGATTGGCTCCTTCATGAGGCAACAAAGTGGATAATCTATTCAGCACATCGGGCTGAAGGTAGTTGGAAATATTTCTAGCTCTCCCAGCATCAAGATTATATATAAAAAAGTATGGCACAGTAACAGACTCTTCGGTCAACTATATTCATGCCAACCATGATGTCATTCTAAAACCTAATCCTATCTGTCTTACATATTATCCATATCCTGCTATTTTGGGCCTGTTCATTTGTCTGTGCAAATGCCTTTTCAACATCGCTATGGTATCTGCTTCTACCACCTCCCCTGGCAGCATGCTCCAGGCACCTACTATCCTCTGCATTAAAAAAATTGCCTTGACATCTCTTTAAACTTCCCCTTCTCAGCTTAAACTTATACCTTCTCGTATTTGGCATTTCTACCTTTGGAAAAAGATTCCAAATATCCACCCTCCACATTCCCTTCAATTTTATACAATTCTCTCAGATCACTTTTCACCCTCTGATGTTCTAGTGAAAAAAAATTAAGCTGGTCTAACCTCTCCTTATAGTTAATTCACTCCAATCCAGGCAACATCCTGGCTAACCTCTTTTGCACTCTCCCTGAAGTGTTCCCATCTTTCAATAGTGTGGCGAGCAGAAGTACACACAACACTCTGAGTGTAGCCTAACTAAGTTCTGTACAAGTTCTATACAGCTGCAACATACCTTGCCAACTTTTTTATTCAATGTCCCGACTGATGAAAGGAAGTATACTGTATACTTTCTTTACCACCTTATCCATTTGTGTGGTCACTTTCAGGGAGTTACGAGCTTGCACCCCAAGACCCCTCTGCATAGTAATGCTCTGAAGGGTCCTGCTATTTACTATATATCTTTCTCTGGCATTTGACCTCCCAAAGTGCATCATTTTATACTTGTCCAGATGAAACTCCATCCGCCATTTCTTCGCCCAACTTTCCAACTGATCTATATCCTGCTGTAGCCTTTGATATACTTCCTCACTATCCACAACTCCGCAAAAGGACCATCTACATTTCTACCCAATTAATTTATATATATTATAAACAACAGAGGTCCCAGCAATGATCTTTGTAGAACATCATTGGTCACAGACCTCCAGTCACAAAACAACTACCCTCTCTGTTTTCTATGACCAAGCCAATATTGTACCTGACTTACCAACTCATCATGGATCCCAATGACTTAATCTTCTAGACCAGCCTCCCATGAGGAATCTTCTCAAATGCTTCCATAAAGTTCATGTAACACCCACGGCCCTACCCTCACTGAATACCTACATAACTTCCTCAAAACTATGATCATTGGTATTATGATCAGTGTTCCCAAAATGCTCCCCCACTGAAACTTAGATCACCTAACCAGGCTCATTCCCTAACAGAAGGTCTAATAAGGCCCCTTCCCCAGTTGAACTATCTGTTTCAAGAAACCTTCCTGGATGCAGCTAATAAATTCTGCTCCATCAAAACCCCTGGCACAAAGGGACTCCCAGTCAATACTGAAGTAGTTAAGATCACCCACTGCAACACTCCTGTTGTTTTTAAATCTTTCCTCAATCTTCTGCTAGCTATTGGGAGACTTACAGTATAGCCTTAATCACATTAATTACACCTTTCTTAATCCTGAGTTATACCCACACAACCTCGCATTTGTGACATTCTCCTTAATGAGTAATGCGGCTCCCACACTCTTTTACATCTCTCTCTCTATTTAAACCCTGGTTTGTCAATCCTCCCCTTCTCCTAACCAAGTTTCTGCAATCCCTACAACATCCTAGTCCCATGAACTAATCCAGGCTCTAAGCTCACCTGCCTTACCTGTTACACTCCTTGCACAGAAATAAATACATTTCAGATCGGCCGATCAACAATGTTGATTAACTTGGCCCTGCCTGACCTTCCTATTAAACCTATCCTCTACATTCTCCTCAATCACTCCACATGTTGACTTACTGCTCTGGTTCCCACCCCCCTTCCACACTAGCTTAAACCTTCCCAAGTGGTACTAGTAAACCTCCCTGCAAGGATATTGGTACCTCTTCAGTTCAGGTACAACCCGTCCCGCCTGTACATAGCCTGTCCTGCTTGTACAGGTACCTCCTGCCCTGGCAGAGATCACAATGATTCAGATATCTGAAATCCTCCCCTTAAACCAGCTCTTTAGACATATATTCAACTGTACTACCTTCTTATTTCTGGCCTCACTAGCATGTGACACCAAGAGTAATCTTGAGATTACAGCGCTAGAGGCCATGCATTTCAATTTCCTACCTAACTCCATCGACTCTCTTTGAATAGACCTAATCCTCATCCCTCTTCCTGTCTGTGTTGTTAGTATGAATATGGACCACTCTGGCTGCTCACCCTCCCCTTTCAGAATATCTTGCACATGCTCAGAGACAGCTTTGACCTGACATCAGGGAGACAACATACCATCCTGAATTGTCACTTGTGGCCACTAAAACACCTATCTGTGCCCCTAACAATGGAATGTCCTATCTTGAACACTCACTTATACTTTGACCCTCCCTGCTGAGACAATGATGATGGAATTGATCTGGATGTTGTTTTCTCCTTAGAGGTCGTCACCTCCAACAGTATCCAAAATGGTATACTCTTTTGAGAAGGGAAGAGCCAAAGGGGACTCCTGTACTTCCTGCCCCTCCTGACAGTCACCCATCTATCTGGCTGAACCTTTAGTGTGGCACATTCCTGAAACTCCTATTTATAAAGCTTTCTGTTTCCTATATGCTCCTTAATGAGTCCAACTACCACTCAAACTGATCCATGTGATCTGAGAAGAGCTGCAGTGGACACACTTTGTGCAAACACAGTTGTCAGGAACGTCGGATTTCTCCTTGATCTCCCACATCTTATAGGAAGAGCATACCTGTTGGGTTGCTTTCTCCCAATAGTTGATTAATTGTCCTCCAGCATTCATCTCACTATCAACCTCGGAATCAGATGAGATGAAATAAAATTCTGATAGTTTCATGGTCACTATCATTGAGTATTAATTCCAAATTTATTCAAATGATTTACATTTTATCAAATGTTGTAGTGGAATAGTGGAATGTAAACTCTTTTGTCCAGACTGTTACTCCAAGTCTGTGGAGTATTTGTCCTATATATAACAACCGGGCTACTTTCACCTGTCAATACTTCAAACTTGGCTCACAGACTAAGAGTTGTTCACTTAGCATGTTAACTGAGGTAGGCATGGAACTACAACCAATTATGAGATATAAACTTGTAGAGAAGAAACAAAATCTCTCCTTGTTTTCTACTTCTTCCTAGATCCATTAGACAAGAAGGTGAAATGGTGCAACTTTCTACACATCCACTCAAAGGTCAAAGAAAATTTGCATTGCTGCCCAGTGCCTATCTTGTGAGACTTTCTCACAGTGGACTATTTCTGACTTTTTAAGGACAAGTCCACATTTTTAGGTTATAGTCATTGAGTCATAAAGTCATTAAGCATTGAAACAGATCCTTCAGTCCAACTAGCCCAAGTTGACCATGTTTCCAAACTAAACTAGTCCCATTTGCCTGCATTTGGCATATATCCTTCCAAACCTTACCAATTATTGTAGTTATCCAAATGTCTTAAATGTTCTAACAGTACCTGCATCCACCACTTCATCTGGCAGTTCATTCCACACATGAACTACTGTGTAAAAAAAGTTGCCCTCATGTCCTTTTTAAAACTTTCTCCTCTCACCTTGAAACATGCTCCTAACTCTGAATTCCTCCACTGTAGAGAAAAGACCCTTGCTATTCATCTTATCTATGCCCCTCATGGCCAAAAATATAAAGGAGGATAGTAAAAGCTTTTTTAGGTATGTGAAAGGCAAAAAAATGGTTAAGACTAAAATTGGGCACTGGAAGACAGAAACGGGGAATATATTACGGGGAACAAAGAAATGGCAGAAGAATTGAATTGATACTTCAGATCTGTGTTCACTGGGGAAGACACAAGTAATCTCCCAGAGGTAACAGTGGCTGAAGGACCTGAACTGAAGGGAATTTATATTTGCCAGGAATTGGTGTTGGAGAGACTGTTAGGTCTGAAGGTTGATAAATCCCAGGGCTTATGGTCTACATCCCAGGGTACTGAAGGTGGCTCGAGAAATTGTGGATGCGTTGGTGATTATTTTCCAGAGTTCGATAGATTCTGGATCAGTTCCTGCAGATTGGAGGGTGGCTAATGTTGTCCCACTTTTTAAGAAATTACAGGAAATTATAGACCAGTTAGTCTGACCTCAGTGGTGGGAAAGATTAGATTAGATTAGATTACTTACAGTGTGGAAACAGGCCCTTTGGCCCAAAAAGTCCACACCGACCCGCCGAAGCGCAACCCACCCATACCCCTACATTTACCCCTTCTTACCTAACACTACGGGCAATTTAGCATGGCCAATTCACCTGACCTGCACATCTTTTGGACTGTGGGAGGAAACCGGAGCACCCGGAGGAAACCCACGCAGACACGGGGAGAATGTGCAAACTCCACACAGTCAGTCGCCTGAGTCGGGAATTGAACCCGGGTCTCTGGCGCTGTGAGGCAGCAGTGCTAACCACTGTGCCACCCATAAGATGCTGGAGTCTATTATAAAGGATGAAATTATGACACATCTGGATAGTAGTAACAGGATAGGTCAGAGTCAGCATGGATTTATGAAGGGGAAATCATGCTTGAATAATCTTCTGGAATTTTTTGAGGATGTAACTCTGAAGATGGACAAGGGCGATCCAGTAGATGTAGTGTACCTGGACTTTCAGAAAACTTTTGATAAAGTCCCACATAGGAGGTTAGTGAGCAAAATTAGGGCGCATGGTATTGGGGGCAAAGTACTAACTTGGATTGAAAGTTGGTTGGCTGACAGGAAACAAAGAGTAGTGATAAACGGCTCCATTTCGGAATGGCAGGCAGTGACGAGTGGGGTACCGCAGGGATCAGTGCTGGGACCGCAGCTTTTTACAATATATATTAATGATATAGAAGATGGTATTAGTAATAACATTAGCAAATTTGCTGATGATACTAAGCTGGGTGGCAGGGTGAAATGTGAGGAGGATGTTAGGAGATTACAGGGTAACCTGGACAGGTTAGGTGAGTGGTCAGATGCATGGCAGATGCAGTTTAATGTGGATAAATGTATGGTTATCCACTTTGGTGGCAAGAACAGGAAGGCAGATTACTACCTAAATGGAATCAATTTAGGTAAAGGGGCAGTACAAAGAGATCTGGGTGTTCTTGTACACCAGTCAATGAAGGTAAGCATGCAGGTATAGAAGGTAGTGAAGAAGGCTAATAGCATGCTGGCCTTCATAACAAGAGGGATTGAGTATAGAAGCAAAGAGGTTCTTCTTCAGCTGTACAGGGCCCTGGTGAGACCACACCTGGAGTATTGTGTGCAGTTCTGGTCTCCAAATTAGAGGAAAGACATTCTGGCTATTGAGGGAGTGCAGCGTAGGTTCACGAGGTCAATTCCTGGAGTGGCAGGACTACCTTACGCTGAAAGACTGGAGCGACTGGGCTTGTATACCTTTGAGTTTAGAAGACTGAGAGGGGATCTGATTGAGCCATATAAGATTATTAAAGGATTGGACACTCTGGAGGCAGGAAACATGTTTCCGCTGATGGGTGAGTGCCGAACCAGAGGACACAGCTTAAAAATATGGGGTAGACCATTTAGGACAGAGATGAGGGGAAACTTCTTCACCCAGAGAGTGGTGGCTGTGTGGAATGCTCTGACCCAGAGGACAGTGGAGGCCCAGTCACTGGATTCATTTAAGAAAGAGTTGGATAGAGCTCTCAAGGATCGTGGAATCAAGGGTTATGGAGATAAGGCAGGAACAGGATACTGATTAAGGATGATCAGCCATGAATGGTGGTGCAGGCTCGAAGGGCAGAATGGCCTACTCCTGCACGTACTGTCTATTGTCTATTTTATAAACACCTATAAATTCACCCCTCATACGCTACAGTTAAAAAAAAGTCCCAGCCTCAAATTCCATTCCCAACAATCTGGAAAAACTTTTCTGAACCATTTCCAATTTAATAATATCCTATAGCAGGGTGACCAGAACTGCACACAGTATTCCAGAAGAGGCCTCACTAATATCCTGTACAACCTTAACATGACATCCTGACGCCTATACTTGAAGGTCTGAGCAATAAAAACAAGCATGCTAAAAGCCTTCTTAACTACCTGTGACATAATTTCAAAGAATTATGTACCCAAACCTCTAGGTCTTTCTGTTCTACTGCCCAGATGCCTACCATTCTTGAGAAATGATGCAATATATTAGCACAGATGTGCACAAAAAAATGAAGCAAGTTGACAAATTTTGCCTTGTTCAATTTCTCTCACTGCCCTTACTGAGATGAAGTTGCAGAAATTTCAGACAGTGCACGTTGCTCATTGTAATAATTAAATCAGACTTGGCTGATTCCATGCACTCTAGTGATAATGGAAATGCAGCGGCAGCTAAAGAAAAAAAATGCACGCTTACTGCAGAACTAGAATAGGTTAGATTCGTGACAGACAAAAGCTGTAGCCTGCATATATTACACAGATTTATATTTTAAAAAAGGATGAGCATCTGTTCACGGGTGCAATACGTTTTCAGCCATCTGTTATTCAATGTTATGTGACATTCCCTATATAGCATGCACCTCACCATAAAAAGCAAAATAACCAACTCATTAGAACTATGTATGTATGAGGAAGTCATTGTATGTATTATGATACTGCTGCTGAATAATTGAAATGCAGGTCAATGGTTAAACTCAAATACAGGAATTAGACTTATTTTCATACATGTTGCGCAATGGAGATACCCTGTCAATGAAAAATGAGTCTTTCGATAACTAGCCAGCTGACTACACAAATTTTCCTTGAGGCAAACTGTAGAAGAGTGTTGAACAGTGTATCGACTTACCCACAACAGCAAGGAAATCATTATTTTAAGTACCACAGTTTGAGAATCTTCACACCACACTAACTTTATGTACAAATATGTTTATATTTAATATAATCCCATTTTATTATGAAATACTGCAATGCATGGCACTGCCTGTTATTCTAGTTTCTGTTTAATATTTCTAAGACTTTTAGTTATCCACACTTGAAAGTCACAAGAGTTTATCATAAATCCTAGCCAAGTTAATGCAGTTTCTGATAGTCAACATTCCTGAGTTTTTAAGAAGAAATGCAGAATGTTAAGATTTTCTTCTCATCAGTTATAAAGTTGGAGCCCTTTTGTGAATTTAACCCAACATTTGCTTTGGTTTGACTGTTCTTGCTGTGTGAAACCTAAGGGGAAGACAATCCCTTGGTCAACTACTTCTCACTAGCACTCCAAGGGAGTAACGTTAATTCCTCCTGGATTTGTTTTGGGTGCTATAATTCAAGTTTCAGAAAGAGAGGTGAACAAAATTATTAAAAATTACTTAAAGCAAGGAAAAGCTGGAATACTACAAAATGAAAGACTTCCAAGATTTTGACAGGATTTTAAACAAAAAAGAAAGAGACAATAACAAAGAAGCAAAAAAAAAATAAAAATTACTTTTCCTCAGTTGATGTTGAGATTAAACCAAATCATTTCACTCAGAGCTGAAAATGTGTTGCTGGAAAAGCGCAGCAGGTCAGGCAGCATCCAAGGAGCAGGAGAATCGACATTTCGGGCATGAGCCCTTCTTCAGGAATGAGGAAAGTGTGTCCAGCAGGCTAAGATAAAAGGTAGGGAGGAGGGACTTGGGGGAGGGGCGTTGGAAATGCGATAGGTGGAAGGAGGTTAAGGTGAGGGCGATAGGCCGGAATGGGGGTGGGGGCGGAGAGGTCAGGAAGAAGATTGCAGGTTAGGAAGGCGGTGCTGAGTTCGAGGGATTTGACTGAGACAAGGTGGGGTGAGGGGAAATGAAGAAACTGGAGAAATCCGAGTTCATCCCTTGTGGTTGCCGGGTTCCTAGGCGGAAGATCTCGGATTTCTCCAGTTTCCTCATTTCCCCTCTCCCCACCTTGTCTCAGTCAAATCCCTCGAACTCAGCACCGCCTTCCTAACCTGCAATCTTCTTCCTGACCTCTCCGCCCCCACCCCCATTCCGGCCTATCGCCCTCACCTTAACCTCCTTCCACCTATCGCATTTCCAACGCCCCTCCCCCAAGTCCCTCCTCCCTACCTTTTATCTTAGCCTGCTGGACACACTTTCCTCATTCCTGAAGAAGGGCTCATTCCTGAAGAAGGGCTCATGCCCGAAACGTCGATTCTCCTGCGCCTTGGATGCTGCCTGACCTGCTGCACTTTTCCAGCAACACATTTTCAGCTCTGATCTCCAGCATCTGCAGTCCTTACTTTCCCCTCATTTTACTCAGAACAAAGAATGAAAGGCAAATTAATATTAATTTTCAAGAATACATATTTCTCAAGTTTTCTTCCTCAAGATTTTACATACATGATTTCACCATGTAAAATCAGGTGAGGGGTGCAAAATATGGAACGTTTTAGGCTGACTACACAAGTCCTCCATTCAAGGTTTAAATTAGTATAGTAAGTGGTAGAGAGAAGCAACATTAATTTATTTAACCATTACTCAGTTATGACACAGAATTGGCAGGTCAAGAGAAGTGTTGTAGCTGCAGAGTGCCGGAGCTCCTTGGATACCAGTGTGATCCATGGCAAGCACATTAGTAGCAAGTGTTTGAGTTTAAGTTGTTCAAGTTTCAGAGTTTGTGACCTGGAGGTTGAATTGCAGACACTGCAATACATTAGGGAAGGAGGTGGTCACAATATTTGGGATGGTGTTTTCTGATTTGATAACTGGTCAGGGTAAAAGCATGTGACTGTGAGTAAGACAGGTAAAGGGACTCAGAAGGCAAGAATGCAGGAGGTTCAACCTTTGCAATTGCCCAACAGGTTTGAGTTCTTTCAACTTGTTTGGATGTGAATGATGGCTTCGGGCTAGATGAGTTAACTGACCCTGTCACCATAGCACAAGAAATCATTCAGTGGAGGAAGTAAAAAGCAATGTAGTGATGGTAGAAGACAGTGCAGTGAGGGGGATTGACAGTATTGTTGCAAAGAGCAAGAGAGAGTGCAGAAGGCTGCACTGCATGCCAGGAGTTTGGATTTGGGACATGTGCTCAAGCGTGGAGAGGTGGGCGAGGTGGATCCAGCCATTGTGGTCCATATATGTACCAACACCACTGTTAGAACAAAAAAAAAAGTTCTGTGTAGTCAGCAAAGAGGTAGACATCAAAAGCCAAACATAAAAATAACAAGTATTTGAGACATTTGAAAGTTGACAAAGAGTAATTAAGGCTAGAGAAACAAAAAACAAAGAAATTTCGCAACTGGGAAGGAAAATTGGAATTTATTGGAATTTATTGGAAGTACAACAAAAAGGAAATCTCATTACAATTTTATAGTGCTTTAGAGGTACCACAATTCTGGATTTTACAGAACATTGTGTTTGCCTTATCTTACCCCCCTCCATCATGAAGTCAGAAGTAGAGCTGTTCACTGATAATTGCACAAGATTAATGGCTCTTCAGAAACCAAAACAGTCCACAGCAAGACATGAGCAACATCTAGGCTTGAGTTGATAATTGGCAAGTAACATTCATAAGTTCCAGACAATGACCATATCCAACAAGAGAGCATTTAATCATCAGCCTTTGAGATTTAATGGCATTACCACAAGTGTACAGCACTGTGACCCAGTGGTTAGTACTGCTGTCTCACCGCACCAGAGACCTGGGTTTGATTCCAGCCTTGAGTGAGGAGTTTGCATGTTCTCCCAGTGTCTGCATGGGTTTCCAAAGGGTGCTCCGGTTTTTTTTCCACAGTCCAGAGACAGGCAAGTTAGGTGGATTGACCATCCTAAATTGCCCATAGCGTCAAGAGGTGTGCAAGTTAGGGGGCAAATGCAAGGTTACAGGGATTGGCTGTGGGCTGGGTTTTGGTGGGATGGTCTTTGAAGGATCAATGCAAACTCGATGGGACAAATGTTCTCTTTCTACACGGTTGCACAGAACCCTCAACTATAAACATCTTGGCGTATATCCAATTAACAAGAACTAAACGGAGACCAGCCTCATAATTACTGTGACTGGCAGAGCAGGTCAAAGGCAAGGAATCTTTCAGCCAGTAATTGACCTCCTGACTCCCCAATTCCTGCTTACCATCTACAAGGCACAAGTCAGGTATGTGACTCCCACTGGTCTGGATGGGTGTAGCTCCAACAACATTCAGGAAAAGCTTGACATTATCCAGGACAAAGCACTCTGCTTAACTAGCACCCAACCCATTACCTGTAACATTCACTCTTCTCCACCAACACAAAGTGGCAGCAGTGTGTACCATTTGACAGATGCTAAATCACTTAGACACCTTCAACAGCAATTTTACAACCCCACAGCCTCTATCATCGAGAAGGACAATGTCAATGTCAGCAGATGCAAGGGTACACCAGCACCTTTGAGTTTACCTCTAAGCCACTTACCATCCTGACGTGGAAACATATTGTCGTTCCTTCATTAATGTTGGGTCAAAATCCTAGAAATCCCTTCTTTACAGCTCAGTGGGTGTTCATATACCACAACAATAGCAGCAGTTCAAGAAGGCATCTCACCAGCACCTTCCAAGGGTCAACTAGGGATGGGCAAAACACTTGCTCAGCCAGTGAACAAATTAAAAATAAACTGGAGATGTTCCAAATGATTAGCAGCACTATAGTCTTAGGATCACATAGTTTTAACATTGGTCACTGCCGTAACTACTCCAAGTTCTCCTAAGAAGAGCAATTTAGAGGCTGGACTGAAGCCAATTCCAGGATATTGTCAAGGTCTGGCTGGTAGGCCCCAAAAAAGAGCTTGAGGGATCTTTGGTCTGGAACTGAGAGAGCACCATGGTATGGTTAAATGATGATTTGATGTTGTTGATAGTGAATACCTTCTATGGCCACAAGAGTCAATCAAAGGATACCTTGCTCCTTGCCTGAAACTAGCCACCATTAAAATCACCCATCAAAATCTGCTGGCCCAAACACCCATTAGTTTTTACACGGGTGGGTAAAATACTGCTGTTAATGTAAGGAAGCTCTATAGTAGCCTTTTATTGGTCACTTAAGGGCCTTCAATAGGCCTTAGGACTGCCTATCCAATGCCCTACAAAATTGGAGAGAGGTCTGCTTTATTTTACAACAGTGACACCACCTCCAGAACACACACTGCCCCAATAGCCTTTTCTCTCTGACCCCTCCCACCTTCAAACATGCTGGCCAGAAATCATAAAATCCAGCGCCTTGAGCACTGTGTACAGCTTTGATCTCTTTATTTAAGGAAAGACATACACACATTGCCAGTAGTATGAAGCAGACTCACTAGGTTGGTCCCTGCGCTGAGAGGCCTGTCCTATGAGGAGAAACATTACCTGAGAAGCACTTTGGGTGGAGGGACGGGTAGTATTGAAGCAGCAGGGAGGCTGCAAAAGGAATTAGACAGGTTAGGAGAGTTGGCAAAGAACTGGAAGATGGAATACAACGTTGGAAAGCGGAGGTCATACACTTTAGTAGGAAGAATAGATGCATATACTATTTTCTAAATGGGGAGTTGGTTCAGAAATCTGAAGTGCAAAGGATCTTGGGAGTTCTAGTTGAGGATTCTCTTAAGGTAGGTTGAGTTGGTAATTAGAAAGGGAAATGCGGCATTTATTTCAACAGGAATTTAATGTAAAAGCAGGGATGTACTTCTGCAGCACTATATGACTCTGGTCAGACCAGGAATGAAAGGCTTAACATATGAGGAATGTTTGAGGTCTCTGAGTCGATACTCGATGGAGTTTAGAAGGATGAGGGGGGCATCTAATTGAAATTTACAGAACATTGAACAGCCTGGACCGAGTGGACATTGGGATGATGTTTCCATTAGCAGGAGAGACTAGGACCCCAGGGCACATTCTCCCTGTGTCTGCGTGGGTTTCCTCCGGGTGCTCTGGTTTCCTCCCACAGTCCAAAGATGTGCAGGTTAGGTGAATTGACCATGCTAAATTGCCCGTAGTGTTAAGTGCATTAGTCAAAGGGAAATGGGTCTGGGTGGGTTACTCTTTGGAGGGTCAGTGTGGACTTTTTGGGCTGAAGGGCCTGTTTCCACACTGATAATCAATTTTCCGAATAATTGATTATCTGAACGGAATAGTGCCTGCCCATCTCGTTCGGATAATCGAGTTTCCACTGTATTTACAAACTTATTTCTCTTAACAAAATCACATTGTGCAGACATCCCCAGCTCGGAATTTTAAAGTCTGCTCTCCGTTCAGGAGACTAGCAGCATGCAGCGCGCGAGCCCCCGCCCTCAACACTGCTCTCCCTGTCCAGCACCAAACCTAACCCGGTCCAAACCCGACCCCGCACCCAACCTGGTCAACCCTGCTCCCCAACCCGGTCCGACTCCACCCCGCACCCCCAGCACAAAGCGCACAAGTCCCTGCCCCGAACACAGCCCGCTGCCAACCATTCCCCCCCCCCCCCTCCCTCCCCCCCCCCCCCCACTACTCCGGGGCAACCGGACTGTAAACCAACAACAAGATTGCTGTTGCTGCAGCTGCCTTTGTGGGTAAGTCTCCAATTCGTGCACAGACACAACTTTTTACTGTAAAGTTTTGACAGGTTACACTTTTGCCCTGCACAGGACAATGTTGGAGAGATTATTCCTGGGAAGCAGTGGGAGTTGGTGGTGGTGGGGGGGGGGTTAGGGTACACCCCTCTGTAGGACTCCAGGGAAAGTGTGGGGAGAGAGAAAGAAAGGGCAGGAGGTCAGTCAATCACTGTAACAAAAGACGCAATCACTGTTGGAAACACGTCTTTGATGTAATGTTTCTACTGGGACCTTCGGATAATCCAATTTTCAGATAATTGGTATTTGGATAATCGAGGCTCCCCTGTATTTGGAAATCTGTACCCAAAGGGGTTATGGATGCATTGCTGTTGAAAGTATTTACAGGTTATGTAGACAGATTTCTGGTCTTTCTGGGAAGCAAGGGATGAGGAGAGCAGGCACAGAACAGGAACTGAAGCAGGAGATCAAGTGTGATTGTACTGAACAGTAAAGCAAGCCCTTAAGGCCATACAGTCAACTGTTGCTCCCAGTTCAAAAGTTCCTACCAAAGTAAAAGTTGATCATCTGCTGTTACAAATGACAAATTTCAGTGAAGCATAGGCATCTCAAACCTTAGCCACTGATGACATTCAGGTCGGAGAACCCAACAGTTTGTATTAGTATGGTCTGCCCATCCATGTCTCCTGTTGTGCCTACTGCTCATGCTCCTAAATGTGCTCAATTCCGAGATGGTGGTCTATGGGACTATATGTGAAAGAACTGGCTTGTGCACAAACCATCAAGTTACCAAAAAGTATTTGTACACCAGCCCAAGCAATCTATGTAAACTTGTAGCAAGAATGAATAGCGCATCCAAACATTGCAGCGAAGCTCAGTTACGAACCTACTGGTTGTTGATAATCCCTTTAAACAGGCTCAGTAATGTGTTGTTTTATGTTTCTGTGGAAATTTGTAGGTTTCGACTTCCAAAATTGTGAAATGGTGTCAACATTGGGCTGCATGTTAATTGATGTCATGATGTGCGTGCTCTGCATACTTTCAGTGGACGTCAGTATAGTAACCTGGGGCGGTACGGTGGCTCAGTGGTCAGCACTGCAGCCTCACAGCACCAGGGACTCGGGTTCAATTCCAGCTTCGGGCGACTGTCTGTGTGGAGTTTGCACATTCTCCCTGTGTCTGCGTGGGTTTCCTCCGGGTGCTCTGGTTTCCTCCCGCAGTCCAAAGATGTGCAGGTTAGGTGAATTGACCATGCTAAATTGCCCATAGTGTTAAGTGCATTAGTCAAAGGGAAATGGGTCTGGGTGGGTTACTCTTTGGAGGGTCAGTGTGGACTTTTTGGGCTGAAGGGCCTGTTTCCACACTGAAGGGAAATCTAATCTAATCAAAAACTCATTACCAACATGCCACCTAATGCACAGCATGCTACTTCAGAATATGTGGGGCAAAATGTGCAAAAACAAATACTATTGATCCCAATTTCACTCCTTACAGTTTCAATCGGGGGAAAGCAACACAGGCAGAAGCCATTAAACAACTGTCTGTCCAAACTACTCCTCCCTTTTGTTAATGTAGAAGTGTAACAGTAGAAGATATATGGTCGTCCTCCGACTCAGTTAAACCGTCCCAAGGTCTCTCTCTCTCTCTCAACAAAATCACATTGTGCAGACATCCCTGGCAAACCTGTGGAACTACTTTAGCTGTGAACTTTAAATGACACAAAATCTATTTTCAAAATATTAAAGTTAGTTTACTTTGACAGTTTCCTTCACTTACAATAAAGCTGACTGACAGCAACAATCCCCAAATGCACCGATTTGGGAAATGGAAAATCAAAATTCTCTACAACTGCAGTTTTAGGGGGTTTATTTAGTCTTGTAAGGCAGAAACATGAAGTGATGTGAAGGGTCAGAGTTTGGAAAACTCAATTCACTCTGAAAGAATTGGCTAATGATTAGCTTCTTGAGAGGTCATATAGTGTTCCCACTCAACTCAATTTAAAGGCAAAAGGTGCTCTTGGGAGCTTGTCTCTACAAATCTGGTTCAATTCTGCCAGGACCTTTTCAAATGGTTTGGCTTCTATTATCCTGGCTCATGCCGAAGAATTAGACCATTGAGACAGCATTTAACTCTCCAATTGCCCCTTTATCTCATCTGTGAGGGTGAGGAATATACTACCACCAACGCTTTTCCAATTTATTCAGGCACAGATGTGAATTATTAAACGTTCTTTGCATGTGTTTAATGAATCTTCAAAACTTTCAACATCAAGAATTTTGTCAATTAACTTTATACAGCTGCTGAACTATTAGAATAATGTGATTGTTCTGAAACCTTCGTACTCAAAAGGATACTTGAATACTGAACAATAGTGCATCATAAACCTCAAGATTCTACCTATAACTCTTTCTACTGAGAGTGAGAATAATCCCCATAAGATTCCTAAAGAACTTACAATCAATTATTTTGAACATTCTACTCATTTTCCAACTTAAAATAGTCATGTTGATTCACAGCATCTGCTGACTCCATCCTAATTCATACCAAATCCCATTCACACATCCTTCCTGCATGGACGGTCAGTTAAACAAGGTCTCAATTTTAAAATTTTCATCCTTGTTTTCAAATCTTTTCATGGCACAGTCCATTCAGGTCCCTGTGATCTCTTCCAGACTCCAAAACCTCTGAGATATCCATAGTTCTCCATTTCAACCTCCTGCGCATCGCAAATTATGATTGCGCCACGTGGTGGCCAATCCTTCAGCTGCTTAGGCTCCTTACACCTTTCCACATCTCTACCTTGTGTTCACACTTTAAAACACTAACTTAAACCTTTGATTTTGTTTTGAGACACCTATCTTAATATCTCTAAGTGACTTGATGTCATATTTTGATTTTAAATGCATCTGTGAAGTACCTTGGGAACCAGAGGCAGCTTTCCTTCTGCTCACAAGAATGCTATATAAAAAAAGTTTCAATATTTATGAGTTTCTAGACCTAAATCCATGTGATAAAAGCTTCCTCCAGCAAGGTGAGCTCAGTGTCTGACTTAACCCATCATTAAAATCACATTATACTGCTATCCTAAGTATTAAATATTTAAGAGGCTCCTCCTGCTTGCAACAGATCTTTCACATCTTCCAAAACAATGATGTAACAGCCAGCAACAGTATGCCACAAACAGGGAGGTAAAATGGTGCCTCTAAGTTAACTTCCACATGCCTTGATTCATCAGACATTTGGACTGCAATTCGGTTTCAACCTTTTATCAGAAGTGTATTTTGTAATATAACTGTTCAGTGAGATTAGGTCTATTTAAACAGTGGTAATTCAGTCTTTAATCAACTGTTTAAAAATTAGCAAGATAAACAGCATGTCATGTCCAGTGTTCCAATACACGTGTTCAAGCCCTCATCATCATGTTAGTAATAATTATCAACATATGGTATTATTTCTTCAAAGGAAAAAGGTCACTATTTCAAGTAACAGCATGGCAGTAGGCACAACATTTAAACCATTAGTTAGGTTTCTTATCAATAGTATTTTAGAAGTTCAGGGTGATGTGGTAGCTACCACTCAGTCTCTGCTTGTTTTCACTTGTAAGTTACTTCATGGACTCCATTTTCAGTGTTACTAGCCCTGAGGAGACATTGAAGACTAATGGCTGTTCAATCTCATTTCAGAAACAGGGAAATAGCAAACATCACAGAATCTGGTTACTATCTATTTGAACAATTATTTCTTTTGCAAACTATATTTAATAAAAATAATTATAGCTTATTTAAGGTGCCCTGATTGGTGGATATATAACTGTTTAATAAAGCAATGTATACAGTGCTTGATTACTAACATTCTGTAGCGCAGGTAACGAATACAAGAATTCTTAATGTTTTAATTAATTTCTTCACTAATAAGTTACAACTAAAGTTCAGAAGAATTTTGACAAAATGAAGGCTTTTAAATCACTTAAATTCACATTGATGGTAATACATTTCTTATCAATGTAACCTACCCTTAATGCACTCAGACAACTCATCAGTAACTTTCCAAATATATCCATAACTCCTTCAGATAATCTCATTAACAACAAATCTAAATTTAAAACTTAAGTTATATTTTGAAGTAAATTCACAATACACCCTTAACAGAACAATCTTTCCAAAGAGAAATCACTTTTAATTTATTTTACACCGGGGTATTACTTAATGAGACTGCAGACTTACATAAAATGCACACGACTCCTTTGCAAACTTCCCCATAGTAGCATGGTTCTCTTTTTAATTTCACTGGCAGTGGGATACCACACAGATTATATTTTTTCAAACACTGGTTGAAGGTGTCACTAAACGAACTTTCTGCTTATTTAGATCAATATTAAAAACCAAAATTATTACTTTATCATTACATGTAATCAACTTTCACCACACTGAGCCAATTACTGTACTTTCTGAGTAGTGAATGGGTTTCCTAATCTAAATTCTAATCACCCTGTCATTCACAACAGACTTAGTAATGCTTCACTAGCACAGTATTCACATGCAAAACACCCATAAATAGGCCAATTACAATCCATCTCCTGTTCTTCAGTTAACCCGCTGAGAACTGAAGGACTATTGCAGCAGCCAGACGCTAAATAATAATAATAAAAAGAACCTCTTTTGTAAATTAGTGAACATGTCTATACGCCTGAATTTCTTTCACAGAGTGCGACATAGCAACGCCTACTGTCTCAGTTGAAAGAAACTAAGTATACGCCAAAGGGAGCACGGCAGACAACTCCTGTGAAGTGGAAAATAAATCAATTCATAACACTCATTTTGTTGATAACTCAACTTTTACTTGTTATGAAAAGAAATAGATTAGTTATGAAGTAATTATTTTTGTTGATTCATTTTAGACAAAAATGTGTTTAGTTTCGAACAGTAATGTAAAATGCACAATTTTAGTAGCAATCAAGTTCTCTTGCTGAAATGACAAATTCTATAATCTGAATGGAAGTGAAGTTCACAGCTCAGAACTTAATATGGAAACTGTTCACTTTTTTAAAAAAAATTCAGGGAATGTGGGCTTCTCTGAATGGGCCATAAAATCATAAGATATAGGAGCAGAATTATGCCACTAGGGCCATCATGTCTGCTCTGCCATTCTATCGTGGCTGACATGTTTCTCAACCATTCCTGATGAAGGGCTTATGCCCGAAATATTGACTCTCCTGCTCCTCGGATACTGCCTGACTTGCTGTGCTTTTCCAACACCACACTCTGCGACTCATGTTTCTCAACCTCATTCTCCTGCCTTCTCCCCATAACCTTTGATTCCTTTATCAATCAAGAACCTATCCATCACTGCCTTAAAAACATGCAAAGACTTGGCCTCCACAGCGACAATGAGCTTCACAGATTCACCACCCTACGGTCAGTACGTATTGCCCATCCCTAAATGTTCTTGAGAAGGCAGGTGATGTTTTACCTTCTTGAACCATGCATTCCCCATTAGTTACAAAAACACCTGCAGCATATTAGGGAAGGAGCTCCAGGTTTTTGATCAAGTGAAGGAACTTGATATTACGGTATGTGAAAATTGTAGTTGTTACTGGATTCCGATTCTCATTTATACACAAATATAGAATGCCTCACTGTATAGGTGGGTATTCTTCACCTGCAATTGTTTCAGTTCTGATAAATATGGAAATCGAAGCAAGACACTCCTCCCTTCAATCTATTCAGTTAGATCATGGTCAAATTGCATTTACCCATCTTTATTCCATTTCTTTTCATAAGCTACCCCAATAAAAATCTATCGATCAAAATTTAAACTGCACAATTAACCCAGTACTGAGGAACCTCAATTATCTGAATATCAATTATCTGAATATCGATTATCTGAATATCGGATTATCCGAAGAGGATCTCAAGGTCCCGATAGAAACATTACGTCAAAGAGCAGTTTCAACCCTGAAAAGCATATTTTCTTTACAGGTACAATGATTAAAAACGAACACGGCTCACTGAAATGCTGCCGAGCACAGTCCTGGACAGTCCAGGCAACCTCTCCAAATGACTGACCTCCTGCCCTCGCTCTCTCCCCGATACTTTCCCTGGAATTCTATATAGGGGTGTACCCTAAATCTCCCTTCCCCAGATAATCTCTCCAATATTGTCCTGTACAGGGCAGAGATGGAACCTGTCAAAACGTTGCAGTAAAAAGTTGTGTGTGTGTATATACACACGCTATTTGGAGACTTACCTCACAAAGGCAGCAGCAGTCTTACTGCTGGCGTCCAGTCTGGCTGCCGAGGGGGGTGCAGACAGGGAACGGACGATGGGTGGGGACGGATGGGGGTGTGGGGCGGTGTTGGATGGGATTGGGGTGGGCAGAGTGGGAGGTCTCGCGTGCAGTGTGTGTTTGCCTAGTCTCCTGAATGGGGAGCAAACTTCACAGAAAACTCTGAGCCCCAGAGGAAATAAATTAACCGAATAATCAATTATCTGAACAAAATAGGGGCCACCCATCTTGTTCGGATAATCAAGGTTCTTCTGTATTAATTCTTGTCGAGCATGGAAAACATAAAATCATTCCAGTATTTCTTTTGAAGAATCTGTGCTTCACATTACAGAGCAACTAGTTAACTCAGCTTGTACCCACTCACCCCTTGTAACCCAAACAGAAGTAGCAAGTGATAAACAAAGCTGAGAAATTCCACAACAAATAGATCAGATCTAAACTCTACAGTCCTGCCACATTCAGTCTTGAATGGTGGCAGATAATTAAACAACTCACAATTGTAGAAATAACCCCATGCTCAGCGGTAGGGGCAGCCCAACACATCAATGCAAAAGACAAGGGTTGAAACACTTACAGCAATCTTTAGGTAGAATTTCAGAGTGGATGATCCAACATGACCTCCTCTGGAGGTGCCTAAGCATCAGAGATTCTCATCTTCAGCAAGTTCGATTCACTCCACAATATTGAAAAATAGCAGGAGATAATGGATACAAAAGGCTACGGGCCCTAACAACATTCTGGCAATAGTATTTAAGTCAAGTGCTTCAGAATCTACTGTACCCCAGCTAAGGTTTTCGAGCACAGCTACAACACTAGCATCTATCTTGCAATGTGGAAAATTACTCAGGTATGCCCTGTACACAAAATGCAGGGCAAATCCAACCTGGCCAATTATCACACCATCAGTCTTCTCTCAATCATCAGATGGAAGATATCATTACAGCCTTTGTTCAAACATAGATAAGAGAGCTGAATTTCAAATGTGAGGAGACAACGATCTCCATCAGCATCAAGGTAATATTTGACTGAGTATGGTATCAAGGAGCTTTAGTAAAACTGGAATTAAGGGGAAAATTGATTATAGTTATATCTGACACATAGGAAGACGGTTGTGGTTGTTGTAGATCAGTCATCCCAACTCCAGGGCACCTCTGAAGGAGTTCCTCAGAATAATGAAACATCTTCAGCTGCTTCATCAATGACCTTTCTTCCCTCAGAAGATCAGAAGTGGGGATGTTTGCTGATGACTACACAATTTCAGGATCATTTGTGGCTCTTCAGGTACTGAAGCAGTCCATGTTTAAGTGCAGCAGGTCCTGAACAATACCAGAAAAACAGTGGCCAATAATAATTGCACATGAGTGTCTTTCAATAAGGAGTCTAATCATTGTCCCTTGACATTCAATAGCATCACAATCGCTGAAATCCCACTATCAAAATTGTGGGAAACGAAGACCAGAAACTGAACTGGACTAGCCATACAAACATTACAACGAGACAGGTCAAAGGCTAGGAGTCCTGCAGCAAGCAACCAACTCCTGGCTTCACAAAACCGTCCACCATCTACAAGGCACAAATCAGGAGTGAGTTGGAACATTCCCCACTGGCCTGGTTGGGTGCAGTTTCAAGATGTAATAAAGAAGCAGCTTTCAAACTCATGACCACCATCATGTAGAAGGAAAAGGACAGCAGATAAATTGGAACACCACAACTTGCATGTTCTCCTCCAAGACACTCATCATCCTGACTTGAAAATATACCACTGTTCCTTCAGTGGCATTGGGTGAACATCCCTAATGTAAATACAACTGCAGCAGTTCAAGAAGGCAGCTCATGACCTTCTCAAGGGTTACGAGGGATAGATAATAAATGCTGGCCAAGTTGCGGTGCCTACATCCCATGAATGTTTTTTTACAAAGTGTTCTTGTTCAGGTATTTACAATGTTCAAGACAGCTGATAGGATTTCTCTTTCTACCTTACGTGCTTGAGTGGGGCAATCCAGAACAAGAGTATTTTTCTGTTCTCTTGAATAACGGCAAGAAAGTCAAGAAAATCCTGCAAATATGAAAAGATCAGACTCTTCATGTTGAGAAAAGAACTTCATATTTTCCCCTTGGATTTAAACTGCAAATCCTGAATCTCACTAATGAGTGACCACGGGTCCTTTCCACCACCCTTGTTGGCGAATGAAAGAGCTAACTAGCCTTCCGGAGCATTTGTTTAAGGATAACTATTGGCAGTGTGATGGGTCAGTGGTTTGCACTGCTGCCTCACAGGCCAGGGTTCGATTTCACCCTTGGGTGACTGAGAGTTTGAGTGTTCTCTGCATGCCTATGTAGATTTTCTCCGGGTGCTCCCGTTTCCTCCATTAGTCCAAAGATGTGCAGGTTAGGTTAATTGGCAATGCTAAATTGCCCTGTAGTATCCAGGAATGTGACAGTTAGGTGGATTAGTCATGGGAAACTCAAGGTTACAGGGATCGGGTAGTGGGTTGGGTCTGGGTGAGATGCTCTTTGGGGGGTCGGTATGGACTCGATGGGCTGAATGGCTTGCTTCCACACAGTAGGGATTCTGTGATGCTATAAACATTGCAGGACCAGTGTGAAGGACAGTTCCTGGTGTGCAGCATCTGAAATGGCACACATTTGGAATTTAAATACGGTACCAGTGAGTGTAACGCTGCAAAAATCTCTCGCTTAAAAAGAAGAAAATTCAGCCCGTAATTGCAAAGTTGCAGCCAACCCATTCATGAATGATGCCAGGAAGCATACCTTCACACAATAATTGTTGAAATCTGGAATTCACGCCTCAGAGAAAGTTGTTGAGAGTAGATCAATTGAAAATTTCAAAGCTGTGAGTGATAGATTGCTTTTAGACCAGTGGATTAAAGATTATGTAGCTCAGGTGGGTAAATGGAGTTAAGGTACAGATCAGCTATATCAAATAAACTGGTCAGACAGGGCTTGAGGAACTGAGAGACCTCCCCTTTCACCTACATTTCAGTAAGAAGCTGGATCAGGTGGTCTCTCACTCATTGTAAAATCCTGAATTCATGCCAGTTCAGTTGCAGTTCATTTTGACATGAGTGCAGCCTACAAACTATATTTCAGCAATGCAAATAATGAAGTCTAACTCTAGCTTTGATCCAATTCCAGCAAAGAGATTTTGATACAAGAAAAATCCCCCTTCTTTTTAAGAAGGACGGAGGCAAAGGATGGAAGATTGGATAACAGTGATATTTACACTACCACAGAATAGGAAGATTTACTGGTCATTGCTCAGGCCATTATCCTGCTTTGTTATTGATCTAAATTATCTTAGAAGTTGGCAACTTCAGTCATGCGCACTAACATACAGAACACCGTAAACAGTAGCAATGACTACACCAATATCCAAAATTTTAACAAGGATGAGTAGTTGTTATTGGCTCAAACAATACACGTTAAGATTGTTGAGAATAAAATTCCAATCACTGATAATAATATTTATAATTTTGAATGTATTTTGCACTGAAGGTGTATTTTTCAATTCCTGTCTTAGTACCATCCACATACAAGCTTTTCAAAATTCACACATTGATCTGTATTTTCATCACTTTTTAAAAATTTTTTGGGAAATCACCAACTAGGCCATTTATTGCCTGCCCCCAATTGCCTAGGAGAAGTTGTTGGAGATGCCATAATGAACCACTGTAGCATCAAAGATGTAGTACACCCATCATGTTGACTGAATCAGAGTTCCAGGATTTTGACTCAACAACAGTAAAGAAATAGGAGCAAGTGAGGACTGCAGATGCTGGAGATGAGAGCTGAAAATGTGTTGCTGGAAAAGCGCAGGTCAGGCAGCATCCAAGGAGCAGGAGAATCGACGTTTCGGGCATGAGCCCTTCTTCAGGAATGAGGAAAGTGTGCCAAGCAGGCTAAGATAAAAGGTAGGGACTTGGAGGAGGGGCGTTGAAAATACGATAGGTGGAAGGAGGTTAAGGTGAGGGTGATAGGCCGGAGTGGGGATGGGGGCAGAGAGGTCAGGAAGAAGATTGCAGGTTAGGAAGGTGGTGCTGAGTTCGAGGGTTGGGACTGAGACAAGGTGGGGTGAGGGGAAATTAGGAAACTGGAGAAATCGGAATTCATCCCTTGATGAGGCGCTCTTCCTCCAGCCGTCGTATTGCTATGGTCTGGCGATGGAGGAGTCCAAGGACCTGCATGTCCTTGGCGGAGTGGGAGGGGGAGTTGAAGTGTTGAGCCACAGGGTGGTTGGGTTGGTTGGTCTGGGTGTCCCAGAGGTGTTCTCTGAAACATTCCGCAAGTAGGCGGCCTGTCTCCAGTAAAGAAATGGCAATATATTTCCATGTCAGCAGTGTGGGGCTTGGAAGGGAAAGCCTCCCTGTACATGGTTGAAGTCGCTGTTTTCTACTCAGATCGGTGACCAGTACGAACTGGCATTGGGAGGCCAAGGTAAATCATGGCAAGAGCAAGGCCATGTTCTTTGGGAACTGAGCCAACCAATCCTTCTTTTCCTTCACTATCAGGACAAATTACCTGAACGTGCTGAGAATAGGACTCAGAGGGGCCAGGGTGTACACAAAATCTTGGCAGGAGTGCATCGTCAAAGTAAAACAAAAACTAGAATTTGGGAGCACTACTCCCTCTTCATGTGGGTTAAAAACGTGGTCATCAGTCGTGAGGTGCTCTCTCTGTTGTTGCATGTAGCACAGGTCTGGCCCATTCCCTGAAACTGCTGTTTCAGTCACCTGAGCCATCTTCTATTCCATCTGGAAACCTAAGATGGACCAGGTCTGCAAGAATTCCATGTACAAAACTCTGGATAGGAGAGGGAGGAACATACCCAATGTTGCCCTCACCCTGATGGCCATCTTTATGTGTGGCTGCATCAAGCTGTGCAGAAACCCTTGGTATGCAAACACCAAGTGTCACTATGTACTGAGGTTCTACCTGTCCCCGGGGTTGTGAAGGATAGGACTGGCCTCGCTGCTGGCTGCTGTTCTGAATCATCTGTCCTTCATGGAGAAATTTGCAAAGAAAAATACCTTGACCACCAGTCCATCAGGAAGTGGTCAGCACACAGCATTCTCAAGATGCTGCAGGAAAAGGAGAGGGTGAATCCTGTTGCGTGTTTCTCTGAACAGATTGTCAAAGTGATTTGGCCAAATGCCTCATCACCATAACTTTCCAACAAGCACCAACACATTGCATTGCTGGTGGGGAGAAGGACACTATCTGTGAGATCCTTCATGTACGCCCGGTCAGTCTGCACCATCACACGTTGTCCTCGGTTGTAGAGACAGTCGCACACTTGCTTCTAGAATGCGCTTTTGCAAAGGACATCTGGAGAAAGATCCAGTGGCTTATGTTCATCCCAAGCAGTTCCAAGATCATGGAACTCTGTGCTCTACGGTCTGTTCCCCGGACACACACACACAGACAAACATCGACTGTACCCGGAGGACCATCAACTCACTGAAAGATGCTTTTTAGTCTGCCTGAAACCTACTGGTTTTCCAGAATAAGGTGTTGACCCCGTCTGAGTGTTGCAGACTGGCACATTCCGGGGTCCAGGACTACATGCTGAGGGACAATTGGGGCAGCTATCATCAAGGTGCATTGGGGAAAGACCCACTGTCCGAGATCTCCCTACTGAAGGCAAATGGAGATCTGTTCAGTTATCATACCCCCCAGCGTTTCAAATATATGTAAATATTAGTATTGTAAGTGTATGAGGGGTTTTGGCTTTTTTGGATGGAACCGAACTGTTTTTGTGACAATGTATATATACAAAGAGACTTTTTTTTAATGAATAAAAGTATATTTTTGTTAAAACAAAGTTGGTGGGCTTCCCATACATCTGTCCTTCCAGATGGTGGTGACTGAAGACTTGGGAAGAACTAACAAAGCAGCCTTGCTGTTTTGTTTTGGTGGCCCTGGTAGATGATAAACATGACTGCCATCAATGAAAGAGGCAGTGAATAAGGCGGGTGGTGGACGTTGCACCAATCAAGTGGGCGGCTATTGTCCTGGATGGTGTAAAGCTGCTTGAGTTGGTGCTGTACTCATCCAGTGAAGTGAGGAGTATTCCACTTGTGCCTTGTAGATTGTGGACAGTCAGCAAGGAGACCAGAAGTGAGTTATCTATTGTAGTATTATTATCCACTGTCCTACTCCTACAGACACTATTTTAGTGGCTGGTCCAGTTCACTTTCTGGTCAATAGTAACACCCAGGACGGTGGTACTGTGGGATTCAGCAATGGTAATGCGACCAGACTCTCTCTTGCTGGAGATGGTCATTGTCTCCATTTGCGTTGCATAGATGTTATCTACACTGCAGTTGACTCTAATGGTGTTAAGACTTCTGTTTTGTGGTCAGTAGTTTAAAATTCACAGGTCCTCTACTACATTCAACAATTATTCTATTATAATAAAGATAATTCAGTATTGCAACTAATGAATATGCTTGCATGACATATTCAGGAAAGTAAAATCTAACATAAATTTCAGAGGAAGTAATTTGCTTTTCCTCTAATCCTTTCCCTCAAGGATCCAGAAAAGGAAAATGATGGGAGGGAGACAGAGCATGAGCTATGGCAAAAGAATGCGCAAGGGCAAGCATGAGCGAGTGAGAGAACGAGTGCAAGGGTGAACACGAGGGAGAGGAATGGCACAAGCGCGAGGGAGAGTGAATTAAACTGAATTTATTGTCACGTGTACCGAGGCACAGTGAAAACCTTTGTCTTGCGAACAATACAGGCAGGTCACAGAGTTAAGTAGCATAGATAAGTAAATAATAGGTAAACAGCAGCAAAAACAAAAACACAGGTACAGGTGAATGTTAAGAGTTTGAGAGTCCATTCAGTATTCCAACAACAATAGAGTAGAAACTGTACGAAACCGACTGATGAATGTGTTCAGGCTTCTGTACCTTCTCCCCGATGGTAGAGGTTGTAGAAAAACATTGCCAGGGTGGGATGGATCTTTGAGAATGCTGGCAGCCTTTCCTAGACAGCAGGCCTGGTTAGATGGATTCTATAGAGGGGAGGTTGGCCTTTGTGATTGTCCGGGCTGTGTTCACCACTCTCTGTAACCACCTCCGATCTTGAAGGGTACAGTTGCCATACCAGCTAGTGATACATCCAGACAGAATGCTCTCGATGGTGCATCTATAAAAGTTGGCAAGGGTATTTGCCGTCATGCCAAATTCCCTCAGCTACCTGAGGAAAAGGAGACGTTGTTGGACCTTTGTAACCAGTGCACCAACATGGGTGCTCCAGTGTTGAGTGTTCGTAAGGATGAAATATTGTCCCCAAGTGCGAGAGCAATAGGAAAAAAAAGAGTGCATAACTTCAAACTTACTAAGATACAGTACTGAAATAAAAGATACATATTTTGAATTATTTTCAGTGAGTAATTTAAGTAAAAGCATGAAAATAAAATTAGGGAAAGGAAGAATGTGGTTTCTCAGTTTTTTACATTTGAGCATTAAGAACCCGAGAACACTTAGAAACTTAGAAATGGCCAGAATTGTACACTGCCACGTTCCAGAGAACGGCAAGTCAAAGCAAAAGTCAGCAGTTCAATTACATAAAATGATTACAAATTTGTAAGGAAAATTTAGATATTTCGTTCCAAAGAAAAAAGCATAACTGGTGAATTGATGATTTCATATATACATGATTGATTGATTTTGATTGATTGTAGATCCTATTGTTAACAACAATTTGTTAAATAATTCTCCTTCGTTTTCCACCACATTCAAAAGCAAGTCAGAATTTCCATCTACTTCCTACTGAAGTGAATTAGCCTCATCGTATTTTGGGTCGATTAATTTGATTCTCATCAAGCTGAAATGTTATCAGCTCTGAGAAATACAAAAGAAAAATACTTGCATTTATCACACCTCTTTACTTTTGTTCAAAGTTCAAAGAGTTTAGGATTTATCACTTTAAAATGTGCCACTGGTATTATGCAGACAAATGCAGCAGCTATATGGAATATATCAAGACCTCATTAAGATCAATGCAATGATTGACCAGTTCATTTGATTTTAATAGGGTTGTCTGAGACAGTATTGCTGTGAAAGTTCCCTGCTCAGAAACTGTGCCATGGAATTTTTTATCATTATTGGATAGGGTACATGGCAAGAAGAAGGGTATTTACCACAATGGCATAGCATCAAGGATGTGGGGAGAGAGGTAATAAGGTAAGAATTATAGGTTCCTGAGAGATTGAAGAGGACAAGGCAATGTTAGCTATAGACACACAGTAATAGAATTTTAACAGGGCACTCTCAGAAGCACTGACATGATTTAAATACTCTATCTAGACAGGAGCCTAGTTAGCTGAAAATGCGTTGCTGGAAAAGCGCAGCAGGTCAGGCAGCATCCAAGGAGCAGGAGAATCGACATTTTGGGCATGAGCCCTTCTTCGATTCTCCTGCCCCTTGGATGCTGCCTGACCTGCTGTGCTTTTCCAGCAACACATTTTCAGCGCTGATCTCCAGCATCTTCAGTCCTCACTTTCTCCTAGGAGCCTAGTTAGGTCAGGCATGCATGAAACAAATAACATAGACAAGGAGACATTTTTTTCAGGAATTAGGTCAGGGGAGATGAGGAGGAAAGAAAATAAACAAGTAAAGAATCCAATCATAGTTTCAGTTTGAAATAAAAGAATGCAAGGTTAGAAAAATAAAGATTGTCATTAATTTGATGTGAACAAGCACAACGAAACCACAAAAAAAGGTACAGTTTGATATGATGACAGCAATATTACTTCAGGTGAAGCAGGAGAAAAAGAAAGAGGAGCTAAAATTTGGAGTACAGAGTCTGATCTTAACTCTGTGCAAGTGAAAGGATTTGGAGTGGGTTAAAGCAGTCTCATTGCTCACAAAGGCAAAGAATCTGAGTTCAACATGCACAGCTAGGTATCTATGGTGAGGAAGTTGCAAAGTTTGCTTTGTCAATGATTAGAAGAAATGGCAATGTCATATAGGAAAAGGCCAGCCGGCCTATCCAGCCTGCCCTTATGAGAATATGCTCTTGTGTTTTAAGAAGTCAAGTGTGTGGTGCTGGAAACGCACAGGTCAAGCAGATCAGAGGAGCAGGAGAATCACATTTCAGACAAAAACCCTTTTTGATGAAGGGCTTATGCCCAAAACATCGATTCTCCTGCTCCTCAGATGCTGCCTGACCTGATGTGCTTTTCCAACACCACACGCTCGACTCTGATCTCCAGCATCCGCAGCCCTCACTTTCTCCTTCTGTATGAAGAAACTTGCTAACCTCTTGGTGCCCTCCAACTAGTCTCCTGGAAGAGATGAGAAACCAGATTAAATAAAAGCTGATTACGGCTCAGAAACCTGGAAATAAGATCATAAGGAATCAGTGCAAGAGTAGGTTATTTGGCCCATCGAGCACACTGTACTATCTAATAAGATATCGTGAATCTGATTGCAGCCATAACTTCACTTTCTGGATGTTTCCCATAATCTTCAACTCCCTGTTAATCAAAAATCTGTGCAATAAAACCATGTCAATGTTCAAGGATCCAGCCTCCACTGCACTCTGGCAGTAAGAATTCCAAAGAGTAACAATCTTAAGGGAAAAAATAAATCTTTGGGATTCCCCTTGTATTTAAGTGGAGTCCCCAGTTCAAAATCTCTCTGCAAGAAGAATCATTGCCTAAACACCCACACCATCAGACTCCTTCAGGAACTTGTAAGTTTCATTTAGGTCACTTGGCATTTTTCTAAACTTCAGAGTATAGGCCCAACTTGTTCAACCTTTCGTCTTAAGACAACCCTTTCATTCTAGGAATCAGGCAAGTGAACCTTCTCTGAACTGTTTCCAATGCAAGTATATTCTTCTTAAGTAAGGAGACCAAACTGTACATAGTTTTTGCCTCCAACTCCTCCATGTGATTGAAACTAATCCAGGGGACCACACTGACCCTGAATTATATTAGTTGGAAGCCACTTCTCGTTAGCAGTGATCTCCACCCAGCCAGGAACTAGTGCAGGTGTTTCTTGAAGGCACATAGTGAATCAGCTCTCACCGCATATGCCAACAACTTGTCCCACAACTCTCCTACTCTCTGGGAAAACAAGAACTGCCAAATAAAGGAAAGTGCAAAGTGAGGATACTCTGTCAGGCACTCAGTATTACTGAGGGGAGACGGTGAGATGAGGATCCTGTGACAGTCAGTATCACTGAGAAGAGTGGGTGAGGTGAGTTAAGGACCTTGTGTCAGACTGTCAGTATCACTGAGAGGCGAGATGAGAAGCGTTGCAGAGAAAAAGATGGTGGGAGACTTAAGTGGGACTCAGGACATAAGCACAAACAAGATGTTTCTCGGACTACAATTATGTAAAAACACAAGTCCATGATCTATTTGGTTGGGGAGCTCAGGCCTGCGATTTGCCATTCTAGATGATTCTTTGTACAAGAACGGTCTCTGGCTGGAGCAACTCAAGCTGAGAGTTTTGGAGCTTGAGTGACAGCTGGGGGTTTTCATGAGATCGAGAGGCTTGTGGATAGCACGTATCAGGACCTTGCATCTTTATGATGTGTAGGCAGAGGGATGGACAGAGAGACAAAGGAGACCAGGCCAGTAGCAAGGGAATTACTAACTGTAATTCACTTCCAAAGATTAAAAGATTGGTTTACTGAAAAGAGTTTGCAGATGACACCAAATTTGGAGATGTGGTGGACAGCGAAAGAGGTTACTTCAGGGATCTTGATCAAATGGGCCAATGGGCTGAGAAGTGGCAGATGGAGTTTAATTCAGATAAATGTGAGGTGCTGCATTTTGGGAAAGCAAATCTCAGCAAGACTTATACACTTAATGGTAAGGTCCTAGGGAGTGTTGCTGAACAAAGAGACCTTGGAGTGAAGGTTCTTAGTTCCTTGAAAGTGGAGTCGGAAGTAGATAGGATAGTAAAGAAGGCGTTTGGTATGCTTTCCTGTATTGGTCAGAGTATTGATTACAAGGGTTGGGAGGTCATGTTGCAGCTCTACAGGACATTGGTTAGGCCACTGTTGGACTATTGCTTGCAATTCTGGTCTCCTTCCTATTGGAAAGATGATGTGAAACTTGAAAAAGTTCAGAACAATTTACAAGGATGTTGCCAGGGTTGGAGGATTTGAGCGAAAGGGAGATATTGAACAGGCTTGGGCTGTTTTCCCTGGAGTATCGGAGGCCGAGTGGTGACCTCATAGAGGTTTAGAAAATCATGAGGGGCATAGATAGGATAAATAGACAAAGTCTTTTCCCTGGGGTGGGGGAGTCCAAAACTAGAGGGCATAGGTTTAGGGTGAGAGGGGAAAGATATAAAAGAGACCTAAGGGACAACGTTTTCACACAGAGGGTGGTACGTGGATGGAATGAGCTGCTAAAGGAAGTGGTGGAGGCTGGTACAATTGCAACATTTAAAAGGTATCTGGATGGGTTTGTGAATAGGAAGGGTTTGGAGGGATATGGGCCAGATGCTGGCAGGTGAGAATAGATTGGATTGGGATACCTGGTCGGCATGGATGGGTTTCCGTACTGTATATCTCTATGACTCCAAGTTGTATATGTTTACAGTGGCTCAGTGGTTAGCACTGCTGCCTCATAGCACCAGGGTCCCAGGTTCGATTCCAGCCTTTGGTGACTGTCTGTGTGGAGTTTGCACATTCTCCCAGTGTCTGCATGGCTTTCCTCCGGGTGCTCCAGTTTCCTCCCAAAGATGGGCAGGTCAGGTGAATTGGCCATGTTAAATTACCTGTAATGTTACAGAGGGAAATGGGTCTGGGTGGCTTACCCTTCGGAGGGTCGGTGTGGACTTGTTGGACCAAAGGGCCTGTTTCCACACTGTAGGGAATCTAATCTAATGTAATCTACAGGAGGTGGGTGTGGTTCCCATGAACCTTCCCATCCTTAGACTTATTGAGGGCCTTAAGTAGCCAGTTATTGACAACATAAGGCCCTCAATCTGCCTCCATTGTCATAATAAGCTGGTTAACATAATTAAGTAGTTGTCTGCATGCACTTTAAGGGCAATGGAGACAGACAATAAATGTCTACGATAATGGTGGAGTAGCAGGGCTGTGCCCGGGGCTCGTCCACCCCCATCTGCTTTTTTTTCTTTTGTTCTTTTTGCTTTTGCTACTTTTCTTTTCTTTAAAGCCTTAAGAGTGGTGGATGAAGGAGGAAGCCTCCAGCAGTGGCACCATCCCAATCATGAGGCAGACATGACTCCATGCCAGCTGAGGTCTCGCAGCCAGCCAGGAGCAGGTCCAGGGCTGACTCTCCCTAAACGAGCTGAAGCATCAGCCAAAAGGATGGTGCAGGACCCCGATGACCAGCGACAGCATTGGAAGAACGTCAGATGGGGACTAGGAGGGTCAGAACCCATGCAAACCCAGGCCCATGGCTCCAACTCGAATGTGGATTCACAATTGTGGTGGAAGCAGAGGCCTGTAACTGAGACCCCAGGATGCATTACAGAGACCCCAGAGCCCATTTCAGAGACCCTGGTCAAATGTCAAGCAGTGACTGGGGAAGACTATTTGCAGGTAAAGGGATGGTTTACAGGTAAAGGGAAAGTGGGAGGTCTTTAAAAGTTAGATAATGAGAGTTCAGAGACAGTATGTTCCTGTTAGTGTGAAGGCAAAGCTGGAAGGTGTAGGGAATGTTGGATGACTGGCCATCAAGAGGGAAATCAGGAGGGCAAAAGTGGGACATGAGATAGCTTTGGCAAATAGATTGAAGGAGAATCCAGGGAGATTATTATAAAAGGGCAAAACAGTAACTAGTGAGAGAATAGGGCTCTTTGTAGATCAACAAAGTCACCTATGTGTGGCATTTTGCCCACTTGTCCCACTCATGCCCTCCTGATTTCCCTCTTAAGTATGTTCCTATGGCCCTTATATTCCTTTAGGGATTCACTCAATCTCAGTAGTCTATATATGTGAAATATACCTCCTATGTCTTGACTAGAGCCCGAATTTCTCCAGTCATCCAACATTCCCTACAGTAACTAAGGAGAGAATAAGGCCCCTCATAGATCAACAAGGTCATCTATGTGTGGAAACACAGAAGATGGGTGAGATACTAAATGTGTATTTCACATCAGAATTTATTGTTGAGAAGGACATGCAAGTTAGAGAGCTCAGAAAATAAATAGTGATATATTGAGAAGTATCCATTTTACAGAAGAAGTGATGCTGGCGATCTTAAAACACAAAGACAGATAAATTCCCAGGACTGAGCAGATGTTTCCAAACTTTTGTGGGAAGCTAGGGAAGATATTGCTGGTCACCTTGCTTAGATATTTACATCATTGATAACCATGGGGAGGTGCCAGATGACTGGAGGTTGCTAATGTGGTGTCATTATTTAAGAAAGGTGGTAAGGAAAAGCCAGGGAACTACAGACCAGAAAGCCTTACATCAGTGGTGAGTGAATTGTTGGAGGGGATTCTGAGAGACAGAATTTACAAATATTTGGAAAGGCAAAGACTGATTAGGGATAGTCAATATGGTTTTTTGTCTCACAACAACTTGGTTGAGTTTTTTTTTGAAGAGGTGACAATGAAGATTGATGAAGGCTGAGCAGTAGATGTTTTCTACATGGACGTCAGTAAAGTGTTCGACAAGTTTCCACATGATCGAACCAGTCTATCATATGGGATTTGCAATTGATTTGAATCGACAGTTGGATTCAAAATTGACTTGATGGTAAGAGACAGAGGACGGTGGTGGTGGGTTGTTTTTCAGACTGGAGACCTGTAACCAGCAGTGTGCCACTAGGGTCAGTACGAGGCCCAAGGTGCTTAGTTACATATGAAATAATCTGGATGTGAATATAGGAGGTATGGTTAGTAACTTTACAAATGACACCAAAATATGTGATGTAGTGGACAGTGACGAAAATTATCTCAGAGTACAATGGGACCTCGATTAGATGAGCCAATGGACTAAGGACTGACAGACGGAGTTTAATTTAAATAAACATGAGGTGCTGCACTGGTAAGGCAAACTAGGTCAGACTTTTATGGTAAATGGTAAAGCCCTAGGGAGTGTTGCCGAACAAGGGGTGCAGGCGCATAGTCCCTTGAAAATGGAGTCGCAGGTAGATAGGATGGCAAAGGCGGCATTTTTCATGCTTGTGTTCGCTGATCATAAAGAATGATCAGTGAGTATAGAAGTTGGAATGTCATGTTGTAACTGTACTGGACATTAGAGAGATCACTTTTGGAATACTGCATATGGTTTTGGTCGCCCTTCTATAGGAAAAAAGTTGTTAAACTTGAGGGTACAGAAAAGATTTACAAGGATGCTGCTGAGACTGGAAGGTTTGTGCTGCAGGTAGAAGCTGAAAAGGCTGGTGCTTTTTTCCTGGAGCACCAGAGACTGAGGGGTGACCTTATAGAGGTTTATAAAATCATGAGGGTCATGGATAGGGTGAATAGCCCAGGTCTTTTTCCCAGGGTGGGGGAGTCCAAAACTAGAGGACGTAGCTTTAAGGTGAGAGTGGAAGGATTTAAGAAGTACCTGGGGGGTAACTTTTTCACATAGAGAGTGATGCGTGTATAGAATGAGCTGTCAGAGGAAGTGGAGAAGGCTGTTTCAATCTCATTTAAAAGACAGCTGGATGAGAACATGAATAGGAATGGTTGATAGGGATATGGGCCAAATGCTGGTAGATCAGACTCTGTTGGGATGTCTGGTTGGCACAGGTGAGTTGAATGAAAGATCTGTATAACTACAACTCTATAAGTGATTTGCAAAAACAAAAAATGTGCAAAGCATTATTACACAGCAGTTCAGAGTTTTGTTTGGCTTCTACATGTGGAGAGGACATTCATGGTATGAGGATGTTCAATACAGATATGTCACAATAATATCAGGAATGAGAAGCTGTAATAATAACAAAATTGAAATAGTGTTACTCTTTCCACTGGAGAACAGTGAGCAAATACAGATCCAAAAAAATAAAATTATGATAAGAGTAATAGGAAAAGATGTTTGACTCCTTTGACTGAACAACAACATATGAATTTGGAGCAGACATAGGTATTTAGCCCCTCAAGTTTACCCTATCATTTAATATAACTTCAGTTTATCGGAGTTTGGCCTCAACCTACTTTCCTGGCTACAATTATGAAGTTACCTGCAAGTAAAACATTTTGTCTACACTCACAAATTATGGATGACCAGCTGTGAAAGTAACTTTTAGCCCTGTGCACCTACAGACCATGCAACCTAGTCACCTTAAAACATATTTTAACAACATTTCAAAAAACCTTCAATCCTTCATTTCCATGAACCCTGAATGCAATCTTTTACTAGATTACCTTAATGATGTCCAAGTGACTCAGCCTTGCCTAATCTACATATTCTTTGAGTCAGAAAATGACTTGGTGTCTGATTTTGAAGAATAATGAAAAGAATGAGATTAATTCCAAGTTGTTTTGATTCAAAATTACTTTTTCTCTGCACGATCTCAAAATATTTGTAAATTAGTTTGAAACTTACAGAAACATAACTCATACTGAAGCAGAACCAAAGGACTGCAAAATCTTCAGAAAACCAAAATTGCACATAGTATTCCAGACAGTCTCATTGCACAGTTCGAACAAGATTTCACTACTTTTATATTACATCCTCCTTCCATTAAAAACCAACATTCCATCCATATAGAAAGAACAGTCTGCTTTTCTATTCTTTCTGTCGAAATAGGCAATCAGACATTTTCCCACATTATACTCTAACTGCAAAAGTTTTGCTTGTGCATTTAACCTATCTAAATCTCTCTACAGACTCTTTGTATCCTGCACACAATTTGCTCTTGGCCCTACTTTTGTACCATTGAAAAACTTTGCAATAGATCTCTTCAGCTAAGTCACTGATGTAGATCATAAATAGTTGAGGTTCCAGCACCAATCATTGGGACACTCCACTACTTACAGTTTGACAGTCTGATAAAGACTCAACTATACTGACTCTCTTGTTTCTTCTTACTTCATAATCTGCTCATACTAACATATCTCCTCCAAAACCAAAGTGCTCCTCTCCTATGTGGACATGTTTTATGTGGCTTCTTAGTGAAAACCCTTTGGAAATCCAAGGGGACAGACAGTGATTATCCTTTATCCACTGTTTGCTGCTTCCTCAAAGAAGACTAAATAATTTGCCAAACATAAATTCCCCTTCACAATATCCTATTAATTCTGCCTATTATTATGATTTTTTTAAACAATTTGCAAGAATGTTCTTTGTAAAGAATTCTGGCATTTTCACAATGACAGATGTTATTCTAACTGGCCTATAGTTGCTTGTTTGCTGCTGCTCTCCTTCCTTGATATGTGTGGGTTTACAATCTACTGGGATCTTTTCAGAATGAAGAGAATTTGGAAGATTACAAACAATGTATTCACTAATCTCTGTAACTATTTCTTTTAAGACCCTGGGGATACAGACAATTTGGGTACAGCGAGCTTCTCAGTCTTTAGGTTCATTAGTTTCTCTGGTATTATTCCTCAACTAATCATAGTTAAAAATCACACAACACCAGGTTATAGTCCAACAGGTTTAATTGGAAGCACACTAGCTTTCGGAGCGACGCTCCTTCATCAGGTGATCACCTGATGAAGGAGCGTCGCTCCGAAAGCTAGTGTGCTTCCAATTAAACCTGTTGGACTATAACCTGGTGTTGTGTGATTTTTAACTTTGTACACCCCAGTCCAACACCGGCGTCTCCGAATCATGTCAACTAATCATGATTGCTTTCCCACCCCGGAACACCAGTTACGTTAACTACTCTTTTCCTTCCTATTACTTTAACTGTCTCCTTTTTCCAATCTTGATATTTTCTCTCCTACAACCATTTCTCCCTCTATGCTATTTGTTTTAGTTATCCTACACTGGTTTCTTAAATTCCTAAGTTCAGCATGGATGGTGTGTCTTTCTTGCAGTGTGTTTCTTTCTCGATGGAATAGATCTTTGTGGAGAGCAATGTCCTCAAATAACTGCCGTGACTTCTCTCTTACCTCTTAGCCTATTTTTCTCATACACCTGAGGCAAATCTGTTATACATCTAAAGTTAAGATACTACTTTCAGACAAAATCTTTTCACTCTCAACTGAATGTGAAATTCTATCACATTATCATCACTCCTACCTATAGGATCCGTTAGTAGAGGGTTATTCATAATGTTTATTTGAAAAAAAAACTTTTGTTTTTATCTGACTGTAATGTCAATCCTTTAACTGGATCTTATTTCTAGCTTATTCTTTAAACACCGCAAAGTAACACAACTACTTTTTAAAAATTTCTCTTTTGTATCTAAGATTTGTACCTAGATACTTATACCTAAGATGGTGCCCTAGAGGTGACATTGTAAAACCTTTCACTGTACTCCTGTACCTGAGTACACATGACAATAAAAGATATTCTATTCTATTCATTAATCTTGTTTCAATTCACATTACCAGCCTATTTCCTCATTCCAGAACATATTGTTCGAAGAAGCATTACTTTAAATACACTATAAACTCATCCTTCACTCTAGTTATGTCAATGTGATTCATCTAATCTATACAAAAATTAATATAGACTACAAATATACCATATTCCTTTCTTACCAGCTCTTATTAGTACTTATTTATATTCTGACATTGTACAATCAGGAGGCCTCTTAACTAGCCCATCAGTGACATCTATTCATTGCGATGTCTCATCTTCACCTAAATGAATTCAACATATGATCCTCAGAAACAAAACTATTTCTGAACACTGTACTGATCTCATCCATTACTCACACTTTCCTCCTGTCCTGAAATGTCTCGTACCCTCAAAAATCAAGGACACAGCCATGGTCTTTTTGCAGCCATATCACTGTAATAGTTACCTTTAATCACTCTTTTTTTCTATATATGCTATGTATTCATTAGGGCATAGGTTTAGGGTAAGGGGGGAAAAAGATATAAAAGAGACCTAAGGGGCAACTCTTTCACGCAGAGGGTGGCACGTGTATGAAATGAGTTGCCAGAGGAAGTGGTGGAGGCTGGTACAATTGCAACATTTCACAGGCATTTGGATGCGTATATGAATAGGAAGGGTTTGGAGGGATATGGGCTGGGTGCTGGCAGATGGGACTAGATTGGTTTGGGATATCTGATCGGCATGGACAAGTTGGACCAAAAGGTCTGTTTCCATGCTGTACATCTCTATGACTCGGTCTTGTTATAAATATTGTGTGCATTTAGACAAGTAACCTTTTATTTCTTACTGTCTTCCCCTAGCTCTACATCCCTGAACACAAATCAAGTTTTAAGAACATAGCCTTAGAGGTGAGACTACTTATTGGAACTCAGTGTCCAGATAAGCTTCCCGTGCTCTGATACATTGAGCTGTGGCTGCTCTGTTCACCAGAATCCGCATGTTCCAGCTGCATTGCCATCTTTGTGTTTTATTAATTTGATCTTGAATTTAGAAAGTTCAGTCAACAATTACTCATAGTTATAGAAGTGAAGTACGTAATGGGTACCAGTTAAAACAACTTCCTCAGTTTAGAAAAAAAAACTAAAATTCAACCATTGTCTGTTCTCCACCTAATAAATGCTGCCATTCCCCATATCCCTCAATTCTTCAAGACAGTAAAATCACTCTATCCCAGCCATAAATATATTCAACTGTAATGCATCTGCAACCTTCTGCAGGCAGAGAGTTTCAAAGTTTCACAACTCTGAGTGAAGAAATTTCTTCCCAATTAAGTCCAAAATGAATAGCCCCTTATCCTGGAATTTTGTCCTCTTGTGCCTTGACCTGCTGAAGGTTCCAGTATTTTCTGCTCTCGTAACTAAATGTTCCGATTTTGATGGAAGTCCCCATAAAGACAAATTATTCACAAGAAATACACTTGTTTTCCACTATACTTTGTTGTTTTAATTGCAAATCCCTCCTATTATTTCCGAACCAACTGACCTTTGCTATGATATCAGTCCACAGAGACCAGAACCCTCCACTGCCTCAAGAAGTGGTCAATTGACATGTGTGAACCTTGTCAATGGAGAATAACAATGTAGTTTCATGACTACGGATACAGCCCTCCCCCTGTGTTTGGGTCTCACCCAACATCAACACATTTGGACTTACATTTGAGGTTTCTAGATGGAAAAACAATGATTTTTGATCATTTTTTTCCATTTGTTACATTGGGGCAAGTACTCTAGTCATGGCATTGTAATGGTTGACTTGCCTTAGATCAACAAATTTAGTGTAATGTGTTTATATTTTGCAAAATGTGCTGTTCTGTGCAGCGGAGCTTCATACTAGGTAATAGATTAAAATGGAACAAGCAAAGAATAACAAGCTTTTCAGCGGAAATGCCTGATGAAGCTCTACCAGGTCCTTACAATGCCTTTTTGTTTAAAAAGGCAGATATGTCCTGTGACAATTTGCAGAATTCTGGAAATTGTATTCTATCAAACATGGCTCATTCCTATATTCCCTTTATTTTTCCCTTGACTGAAACATTGAGCACAATGGCATGGATTAAGTTGACAGTCACGGAAAATGAAAATGCGTTGCTGGAAAAGTGCAGCAGGTCAGGCAGCATCCAAGGAGCAGGAGAATTGACGTTTCGGGCATGAGCCCTTCTTCAGGAATGCATTCCTGAAGAAGGGCTCATGCCCGAAACATCGATTCTCCTGCTCCTTGGATGCTGCCGGACCTGCTGCGCTTTTCCAGCAACACATTTTCAGCTCCGATCTCCAGCATCTGCAGTCCTCACTTTCTCCTAGTCTCGGAAGATGTCCAACTGTATTTCATTAAAGAGCTTTTGTTCAGTTTGTCTACTTAAAAAAAGAGCAGGGATTACTGTAAAGGGTAGAATGAGCATTGATCAAATAACTCTTGATCTGGTGCAACACAATTTATATCATGCAGATTGACAAGAGTTAAATGATACAGTTATAAAAGTTTGAGGGTAAAGGTCAATGCTTATGGATGATCACCATTTCTCATGATGTTTGTTTTGTAGGGGAAAATCTGCACCTGACAAATAAACTCTCTTTTCATCTTCTTGCATCATCAGTATGAATGTTATATTGAAGAGTTGTCATGTCACTCCAAGTTATAGTCCAACAGGTTTATTTGAAAGCACTAGCTTTTGGAGTGCCGCTCCTTCATCACAACCACCTGATGAAGGAGCAACGCTCCAAAAGCTAGTGCTTCCAAATAAATGTGTTGGACTATAACCTGGTGTTGTGTGATTTTTAACTTTGTCCACCTCAGTCCAACACTGGCACCTTCAAGTCATGTCATTCCAGTTTCCAGCATCACAACTCCAGCTGAAACACAATATCTGATTCAAAAATGCTTCTCTCTTATTGACTTGGTCTGGAGAGCACTGCAACATGTCAGCTCCACACATTCAGACCATACAAGGGGTTATAACTATATTCACCACACAGTGGCGCTTTTCTTCTCACTGGCTACTAAGTGGCTGAACAGTGTTTGATAAGGAATGCAAGCAGTACTCCTCTAAGCTATGTTAGGCATTCAATTAAATCTTCTTCAGCAATTGACTAGTAACATTTTCCTCATTTGTAAGATGCTTTCAATTTCTCAAGGCAGCTCAAAATGGTTTAACAACCAGCAAAGTATCTTTGCAGTGACGTCAGTGCTGTCATGTAGAAAGTCTGCAAGAGGTGTCGTGTTTAAGAGATGCAGCAAAGATTAGAGCAAACAGAGTCAGGGATTACAAAGTGGACTTTTGTCTGATTACAACACATGAAATACAGAAGGAATTAGGAGACATTTCTCATACTGGCAGAGGGTTAGAATTGGTCTCTTGCGGCAATTCATGCCAATACCACTGATATTCACTATATCGTGTATGTATATACATCAGTAATGTTTAGTTGGTAGCATATTCACTTCTGAATCAAAAGGTCCAGGATTCAAGTCTCACTCCAGTACACCTTGGTGCAATACTGAGGGCAGAGTCATCTTTTGGCTGAGACATTCAACTGAGGGCCCCTCTGCTTGGGTAGACATAAAAGGTCCCATAGCAATATCTGAAACAACAGCAGGTAAGTTATCCCCAGTATTCTGACAAATATTTATTTCTCAAGCAACATCACAAAAAAATTATCTTGTGATTATCATGTTGTTGTTTGCAGGAGTTTTGCTGAATGTGAAATTAAATGCTGTTTTACCTATATCACAACAATGATGACACTTCAACAAAAGTATTTCACTGGTTGTGAAGGACTCATAGACATTGGTGATTGTATAAAGCTCTATATAAATGGAAGTGTTTTTGAATATGTAAATTATGTCAGAATCAAGAATTACAAGCATGGTGCTAACATTTGCAGATGTTATCTAATTGTGTGTATATATATTTGTACATACATACTATTCATCATTTTTATATATATATATTTAATATTTATACATGAAGGATACCACTTATTCCTGTATAGAATCATCGAAATGTACAGCGTAGAAACAGACCCTTCCATCCAATTTATCCATGCCAACCAGACATCCTAAATTAATCTACTCCCATTTTCCAGCATTTGGCCCATATACCTCCAAGCACTTCCCAGTCATAAACCTACCCAGATGACTTTTAAATGTTGTAATTGTACCAGCCTCCACCACTTCCTCTGGCAGTTCATTCCATCCATGAGCTACCATCAGCATGAAAAAGCTACCCCTTAGATCCCTTTCAAATCTTCCCCTCACACCTTAAATGTCCTCCTTGAAAAGAAAAACTCATTGGGGTAAAGGGAGGAAATCCTGGCACATAAATCATTAATAAATGTGTAGAGGCTTATATGGAGTACAAACAAGAGCACAAACCAGTTAGGCTGAAGGGGCCTGTTTCTCTGTTGCACGTTCTATGTCAAAATAAATATCAAGTAGTAGAGATCATTTTTCTCTTCAATTTTGTCACAATATAAGTGTGTCAATGCTGAATAGCCTTTTCTGAAACCAGGTCTCGCTAAAATCTACCAATAAAATTGTGAGATCAAAGATGGGAGTTTGTTTTTGCATTCATGTTCTAGTCCTCAAATTTTGTTCAAATATCCAGAGCTGCTGACTTGCTCGTTTACTGGTACGGTGGTCATTCACATGGTTTTTTGCATCCCCATCTTAGAGATTCACAGCTAAGTTAACTGTCCTCATCCATCAATTACATGCACACTTGTTCAGGAGCACGAACTAAAATTATTTAAAATAATATTAATGACTATGGCATTAAAATGCTGCTGCAGTAACTCACAGAATATATTGAATCCATTCCTGCAGCTTTATGCAGTTGTTTGGGTACGAAAGTGTCATAAAAGATCTGGATTTCTGAAGAACATCCACTCACTCAACAGAAAATTAAATTGGAAACACAAGGTTTCACCTCAAAGTTAAACCATAGTTTCCCAAATCAACAAACTCAATCCTTAGACTGTAGCTCTGGCTTGTTTCTCTCCAAACCCACATAAAACATTAGCCCAGTGAATACAGGGTAAATAAAAGCCCTGGGAAGAATTGCTGGGAATGATTTCAGAATTGTCAGTCATGCATTATCAAAGTACATCTGTGGCATTTAGAAATCAATGTGAGACATTCTGCAATATACAATATGCGCGGACATTTTTTAAAATCATAAAAATAAAATACATTTAGGCAGGATATGGTAGAACTATTGACAAGTTATATTTTTATTCTATCGTGCACTTTCTAATTTTACTGCCCAGTAGATCGATAAATCACAAGGTGAGTCTTGGATACAATTATTCAAACACAAATTATCGCTCAATGGCGAGCAGCCGCGTGTAGCCTTTCAGAAATCTTTTAAAGATGTGCTCGATTTCCATTTCAGGTGAAAAGCTATCCTGGATATTCTCCCACTAGTTGGAAGGTAGCCATTTAACTCTCAATTTTCAGTCACAACTCTTTCCTTTTTTACTGTCTTCTTGTTTCCTCTGCTAATTGCACTGGGCCATGGTATGGCGTAGTTCTATATGGCTTTCAGTATCTAGCACAGTAAACACTTGTTAGCATGGACAATGATTGTGTGTAATCACCTCATAAAAGGATTACCACATCTTGACCTAACAAACATATTTCTTCGCCCTCCTCCCGTAAGAACTGGATAGTGATCAAGAGGAGAGCTTGTTACTCATTTTCTCCTTCTCTAGCTAAGGATCACTGAGACCGAGTGTTCTATCCTAAAATGTTGTCACAGCTGAGATCAAGTAAATCAATTGATCAGAAATCATTGCTCAGATTCTTCAGGGCTGTGTGGGGCTTGGAGAGTCGAGTTTACGTGCAAAGTGCAAAGAACACCAACAGCCTTCACTACATCTGGTCTTCATTGGATCCTGCAGCCAGAATTGGAGTTTCAATTGTAGCCTCCACCCATTTGTGAGGCCAAGCCATTTGTCGAAGGTTGAGGGAGGAAACAAACAAGTTAAAACCTCGCTGCTGCAGCAAACAAAAATGAAGGCAATACTCTCTGATTCTACTGGAATTAATTTTGACAGGACTTACCTTTGAACGCATTCCTCTTCTCATGGCAGTCAAATGGAGCTGGAAAAAAGTAAAAAAAAGATTTGTTCAACTACATTTCACTTCAATGTAATAACTAGAAGCAGAAGCAAAACATGAAGAAAATTAATAATGTCACAAGGACATACAATGAGTAGGATAATGACTATGGATATATATTGACAGGAATTCTGAATTCATAACCCTCATGCTAATGTAAATTGACCTAACAGTGGGTGAAAATAGCAAAATTCAATGTGAAAACTAACAGTAAAATATTTTTCTCCTCTACAGCTTTGTGGGTATCAGAAACAAATCATGACAGCACTCCTTCTGTGTCTTCCAAACCTTGGCACATCTTTTGTAAACATAACCACTAACATCATTTATGATATTACATTTTTTTATACAAAACAGAGGCAAGCACCAGTTGAAAGAGGATGAACAAGAGAGGAGTTAATCAGAAAGGGAGAAATCAGGAAAGAGTAGTCAAAGGAAAGGTAAATCAGGCAAGGATTCTGGATCAGTGGTGCTGGAAGAGCACAGCAATTCAGGCAGCATCCGAGGACAGGCAAAATCGACGTTTCGGGCAAAAGCCCTTCATCAGGAATAAAGGCAGAGAGCCTGAAGCGTGGAGAGATAAGCTAGAGGAGGGTGGGGGTGGGGAGAAAGTAGCATAGAGTACAATAGGTCAGTGGGGGAGGAGATGAAGGTGATAGGTCAGGGAGGAGAGGGTGGAGTGGATAGGTGGAAAAGGAGCTGGGCAGGTCGGACAAGTCCGGACAGGTCAGGGGATCGAGTTTCTGGAGGTTAGAAGCTAGGATGAGGTGGGGGAAGGGGAAATGAGGAAACTGTTGAAATCCACATTGATGCCCTGGGGTTGAAGTGTTCCGAGGCGGAAGATGAGGCGTTCTTCCTCCAGGCGTCTGGTGGTGAGGGAGCGGCGGTGGAGGAGGCCCAGCACCTCCATATCCTCGGCAGAGTGGGAGGGGGAGTTGAAATGTTGAGCCACTGGGCGATTTGGTTGATTGGTGCGGGTGTCTCGGAGATGTTCCCTAAAGCGCTCTGCTAGGAGGCGCCCAGTCTCCCCAATGTAGAGGAGACCGCATCGGGAGCAACGGATACAATAGATGATATTAGTGGATGTGCAGGTAAAACTTTGATGGATGTGGAAAGCTCCTTTGGGGCCTTGGATAGAGGTGAGGGAGGAGGTGTGGGCGCAGGTTTTACAGTTCCTGCGGTGGCAGGGGAAAGTGCCAGGATGGGAGGGTGGGTCGTAGGGGGGCATGGACCTGACCAGGTAGTCACGGAGGGAACGGTCTTTGCGGAAGGCGGAGAGGGGTGGGGAGGGAAATATATCCCTGGTGGTGGGGTCTGTTTGGAGGTGGCGGAAATGTCGGTGGATGATTTGGTTTATGCGAAGGTTGGTAGGATGGAAGGTGAGCACCAGGGGCGTTCTGTCCTTGCTGCGGTTGGAGGGGTTGGGTCTGAGGGCGGAGGTGCGGGATGTGGATGAGATGCGTTGGAGGGCATCTTTAACCACGTGGGAAGGGAAATTGCGGTCTCTAAAGAACGAGGCCATCTGGTGTGTTCTATGGTGAACCGCTCCTCCTGGGAGCAGATACGGCGGAGGCGGAGGAATTGGGAATACGGGATGGCATTTTTGCAAGAGGTAGGGTGGGAAGAGGTGTAATCCAGGTAGCTGTGGGAGTCGGTGGGTTTGTAGAAGATGTCAGTGTCAAGTCGGTCGTCACTGATGGAGATGGAGAGGTCCAGGAAGGGGAGGGAGGTGTCAGAGATGGTCCAGATAAATTTAAGGGTCAATGGAAGAGAAAAGTACAGGATGCAGAGATAAGGAGTGGAGTGGGTCAATGAAAGGATCTAGGATTAAGGAGGAGTGGGGAAGTAAAAAGGAGAAACGCTAAATTTGGGGTGGTGTTATTGGATGACAAGAATACAGTGTTCACATGGGCTGGGAACAGGAACAGAAACAGAGAGTTAAGGGAATAATTCATAAACCAAGTCCAACTAGAGGTTCTTAATCCAAAGGTGGGCGATAGGAAAGACTACAAGTGAGACAATGAGAAGAGGCAACTAATCGGGGCAGCAGAGAAAGATCACAATTAGTGGAGAGAAAAGATGGGGAGTTTGAATGGTTTTCTCAGGACTGTTCAGTCACCTGAAAGTAGACCACTGACATATTTTAAACACAGCTGACAACTCTATATCAATGAAGCATGAGGCCATTTATTTGCATATGCAAAGTTAGCTCAGAATATTGGAGAAGTAGGTGGCTGTTCCACATTTTAAAAATGCGTGTTACTCTTTCAAAACATCATCACTAGTGTGCGATCCTTTGTGTTCTAATTGGAGCAACTAAGTGATCTGGAAACCACTTTCAGGAACATTACATGTTATAGGTGAAAGTGAGGACTGCAGATACTGGAGATCAGAGTCAAGATTAGAGTGGTGCTGGAAAAGCATAGCAGGTGATGAAGAGCTTTTGCTCAAAATGTCGATTTTCCTGCTTCTCGGATGCTGCCTACCTGCTGTGCTTTTCCAGCACCAATCTAATTTTGACAATATTAGATGTTATGCCTGGCCTTAAATGGATTGAAAATGGAGGTCCCCAAGATGAAGTCAAGTCAGTGAACCTACTTGAAATCCCTCTTCTCCTCATGAAAATTGTTGATTTTATTCTGGACAGTCATAAGATTTGGCAGTTGAAACTTAGTTGGGTTTACAGTAGACGTCTATCAGTATTTTGTTTCAGACAGAGATTGTAGTCAGCAATTTTGCTGTCAGTTCAATTTTGCATAAAGCAAACCCAAATTTAAAAGGAACCTACAAAATGGTGGCCAGAATGAAAATTCTTGTGAAGATGAGAGACAATTCTCAAGAAATTTTCAGCCATCAGCAAAGAGGTCTCCCAAAGGAATAGATACAATTGATTTCACAGAAGTTGAAAGTCTAAAATAAAAAGCAAATATGTTTTGCGCACACCATGAGCACGCATAACCCAAATACAACAATGCCCGTTTTCACGTCATGGAAATAGTGTAGATCAAAAATATGACAGAAAAAAACTGTTTAATCCCACCTTTAAATATGTATACATTTTCTTTGAAAAAAAGGCACTCCTAATGTTTGACTTTTCTCTACATTTAAATTCAATTCCAGCCTCCTCTCGTCCCACTCTGAAGATCTTATGAGCAGTGGAAGAAAAGCGAAATTAGCAACCCCCATCAGTAATAATTATTTTAAAAATCAGATACCACCAACGACCAAACAAAGAAACAAAGTGAGAAAGGAGAATGAGTAATGTGAAATTGACCTCCATTACCAGCCATATTTCATTTTTAATTACAAAAGTAAAAATATCAAGAAACACATCGATAAGCAAATACAATAGTCAGAAATGGTGCCGAGTTATCTGCCAACAATTTAACTCTGTGAGCACAGAATATCCTTAGTAGTTTACAAACATTCGCATCACAGTCACATAGAATCTTCTAAGACAAAGCAGAACAATTAGATCATGATCTGTGTGTGTGGAAGCTTTTAAATCATGAAACTTGAATTAACATGGCAAAGATGCATTTTATTAGCTTCTACTTTAAATTATTCTTCCCCAGCATTGTGAACTCCTTACCTGCCTCGTTTCCTTCTCTTGCTGCAATATTTTAAAGCCTAAGCTTTGTGTCACTTGAAAAGTGTTTGATTTTACTGCATCTTCTGTCCTACCCTTTTTGACCTTGAAAATGTCCTTGTAGGCACTTCAACTTTGTTTCTCAATAAGAGTTTTGTTTTAATCACGCTACTTTGTAAAAAGAAATCAAGTTTTCCCTCAGTGCAGTAATGCTGTTGGCCGTCTGCAACAGCTTAATATCTCAAAGTACCGACAAGCTAAATGTTAAATCCACATCAAACTGTAAACTTCCTTCTGCTTCACTGTGAAACAGGCGTGCAGTTTATATTATAAATCACGGTGTCATTACAAACAAATCACAACCAGGCATGGTGCATACTTAAAAAGTCTTCTCACTTCCCTTTTATGAAAATGTTAGCTTTTGGGGAAGTTACGATTTTACTGAAATAGTCTGAAAAACTGCCATGATAAATTAACTCCTGTGATACTCTATCACAGAATTTTATTTAACGGCATTACAAAGTAGAGTTACTCTTGTGGTTGGAACCCTTCTTTATCTGACATCTTCTTGTTATGCAGTCAATTAAAAAGGCTACTAAATTCCATGATTATTGCTGTTAGCTTTTCACCAATGTAAACTGCATTGTGTAATGGAACAGTAATGTAACAGAAGCATACTTGTGATGTCCAGCCATTCCAGGCAGTAATTTCATGTAACTTGCTTTTTACTCCCAATGTTATAAGAATTTAGAAACAGAAGTTACCCATTCAGCCCCTCAAACCTGTTGTCACTCAGCTAGCCTCAAATCCATTTACTCCATATTTTTGACAGTCTTGCCTAATAAAAGGCTATGGATTTAAAAAAAATATATCAATTTTTATCCAGCATTCACTCTTTTTGGGGACAGAGGAGTAAACTGTGCAGAGCAATCTAAGTGTTAAAGCATTAATTCTCTTGGTCTGTATTTCCACATCAGAGGAAACCGCTTCCTTGCATTAATGCTTTTGAACTCATTTTACCATTTTTAACACTTCTAACACAAGGGAATAAAAACCCATTTTTGTGAATTCAATCCTAATAATTGCACCCTTTAAGTGACAGAATCAACTGAGTGAACTTGCACTGTACCTCACAAAAGAATTAATTTATTGATTCTGTAATTTGTTCTTTAAAAATTTCTTCACCCAAGAGTGGTGAGTCTGTGGAATTCACTGCCACAGAAAGCATTTGATGCCAAAACATTGAACATTTTCAAGAAAGAATTTGATAGTGTTCTTAGGGTTAAAAAGGATCAAAGATTATGGGGAGAAATTGGGAACAGGTTACTAAGATGAATGATTGTACTGAATGGCAGAGCAAGTTTGAAGGGTTAAATTACCGACTCCCATATTTATATTACTATGTTTGTAACTGCGGACTAGATTTCGGTGATTCATTTTCATGGAAATGTAGATCAATCCTCCACATATGCGAGATGCTTAATTAAGAAATTCCCAGAACCAAAGGAGATGGAATAGTGACCCCACACTAGAATCTTACTACCAAAACTATGCTTACTTTGCAAAATTCAAATATCATTGACTGGGCTAGTATTTAGTGTTTTTTCCCAGTAGATGCCCTTGAGAATTTGGTAGCAAGCCACCTTCTTGAACCATCTTTGTCCATTTGGTATGGGTACACCCAGAATCCTGTCTGGATGGGAGCTCCACCACTTTGATTCAGGAACGATGGAGGGGAACTTGCAGGTGGTGGTGTTCCCATGTATCTGCTGCCCTTCTCCTTCTAGATTGTAGTGGTCATGGGTTTGGAAGGTGCTGTCTGAGGATCCTTGGTGGACTTTCTGTAGTGCATCTTGTAAATTGTACACACTGCTCCCAGTGAGCGGGGTGGTGAGGGAGTGGTTGCAGTGCCAATCAAGCAGACTGCTTTGTCCAGGATGGTGTCTAGCTTCTTGAGTCTGACTCACTTAGTCTGACAATATCCCTGCTTCCATCCACGCTACTTACTGTGCCATAAAACTTTGTGTCACTTGCAAACTCTCTACGCTCTCCATCATGTATATTAATAACTTGGCTAAAAGATACAAGATCCCTGTTTTGTTCTGCTCTTAAATCCCAAGAAGATACCATCACTTCAGCTCCTTTAGTGCAAAGCCAAATTTATAAACTATCATTAGTCTACTGGGAAAATGTAGATTTTAATACTAATCAGCAGAGGTTTGAGTGTTTGCAAAACAGCACTGTACAATCAATTATAAATTCACCTTTCATACATACAGCTCTTTAGTAAAGGAGATTAAATGTTTTGAGGAGGCAGAAAACCCTGTATTATCCTCTGTTTTAAAATTACTCTGAAAAATTCGAATATGGTAACTGTTCAAAACTGTAATATGATTGATTGTTTTAATGAAAGTTTGAATTCCATCTCTATAATCACGGTTAGTATATCTACACATACATATCTCTATATAAACATTGACAATGTGATAGCAGTTGCAGAGCTGTCAACACGGGGGTGGGGGTGGGGGGGGGATAGTTAAGATCTCCAGTTTATAAAGCCTACTAAACATATAAAGGAGCTGTTTTTGTTTTCATGAAAGACATATAGCCAAAGAGGTCATAAGGATTTTTTTGCTTAATAAATTAGATATCATCATCCCTTAACAATTTGACAATATTGGTCTCAGATCTATGCAGTCAAGATTGTTTCGGCATGTCAGTACGAGAACAAGTTACATTTAGGGTTTTTAATTATTAAGCCAAAGACTTCATCTGAAGAAAAATAATGAATGCACTTTTAGTTACCAAAATTGAAAAAAAAACAGGATGAGACCACAGAAAACAAATAGCAAATATGGCACGTAAAATGAATTGTTTTCCACAATAACAAACACACAGACTTCCCCAAATAAAGCCCAGAATGTAATTCAATCTTGATGTCTAATTCACAGATATTCATATTTATGATATGGACTGAGCCCAAGTTGAGATACTTTCTGTTTTTTTTGCCTTTATCTGCTTTACATTATGTAAAACAATCCTGAGCATTTCCAGGGTGTAATAGGCAAAGTCTGATGCTTATAATTCCCCAGAACAGACAACTTCTTGGAATTTTAGCACACAAAAATTTGTTGGGGTACAGATCATATGCACAAGTTTTTAAAATCTAAACCTTAACTCTAAACCACCCACATGCAAGGTGTCTCGAAACAAAGAAGGTGCTGACAACTAGTCCATTCCTAGGAGGTGGAGGTGGGAATTTAAACCAGTTAATGAAGCTGGCAGTGTTGGATTTGACCTGTTGAGCAGACTGCATTGTAGTCAGACTGGTTTCCCAGGGCTCAGAAAACCCAGCAGCTGAAGTGAAGTGCACAAGTTAGGTCCCTTTGCTGTGGACAGTGTGTGCTAGATGCAGCACCGTACTTCCCCTGGTCATCCAAGCTCCCCTCACCACCACTGTCTGCCTACATAACCTTTCCCAGCAACTGCTCAGGCCTGATAGATGACAGGAGCTGCCCAAGACAAAGGCCTGACAACAATAAGACACCATCAGAGGCTTAGTAGTACAACAGTGCCACAAAAGGCCTTTCAAAGCAGAATTTGAGTGTTTTCCAGATGTGATCGTTGGAAACCATGCACCAATCCTGCCTAAACTAAAGCTCAAGGTTACACAACACCAGGTTATAGTCCAACAGGTTTATTCAGTGAAGTCCACCTGATGAAGGAGCAGCACTCCGAAAACTTGAGATTTCAAATAAACCTGTTGGACTAAAATTTGGTGTTGTGTAACTTCTGAATTTGTTCACCCAGTCCAACAACCGCACCTCCATATCATGAACTAAAGCTCACCATATTGTATTCATATTCTCAGAAAGGTTTCAGTCTTCAAGATAGCACTCAAGCATTTATTAGGAATAATGTCTACAGAAGGGAAGGAAGAACACCAAATCGAACAAGACATTAATTTAGCAAAAAAAACCAAAGTTTAAATTGGGACATCAAATCAAATTGTTAACAAGCTTCTATCTTGACATCCCATTACATCTTGAATCTTTAACATGAAATTGATAATAAAACAGCTACTTCTTTTGTCAGAGTAGCTGGAAAAGTGCTGAAAGGCAAACTGGTCTGCATATCCTCTCTCTCAGTCATTGGCCAGAAGTCTAAACACCAGTTTATTTGCACGAACCACCTGCAGCAGGCAGGATATTGTCAGCAATCTGCTCCCCAAAACCAACGACCCTTGCCTTGACCTCCAGAAACAGGATATACAGAAACAAGCTGCTGCAGGAACTGAAAGCCTTAGAGCAAGGGTCAGAGGCACGGCTGACTCACACACAGCACAAGCTATCTATCCTCAACACTCACGCTTACATTCCAAAGACGTTTCCGACACAATGGAATGGCAATAAATTTTCAGTTTGCCAGTTTTTAATGTCAAGTAAATCTGGAAGATCTAAATTTGTGATTTTTGTAGCTTCTCCATAAATAAAATCATATATGAACTCAAAGGTTTCTTTAAATGCTTGCACTCAACTTCATTCAATTTCTTAAGAGTACCATTTAAAATCAAAATAAAAAGGCAGTAGGATCATGTAAAACAGAGAAGCTGGTTTTTCAGCCCAACATGTTTGTACCTGTTCTTTGAAATTCAGAGTTATTCCATTGGTCCTACTGCTCTGCTTGCACTTCATTGCTCTGTAAATTTTCCCTTTTGAAACATTTATCTAATTTCCTCTTGTAAGATAATGAATTTGCTTCTCCCATGTTTTTCAAAGAGCACATTTCAAATTATCATAACTCTCTTTTCATTTACCCCTAAATATTTTTCCAACAATCTTAAATCTCTGTCTTCTCATTTATGACCGTAGTACAATGGAGACAAAAAAAAAACCTGCAGATGCTGGAATTTAAGGTAGACAGGCAGGAGGCTGGAAGAACACAGCTAGCCAGGCAGCATCAGGAGGTGGAGAAGTCAACGTTTCAGGTACAACCCTTCTTTAGGGCTGGGAGTGGGGTAGGGGGAGCTACAAATAAAAAGGGTGGTGGGGGAGGGTTACAGGTGGGGAGAAGGGTTATATGTGGGGAGAAGGACGGAGTGGTGACGTAGGGATAGGTGAACACAGGTAGAGGATACAGCCTGGTTGGTCAATGGGATGGATGAACCTGTTTGACAGCTGGAAGGAAGGGTCAGTAGGAGGAATGAAAAGAAATCAGGGAATGGGTTATTTAAAGTTGGAGAACTCAATGTTGAGTCCACCAGGCTGTAGGCTGCCCAGGCGGAAGATAAGGTTTTGCTCCTTCAATCTGGGGTCCAATTCACTGTGGCAATCGAGGACCTCGAGGATGGACATACTGGAGAGAGTGGGAAGGGGAATTAAAATGGATGGTGACCAGGGAGATCAGGCTGACTGTTATGGGCCCGGATGAGATGTTTAGTTTATGTTTGGACTCACTGATGTAGAGAAGACCATAATCAGGAGTAACTTCTCCATTCCCTGCTCCACTGCTCTAAACACTTCCCCTTCCAAACATATTAAAGGCAGGGTCCCTCTTGTCCTCACTTTCCACTCCACTAGTCTTCGCATCCAATACATCATTGTCAAACACTTCCGCCAATTCCAACTAGATCCCAACACCAAGAACATCTTCCCCTCCCCACCTTTTGCAGGGACCATTCCCTTCAACAGTCCTTGGTTAGCGCCACTCTCCCCATCAACCCCGTTGAACCCCCAGGTACCTTTCCCTGTAAACAAAAAAGATACAAAATCTCTCGGCACACCAGCCCCCTCACCTCCATCCAGGGCACCAAACAGTCCTTCTAGGTGAAACAGCGATTCACCTGCCTTTCCCCCAAACTAGTTTACTGTATCCAGTGCTCGCGATGTGGTCTTCTCTACATCGGTGACACTAACCATAAACTAAGGGAATATTTCACCAAGCATTTCAGCTGGGCCCGTAAGAGCCAGCCTGACCTCCTGGCAACTGCTCATTTCAATTTCCCTTCTCACTCCCTTTCCAACATATCTATCCTCTGCATCCTCCGTTGCCACAGTGAATTGGACCCCAAATTGGAAGAACAACACCTCATCATCTGTCTAGACAGCCTACAGCCTGAAGGATTCAACGCTGAGTTCTCCAGTTTTAAATAATCTTCACATCCATTCCCTGACTCCCTTTCCAGGCCTTCCCCTCCCTTCCATTCCACCTATCAACGCTTAATTCCAGCTACCAACCAAATTCATTCCTCCCATCGACCAATTTGATCATGCCCACCACCTTTATTCACCTATCACTACCTTACCAATCTGCCCCTCTGCCCACCCAGAACCCTTCCAACTCCTCTCTTCATCTGCAGCTTCCCCTACCACCTTCATTCCTGAAGAAGGGTTATACCCGAAATGTCAACGTCTCCACCTGCTGAGGTTGCCGAACTTGCTGTGTTCTTCCAGCCTTCTGCTCGTCAACTTATTGCAGTGGAAGTAGCTTCTCCCTATTTATGCGAACAAAATAGTTCATTATTTGCAATACACTAAGAAATCTTTCTGTAACTTCTCTCTTAAGTAGTTACAGAAAGAACCAGCTTCTCTGGTCTGTCAACAAAGTTGGCATAACTCAAGTAAATCTTCTCCGCTTTCTCTCTAAGGCCTTGGCGTCCATCATAATGTGTGGCACCCAGAATTATATAAAAAACTTTAGCTATGCTTATCTAAAGATTTACTTCCTTACTTCATTCCTTTTGATTCTTTTCATAAAGCCAACAACTCTAACAGCCTTATCAACCTGTCCTACCATCTTCAAAGATGTGCATGTGCAAACTCCCAGTTCCTTCCAGTTCCACACCCCCTTCATAACTGTAAAACTTAAGTTTATATTGCTCACCATCTGCCCTTTACAAGATGCATCACATCACAATATACAAAATGTTATTTTTTTGAACAAAAGAGTGGATCCAAAAATATTAACTCCCAATAAATTTCATCATGCTAAAAACATTCAGAATTTATTTTGCATTTGAGAAAAATAATGAAGAGAATAAAGTTGCAACTTAATTTTTGTTCTCTCTCCAAATCACATACTAGCAGGTAAACTACTTAGCTACAAATGCTGGCTGTTGTGGAAGATTCAGCTGAGGAATGAAAAGGAAAATCAACAAATCTGAACAGAATGCTTAACCCCCTTCTGGTCAGATGTATTTGTGCAGTTTTCAGATCAGCCCATCAGTATCAGAGACCACTTCACGATGATTGATACAATTGTTGGTGGAAGCTCTAATTAGATCTATTAAATTGGCGAAGTTGAAAGACAAAACAAAAGTCTCCCTTCCTTTTAAGTGTTTATTCTCTTTCTGTTTACACTAAAAGACAATAATTTGTCGATTTTAGTACAAAAAAACACATCGCAAACAACTATAAAGACTTAAGAAATGAGCTAACTTCTGCTCCATATCACAATTTGAGGAGCATCAACTTCACATCTCTTTTCAGCATTATTTAATGTTCCTCCTTTTTATGTGGAGTGAGATAGACAGAGGACTAGATTTAATGCAGCTTTTGTGATAGGTGACATGACAGCCCACTTAAGCCCAAGAGAAGCCAAGTAAAACTTCTCTGCTGAAGTTAGACGGAAGAAGGGGCCCCATGTGGGATTCCTCGGCGCAGGATGACAATGAAGTTGACTAATGAGCTGAAAATGACACCTATGATGCAATTTAAAGATGGCTCAGAGAATGAATTAGTGATTGCTGGTCTTTCCAGTATCAATTAAAGGTTCCTCAGAAAATACCATTGGCTCCTCTCCTGGAAGGCATGCCTGATCAAGGTACCTGGCATTATGAGGTGCTTTTATTTGGCAGAGGGTTGAAACTGATAGCCACCCCTTTGCTCCTGACTCTAGCCCTTACAGACAACACCCATGATACCCATCCTGCCTTCCTTCATCTTTAGTTCTGGGGAAGACACAACACTGGCATGACTTTCTTCAGGAACTGATGCAAGGTTCTTGGATTGGTAGGTCAAAACCTAGTTGGAGACTATTCAATCTATTGAACTGATACTAGCTTTCCATGGAACAATCCGATCTGTTCCACTTCCCCACAGCTCCACAAAATTGTTTCCTTTAAGTATTCATCCGATTTCCTTTGAAGTTATCAATCGTCTGGATAGAGAGGGATTGTCTTAGGACAACAGGTTGAGTAGGTTGTGCCTGCACTCATTAGAGTTTAGAAGTAGGAGAACCAATCCAATTATAACATGCAAGATTCTTAGGGGGCATGACAGGGCAGATGTAGAAAGGTTGCTTCCCTCATGAGATCAGAGGGAATAAACTCAGAGTTTGGGATCACCAAGTTAGGACACAGATGAGGGGAGAGTTTCTTCTCAGAATATATGGAATTCTTTACTGCAGAGAGCAGTAGAGATTGGGACATGAGGTATGTTCAAGATTGAGAAGGTAAAAAGCAGGAAAATAGAGCGGAGGATTGTCAAATCAGCCATGATCTCACTGAGCAGCAGAGCAAGCTCAATGGATCGAATGGGCTACATCTGCTTATACATTTTATGAATTTCCATCATGCTCATAACCACTGAGTTCCAGGTCATTAACACTCACTGCATGCGAAAGAGTTACTCATATTCCTTCTGCATCTCTTTCTCAAAATATAAATTGTGTCCCCTTGCTCTCATACCCTGAGCCAATGGATACAGATTTCCTTGTCTAATTTTCAAAAACATGTCCCATTCTGTCAAGTCTCACCTCTATCTACTCTGTTCCAGGGAGAACATCAACTTCTGCAACCTAACCTTGTCGACAAAAAACATCAATCCTGAAACCATTCTGTTTAATACCCTCTGCACCCTTTTAAAGATCATTATACACTTCCTCAAGTGTGGTGTCCAGAATAATAGGGTGTCGAAAGAGAAGAAATATCTGCATCATTTTTCCCCATGCACGTGAATCACTGGCAAGAATACGACTTATTGCTAGAATGGACAGTGCTTTTTGGACAGAGGGGAGTTCAAGAGTTATGGCCCTGTAACAACAGAGGAAGGGGATAGCTCTCTGTTAGGATATGTGTGACCCTTTGCTGGGCTCCCAGCTCCTGCTGAGTTTTCTTTCCAAGGTGCAGACATCATGAATTTGGATGGTGCTGACAACCTGCTGTGATCCATCTCGTAGATGGTACATACTGTAGTCATTGTACAGGAGTATTTTTTTTTTTTAAAAAGGTGGTGGATGGCATGCAAATCAAGCAAGTTGAGTTGTCCGGAGGCTGTCCTGTTTCTCTCATGCTGCTGGACCTGTTTCTATCTAGGTTGAGACTATTGCATCATGCTCCTGATTTGTGGCTTGTACATGGTGGTCATCCCACAAGTGAATTAAAACAAAAAGGTTTTCAGGATCAGAAGTTCATTGGTGCAGAAAATGTAGGCTTCGATTGCTTCTTGGGTTCCTGGTCAACGGTAACTCTCAAACTGTTGTGGTTGAGGAATTCAGTGATGATAATCCTTTTGAATATCAAGAGAAAGTATACTATTTACCCAATGGTGGCTGTTCAAATTATCATGTATCCTCTGGATTCAGTACTCAATAACACAGACATTTCATTCTCAGTTGCCTCCATGACAAAATGTAACTGACCACCAGAGACAAACATGGTCTACACAGTTTACAGATGACTACACATGACTCCAGTGACACTACCCACTCCATTAGACAGGAAGTCACTCTTGATTTCTTCAATTTTGCATACGAGAAACTCGATCTTTCCTTGAATTTGCTCAAACAAAACTAAATGCAGACCTGTTCAGTGAAATATTCAACCTCTCATTTTTGTTTGAGGAAAGCCCAGGGAACACTGAGCATTTCCCATTTCTTGGCAAATACTTCTCTGAAACAGCCACCACTGACGAGAAGATTTAACACCAGATCAGATGCAACAGCTAAGCCTTCTACACAATTACAGCAGCAACTACGTGACAAGAACGTCACAAGTCAGTGCAAGTGTACAGAGCAATCGTTGCCACCATCCTCCTGTACTTCAGCAATTATGTGGAATATGCATCAGCAAAGCGTTAGAGAAATTCCATTAACAATATCTCTTCTACATGCTCTGGATTCCATGAAAGGACCATCAAAAAACCTTCCTGATGCCAGCTCAAACATACAGGAAACATTCCTGTGAAATTGGCTTCAATGACTAGACACTATCCAGATGGCCAAACTGCATTACCCCATCAGATCCTGATTTAGCAATGCTCAAATAGCAAGCAGTCTAGCAGACCCCTGGAAGAACAGCCTGCACATGATTACCTACTATAATCCAAGAGTCCACTCCTCCAAGTGTGAAGGGGAGGAAACAAAAAGTCAAAAATTAAAATAAAACAGTGTGATCATCATATAATACAGCCTTTAAAGGCAACAAAATATGAAATCCAGGTGGTTTTGGAAGAGTCTTAAAAATTATTCTTGTGAAATATATTCTCAGTAAATAGACTACTGTTAACAGATGGGAAGTACAAAAAAAATGACTTTCAACTTGTGTTTACTTAAGACAATTATTAAGTGTTCCCTTAACTGTATTTAAATACATAAATTACCTCAAGTCAACAAAACGTTTTGGATATTTCTGCTTTCTTCATCATCAATCACAAGCCTGTAAGTAGTTCTTAAAATCATGTCAACATACAAAAGATGCTGCTCATCACAGCACCACGATCAAAATATATTATCAACGCAAGTAAAATAACTCCATAGAGGCTGGCATCCTGTAACCAAGTCACACTTTATTAACACGGGAAAATCCTTGTCACTGATCCAGCTTCCTCCGAGCCAGCTCTCAGAGTGAACAGGATGTATATATCTGTCAGCCAGGACTCCCTGATTGGACCAGATTAATAACCCTAATCAGGGAATTCACGAGATGTATCTGGCTGACCTTGGGACAATCACATCATCCCTTCCATTCTGAGTCCAAGGGCATAGGCCAGCTCCTTTTCTTTGTAGCTCCTCCTGAGGTCAGGTTCCTCCAACTCTCCCTCCGATACAGATGACGTGTAATGCACAGTAGCTCGCCTCTTGCACCCAAAGCATTTTGTGTCCGTCTCAGATTCTGAGGTGATCTTCAATAATTGAGAGAGATAAGCCACTGGGTCCAGAACAGTTGAAAAGGACCCAACATGTTTTGCTCCCGCACCATTTGTGAGTTTTCAGCTTTCATATGGTTTACAAATTTGTTCAGGACCGTCACACTTACCTGAACTTTATACATCACTGGACCTGACCTCGCATCAACCATGCCTATTACCCACTCCTCTTACCTATTCCAGTGGTTCCTACACCAAATGTCATCTGCTGAAGTAAACTGTCTCTTTTATTTAGTGGAGTTTTATGTCTGGCCTTCAAATTCCTGACTCCACTTCATGGATTATGGAGTGTACCTCAGAGGATGACAGCTGTGGCTTGACTATATTACTACATGACTATTCCCAAGGCTGAATTTTCTTTTTTAAAAAAAAGTAGATGCAGAGGTGCTAGGATGGAGGCCAGGTTATGTATGAACTTCCCATAATAGTCCAAGGAAAGACCTAAGCTCAGTTACAGAAGTGGAAGCCGGGCACCTTTGATTACCCTGACTTTATCTTCCAAAGGGTGTAATTTGGCATTGTCAACTCTGTAGCCCAACAGGTCCCTTGGGGTGCCTGGAACACACATTTTTCCCTTTTAAGGCATATGCACACCTGGAAGAAATGTCTAAGGTCTATGTCCAAGTTCTCCAAGTGCCCCTTATTGGTCTTCCCTGTTATTAGAATGTCATCGGATAAATGGTGACCTGGGGTAGACCTCACAAAAGGTTTTTCATTGTCCAGTGAAACACTGCACAGGCTGACAATGCCCCAAATACAGTCTCGTACATTGGCACAAATCCTTATGGTTATTAATTGTAATATACGTCTGGGAACCTTCATCTAACTGCAATTGCAAGTATGCATGGTTCATGTCCAGCTTCTTGAGGGGCAGGCCCCCTGTAAGCTTTGCATATCAGTCCTCTGAGAGGAAATGGGTATTTATCCAGCTGTGAGAAGTAATTTACCATTTGTTTAAAATCCCCACAAAGGCGAACTGACCCATCACACGTCACAAATCAGTAAGACCAGTGCTGCCCATTCCACAAACTGGACTGGTTTGTTGATTCCTTTGCTTCCAGCCTTCTGATTTCTGCCCATAAGGCAAATGGCACTGGGTGGGCCTTGCAGAATCATGGAATTGCTTCCTGGTTAACATGCAAAGTGGCCTTGGCTCCTTTAATAGTCTCTAGACCTTCCTGAAAAACAGCTGGGCATTTAATTAGGACTTTACTCAGGCAGTCATGTTTTAATACAAAAACGCTGAGCCAATCCAAATGAATCTTTCTCAACCAATTTCACCCCATCAAGCTTGGGCCCGAGCCTTTTACTACAATCAATAGTAACTGAACCAGCTGCTTCTCACTAGACACCGGAACTGAAGTTGTACAGTTAATCTACAAGGGTCCCCGGTATAAGTTCTCAGTCTAGCTGAGGTCTTGCACAATGTTAAAGATTGGAGTCCAGAACAAATGTTATTAAAGACTGGTTCTGCGATCACTGAACAGCTCTGCCAGTATTGACCTCCTTTAGAACCAGATGACCATTTGACCAGACGTTTTTTTTGATTGGTTCTGATTTGAATGTTACTAAACAATTTAACTGTTCCAAACCAGACGTAGGTGGACTTTCCAGGGTGTGTACTCTTCTGAATTAACAACCCAAGAGTTCTCTAACTCCATTTAGGTCTCGTAAGACTCTTTTGCTGTCTAGGCAGCAACATAATGGCTAGCTGACCCAGATCTTGAAGATGGTTTTAACCTCTTGGCTGAGGCTAGGCTTTGTTTTGGGGTTGTGTTGTGAGCTGACCTATTCAGGATGTGTCCTGAGTAGGGCTATGCAATTGCCTTCACTTAAATGGTATTCATTAATTCCGTCAGCCTGGCGAGGTTGTTCACTTCCATCGGGATTACGCTCTGACTCAGATGCTCTATTTGCTGCATTTTCTAAAGACAAAGTCAGTTGTAGTGCCTGTTTGAAGTCCAGTTGGGTTTCAGCTTTTGCATGGTCACTTCATTAGTCTCACATACCAAAGGGGGTCTCAGCATCTCATTAGGGGTTAAACCAAAGTCACATGCCAATTGTCTTAACCTCGTCAAAAATCCCAATATGGATTCCCAATTCTTGAATTGTCAAGTAAAACTGATAGCGTCTCAGAACTAGAGGTAGTTTGGGGTTGGAATATTCCTTAACTAAATCTTGAAAGGTTTTAGAAGCTGGTGCCTCAGGGAAAGTCAGGCTCCTAATAATCGAAAAAGCTGCGTGTCCAAAAGTTATCAGGAGAATTACTCGTCGTTTTTCATCGATCCAAATGTCTTTTGCCTGGCAGAAAATAATGCATTCAGTCCGCATATTGGGCCCAGTCTTCACCAGCAGGATCAAACCTGTCAAGCCTCCCAAATAACAATATGATGCCAGAAATGCTTACCCTAAGATGACCGTTGCTCGTGAATTTCTTCAGGAGCTTGCTTTTCTCATGGCAGCACTGGAATGACTCAATGGAGGCCGGTACCCAGTCACCAAGTCATCCTTTATTTACATGTGCAATGTCCATGACACTGATCTAGCTCCTTCAGAGACAACTCTCAGTGAACAGAACCTCTGGCACTCCTGTTTTTTTTTCTGACTGACACTTTGTTTTTTCTTTTTCCTTTCCTCTACATGACCGCCTAACAGCAGTAATGCTTATTCTTCCCCAGCACCAATGTCGTGTGAATGCAGGTGTCGAATACAGTGAAGAACAAGTGTGAAAATCTTTATTTGTATTCCACTACCAGGAAGAAAGGAAACACCGAGTGACCAGTGACAAGCCGTGCCCTTCTTGAGAGGGGGCAATGCTGCGTGATCAAACAGTGAAGGGGAGGGAAGGGATTAAATCAAAATAGGGGAGCGAGGGGCAAGACACTCCTGTTTATATTTGTCAGCCAGGGCATCCTGATTGAGACTGTTAATCTGGTCCAATCAGGTAACTCCATTCTATGAGATCCATCTAGCTGACCTCATTACAATCACTACAGCAAGCACCTGAACATCACGGAAACAAAAGATGAATCAAAGAATGGAATATACTTCAGTATGGCACATCCCTTTAAAGTAATGATCAAATCACTCACTATATCAAACCCTTAAATTAATTTTAATACAGGGTTTTCATTTTAAGCATGATTTGCTTCCATTAAATTTATGACACAGGAGAAACATCATGTTATGCTCTGTCTTACCAACCTCACTTTTAAAATCAACTATTGCCACCCTTTGACAGAATAACATTCCAAAATATCTTCCTCAATTCTTACTAGTTTTCTGGGTTTGGCTGGGTTTATTTGTAAATGTCTCTTTGCTCCACAAAACTTCATACATTTGAGTGGAAATTTCAGATTCAGATGAGAGAAAGATCCATTTACCTCACTGGACATGGTGTGTTTCTGTTGGACCTCCATCTCTGATATGTAGCACTCAAATTGTCAATTTCTTTTATGAAATGTATTCACAATTCTACTGTGCATGCCTCAACTCACACCAAGAAACCAATCAATCACTCTTGTTCTCACTAGTGTACATTGACTCCTGGCCAAAATGCTTTGATTTTAAAATGCTCATCTTTGTTTACAAATTCCTTCCCATCTCAGTAATCTTCTCCAGCTCGGTGCTTCTCTAAAATGTCCATATGCATCTAATTATTTTAGTTGATCCACCACTAATGCTACACCTTCAGCTTCCTTAGCCCCAAGCTCTGGAATGCTGCCCCCTCCCCCCCTATGAACATCTAAGCCCCTGTTCATCACGTTCCTCCTTCAACCCACTCTGTAGAATCTACTTCATTGATTATCTGGTTTCCTGGCTCCTCAGGTGATTTAATGTAATATTTTGCTTTACATTACACCAAAAAAAAATGTGAAGCACCTTGGGACTTCACATTAAAAGGTGCTACATAAAGATAAGCTGTTGTTGTTGTTAACCTGAAATACACTATCACTGTGCTAACTGGTAGTCAGTCTATGGTATTATCCTGAACGTGAAGCAGACTGAAAATTGCAGTTTGTCTTTTAAATATTTTATAAATGAACCTGGTCAGACAATGTTGTGACACACCTCTGGAGTAGATGGGACTTTGAATCAAGGTTTTCTGGCTCAGAAGTAGGAAAATGATATGAATTGTCTTTATTATATTTGTGTCACTGCATCATTTCTCTCTCCTGATAACAGATTAGCATCTCCCCTGCGTCATTTTTAACTATTTTAATCATTTAGCTCCTTCTGCTCCCTTACTCTCTCAAGGGCAAAAATGGCCTGCTTCCTTAAAAAAAGGCACGTTCAATTCTCCTCTTGTTTTAAAACAGATTTGAACCAAAATGACTGGGAGAGTTTTGATACAGCTTCTTTTGCGCATCACAAATCTGTTAAAACAGGAACAACAGAAAAGAAACTGGCCAATCACAGCCCACCTAAAATAATGGCCCTTTCACACTTCTCAAGCAGCTAATGAGCCACTTAACTAGTATAAAGGGCAAACATGTTGTTAATCCAGCTGTGGAGTGCACAAAACTATATAAAAATGTCACAACAAAATGTTAGGAAAGGCCGCTTTAATAGACAGAAGACTCGGGACCTATTATTTCAACAACAAAAAAGTCTTAGTGAAAGTACCAATAATGAAACAGTAGAAATCGCACTGGGAGTTGACTAATAACACAATGAAAAATTGGCTGTTTAAAAAAAAGACAAACCTGAAAAGAAAACATTAACAGAAGCATTTCTAACCATGCCCTTTGATTCTATTTCCCAATTTTTCACATATGAGAGTACTTCAATTTTTTTCATTATTATATTTTGGTATGATCTTCACTGTCCAATTAATTTGCCAACCTCCATCTGAATTTTTACTGCAATCCTTGTTATTTTAGTGTTGTCATGTTAGACTGGTGCTTAAAGGATTCAAGCACTTTATAAGATTCCTAATATTCACTGTTATTTCTATAGGTTCAATGCGTCCTCACCACTTCAGTTATAACTGTGTGGAAGTATTACCCTCAACTTTAACACCACTAAAATTCATCTCAAAAAGTGATTTAAAATGCTTGCTGAACCAATAACTCACATACTATCTTTAGGTGATTTAAAATGAATTTTTTGCTTCCATTTTATGTTCACGCAGACAAAATCGTAACTACTTATCCCTCATAAACCCAACACAAAGCATTTTCCTTATTTAGGAGAAAGTGAGGACTGCAGATGCTGGAGTACCAGAGTAACAGAGTTGAAAAATGTGGTGCTGGAAAAACACAGCAGGCCAGGCAGTATCCGAGGATGCTGCCTGGCCTGCTCATTTTCCTTATTTACCCAAACTTTTTATCCAAGAGATTATACCTTGACCATTAAGAAAAGATTAACTTCTTCTCTAAGCCTGTACTGTTTTGAATTGTCTTTTTTATGCATCTGATTTCTTCTTCTTTTTATTAGTATCAGTTCCCCTCTCTTCACCATTGCTTCTCAAACTCTTTTCCATTTGTTGACGCCTCAAATTCAAGCCACCTCTGTTGCCTTACCTTCTTGTTTTGCACCAAGTCAGAGCCACAAATTCCAATAAATTCATTCCCATTATTACATGAATGCTGCAATATCCATTCAGCAATAAACTAAAGAAATTCTATCAAATCATCCAGCTGTTCCTTTACTGATCAATGCATGGATAACATGAATGCATAATACTCATTGGGAAGGAAAACAGGAAAAAAAAGAAGTTCATGCTATGAATTCTAAATCGGTCGGGAAGGAAGATGATCTCGGATAAACATATAGTTATCCTCTTAAACTTATATTTCTAACCTGGTCAGGAATGGACAAAATCAAAGCATCTGTCTGTTTTACTTTTCAATAGCCTCAATTTTCCGAGCAATTTATTATAGAAATTGGAAATTATACAGCAAAAATCTACTTGTATGTTACCAGATGCTTAAAAATTTAGAATCTTTCTCACTTGAACAGAGGAAGTTCAAAGAAATTTTACAGACACATTCAGGGGAAAGCAAGGAAGGCTGCTTTTGCTGGTTCAAAAGCATGGTGCTGGAAAAGCACAACCAGTCAAGCAGCAGGAGAGTCAATACTTCGAGCATAAGCTCTTCATCAGGAATTCCTGTTGAAGAGCTTATGCTCAAAACATCAATTCTCCTGCTCTTCGGATGCTGCCTGACCTGATGTGCATTTCCAGCACCACACTTTTTGACTCTGTTCTTCAGCATCTGCAGTCCTCACTTTCTCCCTGCTTTTGCTGGTTGGCAAATCAAGAGTAAGAGTTCACAGGTAGACAGTGATGACAAAATTAGTGAGGTAAAAGTTGGAAGAAACATTTTCTAATGCAATTTTCTGATATAAACACAAACTATGAAGGTGTGAAACATTAATAACAGGTGCCTACTGAGCCAGAGACTGCAACATGATTTGAAATTAATTTGAATAGGCTTTTGAAAGGGAAGAATTTTGAGAGATTGGGGGTGATAAGGGGCAAGACAATGGGACCAGATTCTGTTAAACTATTTAAAAGCATTGTGTCCACTGCAAATTTTACAAGTGTGCACTGCACCTTGGTCCTTTCTTGCTGCAGTTTCTATGACTCAGAGCATCTAACCTCCAATAGTCTACACACCATTTCACATTTTGACCACTCTTAACTAACAGCGGAGTCAATGCTCATGGGGGAATAGATAAGCAAGAATTTAGAATTGAGGCCACAATTAGATTAGCCAAGAACTTACTAAATCCAGACGGGGCAGAGATCTGAATGGCTTCTGTTCTGAATGTTTATTTGTATGTATCTTCATTTGATTAAATATAACACCATGATGCAAAGTCTTTGAAATTTACAGATATAAACATTTGGTTTTTGTTTCCCCAGTTTAATGTCAGAATCACAATTGTAACTGACTTGACATTAAGTTACTCACATATGAGTACCGCACTGTTTTATCTTATTGTGAAAGCACCCAATCTTAATTCATTCAAAAGCCATTCACATGCACAGAGTTAAAATAGATGCCTCGTGGAGTACTGAGAGCAGATTTGACCATTACACCTTAGGAAAGATATATTGGCCTTCAGTTTACAAAAATGGCAACTGGACTTCAAAGTTTAAATTTTGAGGAGAGATTGTGCAAATAGGGTCTGTTTTCTATAGAATTTACAGTTAAGGGTCGATATGATTGAAGTCTTCAAGATATTAACAGGAAAAGACAAGGTGGACACAGATAAATTATATGCGCTGATTAAGGATTCTAGAACTTTGGGGACAGTGTCTAAAAATTAGGGCCAGACCGATCAGAAGAGATGTTAGGAAGCACTTCTACACACAAAGGATGGTATAGAGGTTTAGAACTGTCTTCACAAATGGCAGTTGATGTGAGATCACTTGCTGATTTTAAACCTGATGTAGATAAAGTTTTGTTGAAGAGAAAGTATTAAGGGATATGAGCCAAAGCTTAGGAGTAAGGTCATACATCTATGATGTCATAGAAAAATGGAACAGACCTGAAAGGCTGAATGGCCTACTCCTGTTCCTATGAAATATTGGCAGGTATATACAGAAAATTTGTTCCAGTGATGACTTTACACGCATCAGTGAGAATTTAAACAGTGTATTGAAATACATTTTCCTCTGAAGATTAATGTTTAACTACTCTTCCAGCACATGCTTTAACTATGTTCCAAACAAAAGAGGTAATGTTGGGCAAAATCAATGAGATCAGCAAAGATCCAGATCCAGAAATTAAAGTCAGCAGACCCTGAAAATGCCAACTTTCCAATATAAATCAAATAGTGTCAAGCAAAGCATGGGTAAAAACACAGATAAGGTCTGAAAAGATCACATTTTAATTTAAGTCATAACTTTTGTTAGTTAACAGCATTCTGACCAAGACTGTGCGGTGGAATTAAGGTTTCAACAGTGAATCTTCAAATCTGGATTTCTACATGAAAACACACCAAAATAAACAATGTAAGTCAAACTGAAATGTGCTCACTAGGGTTTTAATCAGATAAATAACTGCAGGAGGCCATTCAGCCTGCTGTATCTTTGCTAGTTCTTTGGAAGAACTTCTCAGCTAATCCCACTCCTGTGTATTTTCTCCAATTTGTGTTCTTTTCAGGTGCTCTGCTTTCTTCCTTTGAAAGTGCCATACCAGGTAGTGATACATCCAGACAGAATGCTCTCGATGGTGCACCTATAAAAGTTGGCAAGGGTATTCGCCGTCATGCCAAATTTCCTCAGCTGCCCGAGGAAGAGGAGACAGTATTGGGCCTTTGTAACCAGTGTGTCCATATGAAGAATTCAACAAAGCTTGTTGTAGATGACCACTCCCAGGAGCTTGACACTCTCCACTTGTTGCACCTTTGTGCTGTTTGCCTAGTGGTATTATTGCCAGACTATTTATCCAGAGACCCAAGGGACCTGGGTTTGAATCCTGTCATGGCAGATGGTAAAATTTGGGGGGGGGGGCCTCTTATGGCTCAGTCATAGTGTCACTATCCCTGATCTGGGAGGCCTGGATTCAAGTCCAACTTGAACAGATTGATTAGAAAAATAGATTAAACCAAAAAAAAAAAAGTCCAGGGACCTAGGAATGTTCTGGGAACCCGGGTTCAAACCCTGCCATGGCAAATAGTAAAGTCTGAACACCAAAACAAAATCTGGAATTAAGAGTCTAATGATGATCAGAAAAACATGGCTGAATGTTGGGAAAAACCATTTTGGTTCACAGATGTCCTTTAAGGAAGGAAGCTGCCATCCTTACCTGTTCTGGTGTACATGTGATTGCAGACCCATAGCAATGAGATAGACTCTCAACTGCCCACTGGCCAATTAGGGATGAACAATAAATGCCAACGATGCCCATAGCCATGAACTAATCAAAAGTAGTTCAAAAGTCATACAAGACAATTTGCCTTCATCAGTCAAGGTATAGTTATAAGAGCAGGGAGGTTATATTGGAGTTATACAGGCTAGGAGTTCTGTTCATCACACTAAAGGAAGGATATAATTGCGCTGGAGGAGACTCACCAGGTTGGTGCCTGGGCTCAAGCATCTGAGTTAGGAGAAACTGGACAAGCTTAGGTTGTTTTCTTTGCAGTAGAAAAGACGGAGGGATGACCTGATAAAAGTGGATAAGACTATGAGGGGTATGGACAAGGACAAGGTAGATAGAAAGCAGCTGCTTCCCTTAGTTTAAGGAACAATAACAAGAAGGCACACTTTTAGAGTGAAAAGCAGGAGGTTTAGAGGGGACTTGCAGAAAAGGAGTTTCACCCAGAGAGTGGTGGGTGTCTGGCGTGCACTGCCTGGAAGGGTAGTTGAGGTGGGTAACCTCATCTTTAAAATATACTTGAATGAATACTTGAAATGTGATAGTATTCAAGACTATGGACCTAGTGCTGATAAGCGGGGCCAGTGCAGATTTAATGCTGTTATTGGCAGTAGACAGTGAGGCCAAAGGACTTCTTCTAAGTACAGTCTATCATAGTTTTAGCTCATCTAGTGACTCAACTATCACCTCTTTCACTATGACAGACAGTGAAGAGTCAACTACATCTTCAAATTGATTCATTGGTTCATGACATCCCAAAGTCAAATGAGCTAAGTATTCAAAATGGAATTTAGGCAGTTCATGATACAGACTTCCAATAGGTACTCTCACATTGTTTTTTCTTCATTCTTGCTGCAAAGTGGGCCAGCTGTAAGCTTCCATAAGTTTATTGTTGTCCTTTAATGTGTTGATGGAGGAACAACTGCCCGATTTCTATTTTGTTTGCTGGCATCCTGTGTTATAATGTAACTGTGACATTTACATACATACTGTAGGTATATTTAAAATCATTTATTATAAGTTTAAATTTCTAGCTTTTGAATTAGCAACTGTTAGGTTTTCTATGTCTGAAGCCTTGTCCCTGCTAAGCTGTACAGCTGTCTACATGTAGCCATTTCAGTACTCCGCGCACAGCATTCATTAAACTGACACACATCTCAGCATTGACTTCCAGTTCCAGAAAACTCTGCCGTGCACAGACTTAAGTGCTGGAAAAATTCAGTAGGTCTGACAACACTATAATCTCTCAGGTTTAACCCAGATGTTGTTATCACAAAAACTTAATTGTTTTCCAATTCCCTCCTGCTCCTTAATGAGGTGTTTGCCAATCCCAATCACATCTCATTCCTCAGTCACTGTCTCTGGCTCCAACTTACCCTACATGGACTCCAGCTAAAGTTCCATCCTTTGTATTTTGAATCCACCATGACATATAACATTATTGGACTGCTATCCTTCACTGTATTCTGACATTCATGCCCAGTGCCATCTGCTGACCTGACCAGCAACAACTCACCTCATCTCAAAGATCTCCTGTCCTCAGTTTCATTTCATTTTTCATCTCAATGAATATCTTAAGAAAAAAAATGCTCTCTTCCTTACAGGTGATAAGGAAAACAAGCTCCAACAATGTACAAGTAACAATGCCCTTTGGATTATTGCTCCCATTCCATACAACTCTCGCTACATATTCAATATACCCGGTTTTTTTTTCCCTCTCAGATGCTGAATGATTTGCATCCAAAGGACTCTGTTATATCCTTGTACCCCCTTAACCTCAATGAATTTCAGTCTTGTTATGACACTGAACACTTCTTCCAACACTATGCCTCTGTGCTCACTTCTTCTAAAGCAATCCTTCCACCGATCAATGGATCCTTGCAGCTTCCTTTAATATTTTCTCATCCACCTGAGCCCCTATCTTTGACCCATTGTCTGCTCTTAATTTTCCAAGGAAACCTTGATACATAAGACCTTAAAATATTTTAGACAATAGGTCTCATATATGATCGTGGCAGGAGAAGGCTCGAGGGGGTGAGTGGCCTACAACATCAAATCTCCAGGTGTGCATTTTAATTCCATGATGTTGGAGATGCCATAGTTGGACTGGGTCAAAAATCAAACACCACCAGGTTACAAACAGGTCTATTCGAAATTGAAGCTTTCAGAGCTCCACTCTTTCCTCAGGTGTGGTATTCTTAATTCTAGAGCACATTAGAAGCCTAAAATAACAAACTTGGTTGGAAGGTCTCACAAGGAAAGCTCGTGCCTTTCTTGTTTAGAATGCCACTCCTATTCCCATTTAGTGAAGCTCTAATCTTCTGGTTCGTTACCCACTCACCTCAAGTCTGGCAGATCACCTCTAGATGGTCAACTTGCTTCTGCTCTCAGATAACATTTGTTTTAAATGGAAGCCCACTAGCAACCACATTGCTAAAATAAACTGCTTCTCTCAGGGAGGCCCAGATTCTCATTGAGCCGCTTTCTCAGCAGAGTTTAAATCCCCACTTCACACTCAAACCAGCACACTTGTAGTCTAACAATGCCTTAAGCATGATTTATTTTCAGCAATGGGAAAATTTTTCCCAAATTTTTAAAAAGGCTAATATTAATGATAATCCATGGTCCATTTTACAAGCAACCTTATCAAATTTACAAGTTTACAAATTCCTCTTTTGCTTTAAATGCAAGTGATAAGCACAAATATATTAAGTCAATAATGTAACTGCTTCAATCATTGAGGAAATGGAACCACTTACTGACCTGACAGCCCTGCATGTTTGAGTCCCTCCCAAATGGGAATGATGCTCTCTCTGCTTTGCCTGCAAAACAAAGACATTTGTATCAGATTATCTGCAGGATAACAGATGCAATTGCCAGAACCAGCATTGCAACTTACTTTCAGCATGACCATCACCTCTATTAGGTGAAGTCTATTTATAAAACGGTAATTTAATTTAATGCATCTCTCTTAAAACAAACAACACCCATGTGCAACCTGCTACGTAACCTCCTTTTGTACATAAATTTCTGCCCTAGCATTGCTCTGATGTTGATAGTTCTGATACAATGCTTTTTACCAATCCCAATATTCAGTATTCTGGGAAACAGCAAAAGGGCACTGGACCTTATCCATACACAGGACATATCAGACGCCCTTGGACTAATGGAATAGTGCATGGTGCATTAAAAAGGAAAGGTTATGTTTATTTGGGAGTGCCAGGAAGTTTCTTAAAAGTGAAATACTTAACTTGCTCAATCCTTCAACCAATATCCTGTTTTTGAAAAGAAGATAATTTAATATTTAAAAGACAAATTGTACTTCCACTGTGGCTAATGACTGGGGTAACATCCGATAAAAGAGAAAGTGCTTCTCTGATGTCAGCAATGAGGATTATCAAACAGTGGATTTCTCAGGACAAAGCTACTGTTCCAGTACAAATCTACAGTGTACTCAACAGTTAAAAGGTCCTTAACTATGTTCCCTATAATATCCATGCAAATGCATTTTCCAGGAACCAGAGGATATTAATCAGGATCAAGAACCCTTATTACGACTTCCCAGGACACTGGGGGAAAGAGGCATGTTGTGGAATCCTACTACTGCTCAAACCAACTTTGGAAAACAGGTCATAGGAAACCTGCCATGAGTAGCTCGGTCTCACACTGTACACTGTAGGGACGGCACAGTGGCAAGCACTGCTGCCTCACAGCGCCAGAGACTCGGGTTCAATTCCCGCCTCAGGCGACTCTCTGTGTGGAGTTTGCGCATTCTCCCTGTGTCTGCGTGGATTTCCTCCAGAAATGTGCAGGTTAGGTGAATTGGCCATGCTAAATTGCCCATAGTGTTAGGTGAAGGGGTAAATGTAGGGGAATGGGTCTGGGTCGGTTGCGCTTCAGTGGGTTGGTGTGGACTTGTTGGGCCGAAGGGCCTGTTTCCACACTGTAAGCAATCCAATTTAATCAAATAGTGCAATGACTTGATGAGTTAACTAGAAAATTCAAGTCAAGTCTACGTTGAGGTACAGAGATAAACTGAAAAATAGTACTATGGTTATACTGAATCAAAATGATAAAAATCAGATATATGCAATAAAATAGGTGACAGTCATTCATTCACTGATTCATTTCTCTGGGCAGTCCCTAGACCAATCAAAGCTCAGGTTTGAAATTTAGACAGAGTCTGGCTGTTATTTAATGGGTGCTTCTCCATGGCAAAATCTCTGCCAGAGTCTACATACCAACAATCGGTACTCTCCTTTCAAGTAGTATAAATTTGGTTGGTATTGAACTGATATTTTTGAAAATCGTCCAAGAGTGCATGACAAAAAGGCTCGACAAGATGTCCCTCTTTTCAGCGAGACTCAAAGATCTACTTTTCACTTAATGGAAGAGGAAGCAGATGAAACTTGTGAGAAGACTTCCTCTCAACTAGTTACAATGGCCTTTGCATACTGATATGCCTGCCTGCAGTCAGCTGGGAAAAAGTTAAGAGTAAGATCTGCAGAGTAGAACAAAACATAAATGAGTGAAAAGCAAAAGGCACAACTATCAACTAGTCATTGGTGAGAGGGCTACTCCATCATATATGCATTGAAAAAGATAGAAATATAATTTCCATGCTTCTGCAGTAACTTGTATACTTTGCTAATTTGTTCTCCTACCAGGCTTGTTTATCTTATGGAAGAGTGCAATAGAATAAATATGCAATGTATAAACCTAATTGTCGCTTCAATAAATTTGAAAATTATTCACTGACACAGCAAAATTAAAGAGATAAGAAACATAACATTTGCAGGAAAAGATGCTTTACAACCATGTTACATGGCACTGCCAACATTTTTAAAAAAATCTTAAGGCTTCCCACAGGACAGTGACAAAAGAAAAAAAGACACTGAGGCTCATAAGGAGATATTAGGGCAGATGACCAAAGGTTGGTGAATGTGGTAGTTTTTAAGGTGACTCTCGATGGAAGAAAGAGAGTAGAGACAGCGAGATTCAAGGAAAGAACTCCAAAGCTTAGAACCCAGGCTGTTGAAAGTATAGGCGACTGCAGAAGCTGGAGATCAGAATCGAGTGTGTTGTTGGAAAAGCACAGCAGATCAGGCAGCATCCGAGGAGCAGGAGAATAGATGTTTTGGGCAAAAGTTGAAAGTATAGCCAGCACTGGCCAGTAAAACTGATTAAAATTGGAAATGTTCAAAAGGCCATAATTAGAGAAGACATTTCAGAGAGACTGGAACACAAAGTAGATCATTCAGTATCTCAAACCTGCTTTGCCATTGAATTTGATCAGAGCAGATCATCCATGTTAATGCCTTTTCCCCGTACCATAATCACATCCCTTTATACCATTGATATTTAGAAACTGGTGTCAATCATAACTTTAAATGCACTGAATGACTGAACTTTCACAGCCCACTGGGAGACAGAATTCCAAATATTCCCAACCCCGAATAAAATGTTTCACAGTTCCCAGTGGCTTCTCTTTTATTTTAAAAATGTTTCTCAATTTTAGGGGAAATATCTTACTTATATATCACAGTCAGAGAATTACAGCACGGAAACAGACCCTTCGGTCGAACCCATCCATGCCGACCAGATATCCCAAACCCAATGTAGTCCCACCTGCTAGCATCCAGCCCATATCCCTCCAAACCCTTCCTATTCATATACCCATCCAGATACCTTTGAAATGTTGCAATTGTACTAGCCTTCACCACTTCCTCTGGCAGCCCATTTCCTCCCCCCAACACACACACACACACACACACACACCACCCTCTGCATGAAACAGTTGCCTCTTAGGTCTCTTTTATATTTTTCTCCACTCACCCTAAGACCTATGCCCTCTAGTTCTGGACTTTCCCACCCCAGGGGAAAGACCTTGTCTATTTACCCTATCCATGCCCCTCATGATTTTATAAACCTCTATAAGGTCACCCTCAGCCTCCAGTACTCCAGGGAAAACAATCCCAGACTATTCAGCCTCTCCTTATAGTTCAAATCCTTCGACCTTGGCAACATCCTTGTAAATCTTTTCCGAACTCTTTCAAGTTTCACAACATCATTCCGATAGGAAGGAGACCAGAACTGCACACAATATTCCAAAAGAGGCCTAACCAATATCCTGTACAGCTGCAACATGTACTCAACACTCCTGCACTTAATACTCTGACCAATAAAGGAAAGCATACCATGTGCCTTCTTCACTTTTAAGGAACTATGAACCTGCACTCCAAGGTCTCTTTATTTAGTAACACTCCCTGGGAATTTACCATGAAGTGCAGGAGTCCTGCTAAGATTTGCTTTCCCAAAATGCAGCATCTTGCATTTATCTAAATTAAACTCCATCTGCCACTCTTCAGTCCATTGGCCCATCTCTATTCTGTGAAACTCCTTAAATTGTGGGTTTCAAGGAGAATAACCCTTACTCTTAAATTCTTGAGAATGCAGGCCTAGCATTCAAAATCTCTCTTCATAGACCAGTCCTGTCACCCTGGAACAAGTCTGTGTTGTACTTGTTCTATAGCAATAATATCCTAACCTCTCACCATTGAAGAGATGCTTTGCACATCTGTTCTTCCAACCAAAGTGGATAACTTCACCATTTCCCATATTATATTCCACCTGCCATATTGTAAACATTTGCCAAGCATGCAGAAATCCTCTTGAAGCTGCTTTGCAACTTGCCCACAACATATATTCCCACAAACCTGTAGCATATAAAATTTGGAAATAATACATTTCGTTCCCACATCCAACCATTGATATGTATTGTCAATAGCTGAGTCCAAGTACTGATCCATGCAATGCCTCACTACTCTCAGCCTATGTGAGAACAGCTCTTTTATTCTTACAATCTGTTTTTAGTCTGTTAGTCAATCATTCATCAATGCATCTTCCTACTGGAGATGGACATGCAATAATGGAAGGAGTCATTAACAGTGCTATCAAGCAGCATCTGCTCAGCAGGAATGTGCTCAGTGACACCCAGTTTGGGTTCACCAGGTCCACTCAGCTCCTGACCTCATTACAGCTTTGGTTCAATTATGGACAAAAGAGCTGATTTCCAGAGATGAGGCGACAGTGTCTACCATTGACCATTAAGACAACAAGCATGAAGCATAACACCAGTCCAGCCGAGTTAGGATGAATGGCCCGTTTCTGAGCTAATTGTGTTATTCTATGTTCAAATGTAGAGAAGTTGACTAAATTTTTCTTGATCTTGAGTGCGCCATGTGGAGGCAAGATATGGTCAAAACTAAAACTTTAAAACACAGAAGAAGCTAACTGAAAGATATACTTCAAATGTCAGGATATAAATTAAGCAGAGATAATAATTAGGACGTATCGATTTACTTAAGCAGATGCAAAGTAATCAAAATATTGCAGCGCTCTGATCCTTTGTTACCGAGTAGAAAAGACATATGATCAAAGAAGTCAGTACTTCAGTTTTCAAAGAAAGCTCGAGAGGCAGGGCACTGCAAGCTCTTGTGCTCCTTTTCACTTGTCTGCTATCCTTTAGAGAAGTCAACTGCAGAAATAGTTAGCATTAACATGGACACTGATGTCATCCAGCTCTGAGAAAGTGAGGACTGCTCTCTCTCTCCATCATTTCTCTCAATAAACGCTCTCAAACTATTTGTTTGATGTCCTGGTTTTGGTGAGTCACAATTTCCTCCAGTTAAACTGTTCTCTTCTTTTCTTCCACCATAAATTTCATTTTTTTAAAATTACTGACCACATCTCTCTTTGTCGTCACTGTCTGCGTCTGAGGCAAGCTATGATAAATCTCTGCACTCTATTTGAGTTTCCAAATCAAAACCTTATCACAAAGAATATCCAATTTAAACCTCTTGTGACATTCCATTCCTTGCCACCCCCTCAGCCAATCTACTGCCAAAACACCAATTCATCTGTGGCTACCTCCAGTCTCAGCAATTCAAATACTCACCTTGCCGAACTCTTAATGCTCCATCATCTAAAAACATCAGCTCATCAATGACTTTGCTGCCAATGTCCTAATCTACATCAAGTTCAGCTCACCAATTATCCCCACTGTTGCTGGTCTACTTTGGTTCTCAGGTACTGAATGCTTTTCAATCCCTTTGCAAACTCCAGTCGAGTTCCATAAACAGCTCCAATCCTCTAACTCCGGCCTGACACTTCTTGTCTCTGACTCTGAATTTTCGTACAAATTTAATGTCTATATCCAATAGCCCTATCTCCTCTCCCCTAATCTCTATTTCCATCACCATTAGCAGACATATCTTTAATCATTTAGGTGCCATGCTTATCAGAAACAGTTATAAATTAGCCCCATTTAAAACATGTATTTTTTCACAGGATCCACCAAAGCACTGTTTACAATCTGACAGTATAACTATGATCATGTCAATCCTGTCAAACATCTTTTAATTTACTGCTGCTAGCTTAGATATTTAAACGGTCAAAAATTTAAGACATTTGTTTAAATCATATGTTTGCAAGTTAAAACTCAAAGAATCATCAAAGTAGATACTTTTGAAAGATGCTGCGAACATGTTATCTAAGGACTAATGTTCAAAGCAAAAAGAAAAAACTAGTAATTACATTATAATTGTTGACAAGTAGTTTTAACGGAACTGTTGATCAATTTAGATATTGCCACAAACAATAACAGAATTGGGTAGAAGAAATCAGATACAAAGTTGTGACGTACAAAGTAAATGATTTTACCATGATCAGAATCTGTCAAACAAGACCATGAAACCAGATCAATAACACTGCCCTGAATTACTGACTTCTATCACGTGGTAGGAAATGTTTCTCGACGAGATAGATCCAACATGGACTTTTCAGTAGCACAAAATGGCTTCCTTCTCTGCTAAAATTGCAGTGGACTGTTGTGTATTTGCATAGCCACCTGAGGGTCAAAATGTAAAGTTCTATAAGGCGGTATGTTGTGTGATGTAATTCATAATTTATCATCTTTTGTTATTAAATATCGTTCCAATAAGACTCCAAGATTTAGCTGTTTTCAGACTTTGGCTAAATTATAAGTTACAAACATTCCTGTTCTGGTAATTCCCTTTTCCAGGATTTCTGTTCATATTTATAATTATTTACTTTGATTTTGTAGGTCTATTTTTAAGCAGGACAGGGTAACAGGAAAAGGAGATGTGCGAATCTAACAAAAACAAATTTTTGCACAAACTCAGTAAGTCTGGCAGCATCTGTGGAAAGAGGTAGAGTTAAAGTTTGAGTCCAGCGACTCCCCTTCAGAACTAGCAGTGGCTAGAGAAAGATAGTATACATGCTGATGACAGGGAGAGTTAGTGTGGGGGGGTAGGTCATGAAGAGAAAAAGGTGCAAGCAATAGGTGGACATGGAGCTCAGAGGGAGAAACAGTTAGGCACAGAAGGACAAATAATGGTAAACAATGGAGAGAGAAAAGCGAATAATGGAGACGATAAGGAGGTAAAAATGGGTTGGCTGTGCTGGAAACAGCCAATACAATGGCAGGGCCTGTTGCTCAAGGGCGCATAAAGATCAGGGGAGAAGATGCTCAGGCTCTCAAATTATTGAACTTGATGTCAAGTCCTGAAGGCTACAGAATCCCCAAACAGAAATTAAGTTGCTGTTCTTCCAGCTTTCATTAAGCATCATTGCAGCATAGTAGCAAATCCAAGATGGAAAAGTTGGTCAGCGAACATAGCGATGGGTTGAAGAGACAGGCATCAGGGAGCTCAGGGCCATTTTTGCGGACAGAACGTTGGCCTTCTGTAAAGCAGTCACCCGGTCTCTCCCCATTGTAGAGGGGACGACAGTGTGAACCGCATTTACAATAGATTAGGTTGAGCAAAGTGCAAGTAAATTGTTTCACCTGGAAGGTTTGTCTGGGGCCTTGGATAGTGAGAAGAGGGGAAGTAAACAGGCAAGTGTTACACCTTCTTCCATTACATAGGAAGGTGCTGTGGGGGTATGGTGAGATATTGGGAGGGGAGGAGGAGTGGACGAGGGTGTCCTGGAGGGAGCAATCCCTACAGAATTCAGCAAGGGAGACGAGGGGAATGTGTGTCTGACGGTAGCATCCCACTGGTGGTAGAGGAAATGGGCAGTTTATAATCCTTTGGAATGTGAACCCTGGTGGGGTGATAAGTGAGGACCGGGGGACTCTATCAGTGTTGTGGGAAGGAAGAGCAAGGGTGAGGGAGGTGTGGAAAATAGGTGGAACACGGTTGAGATTTCTGTCAACCATGGGGGCAGGGAATCCTCAGTTGAGGTAAAAAGTGGATATTTCTTAGACACCAGTGCAGAAGGTAGCAAAATGGATGATGCACTACTCGATTGACAATGAAGCATTACAGAAATATATTATAGCTGTTATTAGACCATATGATTTTCAGTGATTTCACTGATCTGTGCTTGAATTATGTTATTTTAGTGACTGATCGATTTACAAAGATTACTTAAGTCTGTGGATGTGAAACAAGAAAGCTAAATTAATGAAGAACTTTCCAGAATTAGTTCAGGCCCGTCTGTGTGTAGAAATCCTGCATTATGAGATATTTTAAAGTACTGTAAAGAAAATCTGTTGTAGATTTAGAACTAGTGTGATTGCTTTGCTGCTCTTGAACATGAAATAATATATGCAAAAAGTTAGTGAATATATAAAATGTCCAACCATCTTCATTGAGGACCTTTTTCCATCATAAGGTTAGAAGATGTTTTATTTTAAAATGTTCATCTATAACTGCACAATGTTCATGAACCTTCAGGATTCAGCAAATATTAACGACGTGGAGATGCTGGAGCTGGACTGGGGTGGACAAGGTCAAAAATCAAACAACACTGTTATAGTCCAACAGGTTCATTTGAAACTGCTTTCGGAGTTAAGCTCCTTCCTCAGGTGTGGTGTGATAGAAAGGTATAAGACACTGCATTTATAAGCAAAAAGTTAACTTTAAAAGTCGCTGCCCTTGATGAATCCTTTAATCAGTTAGGAGGTAGACCGCTGATTAAAATGCGAATGACCTGGGTGGATTCAGGATCAGTAGTCCTTTTGGGACTTGCTCGGATTTCTTGCATTTCTGTAGAAATATGATGTCTGTATCTATATGTGCAATTTTCTTAGAGGTCCTCTCTACTTTGAGCCAGCAGGTCATGGTGTTGATTGTAGCCGTGATGTGAAGATGCTGGAGTTGGACTGGGGTGAACAAGGTCAAAAATCAAATGACACCAGCTTATAGACCAACAGAACATTAACGCAGCAAGACCTGGACAATATTCAAGTTGAGCTGATAAGTGGTAAGTAATATTCATGCCACAGAAGTGCTAGGCAATGACTATTTCTGATAATAGATGACTTAACATACAGCAGCTGATATTCAATGACATTTCCTTTGCTGAATGCCTGCTGAACAACAATAAGGGAGTTAGCAATGACTAAAAACTGAACTCGCGCAACCTAATAAATAATAATGGCTACCACAGAGTGTCAAAGACTGGGAATTCTGAAGTGAGTAACTTACCTCCTGACTTCCCAAAGCCCATCCAAGGCATACTGCAGGGGTGTGATGGAACAGTCCTCACTTATCTGGATGAATGATGCTCTAACAACATGAAGCTCGGGCAGCACGGTGGCACAGTGGCTGGCACTGCTGCTTCACAGCACCAGAGACCTGGATTCATTTCCCGCCTCATGGAACTGTCTGTGTGGAGTTTGCACATTCTCCCAGTGTCTGTGTGGGTTTCCTCCAGGTGCTTCGGTTTCCTCCCACAGTCCAAAAATGTGCAGGTGAGGTGAATTGGCCTTGCTAAATTGCCCGTAGTGTGAGGTGAAGGGGTAAATGTAGAAGAATGGGTCAGGGTGGGTTGCTCTTCGGAGGGTCGGTGTGGACTTGTTGGGCCGAAGGGCCTGCTTCCACACTACAAGTAATCTAATCTAATCTAAAAATAAAACAAGCAAGAAACTCAACACCTTCCGGGAGAAAGCAGCCCACTTGTTTAGCATCTTGTCCACTACCTTAAACATATGCTCAACTACCACCAATACGGTTCCATTTGCAAGATGCATTGCAGTAAGTCATCAAGCCTGCTTCGACACCATCTCCCAACCTCTACCACTAATACAGACATTGGCAGAAGAATGGAACACTACCACCTGCAGACTAACCCAAACACTAACCCAGGCACCATCCTGATCTGGAACTATACCACCATTCCTTCAGTGACAGGGTCAAATCCTGGAACTCTGTTCCCAATGGCACTGGGTGTATCTGCAATGGTTCAAGGTGGCAGCTCACCATTAACTTCTCAATGGCAATTAGGGATAGGCAGTAAGTGCTTAGCAAGTCTTTGATGCCCACAACATGCAACAGAGTAAAATAGAATTCAATGAAAACACTAAGGGATGAAGAAGGAACTTAACACCTATAATCCAAATGCACAATTCTTCCAAAGTGAAAAACACAATAGATCAAATCAAATAGGAAGCATTCGAGGACTTTATTATTAGAAATTCAGAAGAACAGAGGGATATAGAGGTGCTTTGCCACAAATCCCTTATGGCAGCAGGACATAGTAATAGGGTAGGTAAGGAGGCATACAGGATGCTTGCCTTCGTCAGTCGAGGCATAGATTGTAAGAGCAGGGAAGTTATACTGGAGTTGTACAGAATTCTAGTTAGGCCACAGCTAGAGTACAGGTTGCTGTTCTGATCATCACACTGTCAGAAGGATGTGATTGCACTGGAAAGAGTGTGGAGTGGAGATTCAGCAAGATGGGAGGGAGTATTTCAGCTATGAAGAGAGGCTGGATAAGCTTGAGTTGTTTTCTTTGGACAAGCGAAGTTTGGGGGTGGCCCTGATAGAAGTGCAGACAACAAAAATAGAAATTGCTGGAAGAGCATCTGTGGAAAGAAATCAGAGTTAACATTTTGGGTCAAGTGATCCTTTCCCACAACTGATCGAGCTGTGTAAGATTATGAGGGGTATGGACAGGTTGAACCGGAAACAGTTCTTCCTGTTAGAATTTATTGTCACATCTACTCAATGAGTATAGCGAAAAACTTATATGTCACCACTTGCAGCGCCAACTTAGGTAGAAACGTACCTAGGTGCAACTTCTTTAGCTCCAAGATCTTAGAAAATAGAAAAATACCATGCCCAGCATTGCGGAAATAAAAGTTCATGACCACAGACCACGCTGGCATGCAGCTTCCAGTCCACACATGGTCCCTGGCTCCAGACCATGCCAGGCTTCATCTCGAGGCTCATGAGGCTGGGAGACCTGCATGCTGGGCAAAGGACACCACGCCAGAAGGCCAATATGGGAGTCCGCTGCCATGCCAGGAGTTGTCACTGTGAGAGAAGAAGAAAGAAAACCAAGAGGGGAAAAAAAGAGTGGGTGGAGTGGACGACCTCTGGCTGCAGTATCCCAGCCTGCCGCCATCTTGGATCCTTGAGTAACATGTCAAGAAGACAGCAGCATAATTTTACAGTGAAAGGCAAAACGTTTGAGGGGATCGGAGGAAACTGCTCTTCCCCCAGAGGATCTGGAATGCACTGGCTGCTAGGGTAGTTGAGCCAAGAAACCTCACAATCTTTAAAAAGTACTTTGATGAATACTTGAAATGTTATACGTTGAAGGTTTTGGGCCAAGTGAGGAAAAGTGGGACTAGTGTAGGTAGTCATGTAATTTGGCAATGCAGATGCGATGGGCCAAAGGAACTCTTCTTACTCTATGGTTCTGAGTGCAATGCATTATAGTTGCTACATGCTAATCGTAAAGTTACCGAGAGAACAACTTGGCAGGCCATTATGAAAAAGAACATGAAAGTCAAAGATTCACTAGCAGAATGGGAAACTAAAGTTATAAGGGATGACTTCAATTGTTAAGATTATTTCCACAAGAGCAGAGATTTAACAGAGTTTATAAAATCACAGAATGTTTTAACAGAATTTGAGAATACATAGTTAATAGAATATTTCCTCTTGCTGACCAAGAAGTCACTAATTTAAAATTGTTACTAAGTGACTGACAAACAAAATCATCAGGAGTAATTTCTTTGTGTTAAAAGATGGAATGCTTTGCCATAGGAACTGAGATCTTAAAAAAAGAAAAAAGGGGAAAGTGAATAATTAAGTGAAGCAGAGGAAGATATACAGCCAGGGTGAGATAGTAGTGAGATTAGTTTTGACATGAGTAAAGAAGTGGATATAAATGACCCAAATAGCTTCCTTCTATCATTTAGACTCCTATGGTTCTATGAATTCCCTCACATAGCACTGTTCACAGTTAAAAGATGTCATGTTTAGAATGGCAGTAACATAACATATAAACACAATGCATTGCTCTGCTGCTAAAATATAAACATTTATCTTTCTTTATGCTAGAAAAATCAAACTATTTGTTTGACACGAAAACTTCACATTCAACTTCACTCACTGCAACAGTACGATTGTTCAAAGTATAGATACAGAAGATACTGTAACAACTCACCATGGTTAATACAGCAACCCTTCCTTGCCGTACCACAGACGTATCTATAGTGAGGAATCTGGTCAATTGGCCCATCGGGTCCACATTGACCATCTAAAGAGCATCCCACCCTAACCTACTCCCTTATCCCATCCTTGTAACCCTGCAATTCCCATGGGTAACCCACCTGGCCTGCACATCCCAGGATACAATGAGGCAATTTAGCATGGCCAATCCACCCAACCTGCACATCTTTGGAAGGCAGGAGGCAACTGAAACACCTGCAGGCAACCCATGCAGATACAGGGAGAACGTGCACACTCCCCACTGACAGCCGTCTGAGGATTGAGTTGAACCTGGTACCTGGCGGTGAGGCAACAGTGTTAATCACTGAGCCACTGTGCCACCTATAACAAGGGCAGCAACCTCATAGAATATTATCGCACACCATCCTACTCAACTGTACCTGGCTGAGCACCTGGAAATCCCTATGTACCAATGTCCTGGGAGCATCAGTGGTGTGGGAACTTTATCAGTTCAAGAAAGCAAACCTTCTCAAACCAACTTAGACATGGGAACAAAACAAAGAAAAGGTAACTGCTGTTAAGTAAACACTGGGATGAGCTGATTCATAGGTTAAGCACAATTGTAGCCCTTGCTTCATTCATTCTGCGACTGCATCACAAAAGTTTGCAGAACACAATGTGTATTGTATGTATTACTGAACATTTAAAGTATGACAGGCAAGAAATGTATATTTGCATAAGGCTTTTGCACTGTTAATAATGAACTTCTCAGCACGGTGTTCGTACTAAATTAGAGGGCATGCTATTTGCACCTTATGGTGTCAAACAGGGAGAGGTAGAAACTTCACTTTTAGAAACATTAGCTACAATCCTTCACCCATTCACTTTGATGAATGAAATATTGCAGACTAGCAATCGTAGACGCAGATTTCTGTTCATGTGTTATGATTCTACCACTAAGGTTGTTCGAGAGACCTATTAAAACCAGAAATTCCAGCTGATGGATGAGCTCAAATAAAGCTAAGCTGCTGTGACATTGTCTCTTTGGTTGCTCAACATGTGTACACATCAAACTACTGTCTTTATTTCTTTGCATTCCCCACACCCGTCATCACATGTGGTAAATTAATTTATATTAGACAAAATTGACATCTGAAGGTTGGGACCCAAATATACATAAATATCAGAAAAATAGCAAATTTTGTAAAATTGGATTTTAGAATGAATCAAATGTGAGGATGGAATGTTAATGGAGTATTTATCTTATGGCAGATAAAAGGAATATTCTGAACAACGCTATAAATGTTTTAATCTTATTTCAGTTAAAAATCCTATGTCTGGAAGCTTTACATGAGCAGACAGAAACTTTCTATTATGATCGTTTCAATTTATTCATGTATTAATCAACAGAAACTCATTTATTCAACATTTTCAAAATAATGCAACATCAGAAAATTTACTACAAGAAAGTCAGTATTTGAATAAATGCATGCTTTTTGGAACTGTTCACGTAGAATGGTAAATATCAAGACCATAAGGTTGTTATGTACGTTTATAAAACTGGCCAAAACAAGGAGATCAAATAAGCTGAGCAATTTACAAAGCAGTTGCCAACGGATAGAACAGATTGTAAACAGACTTTAGGAATTTGAAAACAGATTTATAATCTATGAAAACTAAATGTTATGTTTTTGCAATGCCATCTTTTTTGTTAGTTATTTTGCATGCTTCCGTTGTGAACTGAAAGCATTAGAACATTTGCAAAAGGTTAACAGCATTTTTAGCATTCTGTGGTGCTCAGTGCATATTAGAATAGCAGAAAATAACAGCATGAATTGTAGAATGCCTAAGATGTTAAGCAATTTATGTGATTTAAAAATCTAGCTATTGCATATTCAACCAGTAATTTCTCCCTGTGTTGCACATTGCTCATACTTTTACCCTGCTGAATGAACAGGAACTGAAACCTCTGCCACAAATATTATGTAATAAGGACTGTGATGGATATACTTTTTTTTAAGCTTCCCCAATTTCACTAAAACCTCACTTTGTTTTAAATTTGCCAGTATTCTGTTGCATTTCAAGATCTTTTTGTATTTGCACAAAAAAGTAGTAAGTCGCTAATGATACAAGTGATTTGTGGTCATGTTTATCAATGACTAGTAGGCACCGAAGCACTGAATTCCCTCAAATGAAGAAATTGGTGAGCTTGAAATTCATTTGCTTTGGGGAGATTTGGGGGTCGGGGTGAAAAACGAAGAAAGATGCTGTTGAAGCCATGTTGGTGGTAACTGTTTCTGTTCTCTTTCACTCAACCCCACCCACACTCCCATTCCACCTCACGTCAATCAGATGGAAGGACAATGCTCAAATAAGTAAATAAAAGGGGGGTGGGGGGGGTGGGGGGGAGAAAAGAGGAATACAAGCTCTAAAGCCAAAATTTCTTTTGGAATGAATATTGATTCAAAATACTGTGAGGGTTAATTTTAAAAAACTATTCCTGCATGTGTGGGGGAGGATAGGAGGAAAGCAAAGACATGAATCATTCTTAGTGATTCAAGTGTTTCCATGACATCAATGGGCAACCTTCCAGAACTCATGCAAAGGCAAAACCTAAAAGGTACCAAAGAGTCACTGAAGCCAGTGGGTTGTAAAGAGAGCTTTTTTTTTAGCAGAATACCCATTAAATTCATCTTATCCGAGTCACAGGGTTGCCTCAACACCATTTTCATACAACTTACATTTGGGTTAAACTGCTTATAGCCCTTGAAAGTGCAGCTGACTCAATGGACCTTTTTCAAAGCATCCATGTTGTCACCAGATTTCAATGTTAACTTGTTTACAAAGCCTGCTTCTTCGCAATATATTGAGGGGTCATATTTTTGCTGCACCCTTTATGACCTTGTACCACAATCAAATTAACCAGAAACAACAGACTGATTAAAATAAACGCCAATTTATCTCTGCCATTTGCCTGTTTCTGTGGTCCCGAACATAGTGAAATGAAATCTGTGTTAAACGTAATTTATATCTGTACAGCACAGCAATCACTGAGTTCAGATTTGAACACATATATAAATCTACAGACAGCAGGTGCAATTTTTTTTTTAAACTGCCTTGGTCTACTTGATTTTATTCTTTCAGAACACCATCCTACTATCACCCCATTATACTATATAGCAGTTTCTTAAATGTGTGCAGGGTCTTGGCATCAACTAACATAGCTGGCAACCTATTGTAAAAGCTAATGAGCCTCTGTATGAAGTACTTCCTGCCATCTGTCCAAAACTTGTCCTTCGAAACCTTGAACCTATCCCTCCTGTCCTACTGCCCCGAAAAGAACAGCTCAAGATTTACCTTGCTTATCCCACTTCTTATACATAGTCTGCAAGATCCTGTGAGAGATGCTCTTTTCAGGCTTAATATCCAAAAGTAGTTAGTTGTTCCACATAACTCATCCTTCTATCAGCCTCACTGTTCTCCTCTACTATATGCTGTAATGGTTCTCTTATGTTGCAGTGACAAGAACTACAAGCAAATCTCCAGCTGCTACCTGACCAGGGCCTCAGCATGACGTCTAGGGATTTGAACACAACTAATTTAGCAAAATAACCCACATTCTTGCTCAGTTTGTTTATTACTGCCTTGCAATGTTTAGAGCAAGTATCCAAATACTGTTGGTCTTCTTAAACTTCCATCATTCCAAGATCTAACCCATTCAGAATGCACATGCCTTAAATTGTTATTTCCAATATGAAGCGTTATCTGTGTTACAATTCATCTGAGACCACTGGGCCAAATAGGAAACATTTACTAAAACAAAATGCTGAAACATTCAGAATTTCAATCATCATTCTGTAAAGAAAAAAAACTATGATAATCTGACGTTCTCTCACTTCAGGAGCCATTTTCGTAACTTGAAAATTGTGAAACCAGGCAATGACAGACCAGTCAGCCTGACTATTATTGGTAAATTGCTACAGTCTATCAGTATCTGACTGCTTTGAAAATTTTCAACTGATCAGAAAGAGTCAGCATGAATTTGTAAAGGACAGGTTCATTGCTGACAAATTTGACTGAATGTTTTGAAGTAACTGAGGTAGATCTCTGTGGTGTTGTTCATATAGTCTTCCAGAAAAGTATTTGATCAAATCTGTCATTACTTTTAGGGGGAATGTGATGGACTAGTGATATTATCTCTAGCCGATTAACTCAGAAACTCAGCTAATGTTTTGACTACCCAGGTTCAAATCCTGCTGGAGCAGATGGTGAAAAAAAATCTGAAATTAAGAATCGAATGATGACTGTGAAAGAATTGGCGATTGCCATTTGGTTCACTGTCAATAATCTGCCATTCTAGAGCCACCAACAATGTGGGTGACTCCCAACTGCCCCAGCAAACCACTCAGTTGTTTCAATCGCTATAAGTCATGATGGGCAGACTTCAAACAGATCTAGCGACTCAAGACTGGGCATGGCACCCATGAGATGCTGTGCACCATCACAGCAGCAGAATTGTACTCCAGCACAATCTGTAACCCCATGGCCCTGCACATCCTTAACTAGAGCCAGTGAATCAACTATGCTTCAATGTAGAATGCAGGAGGACATGTCACGAAAAATTAGGTATTAAGCTGGCGAAGCTATCAAACAGGATTACTTGCATGTCAAGCAGCATACGCAGTAAGTGAGAGACAGAACAAAGTAATCCCACATCCGACAATAGACAATAGGTGCAGTAGTAGGCCATTCAGCCCTTCGAGCCTGCACCGCCATTCAATATAATCATGGCTGATCATTCCTAATCAGTATCCTGTTCCTGCCTTATCTCCATAACCCTTGGTTCCACTATCTTTGAGAGCTCTATCCAACTCCTTCTTAAATGAATCCAGAGAGTGGGCCTCCACTGCCCCCTGTGGCAGAGCATTCCACACAGCCACCACTCTCTGGGTGAAGAAGTTTCTCCTGAGCTCTGTCCTAAATGGTCTACCCTGTATTTTTAAGCTGTGTCCTCTGGTTCGGCACTCATCCATCAGTGGAAATATGTTTCCTACTGCCAGAGTGTCCAATCCTTTCATAATCTTATACGTTTCAATCAGATCCCCTCTCAATCTTCGAAACTCAAGGGTATACAAGCCCAGTCGCTTCAGTCTTTCAGTGTAAGGTAATCCTGCCATTCCAGGAATTGACCTCGTGAACAGACGCTGCACTCCCTCAATAGCCAGAATGTCTTTTCTCAAATTTGGAGACCAGAACTGCACACAGTACTCCAGGTGTGGTCTCACCAGGGCCCTGTACAGCTGCAGAAGCACCTCTTTGCTTCTATACTCAATTCCTCTTGTTATGAAGGCCAGCATGCGGTTAGCCTTCTTCACTACCTCCTGTACCTGCATGTTTGCCTTCATTGACTGGTGTACAAGAACACCCAGATCTCTCTGTACTGCCCCTTTACATAAATTGATTCCATTGAGGTAGTAGTCTGCCTTCCTGTTCTTGCTACCAAAGTGGATAACCATACATTTATCCACATTAAACTGCATCTGCCATGCATCTGCCCACTCACCTAACTTGTCCAGGTCACCCTGTAATCTCTTAACATCCTCATCACTTTTCACCCTGCCACCCAGCTTTGTATCATCAGCAAATTTGCTAATGTTATTGCTGATACCATCTTCTATATCATTAACATATATTGTAAAAAGCTGTGGTCCCAGCACGGATCCCTGCGGTACCCCACTGGTCACTGCCTGCCATTCCGAAATGGAGCCGTTTATCACTACCCTTTGTTTCCTATCAGCCAACCAATTTTCAATCTAATCTAGTACTTTGCCCCCAATACCATGCACCCTAATTTTACTCACTAACCTCCTGTGTGGGACTTTATCAAAAGCTTTCTGAAAGTCCAGGTACACTACATCTACTGGATTTCCCTCGTCCAACTTCATAGTTACATTCTCAAAAAATTCAAGAAGATTAGTCAAGCATGATTTCCCCTTCATAAATCCATGCTGACTCTGTCCTATCCTGTTACTACTATCCAGATGTGCAGTAATTTCATCCTTTATAATAGACTCCAGCATCTTTCCCACCACTGAGGTCAGACTAACTGGTCTATAATTACCTGCTTTCTCTTGCCCACCTTTCTTAAAAAGTGGTATAACATTTGCCACCCTCCAATCCTCAGGAACCGACCCCGAATCTATTGAACTCTGGAAAATAATCACCACGCATCCACGATTTCCCGAGCCACCTCCTTCAGTACCCTGGGATGCAGACCATCAGGCCCCGGAGACTTATCAACCTTCAGACCTAACAGCTTCTCCAACACCAAATCCTGGCAAATATAAATTCCCTTAAGTTCAGGTCCTTCAGTCACTGTTACCTCAGGGAGATTGCTTGTGTCTTCCCCAGTGAACACAGATCTGAAGTACCCATTTAATTCCTCTGCCATTTCTTTGTTCATTTAATTCCTCTGCCATTAAACAGATTTAAGTTCTGCAGTCCTGTCACATCCAGTCATGAATAGTGGTGGACAATTAAACAACCTACTGGAGGAGGCTGCTCGACAAATCTCCCCATCCTCAAATGATGAAAGGGCCCAACACATCAGTGCTGAACACAACAGTGAAGCACTTGAACAATCTTCACCCAGTGGATGAAGATGTCAGCCTCCTCCAGTGGTCCCTAACATTACAGTCTTCAGCCAATTCTATTAATTTCACATAATATCAAGAAACAGTTGGAGGCACAAGACACTGCAAAGGCTATGCACTCTGACAACATCCTTGCAATAGTACTGAAGATTAGTGCTCCAGGACATGCTGCTCCCCTAGCCAAGCTCTTCCAACACAGCTACAACAGATCTACCAGATAATGTGGAAATCTGCACAGTTATGTACTGTATACAAAAAGCAGGACAAATCCAAATCAGCCAATTCTCGCCCATCATTTTACTCTCAACCACCAGTAAAGTGATGGAAGGTGTCAGCAAGAGTGCTATCAAGCAGCACCTACTCAGCAATAACTTGCTCAGTGACACTGAGTTTGTGTTCTGCCAGACACTCTACTCCTGATCTCAATATAGCCTTGGTTCAAACAGGGACAAAAGAGCTGAATTTCAGAGAGTAATTGAGAGTGACAGCCCTTAACATTTAAGGCTGCACTCAAGAGAGTGTGGCACCAAGGAGCTCGAGCAAATCTAGTATCAATGAGTATCAGGTACAAACTCCCTGCTGCTTGAAGTTATACCTTGGTCACATAGGAAGATGTTTGTAGATTGTTGGGAGGTCAGTCACATCAGCTCCAGGACATCTCTGCATGAGTTCCTTAGTGTACTGTCCTGGGCCCAACCATCTTCAACTGCTTCAACAATGACCTTCCCTCCATCATAAGGTCAGAAGTAGGGATGTTCACCGATGATTGCACAATGTTACACACCATTCACAACTCCTTAGATACTGAAGCAGTCCATATTCAAATTTCACATCAGGACAATATCCAGGCTTTGGCTGACAAATGGCAAGTAACAATCACGCCACACAAACTCCAGGCAATGACCATCTCCAAGTCAGAGACAATTTAATCACTGTTCCTTAACATTTAATGGTATTTTTCCATCACGGAATCCCCTACTGTCAATATTGTGGGGTTAACATTGACCAGAAACTCAACTGGATTCACTTTATAAGTACAGTAGCTATGAGAATATGTCAAAGGCTAGGAATACTGTGGTAAGTAACTTATCTCCTGACCCCCTAAAGCCTAGCCACCATCTACAAGTCACAAGTCAGGAGCATGATGGAATACTCCCCACTTGCCTGGATGCAGCTTGAACAACACAAGAACCTTGATACATCCGGCACAAAGCAGACCACTTGACTGGAATCACACCCCTAAACATCCATTCACTTCACTATTAACACTCAGTAGCAGCAGTGTGTACCATCTACATGACGCATTGCTGAAATTCACCCAAAAACATCAGGGTATTACCCTGAGAAATGAACCAGTACATGAATGACATCTCATTTGTGGAAGCAAGCGCATTACCTTACATTTTCTTTGTTTATTGATTTCTTTCCACAAACGTGAGGACTCAGTATATAAGTACTGGTAGCTTCCCATTCACACAAGCATGCTACACTGCAAGCTCAACTGACAATTCTAAAATTGGCTGTCAGTAAAGATTTTTGCACACTCAGGATTATCCAACAAATCCTAACCAATCGCAGAATCAAATCTATTAGCAGAAGCAGATTCAGAATCACACTGTTCCAAGTTCTGTAAGTGAGGGCTAATTGGCTGTTTTCCAAAATGCCAGTTATTCCCAGAGGTTCACACAGTTTGGTATTGTGTGTCAGTCTTTGGCACATATAGGTTGCATGTCTCTTATCACACTGGCATGCAATTTGCTCAGAAATGGGTCTTTGATTGAATTTCGTGTAACCTCCTAACTCTTGAATCTATCCAAAATGTATATATTAGTTTACCAATTTAAATCTGCAACAGTGTATAAGAATTTCCTTACTGTGTTCCACCCTACACTCAATTCAAAGGGAACATTCAAATGCACTCTCTTTCCTCGGTGTTGTAGTTAATAAATCAGCCAGAGGATTTTCTAATTCTGTTAACCGCAAACCCACATTTACTGATCATTGAGATTCCTACATTTCCACGCACTATAAAATTGGCCTCATCACTAGCTTTATAAAATGGGTCAAAGCAAACAATGTTGAAATTGGGTGCAAAGCTATCCTATTAAATAATGGCTACGCTGATCAAATCTTGCTATTATGCAAACTCATGAAAGACTCTACGAGAGTCAGTCTTGGACATGAAAAATACTCAGTGGACTTCAGAAACCATGGAAGGGCAAGGTACCTCAAAAGACTGAGCAATATAGGAGGCAAGTTGTTACATGCTGCTACTATGCAGTCGCAATATAAATAGTGTTCACCACTAACATGATACTCCTGTTCAACAGAAAAAAAGACAATATGCTGATCAGACAAATGAATAATGCAATGTATGGGACAATATGATGGCTCATTAGTTAGCACTACTGCCTCAGAGCCAGGGATCCAGGCTCAATTCCACACTCGGGTGACTGTGTGTGGAGTTTGCATCTTCCCCCTGTGTCTACGTGGGTTTCTTCCAGTGCATTCCAGTTTCCTCCCACAATCCAAAGATGTGCAGTTTACGTGGACTGGATGTGCAGGGAAAATGCAGCTTTACAGGAAAAGGGTGGGGCTGGGTGGGGCTGGGCTCTTCAGAGGGTCAGTGTGGACTCAATGGGCTGAATGGCCTGCTTCCACACCTTAGGGATTCTATGATTTCAATGCCAGCGTGATGTCAGCTTGCAGGCTCCCAAAGACTACTGCAACGTTCAAACGAAGTCTAACTGTTAAATGTCGATCAGCATTAGTGGGTGTACAGTCCATGATAATACCTCTACCAGAGTCTACTTGCTTACCAACTTTCCTCTCAGGCACCATAAATGTCAGTGTTCCCCTTGCATTTACTCTCTTGCAAAATGTCCTAGTGCAAAACATAAGTGGTCTTCTTTCCAGCAATACTCAACTTTTGCATTACCAAACAGATATCGGTATTATTTCTTTTGCACTTGCAATATAAACATAATAAATTTTGTAAAAATAGTGAAAACACATTTGTATCTAGAATACAAATGTAATTCAGATTAATAACTGAGTCTGTAACTATATCTGAGCAGGATAATACACTATCAAATTAGTTACAATATAGACGGAGTTTGAGAACCAATGACTCTTGTGGTGCAGTAGTGCCCCTGAGTCAGGAGGCCTGCTCCAAAGGTGTATCAGAATATCTGACCAGGTTGGTTAGAAAATATTTCTAATTGTAATATTTTACAACTAAAATTAATTTAGTCAAAACGAACCTCAAATTCTTATATGCCAGTCTTTTGGTTCTTTATGCACCCATGTGACCTATATGCATATTGTCTAGCATGACTTATCATAGCGCTTGTGGAATTATCACGTTTGCCGTTAAAAATTGTATTCCTGGAGAGATCGGTTAGCCTCAGAATGGCCAGAAGGAAAGCACTTGTTCGGGAATCTGGTTAAGCATTTTGGCCACCTGATAATGATGATCTGTTTGAGCTGTTGCACCTGGTCATCATCCAACTGTGCTTGCTGAATCTCCTCTGCTTCCCTCTGATGAAAATGTATGATATCGACATTAAGACTATCATCCAGTTCAGATTCAATAATATCCAAATGTTGGTGAAAAAAAATCTTAGATCTTAATGAGATTCAGCTGAGAGCAACGAAATTGGTCATTTGGGAACTGATTTGCATCGTACTTCAAAATAGTAGCCCTGGATCTTCACAAGCAGTTACTTGATTTGAGGAGGTGCATGTGGTCAGTATGAACAATAAAACAGGGGGTTTATGGCACAGAGGTGGCCAGAGTCCAGGCTCACCTGCCATGGGGGAGTTTCATAACCTCTCTATACAAATAGTCTTTTTTTTGTTTGGACAATGTAATGCTTGCCTAATCGGGACGCATGAAACTACTGTTGCAAGAACTACAGCAAGTTTCTCTTTCAGTGTTGGAGTAGTTTGTTGAGCTACGCTAAGAACCTCAGAACCAAACTCAATGGACATGTTATCCTGTAATCATGTGCTGAAGTATTTCTTCAATATCTTTATCTATCTGCAAAATGGTAAATTTGGAGGAATAATAATATCGAACAAAACACTGACTGACTGATTAAACATTATTGAAAGATACCAGTGATTGTCTTGCCATTTGTATTGTATCTCTTTGCAGGGAAGATGTCAAAGATAGGTAGATTTTGGTCACACAAATTTTAGGATAGAAAGTTGAAGAAACCAAGGCACACTTGTAAGTCATCTTTTTTTCTGATGGCATTATTTACATGCCTTCTGTTTTGGCAGGGTCATGTCTAATACTGGTGGGCGGCACGGTGGCACAGTGGTTAGCACTGCTGCCTCGCAGCGCCAGAGACCCGGGTTCAATTCCCGCCTCAGGCGACTGACTGTGTGGAGTTTGCACATTCTCCCCGTGTCTGCGTGGGTTTCCTCCGGGTGCTCCGGTTTCCTCCCACACTCCAAAGATGTGCAAATCAGGTGAATTGGCCATGCTAAATTGCCCGTAGTGTTAGGTAGGGGTAAATGTAGGGGTATGGGTGGGTTACGCTTCGGCGGGTCGGTGTGGACTTGTTGGGCCGAAGGGCCTGTTTCCACACTGTAAGTAATCTAATCTAATCTAAAAAAAATGTAGATTGATCCGAAGAAATTGACTTGGCTCATGTTGATTTAAATGCATACTGTCAAAAACAAAACCAAGTTCCCTGCTCATGTGCAGTTCTTCCAAGAACTGCAATGTCATTACAACGCAGAGACAGAGACAATCCGATCGAATGATACAATCCATGTGCTGTTGGAATTAGTTGATGGATAAGCCAAACTGTGACCTGAGGAAACAACACTCACTGAAAGTAGTTCTGAAATCCATCAATTCCCCTGATTCTGGGGAAAGATAAATACATCAGTATTCATTCTTGGCATGGAACGTGAAAAAATGCTGAAAATTTGGAATTAAGCTTTTCCAGGGTAGAAATCTTGTGTGGGCATCTCTTTTGTGCATTATTCAGTCGCCCTGGTTGTAAAATATTGTGGATGGTATTCTTTTGTACCATAAGCCCTTTCTAGTTTGCGCTTGTCTTGAATGTGAATGCTACACTTACAAGGAGAGGCAATGTTGATTAGGGCATCATCTTTCAGGTGTAACACTACATCTGCTTTAAATTTTCCAACAGCACCAAATCTACTTAAAAGTTAGTCAGGTCCGATTATGGATAGGCTTGATATTACGGCATGTTGGTGTAGCAATTGATTGGGTTTGCTACCTCAGATCATAATATTACGGATGACAGACTAGTCAGTGATATCCACACCTGATTAACTATCAAATATTTATATGTGGAAGCGATCAAACTGATAGACCAATAATAGCTGAACCGACTATTCACTTGTGTCAATGGTTTCATATGTTCTGAGGAACTATTGTTGACATTTAAGATAGACAAATACCAATGCATGCAATAGAATATCGAACAGGACAGCACAGGAACAGGCCATTCACCCCACCATGTCGGTGCAGACTACAATGTCATTTTAAACTAATCTCTTGTATCTGGATGTGGTCCATAACCCTCCATTCACTGTCTGCTCATGTGCCTGTCTAAATGCCTCTTAAATGTTGCTATCGTATCTGCTCCTACACTGGCAGCACATTCGAAGTACCTAGCACCATCTGTGTTAAAAACCTTCCTTGCACATCTCATTTAAACTTTCCTCCTCTCACTTTAAAGCTATATTCCTTAGTATTTGACATATCCACCCTGGGAGAAGGGCGCTGACTATTCACCCCCTCCAAGCATCTCATTTCATATACTTCTATCAGGTCACTCCGCAACCTCCAAAGCTTTGGTGAAAACAATCCAAGTTTGTCCAACCTCTCCTAAAAATTATTACAATCTAATCCAGGCAACATCTTGGTTACATTCTTTGCATTCTCTCTGAAGTGCCCATATCCTTCCAATATGCGGTGACCAGAACTACGTACAAAACTCCAAACGTGGCCTAACTAAGTTCGAAACAGCTGCAATGTGATTTGCCAACTTTTACACTTAACGCCCCAACAATGAAGAGAGGCATATCACATACCTTCTTTACCAGCTTATCAACCTGTGTTGCCTCTTTCAGGGAGCGATGGACTTGCAACCCAAGATCCTTCTGTATATCAATGCTCCGAAGGATCCTGCCATTTACTGTATACTTTCTTCTTGCATTTGACCTCCCAAAATGCATCAATTCACACTTGACCAGATTAAACTCCATCTGCCATTTCTCCACCCAACTTTCTAGCTGATCTATACCCTGTTCTATCCTTGACAACCTTCCTCCCTGTATGTCTGGTGCCTCACCAGTTGGAAGTAGTTAGCTTATCATGTGTGGACTGCACCACATTGTGCCAGTTTCCTGATTACATTGTGAGTCAGGTATGTAAAGGGATGATTTTGCATTTGCGCCTTTGTCAGTGGTGACATAAAATGCGCGCTGTCCATTCCTTGCGGATGTATTACTTGGATGGAGGCAATGACGTCCGATTTTTTTTTTAAACTACTTCCACACAGTGTGTCAAATTGACCACATGTACTGTCTGGGGTTTGTAAGCTGTAGCATTAGAGATGCTTTTTGTGCTTCATTGACATGCTTGCATGCCTTGAATAGAACAATGTAATATGTCCTACATGATGGCTCCACAGCAGTATAAACAGGAAAGTCAACTAAAGAATATGTTGTTGTAATTTGCTTTAGCTGAACAATTGGACATTTCAGTCCAGTGTTCTCTTATAGAGAAGATGGCTTGCATAGGCAAAAAAAAACTGGACACTGTTTGGTGGGTGAGACAAGCCACATTTTATACAGGATTTGGATGTTTTACTGACCCGGTTAACAGCTGTAATAGGCAAAAGTGGGTACTGCAGATGCTGGAGATTAGAGTCAAAATTAGAGTAGTGCTGGAAAAGCACAGCAGGTCAGGCAGCATCTGAGGAGCAGGAAAATCGACGTTTCGGGCAAAAGCCTTTCATCAGAAATGACCTGCCTGACCTGCTGCGCTTTTCAAGCACTACTCTCATCTTGACACTAACAGGTGTAATAGTTGGTGCAGAGTCAAGCACCAGAAAATGCAGCTGCTCTGAAACAATGGTTTCAAACTTGGTTTCTAACAGTGCTTTCATGGTTTGTCATTTGATTTTTTCTGAAGGAATTCATAGGTGCAGCTCAAAGCTCTGTTTAATTTTAGATCAGATCAGTCATGATCTTATTGAGTGGTGGAGCAGCCTGAAAGGGTCAAGTGACTTAATCTTATTCCTTATTCAGATGTTACCCAAAGATCACTGCTAGAAAGGAGCTGTCTTGCACCAGTTAGGAAACTCCTTGTGGTCTGGCATTAAGCCCAAATGCTAATCTGCTGCTAAGATTCAATGCTGGATGAACAAAGGGATCGTGGCCTCCCATTTTATTTAATGAAAAAGCGTACTCTCAAATGTTTACCCTCTGCGGAGGTTACTGCACTCCAGGTTGGAGAATTTTGGTTCTAGACAGTTGGTTATAAACTTCAGGCCTTAACTCTGACAGATGATTATTGGTTAGGAAAAGATCATCATAAATGCTACTGCTGTTATCATCGTTAAGCACTAGCAAACTGCCACCATGATGTTTTTCTGGGAAAACACCCACTGCCATATGCCATGAGTGTTCCTATATTAAATATGCCACAAAGACTGGTTACTTGTTGAGACATCTGTTGAGAGAGAAAGAGTTAGTGTTTTGAGTCCAATAACACTAAGAAATCAGGTTCGTTCTCCCCACAGACGTAGCCAGACCTGCTGAGTTTCCACAGCATTTTCTGTGATTGTTTAAACTTCCAGCATCTCCAATATTTTGCTTTCTCTTGTCGAGGCAGACATCTTCAAGTCTGACAACAACACTAACTACTTACGCTGCTATAAGATCTCAGACTTGCACAATCTGGACTCTGTGTTTACTAACTACATAGAACAAGGCAATAGATTAACTTAGTTGGCTGGTTTGCAGGAGAGTGATGCCAACAGCATGGGTTCAATTCTCACACCAGCTGAGGTTACCATGAATGACTCTCCTCCTTGACTTTTTCTCTCTCCTGAGACATATGACCTTTAGGTTAAACCACTACTAGTTGGCTCTTTCTAATGAGAGAGGAGCTCTATGGTCCTCTGGGATTATGGTGATCTGACCTTTACATAGAACACAGATACAGTGACAGCAAGCAGACTATTACTATTATCACTGCTACTGAAAGTAAGGCCACATGTCATAATGCCATCTGTCTTAAAAGTACATTGTCTGTTTGGTCTGGGTCTGTGCAATAGCACAACATTGGTAGGCCACCAGATTCTGTGTTGGGACTTCAGATATTCACTATGTATTCTTGAATTCAATGATGGGATAAAGAGACACACGTTCAAGTTTGCTAATGACATAAAACTCCATGGTTTGAAAAACAGTGTCTCAACATTTCATTCAGATGTATCTTTGCTGCAGTTGCTTTTCACCATCCTTTCTCCATCTTATTCTATACCTTTACAATTCTACAGTACTCAAACTCTATTCCCAACTCCTTAAATGAAGAAACAATCCATCCCAGCCTACATGTGAACCAGAATGAGATTCAAGCTTAGGTTAGCAGTTATACATTAATTATGTGCCAGATAATGACCACCTCCTCCTGATCGTCAAGGTCCTATTACAGCCTAGTTTACTCTTAGGGAAGTGAGGGAGTCAATGTTGGAGGTTTATGGTTGATTGGAGAACGAACTGAAGGAGCCATATCAGTAATATTGTTACAAGAAACTGATTTCTCTGCAAATGACTACTCAAAGCCTTTCCATCATCTACAAGGTTTAATTCATCTATCGCTGGAATACTCGCCATTCACCTGGACTAGTAAAACTGCACCAACATTCAAGAAGCTTGACACAATTGTCAAGGACATGGGGGAATGTAGGTGAATTGAATTTATGATTGCTTTCCCCCTAAAGCCAAAGTCAGCAATAGGTTTTATAGTTTATTCCTTTATCTTTTTACTCCTACCCCTTACTGAAGTAGGTTAAAAGGGAGTCCATCAAAACCTTGGCATTCAGATTCAATTTTCTACACTAAATCCACAGTAATCTTCTTTGGGATAAAATCAAAGATTGTATTTACCAACAAAACAATATGTGAGGAATTGATTCGCTACTTCATCCATACTCAACACAGAGTATGACATGACAGAGAGAGCAGTTATAAATTATAATTTTTAGTAAACCCAGAGATATTAAAAAGTCAGTTTGCAAAAGTCACAATTTCTGGTAATCACTGTCCAAAAAACGTTTCCTCAGTGAAATGGTCCCAGCAGTATCTCTTCCCCCCCCCCCCCCCCCCTTTATTGGGGGTGTTTCCTCTTTTCCAGCAGGAACTTAAAGACAATAATGTAGGGTCAGAAGCAGACTGCCAACTCAACCTGGGGTCCTGCTCACCCTCTGGAGGTCAAATAGCAAATAGCTTCGAATCCCAGAATTGAATATTTAAGATTCAAAAGTTCTCATTTTAGTCATGTGACAAGGATTGGCATTTGAGGTGTTGATGGCCCACCACAGTTGGCTAATTGGAAGATTGTTAACCAATTGCATAGCTTTACCTTTCCCATTAAAGTTTCCATTGAGAGGAGCCAAGATAACTGCAAATGCATGAATGTTCATTTTAGTGAAATAAGTCTTGGCGTTTTCCTTTGTCAAGAGCTAGTTGACAGCTCATCTTCAAGTCCTTTGTGTCAGCTTCAGTTGAATGTCTACACACTGCAAGGGGTTCAGAAACTTCTCAAAAACCCAATCATGAGATCAATCTTTTATGAGTCCAGCAAGATTGTCTAGTTTTAAAAGGAAACAGATTTTAAACCCCAAAAAAAGTAAGAGTTTTCTTTAGGATTTGTCTTCATGCTCCCTGACTGTGATACCATCTAAGACAAAGCTGCTCACTTGATCAGCACCACTGCCACTGAACTCTAATTACACAGCTCCACACACTGTAGCTGCGAGTGTGGACACATGTAGGTTTGCCAACAAATTTCATGCAAAATTAATTTTGATGAGACATGACTGAAAGAAACATTTTTTAAAATATTTAATTCACCTTGTACACAATAGCAAATACAACTGTAGTACTGCATTTCTCATCTCACAAAGCACAACAGGATCAGACCATGTGAAATTTGCACTTCATTCAAGGAGGATGGGGATTCAACCTTTACTACAATTAAAAATGATATGAGTTATTATACATTATGAGGTGCTAATAAATTCATTTATCGCTGGAATACTCACCATTCGCTTGGTAAAACTGCACTAAACATTCAACAAGACTGACACAATTGTCAAGGACATGGGAGAATGTGGATGAATTAAATTTATATTACTTTCCCCCTAAAGCCCAAGTTCTTTAGGTTTACATCAAACTCTAATTGGTTTGCAATGTGACTTTTCTTTCTTCATTTTTTCCTGAGTAATTCATGCAGGACGTCATCTCAGGAGAGTACTGTATATGGTTGAGGGCAGAGTTTGTGTTTGGGTAATTTACTTGAATTGCATTGAGCTTTTTAAAGCTCATTCACAGATGGAGGCACAACCCAAGGACAATAAAGGAATGGCAATATAATTCCAAGTCAAGAGGAGATGGGTCTTGGAAGGGGACGTGCCCCAATGCATCTGCAGCTTTTTTAGACTCTACCTGTTGGAGGTCACCAATTTGGAAGCTGCTGAAGACAATCTCTGTAAATAGCACACATGGCAGTCAAATGGTGGACAGAATAAATATTTATGGTGGTAGATCGCCTTGAGAAGTGATGGCATCATGGTCATTTCACTAGATTAGTGAATCAAAAGACCCTGGTTTATGATATGTTTATATCTGTACGGCACCTGTTAGAATTTAAATTTATAGTTTGTCTTAGTAATGGTAACTATAAAACCATTGCCAGTGGCATTAAAAACTCATATGGACCACTTGGCTTGCCCTTTAGGGAAGGAAATCTGCTATCCTTACTTTCTGACCTACATATGACTCCAGACCTGAAGCAACGCAGTTGCCTCTTTACTGTCCTCATTAGAGATGGACACAAATGGTCACCTACAACCAACAGCTCCATCTCATGAAAGAATTTTTAATAAATGCAATTGCTTCGTCCTGGACTAGTCTTGAAGGGGTCATGCTGGACTCAAACCATTAATCTCCACAGATGCTGTCAGACTTGCTGAGTTTATGCAGCATTCTGAGTTTGCTTCAGATTTCCAGCATCTGCAGTATTTTACTTTAACTCTTCCTGGACTATGATGAGCTTCTCAAGTGTTAATGGAGATGCATTCATCTAGGCAAATGGAGAACTTTCTAGCAGCAGCCTGACTTGAGTCCTGAAGTTGATGGAAAAGCTTTGGGGAGTCACTTACCATAAGACTAAAATATTCTCTCTCTTCCCATGCATTTTATGCGCTTTGTATTTATTGCTTTTGTAATACAAAATAAATGCGTTTCTATCCCATTTTTCCACTTACAGTCTGCAACCAAATGGCTAGAGCTTTGATGCCAGCTGGTGCCACTATAAACATGCGATGAGGAGCAGCCAACAACACCAATTCTGGGCTGTATCAGTAACAAACGTAAGGATATGGATGCAAATGAATAAAATTCAAACAAAACAATCAAAAGTGAATATCTCAGACATTTTGCAACACTACAACTAGCCAGCTTTGTTTTTTTCTTTGACAATAGTAGGAAATACTAAAAATAGGAACGACAAAGGATCCGACTCAAATACTTCTCTTTTAATCTTGGTAACCCACTGCGCACTTCCTGCAACTTACATCAGATTTTAAGCATTCGTTTTGTTTGTACAGCATTCCCATTAAGCTAGCAATTTTCCTAAAATTTTACACTTTAAAATCTTGCATATTCACATCTACAGCATAAACTGCAATTCTTAAATATTATACGCGATGAGAAAAAAAACTATGTATACTATACTAATAGTAATGTTTATAGTGTGGCTATCCAAATGCTTTTTGCAATACATATTGTGTAATGCTTCTGAATTATTCTTGATCATATTCATCTTCACTCTGGTCCAGATACATTTAAAAAGGTATATTTATTCCACCACACCAGATTGGATCAATTTGCTCACATGACATCTTGCTTCTCAAAGGCAGAAATAAAAAAAGATGCTTCCCTTTAGAGATTGTCCTCAAGTCACATGGGATATGATATGAATCTCCCACATGCTTCCAGCCCCACAGGAACTTGCCATCTAGATTTCCCATCAAAGCCATGCCTGCAACTGTTCATACCTGCACAGTGTACCCTTCCCCAGGACATCACTAGCTCAAAGAAACATCAGGCATCTTGGAATAGGGGCAGGCCGGAGGAGAGATAGAGCCAGGCGTCCAGGTAGTGTTGGGTGGGACACTGGAGGTGGGGAGGAGAAAAGATTGACAGAAAAGGGAAGCAGCCCAGCATAGTTGAGAGAAGAGATGGGGAGCTGAATTGAAAGAGACAGTAGCATTCCCAGTTGTGCAAAAGAATATAGGAAATAGGAGGAGCAGATCATATTGCACTTCGAGCTCACTCTGCCATTCAATTCCTCTGCCATTCAATGATGCTGGGCTCCAACATCACTTTCTCTATGCTCCCCATATCCCTCAATTCTCTGAGACACCAAAAGTTTGTCTATCCCAGTCTTAAAGATATTCAATGATGGAGCATCCACCAATCTCTGGGATATAAAATCCAAAGATCACAATGTTTTTGAGTGAAGAAATTTCTCATCTCAGACTTAAGTGATCAGTGTCTATCCAGTGAAGTTTCAGTTCCTTTGAAATCATGTATATTGCAATGAGATTGCCTCGTATTCTTCTGGGCTTCACAAGATATAGTCTCTCATTGTAGGAAAACCCTCATCCCAGGGACCAATCTAGTGAACTTTCACTGTATTACTTCCCATGCAAGCATGACCTTCTTTAAATATGGAAATCAAAACTACACACAGTTGTGGTCTCACCAAAGCTTGGTATGGTTGCAGAAAGTCTTGATTATTCTTGGACTCCAGTCCTCTTGCAACAAAGCGAACATCTATTTGCATTGTGCATTTCTATTCTTGCAACCAAACCGAATCATTTTATATTTACGCACACTACATTCCACCTACCAGTTTTTGTCCACTTACTTAATTTGTCTGTGATCCTTTGTAGCCCTGTTGTGCCTTGGTCCCAGCTTCCACTCCCACCTAACTTGTCTTCTCAGTATACGTTACTTGCTGACTCTTCATTTAAGACATTAATATAGACTGAAAATAGCTGACATCCATGTATATACATGTAAATATCAATCATTTTTGCACTCCACCAGTTTTGAGAGGCAATTAGCCAAATCATCAAAAATGCTAACAGATTTACCTAAATCAACTGCTTTTTTTGTAAAACCATGCTAACTAAGTCTGGTCCAATGTTTATTTTTTGAGTGTGAGCCAAGACTTCCATAATAACAGATTTTAGCATTTTCTCATAACCGATATCAGGTAATTGGCCTGCAAACCCTTGCTTTCTCTTTCTCTTCTTTCTTAAGTAGCATATGACATTTGCCAACTTCCAACCTGTTTGGGCCATTCCAGAATTTAGGGAATTTTGAAAAATCACAACTTGCACACCCACCATCTCTGCACCTCTTTTAGAACCCAAGAATGTTGACCATTAGATCCTGAGGATTCATTAGCTTTTAGTTCCTTAATTTTCTCAAGTACCATTGTTTTCCAATTAATACTAATTACCTAATTTCCTTACTTCGCAGCCTTTAGTTTACTCTCTATTTCTCGCTATTGTCTTCTATGCTGAAAACAGGTGTATCATACATATTTAGTGTGCCTGCAATTTCTTCATTCCCCAAGACTTTTTTTTTCTCATTTCTGCTTCTGAAGGAACAACATCCCTTGAGAATACATTTTTCCTTTTCGGATATTTGTGAAACTTCCATCCTGCCAATCATTATAAACAGCACAATTTCTGACATAAGCAGCAAGTTCCACCCAGTTGAGGTTAATTTCAACCACAGACTAAAAAGGAAAAATATTTGGCTAGTCAGGAAATGTTGAGTTACTGCTAGTGAGCATAATTTTCAATCACCTGCAGAACTGGTATAATAAATAACTATGGCATAGACATGAATGGCATACGCATTTATACATGTAAATTATCGAAGCAACATTACATCTAACTTTTCTTTTTCAGATGCTCGCTAATCAGCTTTGAATTTTCAGTACTATGAAACTTCTAACAGTTTTGTTTTGCTTTTAATCTGTAATATCAAAACTCAATATTGAAGGTATACCATCAACATGAATCAGTTGATATTTAACGGATTTACGTCCGATGTAGATATTATATTCCACATTATAAATTAAAATTTTAAAATACAACAATGCTTTGCTCTTTACCCCATTTTGAAGTCAAGTTGAGCATATGTTTAATGATAACATTATTCATCTATTATTTTGCAATTGTGCAATATAATAGGAATAGCACAGAGCAATTGCAGTTACTGTGTATTTATAGATACAAGGTAAAAACAATGATTGCAGATGCTGGAAACCAGATTCTGGATAAGTGGTGCTGGAAGAGCACAGCAGTTCAGGCAGCATCCAAGGAGCAGCGAAATCGATGTTTCGGGCAAAAGCCCTTCATCAGGAATAAGGGCAGAGAGCCTGAAGCGTGGAGAGATAAGCTAGTCCATTCAATTCAACAACTCTAACGTTGGCACTTGTACCTCATACAAGTCTCTGCTGCCTATATTTGACTCTTTCCAATGTGCCATCCTCCTTCAAAACTTTAAGATTCTCCTTAAATGTGGTACTCTGTTTTTATTACTCCACTTGAGACCAAGTTGCACATTCTCACCAATCTCTATGTAAAGATGTCAAGCCTAATTTCTTCATTTCACCTGATTGTGACCATCTTATAATTGTTACTTTGTTGTGGACTTACCCATGTGTTGAAACTCTCCCAGACCCAGTGTACTAAACTCCTTTGTAGATCTGAAAGTCTTCTTCAGGACTCTTCTTAGTCTTCTCTTTCCAAAAACAAAGTGCCCCAAATTCCTCAATCTTTCCCAATAGTGCATTCTCCCAATTCTTCCATCATTGTAAATGCTTTTTGAACAAGTATCGTTTTTGTAGGATCAAATTGAATCACACAGCACCCTAAGTGAGGATTAGTTACGGACATGCAAATTTGCTGAGCAGGTGAAAAACCAACATGTCTATTGAGGTCATTCTATTTAACCACAACTAACCAATACTTTCTAGTACATTTATCCAATTATCAAATTATCGTATTAAAACCTGGGAAAAGAATGGAAGACAGGGATAGTCTGAGGAAAAGAAAATTTGGTAAAGTTCTCTCTAATCCTATATCTACCACTACTTTGGCTATCCAATCAAGCCTTCCTTTTAAAAAACAAGTTTATGAGATGTGGACATTTCTGGCTACACCAGCATTTGCTACCTTTCTCTAAATTTGTGCGAGAAGCTACCTTTTGGCAGTGCTGCAATCTATCTGGTCTAGGTAAACACTTTGTATGATTGGATTATAGTGAAGGAGTGACAAACAATAATATAATTCCAAGACATCAGGATGGCTTTTGGCCTAGAGTGGGACTTGTCATTGGTAACATTTGTACACACCTGCTGCCTTTGTCGTTCTAGGTGGTTGAGGATGTAAACTTGGGAGGAGTCTTGTTGAGTTTCTGTAGTATATATTGTGGAGCTTGCAGATGTTAGAGGGAGTGACTATTTAAAGTGCAGATAGCTATCAAACAGTTTGCTTTGCTCTAAATGGTGCTGACCTTTTTTGAGTTATTTTTTTTTTAGATTAGATTAGATTAGATTACTTACAGTGTGGAAACAGGCCCTTCGGCCCAACAAGTCCACACCGACCTGCCGAAGCGCAACCCACCCATACCCCTACATTTACCCCTTTAACCTAACACTACGGGCAATTTAGCATGGCCAATTCACCTGACCCGCACATTTTTTGGATTGTGGGAGGAAACCGGAGCACCCGGAGGAAACCCACGCAGACACGGGGAGAACGTGCAAACTCCATACAGTCAGTCGCCTGAGTCGGGAATTGAACCCGGGTCTCTGGCGCTGTGAGGCAGCAGTGCTAACCACTGTGCCGCCCACGGCACGGTGTGACACTTGCTCAGCTAAGTGGGGAGTACTCTATGACACTTTTGACTTGTTCCTTGAGATGATGGACAGGCTACGAGAAGTCAAGAGGTGAGTTATTCACCACCGAATTCCCTGCCTCTGACCTGCTCTTGCTGCAACAAACATGAATTCAATGACAGTAACAATATTAAACACCAAGAAACAGAAAAAAAATACTCTAACTTATCATTATCCTTGTGTAGCTTACATGCATTCAGGTATTCCCATACTTATCTATTTCAAATAACCTCTCATGGAGAGCATAATTTAACAATTATGTAGATCTGTACAAACATCACACAAGTAACTTTTCATTTCTGTGTAGAATCAACACCGGTTTTTAAAGTTATCTGAAAAACAATAGGCCTTTATTTCATCCTCAAGGCTTGATCTTGATTTTTCTTTCAAACTCAGTATTATTCATCATTGGAGAGGACAAAAACTGATGCAGTATTCTAAAAGCAGCCTAACAGGGTCTTGTATAAGGATACTAGGATGTGCCTTTTAATATACAATGAAAAGTTCTATTGATGCAGCTGTTTGACTTGGCTACTAATTCTCAGCAATGGTCACTAACCCTGAAAGAGTTACAAACAATAATGCCGAGATTTCTTTCTCTCTTCACTCTTTTATAATTTAGTTCTATTTAACATACAAATACTTTTGGTATAGATTATTATATAAATTTAACACATTCTTTTTTTCTGAAAATGAATCTTAATAGCCTGCATACTCTCTTTATGGACCTTATAGTGGTACATCTTGTGATTCATATGCCTGTATTCCCAAACCTCTTGATTGCTTTGTCACCTTTTTAAAGAAAAATTACTATGAAGTGGTCACCTTATTTTTAATTTAATTTGTCATCTATCTAACTGCTCTGTATGCTTCTTAATATCTTTCTATATTTTGTTGCAGTCCCTTGTATCAGTTCATCATTTGCTTCCACAAAAAATTTGGTTTCAACCGCATAGATGGTGAACATCATTGGCCTCAACATAGATCCCTATGAGACACCATTTCAAACCTTTTAACAGTAAGGGAGATTTCTGCTATCTCCACCCTATGTGTCCAGTCTGTTAAACGTTTATTCCCACTTCTGCAACCTGGCTATGGAGAATGAATTAGGACTCCTGACTGGGGAAGTGGAGGAGTCCATAAGCAATATTACTCATTGCATAATGAGAATTCTTCTCAATGTTGTTCAAATATAGAGTAGCCCACTGCTTGATTCTGGCTACTTTTATTGTAAGAAATCAGTTCCGTCAAAAACCTTATAAAAATTGAAACATTTAAACGTTTTAGTAAACTTGCTGTTTTCCCAGTATGGAGAAATAGATTTCCAAGAAGAATTGAGTCATCCAATATGTCCTGAGGTCAACCCTTAGGCTGACCTCAGTAAACAACCAGTATTGACATGAGTCTAAATATGATCCCTTCAGATTGCATCCTCTGACATTCCTGAGGCAACAGTAGGAATGCCTACTAATACAAGATTACTGTTTAACAGAGCAAGTTAGGGAAACAGAAAAGCATGCTGAATGCAGCATTTAGAATTTTAGGAGGAACAAGCTGGAATGACAAGACCATGCAATATAAAGAAAGATGAGAAAGGTTGGAAGCTAAAGCGGAGAACTATCTTATGCATGAATCTGAGAGACTGACCACACAGCTGCTAATGCTATATACCTGGAAACCAGTCACTTCCATTTCCTGATCTGAGGAATAAAACATTACATAAAGACATTGCAAGACACATGTAGAAGGTGAATGTAGGAGAGATTGTCATCAGAAAAATGACTAAAAAAAAAAGGAGAAAACATGACAACTGAAATAAATGCTGTCTTCATTAAGCCTTAAATTGGAATGACCAAAACAATGGTCTGTAAAACTCTTTGTCATAGGCTACAGAATGATTGGCACAATGACAAGTTAATTAAACCTTTTAAATTTGCTGATTAAAATCTGCAAACGGTCAACTGCAATCAATCAGAAAAGAGTGAGTTTGATAGTATTGTGCTTCTTTTTTCCAATTTTGATTAAGTTCTTTTCTCGATAGCCACAATACTGCTAACTAAAACATCTTAAGTGATAAATTCAGATGTCAGGACAGAGAAGGCTGAAACTAAAGTTTGGCCGCTTTACAAGAGAAAGAACGAGCCGACTGCCAGAATTTTTCGCCATCCCAGTTTTAAAGGCTGCTCCTCGTTTTGTTTCGATGAAAGAGTTAAAATTTTAGTCGCATGATCCAGCCAGTAAAGCACAGTGAGCCGTCGTAAAGACTGCGGATATCTGACGACAGATTTCTAATAATGCGCAGTTGGCAATGGTACTGACTGCAGATATTTGCTGGCACAGTGACAACGGTGGCACAGCCAAGCCCCATGGCAAGAAGCACTAAAAAGGCAAGGGGTAGCATTAATCGCTCAAATCTTTTGCAGCTTGCGGCACAATACCGAGCTTTGTATCGGGTGTTCCGAAATAACATACAGAATTCAAAATTAAACCTTAATATATGACTGGAACAAGTCATAATGTTTTATGCTCTGAAAGCAAACTGCATTTTACTCTCTGATACAGCCAAAACAAAAAGAGAAAATCAATGCACAAAGTAAGGTGGTGAACAACTGCTGAAATGTTTCAAGAAAAAACATCTGTGAATAATTATTTAGTCTCCATATACTCCTCTTAATGTCACTTGAAATTAATTTATCCGATTCCCTACAAAGCATCATGATGTGGTCTCGCACTCCAGGTGAGCCTGCAGAGGTTACCGCTGCTGGAGACAGCACATCCTCAGGACCAGATGACTCTTAATCTTGTACATTATGCTTAAAAACAACCATACCTTTGGGATGCTCACTCGCAATCCAAATGCTATTTTCATACAGTCTAAAATAGAGGACACTCAATGCCTCTCCGAGCTAGGATGTTGTTTCCACGAATATGAAAGCCTTGATAATTCACAATCAATGACAGTCAGTCTCTCGTGTTGAATACACGGTTATGCATTGAGTATTTTGTTTAGCGTTTATTTAAAGGAAAAGCAAAGAGAGCAATTGTAAATTGTTCAGGGATATTATGATGATATGGTGACAAAATAACAATGAAAATATTGAATAGCATCTACAATGCCCACCCATGTGACAGTTCGCCTGGTTAATAAAAACACCATCTGCTTCCTGAAACTCACCTCAGTTTCGGTATTAGTTAATAATAAGATCAAAATTAGGAACTGGGTGGCACAGTGGTTTAGAACTGATCTTTCACCTCTGGGACCAAAAAATGACATGACAGAAGTCTCCTCTGTATAGCCTCAATCTCTGTCAGAATGAACCAGTTGAACAAAGTGTTCCTAATTTTTTGCTAATCGGCAACCTGAAAGAGACCATGGGATGAATGTTGCTGGAGGTGAATGAAGTGCACTAATGTTTCATTATGAAGCATTTTTTCAACTCTGGGGAAAGATGCACATTTGCAACTGTGGAAAGGGAAAAAATTACACTGCGTATAACTGTATGATTCCTTATGTACGAGTACTTCATACTGACCATGGGTATCTGAAATATAATAAACTGCCAGCACAAACTTTTTGCATCCCAATGATTGAGTTTACTTTGTACAGCAGTCATACTTGCACATGTGATCAATACACAGGAAGTGTTTCTTAGATTTAGCAACACCATTGAGAAGACAAGAAAACCTGAAATAACTCTACATTGTCCAGTACCCTGTCACCAAGTTACCCTTTATTTACAAGTGGAAAACCCTTGACACTGATCCAGCTCACTCAGAGCCAGTGCCCAGAGTGAACAGAACCTTTCTGGTGCTCCTGTTTATTTCTGTCAGCTAAGGCATCCTGATTGGTCCAAATTAGCAGCCCGAATTCTATGAGGTCTACCTGGCTGACCTCATTACAATCACTACAGAAGCCACACCTCCTCAGAAGGATCGAGGAAAAGAGAGACAGGCTCTTTGTCTCATAGCAGGTTACTGTAGAACTACATCAATAACATTTTTGAAGGAGCACAAAGAATGAAGAATTACTCACAAAAGATGAGTCTGTGGAGATTATGAAAATTAGGATAAACATAACCTTACCCTGAAGTTCATGAAATCCCGAAAGAAAACGCCCCCAATAAAGGAATGCTCCAACTGCATCAAGCAATTTTCACTACATCAACACTTCTTTTTCTTATATAGTTCATTTTGGATTTGAAGTGCCATACATTATTTCATACAAATTCAAGTGTACTGGAGAAAATTTTCTGTTTCTGTGGCAATGGTCACTTGCACACACCTTAAATGTTAGACTAAAATGAGATTGCCATATAAAATAGATTATTGTGTAGCCAAATTTAGAGTAGACTTTTCTCTATTATCAGCTATCAAGGTGCACCTATTCCTAACTTGAAATGTTAAGCCCCATTTAATTTGTATGATATTTTAATCATCACTAACAACACGTCTCACGACCTCTCTGAGTCCTTTCCTAATCAGCAATAAGTTAGGGTCAGTGTGATGTTAGAGAACAGACCCGATAGAGATGCATAGGATTATTAGGTGCATAGATAGGGTGGATAGGAAGACACTTTTTCCATTAGTAGATGGGTCAAATAACCTGGAGGCATAGATTTAAGATAAGCAGAAGGTGGTTATGAGGAGAGTCAAGAAGAAACGCTTCCCACTCAGGGGATGCAAGGGTCTGAAACTCATTGCCTAAAAGGGTGTTAAGTTAGAAACTCATAACATTTCAGCAGTATTTAGATATTCACTCATGTTACCTCTAGGGCTATGGGCCAAGGGCTGGAAAATGGGACAAGTGTAGTCAGATCTTTTGTACCTGATGTGAACGTCATGGAACAAATGGTCTTCTTCTGTGCTGTAATCGTCTACAAGTCCATTTCCACACAGAACTGGTTCGAAGTTACCCAAACGCAATTCTTAAAGCACCCATGCACCTCATGGAAAACCCAGGGTCTAACAATAGCATTGCATTTTGATATGAATTGGAGTATTTGCACTTTTTTCCCCTGCCTTGTATAAATGGTTTGGACTCCAACAAATGGTTTGGAGGTTTGCTAATGAAAGAGAACTTTGTTTTGCACTTCTAAGACATATTCGGTACTGTGTTTGGCAATGATGGAAATTATAATGATGCTAAAAAAAAATGATAATTTCACCCCCAAGAAAAATATCAAGCTGAACAAAACAATAATTAATCTGTATATGCATTTTGCACCTGTTCACCATGGCAAGCAACAAAACACAATTTTACTGATGTAGATTATTACATGTCATGCGACTGAGCCATGAGCAGAGATTGTACCTCAGTATAGCATTTAGAAGTGGTCAGAAGAACTGAACTAATAAAATCATGAATTATTTATGGAAACTAAGCAACTAGTCTGTCAAACAAATGAACAAAGTGTAAACTACTACAAGCTGAGGCAAAACTTGAATCAATCCACAGGTGAGCTCTGATCATATGTAGTATTTTTGCAGTGTAAATTACACTGTGCTAATTCTATGCCTACACTCAATGAAGAATCCCAGTAAGGTGTTTTTTGCATTCGATATTTGTTTTCTACATTCAACATTGCAACTTTAAAGAGGAATTTCACTAATTCAAAGTGCTTAGAGACATTATGAGATTGTGAAAGACACTATCTAAATTGACGCTACTGTTAATAACTTTCCAAGACATATGGAAGACAAAAGTCGGTCTTCCTAAGTGCAGTCATCCGACCTTAAACTTTTATGAATGGAAGTGAGATCAAAGATGTGGCCCAACTTCATAACTTCAAGAACTCACCCAGAATAAACACAATATGTGGGAAGTTCATTAAATACCACTTAATGTACAGAGCTCTGGAGATGATGACAATTATGCACCAAATTAATGTTTTGCTTTTTGTACATGGTGATCATCAACATTTTAAAGAGACACCTCATTATGTCATTTTTTGATTATGATTTCCACTAACATTGTTCTCAAAATCCTTCAACTTACAGTTACTGATTCTAACTCTAAAACGAATATACATTACATGCTACTCCAGTTATCCTCATTTGATACAAAAAACTTTTTTTAGTAAGTGCATATGTTGCATCACATGAAGTACCAAACACAGTTTCAATAGATGTCCTTACCATGAGTAGGAAAGCCTGGCTGTCCACTGCAACTACACACCTCAAGCACTGCAGCTCTACCTTCAGCCTTAGGTGGCATGAATAAAACAATACCAGGAAGTACAATCTCTGGTGAATTCTCTCAAGCAACTTGCAATTTGAACAGACTGAAGGGCATGCATGTCAAACTCCATGTTGTCAAGTCCGTTAGTCCAATTGTTTATGATCACTCCAAAGTACAGCTTCATCAACAAGACGATAAAGCAAAGCTTAAAATCAGTGAAAAGATAATGGTGTAGTTGAAAATGCAGACATTCTGATAATCTGTCTTCACAAAGCAGAGAGAGTTATCACATCCCAAGAAAGTCTATACAAACTACAATGCAAGTGTCACAAGCAACATGTCGAAAGGTCTTACCACTCCAGCCTAATTGAACATTGCCCCGTTTTAGGACCAATTTAGTTGTATGTCTTACAGAGCCACTGAGAGCGTGAATAACCAGACTATAGCAGCTTCAAGTGGGAAGATGAGCATGACCACACCCTGCTTTTGATCATTGCTTAATTATTTAGTCATGTTGATAGCATCATTTAATATTAATATGCCAATAGGGATTTATATTAATGCCCAGTCCTGTAATCTAAAATACTATCTTTGTGAAAAAAAGATCAAGTTGGCACAACTAGTATTATCGTCTATACCAGCTGTTTGCTCAATTCCACAGAGCAAAAGTACAGCCAGACCGAGTGTGAAGCATTAATAGCAACACAGGCAGTGAAATTCCTCTTGTAAACCCAAAATTAGCAATCTGCTGTATTTATAGATCACATGGCTCTGATCTTTGCATTTTCAAGCCACTGTCTAAGCTTTCTCCTAAAATCCAGCTCTGGTTGGTGGTCATTATTGTGAACTGTCACCACGGATGTGACATCCAGACTCAGACATTAGTTTTATGGCTCAACATGCTACATCCAAGATTATCCGGCTAACTCTACTGCATTATATTGTAGACCACAGCTCAAATTAAAACTAGCTATGTTATGAACAACTATGTTAGAGCTCTTATGATGCAGTTTTCATGTTCCTATCTCGGATTCTGAAGATCCAGGATCTGGTACTACCTGTCCCAGAGATGTGTCAGAATACAGAGTCATAGAGATGTACAACACAGAAACAGACCCTTAGGTCCAACTTGTCCATGCGACCAGTTATCCAAACCCAATCTAGTCCCACTTGCCAGCACCTGGCCCATATCCCTCCAAACCCTTCCCATTCATATACCCATCCAGATGCCTTTTAAATGTTGCAAATTTACTAGTCTCTACCACTTCCTCTGGCAGCTCATTCCATACATGCACCACCCTCTGAGTGAAAAAGCTGCCCCTTAGGTCTCTTTTATACCTTTCCCCTCTCAACCTAAACCTACACCCTCTAGTTCTGGACTCCCCCACCTCAGCGAAAAGACTTTGTCTATTTATCCTATCCATGCCCATCATTATTTTATAAGCCTCTATAAGGTCACCATTCAGTCTCCGACGCTCCAGGGAAAACAGCCCTAGCCTATTTAACCTCCCCCTATAGCTCAAATCCTCCAACCCTGGCAACATCTTTGTAAATCTTTTCTGAACCCTTTCACAACATCTTTCCAATTGGAAGGAGACCAGAATTGCACGCAATATTCCAACAGTGGCTGAACTAATGTCCTGTACAGCTGCAACATGACCTCCCAACTCCTGTACTCAATACTCTGACCAATAAAGGAAAGTATACCAAACACCTTCTTCACTATCCTATCGACCTACGACTCCACTTTGATAAAAGAGGTTGATTATAAAACAGTTCTGAAGGGTCATTGGACCAGAAATATTAACTCTTGATTTTTCTCCCCAGATGCTGCCAGACCTTCCGAACTTTTCCAGCAATCTATTTTTGTTTCTGATTTACAGCATCCTCAGTTCTTTTGGTTTTGATTGTGAAACATCTACAAGCAACTATGACTGGTTCATCATACATATGTATCTCTTTTTATTTCAGACCTCCACAGTATTTTGCTTTTCAATGAAATTCCTGGTCTAATATTAGCCCAACCTATCTGGCGGGAAGACATAGACAATAGGGTCAACCTTTGCTGTGATACCCCACCTTATTTTGTTTCCTTGAAAGACAATGATGAATATGATGAAGTGAGCTGCCAACCGTGTTTAGTCTGATCCAGTCAGTTTCCTGCCAAGGGAGTTAATTTAAAATTACACATGCGACAACAATGGACTTTCCCTTTAAATACATTATCAGATCACAAAAGGAAAATGCAAATCACAAAACTCTAGAAGAATATTCTCCAAGCTTTCCTCCACTAGTAAAAGCTAAAATATTATGTTTATAAAAACAAAATGATTTCTCAGAATAAATCAGTGAGTTATTAAGGCACCACATTCTTTGAAGTTTGCATCCCATATAAACAGGACAGCTAAAAAGGCATTTTGGCACACTTGCCTTCATTGCTCAGTCCTTTGAGTGTAGGAGTTGGGAAGTCATATTGACATTGCACAGGAATACTTTGGGATACTCTGTCCAGTTCTGGTCGTCCTGTTACAGGAAGGATATTATTAAGCTGGAGAGGCTTCAGAATAGATTTTGCCAGGTATAGAAGATTTGAGTTATAGAGATAGGCTGGCATCTTTTCCACTTGTGTATAGGAGGTTGAGAGGCAACCTTACACAAGTTTATAAAATAATGAGGGATATAGACAGAGGTATTGATAGTTGTCTTTCAAGATTTCAAGACTAGAGGACATATTTTTAAAGTGAGAGGAGAGAGCTTTAAAAGACACGAGGTGCAAATTATTCACACAGGGTGGTTCGCATGTGGAATGAATTTCCTGCGGAAGTAGTGGATGTTGGCATAATTACAACATTTAAAAGACAACTGGATAAGTACATGAATAGGAAGGTTTGGAGGGATAGGGGCCAGGAGCAGGCAGGTGGGACTATAATTTGGGATTATTTTCGGCATGGACTAGCTGAACCGGAGGGTCTGTTTCCATGTTGTATGACTCTATAACACACTGGCATTTATTAGTAAATCAAGGAGACTGTTTTTAAATTAAAATTATATACTTCAAACAGTAGAAAGTATCTGGTATTTAAATTCATAAGCGTTTTCAGAAATTACACTGAAATGATTAATATCTGTATAATATCAATGAAGAGCTGAATAACATTTCTGAAGGAAATGGCTTACGGAATAAAATTTTGAAATGGAGATTGCATTATCTGACCTATTCATTTTGCAATACATTTTCAGATTTAAAGATTTCAACATCTGGATACTGGAAAATCTGCTTTTCACAATATAAGGTCAGATCTAATTTAGCTAAAAGTAATGATTTTTTTTTCACAAAAGTTCCATTACCATTGTATGAAACAATGATATTATTAGTGGACATGCATGATGGCTTGCTGATTACCTACCAAGGTCCATTTCAAGGCATTCTGTGGATGACTAATATGAAAATGCAAAGTTTTGTAATATTCTTGACGCCATCCTGAAAACAACTATTACTCACTAATTTTGGGGAAATTACATGATGGCATAATGCTAATAAACTGTTGTAAGGATTTCAATAAGCATACTAATTTTTTATACTATATCCTTTTTCAACTGAAAGCTTCAGTTGACAGCACAGTCACTTCCAAGTCTAAACAGTATGTAATCAAGTGACTTTTGGACCGAGGTAGAATAACATGGTGGCTATGCTACTGGACTAATTATTCAGAGGCCTGGGCATATAATCCACAAATAGGATTTCAAATCCCACCATAATTGTTTCAGAATTAGAAGTCAATCTGTCAAAACCTACAAATAAAAGACCTTGGTCTCAGTAGAAGTAACCATAATAGTTGGATCATCATAAAAACCCTAACTATAACTACGGTGTTTTAAGAATAAATCAATGTGCTTTAGAGAAGGAAATGTTACTTGGTATGGCCTATATGTGACATCAGATTCACTGCAATTGCCCTCTGCCAGGGGTTAAGCAAGCTGTGTTAAAACCATTAGAGGGCAACAAGGGATGCATACTAAATGCAGGCTTTGCTAGACCTTCTCTGAATGAATAACAAAACTAAAACAGCACAGCATTTTTTGTGGTATTTAGGGATTTCTACATTATCACAGGTGCAGCTAATGTGACGAGAATTTAAACCAGGTGGATACAATATAATTATACTACTTGAAGAACAAGGTGGGAGAAATTTACTCACATGGTAGATGCAGAATGATTTCGACAGTGCCCCAAAGTGTTTTGGTCAACACTTCTCCCTCAACCAACATCAAAAAAAATGTTTGTCACAAATTTGTCAATGGAAGTGTGACCTGCTGCCAAAAGTAATTCATGGCTTTTTATGGGTGTAAGACAATGCTATCTAAATGTGGGAAGCTCTTTCCGGGTGGCTATAGGTTTGTTAGCTGGTAGAAGCAATTTAGGAACAAATATTAAGAGTACAAGTGGATAATTCTCACAACACCGACAAATATCAGCTTTAAAAACTATTTTTCTAAAATCACATCTTAGAACCAATATGCTAACTGCGCTAATGACAATACAAATTATAATGAATGCCAGAAGCTTTCATTAAAAGGTTTCATCAGATAAAAGTGAACTAAACTTCCAGGTAATAAAAATAACTGAAAGGTGGATTTTCAAATATCAATTATCTTTAATTGACTGCAAGTACTGGCTCAAAGTGAGTTACCAACACAAAGACTAAGAAAGATCCCCAGGGAGTAATCTTTCCAGCTCGCCACTCCATTTCTGTGGTTGCTGCAGCGCAAAAATCCAAGTGCTAGTAAGTCCTTGTCATCCAGAATGTTGTCAGAAAATCATTCTTTGGCTGAAATGAACAATTCATCTCACCCAACCTGCCCAATAGGTTGGGAAACCCGGGGTGGGATTGCTAATGATAGTACTTTGAAAAACAGCATTGGCAAAACCTGCACATTAGGTAACTTGCATCTCAACCTGAAAACAATTGCACTGTTTCGCCAATGTACAGGAGTGCACCAGCATTCTCAAACAAGGACAGGGTCAGAAGCCAGCATGGGCAGGCTTTAAATGCCATCTTAGCAGAAGTCAAATCAGAGTGCCCACACTTCAGAGTTTTAAACTTTTAAAAAACCGGGGTTTGGGGGTACAAAGGGGAAAGATGAGATGTGTGAGGAACACAGGAGATCTTCCTGAAGAAGGGCTTATGCCCGAAAAGTCGATTCTCCTGTTCCTTGGATGCTGCCTGACCTGCTGTGCTGTTCCAGCAACACATTTTCAGTATAAACTTGGTACCAATAGAAGCTATATTAATCTCTGTATCACTCGCAATCCAGTTAATGCAATAGCATAAAAGGAATAAGAATCTCATTTCAAAGACTGAACAAAGGAAATGAAAGAACACAATTTAAAATTAGTAAATGTAAACAAACAAGCTTTTAGCAGAACAGGTTAGAATTTGAGCACTTGAAAACTAGCATTCGAGGTTATGGGCCGAATGCTGCAAAGTGGCACAAGTGTAGCTTTAGCAGTACAGACTTGATGGGCCAAAGGTTCTCTACTGTATTGTATGATTCTGTGAAATCTGAAATCGCTAACGAGTCAGAAGTAATCTTGCAAGCAGTAGAACGATTAGTGGAATAGGTACTGTACAGAATAACTGCAATTAAGGACAAGATAAAAGACTACTTTAACACAATTAACAGAGTCCTTTGGATTCTCTACTTCAAGCCGTGTCATCATGCTCTGTCCTGACAGCAAGACCTTTGGAAAGCATTGTACAATCGCCAAAGTAAAAATGGCTTTGGATACAATGTATTTCTTCTGAGAATAGTGTCCATTCCAAATCCAAACACAGACACCCTTTGGTGAAACTAGGTCATGGTAAGGATTTAGCTGAATGATCTCATCTGCATCTTACTTTGATGTAAGAGTCATTCCCCTATCTATTCCTAACAATTACCAACTGCTGTAATATCATTTTCTTTCACAGGATTTTTTTTTGCAGTAATGCATATTTAGTTACAATTTTAAAGGTCTGTTCCAGGGTAAACCAGACATTCTTTTTCTTTAATTTTTCACCATGTGCGCAAAGCACTGGCCAAGCCAGCAATTGCTGCCCATTCCTAGTAGCCCTTGAATTGGGTGGCTTGCTCGGACCATTTCTGAAATATTAAGAGTAAGTCAGAATTCACAGATTTCAGACTAAGAAAGGACAACAGCTTTCCTTCCCTAAAAAGCATGAATAAACCAGATGGATCTTTTTCAAAATCAATTGATGATGGTTTTGGGGTCAAAGGTATCATATTGGGATTTGAACCTGTATTTGCTACAAACCACTGGTTTGAGCCTCTTAGATTGTTAGTCCAGCAACATGACTATGGTACATTCATCACCCTCACTTTATGGCAGGATATTATGGTTCCTAGAAGAGCAAAGATCATGGCAGATGTGGTGACTGGACGGGATGGAAGAGGGGCTAACATTCTGGATTTCCAACAGAGAGTTGCAATACAGGAATTAAGTCAATAGTGTGGCACTGACCACAATGGGACCTCACACTGTCCTCCATATGCCACAAATACTCATTACATTAACACTTTTAGAAAATAAGTGTTGCCAAGATTTGGTCAGTGGCACATGGTAACCTCATTTTGTTTAAAGGGGCATGTAACAGTCGGCTTTGTGAAGTTGTACTAGAGATCAGCGATTTTGTTTTGTTTGAACTCCAGGCAGGAGGAGAGGGTGCAGGAGATCAGTAGTTTGCATGGAGGCTTGGGACCAAGGCAAGGCCAGTCAGGGCTGAAATGGCATTGGGTTATGAATGAGTGCGAGATAGATTTAGGGAGGAAGATCAGAGTGCAAGTAGAGGAATACAGAACTGAAGTAGCCTGCTGTCCTGGGTGTGGTGAGGTGAGAAAGTTTGTGAGCAACAGTTAATAACAAAGGCAGACAGTGATATGGAAGAGAAGCGTTTGGGTAGGGTGGCGATCTGCTGAACCAAAGAAAACGAAGAATACTGCACCAATGGTGATTGGAAGGGAAGCTGTGGTCATGTTGTAGAACTACCCTGCATGCCCAGGAAACTATTCTGCAGTGTTCACCACTGAAAAGCTTTTCCCTCTGTATGATCACAAGTCTCCCACGCCCGCTGCTAACACTTTCAATTTTAATTTGAGTCACTTGGCAGCTGTTTGCCAAACACTAAAACTTGAAGTGCAGCCCACAGATAAAATACCACACTGTATTGTACTTTTAGATGGATTGGCTTAGAAACAACCACAGGGTTACTTAACTCAGATAAAAGCAAAATATTGTGGACACTAGAAATCTAAAACCAACATAGAACAAGCCAGAAAAACTCAGCAGTTCTAGCAGCATCTGTGGAGAGAAAAACGGAGTAAAATTTCAAGACTGACAGGACTCTTCTTCAGAGAAGTCTTCAGAAGATTAACATCAGACTCGAAATTTTAACTCTGTTTCTTCTCCTATAGATGCTGCCAGACCTTACGCAGTTTCTCCAACATTCTCTGTTTTTATCCTGCACCTAGAACTTGCTATGTTTTCTGCAACAAAATCTTCCTGCTGTCGATTTAAATTAATTTATCGTTTTAACACATTACAATACGTCCCAGATTCCATATGCTTTTAGCAATTTCTTTAGAAAATCCATGCGTAACATTTGCACAAGCTTCATATGCAGATAAAGCAATTTGCCAACAAAAATTATTCTGTAATGAACTGCAGCACATTACACCAAAAAAACTTGTTTAAATAGTCATCATTCAAGTCCTTAGGCCAGCAAAGAAAATAGTTGGGAAACACTAGGTGGTCTGGTGCCCCTTCCTGGAACCTTGGAAACATAAGCCCTCTCCTCTAATAGCCTCAAAAGGATGGCACGTATCAACATTTCCAGAGCTGAACCAGAAACTGTAAGATTCCAGAATTATTAAGGATAGCTTATTTTTGCAAGCACATGCAAATTATATATTCACAGCTAGAGATATACAGTAGAATATGTATATTTTGATTTGCATCACTTCTGAGGAAGATAAATCATTTGTCCTAAGTGTTTTAAATTCAGACTAATCACTATGACTTTGGCAAGAATGCTATAGCACTGTAGAATACTTAAAATTTTCATCTGGAGGCTTGGTGTAAAACAATAGGAGTAGCATTGTATTAGATGACCCATCTGAGACAATTTTCATACAGGGATTTCAGTGGGTAATTTAAAACAAGTTATCTACTTCCACTTCATTTTGTCTGCATTTCCATGCCTTGCACTGAGATGAAATATTGGCATGTAATAATGACAGAGCAATGCATCGGGTATTAGGAGAGAAGGAAAACTTTTTTTTTAAGACGTATAAAAGAAATGATGATAAGGCATCTCTTGACTGCACCATAGAAAAGCAGAACGAATTTGCTTAGCTTTATCAAAATCATGTAGATTAACACTTTCGAGCAAGTGTTAAGAAATGAAATGCCCCTTTGGATTCATAATGAACATCCGCCTCAGATTAAAAACATTAAAATGCTGTGTTTTATTTTGGGTGGTCAAAGTTGGCAAGCAAGGGGAAAGTGTCTCCAGCACTGCTCGCACAGCCACTGCTTTGCAGAGTGAATACTCATCCATAGGCTATTGTTTCATTCCTTGCATATTATGCTTGGCACCAAGCACCCTACGGTACACTCCAGCCAAAAGACATTAGTCTGCAACATCTTCTGAGGTCATCGGAAACAAGAGTTGTTTTGTGTTACTTGCTGATTCCCACTCACTTGAAATATTTGTAATTGCATTACTGGATGGAAAGCAATGTTTTCCAGGAGTTACATTAATGTTGGATGGAGCTTTAAACACAAACTGTTCATTCCCCCATCATTTCCAAACAGGTTTTAAAGTCAGTGTGCCAAATGGGATAATGGATTTAAAAAGTTTTAAAAAGCATGCACATTGAAAACATGAAACAAAATAGAAAATGGAAACACCAGGTCAGTTTTTTCAAGATTTGCATGCTCTAGGCTTCATCAAGTCTGGCAGCAGGAGCCTTCTGCCTGGCTCCAAAACTCAAAAGCCTTTTTTTTGGACCATCTGCCCTTCTAGGTAGGATGGAGTGATGTGGAGGCAAAACCAATGCTCAGCAAACTTTGTTCTAACTGGCACCTTAAGAATCAACACTCTCCATAAACTAGCAAAAATTACACGTCTTAAACTACTCGAGGTTTATCAAACTACTGCAACCACCTTGATGTCCAAGTAGTCAGCTGAGGGTCCAAGTGAGAAGGCTGTCTGCCAGCAAGTTTTATTTATTACAGCAAAGTTGTAATTATTTAAATTATATTTAAGTGATTACAGTAAACAAAGTATAACAGTGATGTGCATACCGCCTGCATTACATTTCTATTACTTAGTGTGTGTTTTTACACTGATTGCATGGAATTCTTGATCAACAGGAATATTTGATCAATTGGCAGACTCCTGATCCCACAGGTGTAGGTTAGGAAAGTTTGCTATATTTCAGAAAGGGACATTACTGTAGATTGTCAAGCTGTAATACATAATGTCTGAGGAAGGGTCACTCATCCCAAAACGTTAATTCTGATTTCTCTCCACAGATGCAGCTAGATCTGCTAAGCTTTTCTGGCAATTTTGTTTTTGTCTCTGATTAAAAGAATCTGCAGTTCTTTCCACCTTTATTAAGCTGCAATGCATGTCTATTGATAAAGAAAAAGATAGAATTTTCAGCTTGAACAACATAGGTAAAAGCATTTTCAAATTATGACTGTGCTTAACTCAGGACTGTTAAACGGGCAGCTCGCAGGCTATAATGTAGCTTGCCAATGGGTTCTGTGATCAGCTTAGCTATTTTACAAACAGGTGAATGCTGCGGGAAGATGTTCCAGGTAACTATTCCTTCAACTAGAAACTGCCTCTCTTGCATGTTTGTTGCTGATAGGTTACATAGTGAACCAAAGGAAATGCAGGAAGGAGGCAGGTGGTGATTGGATAAACAGTGAGAATAGGAGGGTGCTGGAGTGGGGTGGTGCGTATGGAGAGTGGGTGGCACATTGAGGGGGTGTGCATGAGGTAGGGGTGGTGCGTGGGGGGGAACGTATGGGGTTGAGTGGGCATGGGTGTGATGGCCTGTGGACGTAGGGGTGCATATTAAGAATCAGGCAACCTTGGGTGTCGGGGATGGTGGTGCCCTATCACAGTCTGACAAAGAAGGAATGGAGAGCTACAAGATGTCTGGCGAAGATTTTGGGGGGTGGGGGAGGCGGAATAAGTCAAGCTGCTGCCTTGAGGAGGAATGACAGTCAGGCTACATCCTGGGAGTGGCAGAGAATGAGGGCCAGGCCTGCATAAGTGGGTGAACATGCGTGGGTGATTGGGGGCAAGTAGGTATAGGTACCCACCATTTTCTTCCTCTATTTATTCCCACCATACAGGCTGGGACAGATTAATCGCTTTGTAATTTCTTTTTTCTGAAATTCACGTTAACTTTATGTTTAACGTTGTGGCAAACCTCACCTTCCTAAAATTTGTTCACTATGCATACACCCCTCCCATCAACTTCTCACTTTGGGTGGAAGAAAAATTAAAACGTGCCCTCACCCCACCACACATGCAAAATGTTTGATTAATGGTGGGATACAACTACTTAAGAGAGTAAATTAAAAGATCAAGATTAAATATCTTCAATCTAATAACACCTAACAAATCCATGCACAAAAAAATTGCACTTATGAAAATTATTTACAATCTGGGACCCATTCAGAAAGAACACTATATAATGGACAGTACTGCAGAGATTAAAAACTAAGGTGAATGAGCAAGCTTTAAATCAGATGCAGCACAACATAGGTTTTCCATGTTTGAAATCTACAGAAACATTTGTGGTCTTTCCAAGTCTTCGAATAAAACAAATCATTTTAAAAATATCTAGTGTATTCTTTTTAAATTGTCATCATAGATTTTTTTCCATTAAACGCCCCCATTGTTATTATACACAAGAAATACAAAGTGAAACTGGCTGCATTCTTCAGTACAAAAATATGTCCATTAAAAGACAAATGTTTCTTAATATCACATATCTGACTGCAGGGTAAAAATATCCTCCTTTAAAAAAAATGCACGAATTTTAGCAACAAGACACTGCAGGAGATAACACATAAATGTCAGATTAGCATTAATAACACCATCTTTGACTTTTCAAAATAAGAGCAAGCTGCTAATCAGAATGCAGTGTTCCAACTTTTTTCTAATTGACTCAGGTGGGATATGTACTTAAGTAGTAATGCTAGGACTAAAATACGACTTCCATGATAATTTTCTCTTTTTTTTGGTTTTAGCATCCAACAATTCAAAGAGAAGGTAATCATTTTTGAAGTGCCTTTACAAAATCTGCTCACCATTTACTTTTCATCAAGTTCTGAATGACTGTTCTAATAACAGGGAAACAAGATGCCTTTGTATTGTGCAAAATTGGCGCCAGTAGTTCCGTTTCCAAAATCGCAGGCCATATTGAGCCTATTGCAAATCAAATGTAAACGTGCTAAGATTCCCCTGTTCAAAATACCTACTAAAATCTTGTCTTTCTGACAGCTGGTTTAGCACGTGTCGACAGTTTTACATTTGGCTCACAGTAAGGCCCATGCTTCTGGAACTGGCAGTAACGTAGGTCTAACACAATACAAGAACATGCTAAAGAAGTAAGCTCTTTACAATTTAGGAATGGTGACTGGGAGGAGTGGGAGGTGAAGAACAGTGATTAAAAAATATCATGATAAGCATGAGAGATTCTTCATACTATTTCTGATTCCAGTAGAACAATCAAACTTTGTACAGCGAATTCCGTGTCAGGAACTCACTAACTTCTTTTGGAAAAATCTAGTTTTCTTGATCATGTGCTTTATTCATACCTATAAATAATGCAAATATATTCATGGATCAAGATAACTTGTTTTTCTGGAATAGCGAATGAACGTTTAGAATGTATTTTTTGTTTGAATAAATTCGACTGAGTATTATTAAATTGGCAGATCCTGTTTACCAGGTCAGAAGTATGACTTGGGATTGAAGACCAACACAGTAAAAAGGATGACAATTTAAATTTTAAAAAAAACTTGACTAATTGGTTTTGTAATTAAGAAACAAAAAGCAACATTCATGAACTTAACTCAAGTCCAAAAATTACCTTTAAAATATCTCCAAATTGATTTGTGAATGAGATGAGTAGCATTGGGAACAAGTGCAGATCCAAGGATTTTGCTCAGTCCAATCACTTTGGTCAAAAGGAGGAAACAGTTGTAAGATTATCTCATAATGCTTCAGGAAATTAAAAATTGGAATTTCAAATGCAAGTTTGAAGATTAAGTTCAGATCTCATGCTCAGCTTCTTTTTAAATAATGAAATCATTTTAGTGTATGGACAACTCATATCATCAATCACTACTGAGGCTGCACAATCTGCAAGGATACAAATACAAGTAAAATATTAACCAAGTTCTTTTCTCCCTCCCCAAGTTTTCAGTACTGATACGGTCAATTAAAAGTACCATGTTCGAGTCAGACCAAGCACTATTCCTGTTCCGAATATCGAACATTCATTTATAAATCACACATAACGAAGTGAAAATCCAGGGTACAAAGTACAGTCAACCTACTACCTACGTTCTCCCAGAGTGGCTGCTTAAATGAACTGCCGTGAACAAAATGAGCCTCAAGCTGGTCAGTTCGTCAGGTGTCCTGAAATTGCTCACCATACTCATAATATTGCTGTTAGCACACTTTATATAATATGCTGGCAAGCAAGGTGGTTAATGAGGTAGTAGATGCATTGCTGCTAATTTTCCAAAATTCATTAAGCTCTGGAAATGTTCCATCAGACTGGCAAGTAGCAAACATAAATCCTCTACTCAAGAAGGGAGGAAGGCAGAAAGCAGGAATCTCTAGGCCAGCCAGCTTCACATCTGTCATGGGGAAGGTGTTAGAATCAATTATTAAGAAGGTTATCAATGGGAACTTGGAAAAAGGCAAAGTACACCAAAGGGGCCTCACTCCTGAAATGAGAAGAAATTTACTCTCTCAGTTGGTTGAAAATCTGGAACTCCTTGCCACAGAGTTCTTTGGGGCAGAGCCCTTGTGTATATTTAAGGCTGTGATAGATAGATTCTTGATAAGTAGAGAATCAAGGGTTCTTGGGAAATAGCAGGAAAGTGAACGTGAGGAATGTAGGCTCAAGCCTACTCCTGCCACTACTTTTTGAGCTCCGAGTCACTGGTCTCCATGGTTTTGTGCAAGGGAAATAATGTTTATTCATTTCATTGGAGTTCTTTAAAGGGCATAGGCTGTCAATGAAGGACAGCTAGTAGACAAAGTACTTGGATTTCCATAATACATTTCACAAGGTGCCACATAAAAAGTATTATGCAAAGCAGGAGGCTTATGGTGTAAAGCGTTAACATATTAACATAGATAGATGATTAGCAGACTGGCAGAAAACATGGGGTATAAATTGATCAGCCTTTTTTACTGATTGATATATATTGTAAAAAGCAGCCAATTCATCAGATAAGATGAGAAAAGACTTGTTTCAGATTTGCAGATGACACAAAAATGTAGTATGCAAATAATTAAGGTCAATGGGACACTATCCTCTATTACAAAAGGAATTGAACATATGCCTATGTTTCAGTTATGCAGAGCATTGGTTAGACCACACTTCACACAACAGGTTAAGTTTTAGTCTCCTTATTTAAGGAAGGGTGTAAATGTGTTGGAGGCAGTTCAGAGATGGTTTACTAGATTCATACGTTGAATGATGCAACTCCCTTTTGAAGAAAGGTTGGATAAACTAGGTTAATTTCCCCTGGAGATTAGAAAACTGAGGGAGACCTTAATTGAAGTATATGAGACCCTGAATGATTTAGGCAAGATTGACGTGGAGAAAGTATTTCTTCTCATAGGTTAGCCCAGAATTAGGGAACACGGTTTAAAAGTTAGGGGTTGCCCTTTAGCACAGAGATTAAGAGAATTTCATTTTCACTTGGAGTTGAGAGACTTTGGAACTCTGCCTCAAAATACAGAATCTTTGAATACTTTTAAGGTGAAGATCAATGGATTTTTATGAAATTAAATAAAGAACTAGAAATCTGAAACAAAAACAGAAATTGCTGGAGAAACTCAGCAGGTCTGGAGCAACTGTGGAGAGAAAGCACATTGACCAGTAAGTCCAGTGACCTTTCTTCCAACAAGGGATTCAAAGAATATCAGGAATTAATGGGGGGGGGGGGTTATAGAACTGAAATCACAAACAGATTAGCCATGATCTTATTGAATCGTGGAACTGACACCAACTGCCTGCTGACTTACTCAAGCTCTTAGTTTATTTGCAAACATACTTCGATCAATACATTTCAACATTACATTTGCTGCTCATGTGATACACAATTCATCATAACTAAATTACTGGCATCAACATGGCCACCACCACAGTGGCACAACTAGAATCCCAACTATTTCAGCCCAACATTACATAACTGAAAAATACTCTCTCCAAACACAAACCCAAGTTGTAAAGGAAAAGTCCTGAAAAAATGCACGTATTATGTTTAATAAAAGGTTGCTAGACAGCACTGTCAATCAAACTAATTACTAACAAACTACACCAACATATATATACAGCATTTCTTACTTTCTCATTAAACTCTGGCTGTTGTGAGCATTTTACACAACTTGCCTCAATCTATTGCACACAAGGTTACATATTTTAACTTTATGAATGGAGTAAAGATTCAGTCATTGTACAATTACAAATTATTTTTGACAGCATGATAGCTCCTATATTGATGACTAATAACTGGAATTTAATGAAATTAACAGTAGGATCACTAACTTTCACTATTAGGTGATGGGATACTATAACTCATCAAATTTCATTGCTTTTATTCATTCTCTCTCTCTCTCTCTAGAAAACCTAGAACTAAGAAAAATCTAAACTCAATTAGAATTGATTTAATGCGAAGATAAACTCATTTACGTAGCACAGGTACAACATAGAAATAAGTCATTTGACCCAACAGGTCCATTTAATGCTTATGTTTCACATGAGCCTCTTTCTATCATTCTTCACATGACTCCATTAATAAATCCTTCCACTCCTTTTACTCCTTCGGTGTTTATCGAGTTTCCCTTAAATGCTTCAATATTTTTAATCCCCACTATTCCCAATGGTCACAATATTCATATTCAAACCATTTTTGAGTAAAGAACTTTCTCTGATTTCCTATTAAATTTATTAATTATTATATATTTACAGCCCAACATTTTGGTCTCTGGTGCAAATGAAATCATCTTCCCCAATGTCTACCAAGGTTACATAAAAAAAAAACCCAACCTGCTCAGTTGTTCCTGATATTTATAAACTCCCATCTAGTACCATCCTAATTAATCCATTTTATAGCACTATCTTAATAAATCTATTTGTTTTATCTTTTAATTATTTTGTCTTGAATTCCATTATAACATCAGTTTTCAAATTGTTCTCTTTCCACAGATTCTGCCAGACCGATGTTTCTCCAGCACTGTGCTGGTTTTCAATTTCTACCATCTGCAGAATTTTGCTTTTATTAAGCATATTGGTTCCATTAATTCTCATCCCTTGTCTAATTAATATTTCTAGAAATCAACACAGTGCCTTAAAAGTGATGTTCATAAAGGGTGAAATAAGCTCAAAATAAAATTTGAAAGTGAATGAAACTCACCCTACAGTTCACTTATCACGTTTGAATGCAGATTACATTATAGTAGTCTGTTACCAGACCAGTAACCTCAAGAATATGAATTCAAATCTCTTCACTTGCCTGGACGAGTGCAGATTCTAACAATACAGGGTGGCACAGTGGCTAGCACTGCTGCCTCACAGCACCAGGGTCCCAGGTTCGATTCCAGCCTTGGGCGACTGACTGTGTGGAGTTTGTACATTCTCCCAGTGTCTGCGTGGGTTTCCTCCGGGTGCTCCGGTTTCCTCCCACAGTCCAAAGATGTGCAGGTCAGGTGAATTGGCCATGCTAAATTGCCCATAGTGTTAGGTGCGTTAGTCAGAGGGAAATGGGTCTGGGTGGGTTACTCTTTGGATGGTCGGTGTGGACTTGTTGAGCCGAAGGACCTGTTTCCACACTGTAGGGAATCTAATCTAATACTCAAAAATCTCAAAAGCATCCAGGACAAAGTGGCCCACTTCATCCACTATCCTCAACACTCCCTCCCTTCACCAAGGCTTGGTAACAGCAGTATGTACCACCTACAAAGTACATTCAAATAACTCACCAACACTCCTTCCATGACACCTTCCAAACATCTACCTCTACACCTAGAAATGGAAGGGCAACCAATATGTGGATTGCAACAGTTATAGGAGGCAATCACCTTGTGGTGTTATTGTAAGACATCTAATCCAGAGAACCAGAAAATGTTCTGAGGAGCTGGGTTCAAATCCCAGCAAGGCAGGCGTTGGAATTTGATTTAATAAAAACAAAACCTGGAATTAAGAATCTAATGGTGATCATGAAATTGTTGTGACTCCAGACCCACAGCAATGTGGCTGACTCTCGATTACTCTGGCCAGCGATGCCCTCACCCCATAAATGATTTTTTTGAAAAGGTTTCCTTCCAAGGCACATGGCTTACAGACTGGGAACTATAATGGCATTCCTTCTCTGACACAAGGTAAAAATGCTGAAACTCCCTCCATAACAGCAGTCTAAGTATCCCGACACTCAAGGACTGCAACACTTCAAGAAGGTAACTCACTACCACATCTTTTAGAATAATTAGGGATTAGCATGAAATTTGTAATAGTCAGCAATGCCCATATCCTGTGATTTTTTTTAAATATACAAAAATTCTACAATTGCAGCTTGAGAGTTGCAATGCTTTTTTTTAAATGCGGTCAATAAAAAACAGCTGATACCAGTAAAAGTGGCCACAAAGGTGTCAGATTGTTAGGAGAACCTAACTTTAAATAAGAAAAACTATTAGTCTCATGTGGTTTGGTGTTTAAGTGAACCTAATCTAATACTGACATAGTTAAGCCTTACAAACCACTCAATTGCATCAAATTGGTGCTACATTCAGTGGATTAAGAGAGCGGTCCACAGCTATTGCCTCAGGAAAACTAGGAATGGACAACAAATAACTAAATTCTGCTGAAGTGTACAATCAATGATCTCTTTATAGATGGATATTTATGTGTTTCCTGTTTAGCAGCATTTGCACTTTAGGAAAAGCATTTTAGCAAATGAATTACCGTGAACAAAAACAATCCCGTTTCACCAGTTTGAAATATGAATGGTAGCATTTGTGCTCTACAGCGTTTTCTGATTATGAAACAGAAGACATGGTACTTTTAATCTGACAGTTTACTATTTAACATTTCACAAGGTTAACAAAGTCAATTCGCTTCTCAAATCCAAATTTACAATGGCAAAATATGCATTTAATTTATCTGGAAATCAAGTTGAATTGTTATACTCTGCTGGTACTAAGGATGATAATTAAATCATGCAGTTCATATTAAAATTTTGCAGGCCAGCTCTGCAAACTTGTGCATAATGGTAAATTGGGAAATTAAGATTTTTTCTTAAAAATTATTCCCAAATAAAAATTCATTATCTAAGCTTACCCTATCCCCAAAAACACCCCATAATGCATTACTAAAAAGTGCAGTGAATGAAAACTTAAGTCTCCTCTGGATAGTGGGAGACATAGTTTGGATAGATCAATCAGGTTTTGAACATGTCATTAGGTAGACCAAAGACCAGAACAGATAACAGTGAGGGAAAATCAAAAGGACGATATAAACAGGACAACACAGCTGTAGTTGAAGGTGATGTTAAGGTTGATACACCTGGTTAGGACAAAGCATTAAGAATTTTTATACTTAGTTTAACCTGATCAGTGAATATTCTAATCTGACAATAAGTGGTGAATTGTAAAATATTCCAATTTTCAACAGGAACATGATGACTACAAAACATGTAATATTCTATTGCCAGGTCTTTATTCAATTTAGTATGAAACACTAAAGCCGATGTTTCTCATATCCTCTGGATTTTCTATGTACAGCTTATCAGATCACAGAATACAGGCCAACTCAATTACTACTTGAATTTACATCCTGCATTTTAAAAAAAGACTTTATTTCTGAAGATTTATCCAAAAAGTCATTACATCTATTTTCGTTTTTTTTTTTAAGGGTATGGTTTGGAAGGAACTGCAAACCTGAAATGACATTGATCCTCTCAGCTATATGATGCGATTTGGATTGTATCATCATTCACAAAGCACAGTTTTGCCAAGTTCTCACCTTTACTATAATTTACCAATCTCATAGTGTAAGTAGTATAGTAAGTATTTGAAATGTACATCACTTGTTTCAACTTCCTTGAAGCATTAGTCACGAAACTCATTTTATCATCAATCAACCAGTAGGTAATAAAAGAAATACTAAGATTTGGACAGAAAATGCTGAAAATAGAGATGCTGTCTCACATTCTGACCATTTCCAGCATTTCTGGGTTTATTTCAAATTTACAGCATCCACAGTACTTTTCCTTCATACAGATAGTTACAGACATAGCCAAATCAGAAAGTGAAACAGGTATTTGCACTAGACACCTGCACAGCTCTACATCAAAATTGACAAGTGTCAGTGTCGGATCTAGTATTTGCGGGTAGAACTAATCAAAATGTATGCTTTGACAAGACAAATCGTGAACACTTGCAATAAGGTTCTCTGGGCAAATAGATCAAGCAGTGTGGTGCTGAGATGTGCTGGTTGTATTGCAGATTTGGTTCACAGATTCAGCTGAACTAAGATAGCAGTGGAGTCACCACAATTGATCCAAGATGCCAGAGAAAGGTGAACACTATTTTGTTGGAAAGTGCACTTCTGTGGATCATGCAGTCAGCTTAGGTGCTGCATTCAATCATCAATTGGAATCATTCACAGTCTAGATACACAGTCTAGATAAAGAGTGAACTTGGGTGAAACATCATAGAACTGTCAACACTCTTCCAGCAAGAGTTATCACCTCCACATACGGAGAAAGACTTGAATTCTGAAATTGGGTATCATCCCACACCCACCCCAACAATTGTTCCACGTACAATTTTATATTACATATTCAGACAAGTCACATCCACAACGTATGAAGCATGTGAGAATACCAAGTTAAAACTCCATATTACTACATCGACACTAAATAAATCCTCAATAGTACAGACACAAGGCAAGCTGCCACAGTCACATTGTTTATTCAATGCACAACATGCTTCCGATATCAATTCTAGGATAATTGCAGCCAGGTTTTACAGTGTGGGTTGGTCAGCATGCTCTAGATTAAATAGATTAAAACTTTTCTTTTTATATATGTGATATAAAATTCTGTACAATTGTCTGCATATTCAAGACTTGAAATAAGTCTTTAGGCAATAGCTAACTATAATCAAATATTACAATAATAATGAAGCTCTTTGTGGATGCATAAGACAACAAGATATCGTTTTTCTCTAAATAAACTTCCAGGATAAGGAGGCTGCTCATTTACATTTTTACTTCTAGTAAAGTATGTTTGTCAGCCACTAACTAATCCTGGTTAGACGGATTTAAAATCTGCCTGAATTAATAAAAGTTTCATATTCCATAGTCAGTGTTGAAATGGGTACTCTGATTTGATCAATTTGAAAATGGCAGATCAGTCCAATTCCCAACCTATGGACCTTGCCACATGGGCCACCTGAAGAATTGTTTAGATGAATTGTTTGCAGGTTTGTTCACTCCCTCCAACACACCTCAGCTTCACCTCTGATTGTTCTTGGTGAAACCCCTCTGAATCATCCTTCCAAATGGGCCTTCACTGCTTTGGTTGGTCACAAACCAAGAGTCAACAAAGTTTTATAACGTCATCAAAGATTATTTTTGGTGGCACCCCGGACTACTTTTGTCATCCCCATTCAAGTGTCTTGCCACAGCCAAGGGCTGGGTAGAGCAGTTATTTTCCAACAAGTGCCAGACATGCATATTACATACCCTACCCAGAGGAGCAGGTATTGAGTGATTAGTACCTCATTGCAAGGTTACCTAAGAGGGATGCTGCTGTTGGACCATTTTTCTTGACAATAGATTTAGCAGATCAGATACTTCATTACTGATCAAGCCTGATAAGATCAGTTTTACATTAATAAAGCGTGTTCCACATATAATTTCACACACATCACATACCATTTCAATAGGACTAAGACGATTGTAATAACGTCTCAATGAAGTTCTGCAATAGGTTATTTTATTGTAATGTCCAAAAATGATGACACAGTGCCTTATACTTTCTCTGTTTAAGAATATACGGCACTGTAAAACAGTTCACTTCTAACGCTGTTGCTTTCCTGATTTAGTAAAGGAAATCTTTAGTCATAAGAAATAGGAGAGCAATTCACATTCAGAATAATCTCACAAGTAATAAAACAATTTTTATGATGGCATTGTTTACCAAAAAAACCCCACAAAATTCTCAAAATGGTTGCACAAAGTACTTATTATCAGGTCAACTTTTCATTTTGCACTATTTGCATTTTTAAAATTAAACATGAGGCTTTTGAAAAGCATGTGACAATTTTCACAACACGGACTATCATAAGTTATAGCACATACAGTTTTTATAAATCTTTTTCAGAAACCATCCCAACATTTTTATTCAGGGAACAGCCTGTGAGTCATGTCACGTTGTCCCAAAGACGTTGTATGAAAAATCATTGCATCATGATGATGCAATTTGATCTCATTTACATCATGCTGTGCTTGCAACTGAACGAAAGGAAGCTTGTTTAACCTTGCATGTATTGTTCGAACAGTCCAAAGCCCTTTCTACAAAACTATTTGAATCTGTACGTTACTAAGAACATTTTGAAGGGAACAGTCATACACACCACCCTACTTGGTACTGAAAGAATGGGACGTTGGCCAAAATACACTAAGTACAGTGAACATGAACAAGCTTTGTTATTTGATGTTTGCTAATTTTGATTTAATTTTGCACCCGACATCAATTCAATGCTCCAAAAAAATCTGAGTTTATCAAGAAAGACGATAAAAGATGTCTTTAAAAATTTCATTTATGAATCTACAAAACATCAGTTAAAATCAGAGAATAAAATACAAGTGCATCAGACCATGCACTTCCCAGTAAATAAATGAGATGTGTTATAATATTGGTGATGCTAAGTTGATGTTTTACATTTCAAAGAATCAGTCATCATGATGAATACATTTTTGTGCAAATTTATTTCAAGGCTAAACATGTGATACAAACATTTTTGAATAAGGAGGGATTTTGTTAATGAATTAAGGAAAGGAGATTAGATTCCCTACAGTGTAGAAACAGGCTCTTTGACCCAACAAGAACACACCAACCCTCCGAAGAGTAACCCACCCAGACCCATTTTCCTCTGATTGATGCACCGAACACTATGGACAATTTAGCATGGCCAATTGACCTGACCATGCACATCTTTGGACTGTGGGAGGAAACTGGAGCACCCAAAGGAAATCCTGGAAATCCCGGGTTCCTGGCACCATGAGGCACCAGTGCTAACCACTGTGCGGCCCCAGATTAGTAGTAGTCATCCATGAATTATTAACCAGAGAGGATAAACGTGGGAATATCACCAAAAGAAACAATAAGATAGGATAGTTATGTTTTACACAATGTGTGTAACAGGACATGGAATCAAATTGTTTTTAAAAGATCAAGTTAAACATCTGAAAAATAAATACAAAAGTTTGGAAGGGCAAGATAATGGAAGAAAGCATATCACTAAAGCACAAATGCTTTGTGAACTGTAAAATTCTGATCTAGGTTCATCTTCTTTCTTTCACGTGGCTGCGGTCTTCCACTTGCTCACAAATCGTATGGTGTTATAATATAACTATGAGGATATTTTTACAAAGTTATGTTCCTAGTTTAAAGCTTTGCCAATCAGAAATGCATCTGAAACTTCGAACAAACACCATAAGTATTTTTTGTCCATTTAACATCCATGATTAAAAATGTTTTCATTAAAACTGTATCTAAAAAAGTTCAGACCTTCAGCATCCATAGTTTTTTGTTTTATTTAAAAGAAGCTTTTGTCGAAACAAATAATTGGTTAAATTCAATTGGTCTTCGTGGATGGAAAACACTTAAACTTGGTTGCTCATTTATACTGTGCAGTTTGTACTTTGCAAAACTGCCTTACAGGCTTTGCAGAGACAATTGAGCAAGATGTAAAATACCTGATGATTAGAAGCTTGATGTCATTTGACACCACTTACTCATTGCATAACTAATACTCTTACCCATTTAAGTGAAAGTCAGGTGAGGGAGCAAAGTGCTAAGTGGTAGCTATTATTTTAAATAATTTATCTGTTTAAGAGTACGTGGAGGTTAACAACAGTGAATTATGTCTAAGTGGTTTACAACGTCCAATTTTTCTCATCAAAAGTCAGTAATTTTATGCATTATTTAAAAATCAAAGGCTGGGATTTTGTCAAGTTGATGGAGGTTATGCCCATTCCACAGAGCAGACGGAGAGCCCGCATCAGGGAGTGCGATATCCATCCATGGTAAGTGCCTAACTAGCACTTGTGTAGTGGGCTTTTGCCTAAGATGCAATGTGGGGCTCTCATCAGATCTCCAGTCTATAGCCAAGACCCCCCATATCTGAATTGGCCTCTGCACAATCAATCAGAGAACAATGAAATAAATTTGATTGTAACATTTGAAAAGTTATAAAATACTATTGCCAGACCTTGCCAAGTCTATGCTCCTGACTGATATCAAAAATCCACCTCTTGAACTAAACCCCAGAACTGACAAGCCAATTATTCTTTTTTCACAGTTTCACAAAACTTCGCAGTGATGACCGTCTAATAAGCTGACTTGCATTCACTTTATTTTTCAGAAGGACCTCTTGTATATTGCTAGAATATACATTGTTGATTGTTGGAAATATTCTAGAACTCTGCATTCTGGGAGAGGTCCACCAGACTGGAACTTCCCTATTCAAGAAGGGAGGGAGATAGAAAGCAGGAAATTATAGGCCAGTTATCTTAACATCAGTCATTGGGAAAATGCTAGAGTCCATTAAGGAAGAAACAGCAGGACATTTAGAAAGGCTCGACACAAATCAAACAGAGTCAACATGGTTTTGTGAAAGGGGAATCAAATTTTCCTTGAGGATTTAACAAGCAGAGTTTTTAAAAGAGGAACCGGAAAGTACATGTATTTAGATTTCTAGGAGGCATTCAATAAGGTGCCACATTAAAGGATATTGCAAAAAGTCGGAGCTCTTGGGATTAGAGGTGATTATTAGCATGGACTGATGATTGGTTAACACACAGAAGATGGAGTCGACATTAGTCCATAAAACCATAACATACAGGAGCAGAATTAGGCCATTTGGCCCAGTGTCTGCTCCGCCATTCAGTCAGGGCTGAAATATTTCTCAACACCATTCTCCTGCCTTTCCCCCCCCCCCCCCCCCGAATTTGATTCTCTTTTACCAGTCATGTACATATCTACCACTGTCATGAATATATTCAATGACCTGGCCTACAAGGTCTTCTGTGGTAATGAGATCCACAGATTCTCCACCATTTGTCATAAGAGATTCCTCCGCCTCTCAATTCTAAAGGCTGTCTCTTCACTCTGAGGCTGTGCTTCTTAGTCTTTCCTATGATTAGGACATAGAACAAAAAAAACTGTACAGCGCAGGAACCAAGATGTGGTGCTGAACATGACGCCAAATTAAACTAATCGCGTCTGCTCGCCCTTGGTCCCTAACCTTGCATATTCATTCGCTTATCTGAAAGTCCCTTGTCATATTTACCTCCAACACCACCCCTGGCAGCACATTCCCGACTCTACCACACTGTATAAAAAGCCTGCCCTTTACATCTCCTTTGAACCTTTCCCTTCTCACCTTAAATGCATGCCCCCTAGTATTAGGCATTTCAACACTGGGAAAAAGATGCTGACAGTCAACCTTATCTGTGCATCTCATAATTTTATAGCCTTCTATCAAGCGTCCCCTCACAGCATCTGCCACTCTCGAATTTTTCTAGCCTCTCCATATAGTTCATACGCTCTAATCCAGGCAGCATCCTGGTAAACCTCTTCTGCACTATCTACAAAGTCTCCACATCCTTCTGTAGCGTGGCAACCAGAATTTAACGTAATACTCTAAGGACAGTCTAATCAAAGTCTTATAAAGCTGTAACATGAAATCCTGACTCTTGTACTCTATTTCCCAACCAATAACGGCAAGCATGTCATATGACTTCTTTCTCACCCTTTCTACTTGTGTCCACTTGAATCCCAAATCTTTCTGTACATCAATGTTGCTCACGAGTCCTACCATTAGCCATATACTTTTCCTTAATATTTGATCTCCCAAAGTGCAGCACCTCACACTTACCTTGATTAACCTTCATCTGCTATTTCTCCGACCAAATCTGCAACAGATCTATATATTGGAAACATCATCTCCAAGACTGCTTTATCCAGGCCTCACAGTCTTCTCGAAGTTTCAATCATATTCTCCCTTATTCTTCTAAACTGCATGGAGTACAGACCCAGAAACCTCAACCAGTCATAGAATAAGCCTTTATCCCTCCTCTGCCCCCCCTATTTATTGAATTTAGCTTGCCCTTTAACACTGCAATTCTGAGATCTAGGACTCTGCTTCCCCCTCTGCAACTGGATCCTCAACTTACTGACCAGCAGGCCACAATTAGTGAGGATTGGTGACAACATCACCTCCACAATAATCCTGTGTGTACTCAGCGCCTTAACTATACATCTTATACACACAACTGTGGCCAAATTCAGCTCTAACTCCATTTACAAATTTGCTGATTACACCACAGTAATGGATTGGATTTCAACCAATGAGACAGAGTACAAGAAAGATATAGATAGTTTAGTGGCATGGCGAAAAGACAACAATCCCTCCCTTAATGTCAGCCACACAAAGGAGCTCGTCATTGACTTCAGGAAATGGAGTGGAGGACATGCCCCTGTCTATATCAATAGTGCTGAGATGGAGGTGATCAAAAGCTTCATCTTTCAAGAAGTATCACCAATGGTATCTCCTCGTTCATCCACATCGTCGCTACAGTCAAGAGGCATACCAATGCCTCTGCTTTGTCAGATGGCTGAGGAATTTCAGCACGTCCATAATGACCCTTACCAATCTTTACATACGCACCATAGAAAGCATCCTATCCAGATGCATCGCAGCCTTATATGGCAACTGCTCTGCCCAAACCGCAGGAAATTAATACCACTGTGAATGCCGCCCAGACCATCACGAAAACCAGCCTTCCTTCCACTGAGTCCACCTACACTTCCTACTGCCTTGGGAAAGCAGTCAACAGACCCCTCCCACGCTGGCGATGCTCTCTCCATTCCTCTTCCATCAGGCAGATATCCAAAAATATGAAAACACTTACCAACAGATTTAAGAACAGCCTCTTCCCTACTGGAGTCAACTTTATGAACCTTTTCTGTAGCTATAGCACTATTTTCTGCATTCTGTTCTACTACCCTGATGCACTTATGTGAGTTACGATTTGTTTGGTCAGTCTGCAAAACAATACTTTTTACTCTGTCTTGGTACATGTAACAAAAGTAAATCAAATCAAATCCAACAAAAGCACATCCTTCCTTAGGTACACAGCCCAAAACTGCTCAATATTCCAAATGCAACCTGACCAGAGCCTTATAGTCTCAATGGTATGTTTCTGCTCTTGTATTCTAGCCATGTTGAAATGAATGCTAACATTGCATTTGCCATCCGACTAACCGAACCTGCTTGCGAACCTTAAGAGAACCATGAACAAACACTCTCAAGTCCCTTTGTGCTTCAGATTTCTGAAGCCTTTCCCGGTTTACAAAATACTCCACATCTCTATTCTTCCTACCAAAGTGCATAACCTTGCACTTCCCCACACTGTATTCCATCTGCCACTTCTTTTCTAGTCTCAGAGCCTGCGCAAGTCCCACTGCAGCCTCCCTACCTCCTCAATATTAACTATGGGGCAGGTAATTTTTTTTCTCAGTTTGAAAAGACAACTAGTTGAGTGCCACAAGGATCGATTCTAGGGCATCAATTATTTACCATCTACTTTAATGGCTTGAAAGAGGGGGCAAAGTGTAATGTATCCAAATTTGCTGATGAAACAAAGTTAGTTGGCAGGGCATGTTGTAGTGAAGACAGAAGGAATCTGCAGGTAGGTTCTGCAAGTTGGCATAAACCTGGCAGATGGATTTAAATGCAGATCATGGACTTTGTTAGGCTAGCATCATAAATAGAGATAAGCTCCAAAAAAGTCAATATAGAGGGATGAGTGCTCTTGCGCATGGAACAGAAAAGGTTAACATGTAGGTTCAACAAATAATTAAGGAATCAAACAGAATTTTAGCTTCACTACTAAGGGGTTGGAGTTTAATGATAGCAAAGTCCTGAGACAACTTTTCAGGAAGTTGGTGAGGTGGTACTGGGAGTATTATGCCCAGTTTTGGTCCCTATGTTTTAGAAAGAAGGGACTGGCATTGGAGGAGATTCAAACGAATATTCACTCGACTGATTCCTGGAAGGAAGGGGTTGACTTATTAAGAATGGTAAACAGGTTATGTCTTTATTCACCAGAGTATAGAAGGAGTATTCTTATTGAAACATTCAAAATTTAGAGGGATATTTACAGGGTAGATGTTGGAATGATGCTTCTTCTACCAGGAGAATCTCTGACTAGAGACAATAAGCAAACACACATCCAAAATGGAGGTGGGAGTAATTTACTCTCCCAGATGGTAGTGAATATTAAGCCAGAGAACTATGGAGACTGGTTCAATAAGAGTATTTAAACAGGAGGTAGAAAGAACCAGGGGTCACAGTCCATGGATTAGGCCTTCTAGGACTGAGATGAGAATTTTTTTCCCACTAAGAGAGTGCTGAACCCATGGAATTCGCCGCCACAGGAAACTGTTGAGGCCAAAATATTGAAGACTATCAAGAAAGACATTAGATGTAATTTTTAATACTAAAGGAATCATGCGGATAGCAGCAGACTAAGACACTCCAGCCAGAGCTCCTCAGCTCGCCAGTTCCTTTTCCTTTCTCTTTATTTTATTTCCTTTTATTGCAGTTTTTCTCTCAATTCCTCCAATTTTTAAATTTCTGAAAGTATCTTACCCGGAGGGAATAGAGAACGGAGTCTGAGACCAGGCCAGTGTGGAATGAGAGTTGTGGCCGAAGCTCAGAGCAGGAGCAGACAAAGCACAGTCCGACATGGGAGGTGAATCCTGGATGGGAGTTGCAGCCAGAATGGGAGCAGAGTGAGTGTGGACCGAGTCCCAGAAGCCCAAAGCAGCAACAGAGCTTGCCCAGGCCAACCAGGGAGATGAATCCTGGCAGACATTCTAGGAAAGAGAGGCCACCACACAGAGGCAGTGAGGCCTCGTGTTCTGAGGTCCAGCTGGCACAGACTCATTGAGAAAGGACTATTACTTGAGTAATTTAGAGATATTTTTCATTCTCATTTTGAACTTTTTAAATTCTATATTGCCGTGCTGGTCTTTATTTTTTGCTATTTTAGTTCTATAACAACACAAAGTATCTGTACCTAAAATAGCACTGAGAGGCAACATTACAAACATTTCATTGCACTCATTCTAGTGCACGTGATAATAAAGGCTTTTGCATTCTACCAAAGGGTATGGGGAGAAAACAGGAACAGGGTGCTGAGTTGGATGTCCAACCATGATCATATTGAGTCACGGAGAGGCTCAAAGATCCAAATGGCCTGCACTCTTCCTCCTATATTCTGTATTTCTACGCTAGATTGTTTTGAAATATCAAGCAGTTGAGTAGTATGAGGTGAGGAGGTCTGAGGCAGACCAGTCTTATAGAATAGTGGGACAGGCTTCGGGGCTGTATGGCCTACTCCTTCCATTCCTTATATTCTTACAAACTCAACAATGTCATCGAATGATCTTGCAAAATGGTGAAGAAATCTTTTCCCTAGAAGTTGAAATGCCTACTTTCATACTGGTTGATTGAAAATTCAGATGTTGGGTTTTTAAATGGTAAAGCTTTCTTAAATGGCAATTTCCACTTTTGACACGGGGCTATCCGCCCTTTAACTATGGCACCAGCTCCTGCACAGCCATCGGGTGATCTTTGCTCCTCAATGCCAGAGCCACCCCCTTGGTACATGATGTGACAATGAGCTTGGGGTCACACATATTGAAGAGTGTTTTGCCACATAATCAGGATCAGCCCAATGCCACAGAGCCACACTAAATAACTAAAGGCTCATCTGCTCACTGGCATGTACTGCAGTAGCAGGGTTAAAACGAGCCCAAGGAGTCAATGGGGCCTGTCCTTCAACCCCAGCACAGCCTTAAAAAATAACTTAGTTAGAAATGAGTACACTATCCAACCCTCCCAAGAGCGACACAATTAGTTATTTGCTAGTCTTTGAAATTATTTCTCTAAAAGCAATATACACAAGTTCTGTAAATAGTTATCAAATATGCTGCGGATGTCTGAAATAACACTAGGCAGCATGGTAAAGCTTTATGAGGTACTGAAAAGTCTGGGCTTCATCTCATAAATGGTATTGACACAGTGGGCAATTCCTGTAGATCCGGAATATGGTGGGAGAACTTGTAGCATGGCTTGGTACCTGGGAGTTTGACATTCTAGCCATTTTGGAGACATGGATAGAGCAAGGACAGGAATGGTTGTTGCAGGTTCTGGGATTTAGATATTTCAGTAAGAGAAAGAAGATGGTTTAAAAAAGGGGAAGGTGTGAAGTCAAGGACAGTATTATGGTGGCAGAAAGGACGTTTGAGGACTCGTCTACTGAGGTAACATGGGCTGAGGTTAGAAACAAGGAGGGAGAGGTCACCTTGTTGAGTTTTCTGTAGACCTCTGAATAGTTCCAGAGATGTAGAGGAAAGGATAGCAAAGATGATGCTGGATAGGAGCAAGAGTAACAGGGTAGTTGTTTTGGGGGATTTTAACTTTCCAAATATTGACTGGAAATACTATACTTTGAGTATTTTAGATGGGTCAGTTTTTGTCCAATGTGTGCAGGATGGTTTCCTAACAGTATGCAGACATGCCAACAAGGGGCGAGGCCACATTAGATTTGGTACTGGGTAATGAACCTGGCCAGGGGTTAGATTTGGAGGTAGTGAGCACTTTGGTGATAGTGACCATAATTCAGTTATGTTTACTTTAGCAATGGAAAAGGATAGGTATATAAAGCAGGGCAAGAGCTATTGCTGGTGGTAAGGCAATTATGATGTGATTAGACAAGGCTTAGGATGCATAGGATGGGGAAGGAAACTGCAGGGGATGGGCACCATTGAAGTATGAAGCTTATGTAAGGAACAGTTACTGCGTGTCCTTAGTAGGTACGTACCTGTCAGGCAGGAAGGAAGTGGCCGAGCGAGGGAGCCATGATTTACTAAGGAAGTTGAATCGTCTGTCAAGAGGAAGAAAATGGCTTATATTAGAATGAGCCGAGAGGGCTCATATAGGGCATTTGAGACTCAAGTTAGCCAGGAAAGACCTAAAGAGAGAGCTCAGAAGAGCCAGGAGGGGACATGAGAAACCGTTGGCAGTTGGATCAAGGAAAACCCTAAAGCTTTCGTTAGGTAGATCAGAAATAAAAGAATAACCAGAGAAAGATTAAGGCCGATCAAGGATAATTGTGCGTGGAGTCAGAGGAGATAGGGGAAGCACTAAATGAATATCTTTCATCAGTATTCACACTGGAAAAGAACAATGTTGGCGAGGAGAATACGGATTTACAAGCTATTAGACTAGACGGGATGGAGGTTCACAAGGAGGTGGTGTTAGCAATTCTGGAAAGTGTGAAAACAGACAAGTCCCCTGGGCCGGATGGGATTTATCCTCAGATTCTCTGGGAAGCCAGCGAGAAGACTGCAGGGCCTTCGACTTTCATCGTTATGTCGCCATTGTCTACAGGAATAGTGCCAGAAGACCGGAGTTTCGCAAATATTGTTCAAGAAGTGGAGTAGAAACAACCTTGGTAATTACAGACCAGTGAGCCTTGTGTCAGTTATAGGTAAAGTGTTTGAAAAGTCTACAAGAAATAGGATTTAAAATCATCTAGAGAGGAATAAGTTGATTAGGAATAGTCAACACGGTTTTGTGAAGGGTACGTCATGCCTCACAAACCTTACCGAGTTCTTTGAGATGAGGGTAAAGTGGTTGATGTGGTGTACGTGGATTTCAGTAAGGCATTTGATAAGGTTCTCCACTGTAGGCTTTTGCACAAAATACGGAGGCATGGGATTGAGAGTGATTTAGCGGTTTAGATCAGAAATTGGCCAGCTGAAAGTGACAGAAGGTGGGAAATGTTCAGCCTGGAGTTCAGTTACTATGGTGTACCACAAGGATCTGTTTTGGGGCCACTGCTGTTTGTCATTTTTATCAACGACCGGGATGAGGGCATAGAAGGACGGGTTAGTAAATTTGTAGATAACACTGAGGTCAGTAGAATTGTGGATAGTCCTAAAGGATATTGCAGGTTAAAGAGGGACATAGATAAGCTGCAGAGCTGGGCTGAGAGGTGGCAAATGGAGTTTAATGGAGAAAAGTGAGAGGTGATTCACTTTGGAATGAGCAATAGGAATAAAGAGTACTGGGCTAATGGTAAGATTCTTGATAGTGTAGATGAGCAGAGAGATCTCGGTCTCCATTTGCATAGATCCCTGAAAGTTGCCACCCAGGCTGCTAGGGCTGTTAAGAAGGCATATGGTGTGTTAGCTTTTACTGGTAGAGGGATTGAGCTTTGGAGCCACGAGGTTATGCTGCAGCTGTACAAACCTCTGGTGCAGCCACACTTGGGAGTACTTCGTACAGTTCTGGTCACCGCATTATAGGAAGGATGTGGAAGCTTTGGAAAGGATTCAGAGGAGATTTACTAGGATGTTGCCTGGTGTGGAGTAAAGGTCTTATGAAGAAAGGTTGAGGGACTTGAAGCTGTTTTTGTTAGAGAAGGTTGAGAGGTGACTTAATTGAGACATACAAGATAATCAGAGGGTTAGATAGGGTGGACAATGACAGCCTTTTTCCTCGGATGGTGATGGCTGCCATGAGAGGACTTAGCTTTAAATTGAGGGGTGTTAGACATAGAACAGATGCCAGAGGTAGTTTCTTTACTCAGAGAAGGGCGTGGAATGCCCTGCCTGCAACAGTAGTAGACTCGCCAATTTGAAGGGCATTTAAATGGTCATTGGATAAACATATGGATGAAAATGGAATAGTGTAGGATAGATAGGCTTCAGATTGGTTCCACAGGTCGGCACAGTATTGAGGGCCGAAGGGCATGTACTGCGCTTTAATGTTGTATGTTCTAAGATCTTACCCTAAGAACATAGTTTTGATATATTGAAGCACATCAATAATTTAAACATACCTGCTTTCCTAAACACTGGAAAAGTTGCAATTTGTTTTGAATTAAAACAAAAACAAATCAACATTTGTTGGTAAGGCTGCTCAATTATGAATTCTGCTCCACTGGTACAGAGATATATTTTAGCAATATAGTTGTCACCTGCTGTTAAAACAAGTATTTCATGAGAAAACAGCACCAATAGGACAAGTATAGCAACATGAATAAGTTATTGTTTCAAGAGTCAAATTGGGCCATGGAACGTATTAAGAACATCACCGCTCAACTGCAAATAAATACACTCTATCATGACTTTATTTTTGATCATTTGTGCTGAAAAAGTTAAAAGGTATTTGGAAGAAAGAGAGTACAATGAAGTGTGCCAGGGTTACACAGCATGCACCTTACATCTTGAACAATTTGTCATTAAGGAAACAATACCTCATTGTATTTGAATATTTGGTTCATAGAAACTGGCAACTTAACAGAACACAATAAATCACATTTTCCTGCATTATCATTAGTCTCTTTGGTGAATTATAGACCTCAAAATTTGTAGTGATAATAAATTGAAAATAGACTAGAATTCTCCTTCTGAACATAACAGTAGGAAGAATTTGAATCCCTGTTATGTCTAATTTTTATTAATTTTTGCCAAATCCTGTCAATGTAAATGAGTGTTAGAAAACATAGTGGAACTGTTGACAGAATGAGAAAAGTCAACAATTTTATATGGCAAACTGCATTGTGAATCAACACGCCATCTTTTTCTTTTGGCTACTAAAGCAAATAATTACGTGAAATGAGACAGAAGTTCGTCTTGCTTTCAGATATTGTATACTTCAGATTTTCAAAAAAACATGCAACTTACTTAAGTCAGCACTTTCAAAAGTGGGTGGGTAGGAAATACTAGAAGCACAGAAATGACTTTTTATATGTGTAAAATTTCATGGCAAATAGGTCATGCACTTGAGGAGAATTGACTGTACAATACTCCCATACTCTGCAAAATGATCCTTCATCTTGCAGCCTGAAGCTGAAACCAAAAAAGCACAGGAAAAAGAGACCACCGCTCAAAGCAAAAATCTTCTTCCAGAATAATCCATTATTTCTGACAAGTTAAATGTTCCATGGTAGACCATATGGCATTAGTGAGTATTTGACAATGGAATGGAGAAGCACAGCAAATGCATCACAATTAAAAGTCCTTCTTACAAGATTATTTCTCTTATATTCATTTTGCATTTTTTTAAAAATCTCAAAATCTAGAACCAAATAAAAAACACTTTACATGAAATACTACTGAAGGAGGTTTCAGATTGTGTTACATTTTAGATTTCAAGTCGCCTGGGAACTGCCTGAAGCGACAAAATTCTAATTGCTTTCAAAAGCCCAATATATGACCTGAAACTACAATTCAGCAAGACATAGTAGATGCATACACATAAATGTACATACAAGCCCACACATAGACATAAATGTACATACATGCCCACACATACACACTAATTTGACATACAAATTAACACAGATTTAGAAGTTAAAACACAATTGAAATAACTATGTTGGCAGCATAAAGCATTTATTGTAATAGACCATATGTAATTGTATTTCAAGAAAGATTATGCTCAAATATTATGGTGAAGAATCCCGCAATATTGTTGAGAATATTAAGTATAATCAAAGCAATTTAACATGATTTGGAAATCAATCGAAAAAGGTCAACTAAATTATGCAAACGTGTGTCTGAAGGAGAACAAGTATTAGGAATAAGTAGAGAATCTTAACTGTATCAGTCTTAAACTTCTTTATAGCTTTATTTCAATTACTACAATAATATTGCTACATGATCAAAAAATTATTCGTATTACAAACACCTATAGTCAAGCAAACCAATGTCCATTCCGGAATTTCACGAAAAACATTCAGCACTATCCAACTCTGCTTTAATTAACGATTCAATAAAACTTTGCACTGCTCTACAAACTAATAGCATTAGAAGAAAATATACACAAAATCTGTTAGCTAGGCTGTGTTTTTTTCATTTTGTATATTAGTAACTGAATCCGTGAAGCATTGTGTGTCATTCATCATAGGAAAAATAATTAAAGCTGTTTGAATAAGACTACTTATTGCAAAGTTGTGCTGTTTTGTCTTTACTTAATGTAAGGAAATAGACAACTAGAGGGTATTTACTTTTCCTTCAAAACTTACCAATTTTATAAAGTACAACTTCTTAATTTACTAGCTGAGCAGACCCTCAATTTACCTGTATCATTAGAATACAGGACTGCTCCACATTGGATAAGCGGTCTTTGATGAGACAGCTGACCTATCATAGCTATCCCTTAACAGCACACTGTCAGGAAAACAACCATCAAGCTACATTGTTTATTTGCTAACCGAGGGTGAAAATAGTGGATCTGATGAAGTAGTTCAAATAAGCTTTTACCTTCTTTTTATATTTAAGGAAAGGCAATTTATTTTTCAACATGTAGTGGTCAGCATGGATGAGTTAGACCAAAGTGTCTGTCTCCATGCTGTACATCTATGACTATGTATTTCAATCGTGTTAGTTCTACCTGTAAATTTCTATCTTTTTACTACCTCCCCCTTTGACTTAAGGTTACAGAATCAAGCCTTAACCTAAGAGTTGAGCACAAAATCTATGCTAGCATGTCAATGCAATATTAGAATAGTGTCAGTGAAGTAACCCACTGATATGCCACTTTACCACACCCATGCCAAGGAGTAGTCAGTTCTCAATTTCAAATAGACACTCTTGCACTTGTTCCACAGTAATGATTTTTTTTTTTAAGAAAAGTCCTAAGTCTTTTAGTTAACACAAGAGGCAAGTAATTTCCTAATGTAAGCACAGATTGGAAAACGGAGGTTTGCTTGATCTAATACTATTCCACAGCAAAATTAAGAATCAATATACTAACCCAAATGCATGCTAAAATATTTTGCAGAGAGAAAGTGAGGACTGGAGATCAGAGTCGGAGTGTGGTGCTGGAAAAGCACAGCAGGTCACGCAGCATCCGAGGAGCAGGAGAGTCTACCTTTCTAATGAAGGGCTTATGCCCAAAATGCAGACTCTTCTGCTCCTCAGATGCTGCCTGGCTGGCTATGCTTTTCCAGCACCATACTCTTCGACTAAAACATATTGTAACCGAGCTTTGTTTTTAGCAGCATCTTGAATAAAGGACCACAAAAGCACTACAGAAAAGTCTCCTGGTATTGTGTAGGTGTCTGTGCATTATATAATAGAGCATAAAATGTAGGAGAAATATGTCATTCAGCCAATGAGCAGCATTCTCTCTCAGCTAAGCGGCCACTGCTATGTCCCATGCTTGCTGATTGGAGTGTTGTCATTGGCTTCCACTTCCTTGCAGCACAAGGAAAAAGAAACATTACAGGAAACATTGCCCACGAATTTGCTCCTCCATTCGATCAGAATATGGCTGATCTGATAACCCAACTCCATTCCCCTGCCTTTTTCTTAGAATCCTTGATTCCCCTACTGATTAAAAATCTGTCTATCTCAACCTTGAATCTATTTAATGGAACAGCCTCAACAGCCCTCGGGGTTAAACAATACCACAGATATACCTCCCCTCAGAGAAGAAATTCTTCCTCATCTCTGTCTTAAATGTGTAACCCCTTATCCTGGCATTATTGCCTCTGGTCACAGGTTCTCCCACAGTGGGAGAGAAAACTTTTCTGCATCTACCTTGTCAAATCTCTTAAGAATCTTTATTGAAACATAAGATTCTCATTCTTCAAAGCTTCTTATTCTTCTAAACTCCAATAAGTCCAGGCCGAACCCTACTCAATATCGCCTCATAAGAAAATTTCACCATGCTTGGAATAAACTTAGCGATCTTCAATGGACTACTTTCAAAGCCTATATATATTTCCTCAGATGAGGGGCCTAAAACTGTATGTTAGACATGATCTGACTATTGCCTCATTTAGCAAGACATCACTATTAGTATATTTCATTCCCTTTGAAATAAAAGCTGGCATTCCTTTATTTTTCTTATTACCTGCTGCATTTGAATTGCAACTTTTTTTGTGATTCATGCATGAGGACGGCCAAATGCCTCTATGCCGCAACTTGCTGCAGTTTTTTTTTTCAATTTCAATAATAATCAGGTCCTTTTTTCCTCCTGCCAAAGTGTATAACCTCACATTTTCCCACATATTCCAACTGACAAGCTTTGGCCCACCCACTTAACCTGTGTTTATCCCTCTGCACACATTCCAACCAGTAACCATTGCCTTCCCATCTATTTCTACACCATCTACAAACCTGCCAATAGCACATTCACTTTCCACATCCAAATCATCAATTTTTTTTGTAAATAACTGTGGTTCCAGCACTGATCTTTGTGGTACTCCACTATTTACAGGTGGGCATCATGAAAATGCTTCCCTTATTCCAAACTTTCAGTCTTCCATTAGTTACCCAATCGTATTTACACTATCCCCAACACCATAGGATCTTATCTTATTAAGCAGCCTTATGTGCGGTACATTATGCAATGGTTTTTGGAAATGCAAATGCATTATATCTACTGCATACCTTTTATCCAACCTACTTATTACATCCTCAAACAATTGTAATAAATTTGACAGGCATGAATTCTTGTTCATTAAGTCCTGTTTCCTCTTTTTTTTTGACTAACAGCTTTACAATGGCAGTTTTCCAATCTTCCACGACTTTTCCACAATCAAAGAATTCTTGAAAGCTTACTACTAGCACATCCACTACTTCTGTAGCTACTTTCTTTAATATTCCAGGGATGCGACCCAACAGGCCCAGGGTCATTATCAGTCTTTAGGTGCAATAGATTTCCCAATACTACTTTCTCTAGTGATAGTATTTATTTTCCCTTATACCATTTGCCCTTGGATTATTTAGTGCTTTTGAAATGCTATAAATAATTCAATTGTCAGGTGAAGTTGTTCTATCAAGTTGGTCAATTTTAAATCCATAAATTTCAAACAAGTCTACTATAGCTAACTACTTATGGCTCCACAACCACCTGAAGGAGCAGCGCTCCAAAAGCTAGTGCTTTCAACTAAACCAGTTGGACAATAACCTGCTGTTGTGTGACTTTTAACTTTGTCCACCCCAGTCCAACACTAACTCCTCCGAATCATAACTACTAAAGAATATCCTGATTCATCCTCATCAGTCCAATAAATAAAAGTACTTTACTTTGAGAAACTAAATCAAGACAGGAATCTATCTTTCTATTTTTATGTGCTGAATGATTTATCACACATTTCCAGACTTGCAGTTTTACCTTTACCTTCAAAAATTCACTGATTCTCACTTTCATCTAAAACACAGAAAAGACATTCAACACTGCAGGAAAGAACAAATCCTTTGTACCAGCTACTATTACCCAGTCTGAGGATTAAATTAATTCCCCAACAAACAAAATTACTTTATTTTATCATGCAATTAAATATTTACTTTCTTTTTTGCTATATTGTTTTGTGTAAGTTCAAAAAGTGACTGACGTACAATTCCAGGTCAGTGTGCCAATCCCTTTTTTAAAAACTCTACGTAGAAACATGAAGAACTTAAAAATTGATCATTTTCTTAAAGGAATGGAGGAGACTCAGTTTGTATCCCATCTTTCCAAAGCATGTTTAATGTTCACCACAAAGTTTATGGAATATCAAGTTGTTCCTTACAGCAACCTGGACATCTTAAAATAGCCGAGCGAAAGATTCATTTTTCCAGTAGCTTTCAATGTAGGTTATTGATATGGGAAGTTACTACTCCAAGCAACTCATAGATAAAGGCATTAAAAGAAAAAGAAGCCTTTCTTGCAATTTCTCAGGTGTTACTGGCCTGCTCCCAAATTCATCAAGCAAGAACCAAGTGATACTCATGATGAGTGCCTCGTAGATTATCCTACCCCAGATATTATAGGAGTAACAAGGATCTAGTCTTCTTACCTTGGTAGAGTGCAATACAAAGCCATGCAAACTCTCATTGAAGGTTTACATTCAAACCAATATTTTCAAAGCTCATTCATCTTGCTGTCCATACAATACCATGAACTTAAATATTATGATAGCATTAAGTATAAACTGATTTGCTGTTTACAAATTGAAACAACCTTTAATCCTGACATGGATAAGATATTATAATTTTTTTTTTTAAATGTGTTCATTAAAAGTGGGCACAACCAACAAGAACATTCGTTGCCCATCCCTAATTGTCCTTGAACTGAGCTACTTGCGAGATTAAGAGCCAATAATGTTGCTGTGGATGAGTCACGAGGCACATAGTAAATTTCCCTCTCTAAAAGACATTAGTGAACCCGATGGCTTGTTTTCTGAGAATATAGTTTCATAAGTGAAACCAATTTTTTATTCTAGATATTATTATTTGAATTGAAATTTCAAATATGTGTACCCATGAGTTTTAACCTGGACCTCTGGATTAGTAGGTTAATGACATCATCAGCATGCCACTATCTTCACCTCCTCACTGGAGGCAAGAAGCTAAACTCAGGTCAAAGGTTTGAAGTGTTTAACATAGTTTCTTGAAACCTCAGGTGAAGATCATGTGGGGCAAAGATGATAATGGGTAAAAACTGTGCTGTTGGTGAAGACAAACACAGTTATCCGAGCGCAGGGTTAACCTACACCCATTCTTTGCAATTAAAGCAACATGCCATCTTTATGCTGCCGACTCATTGTCAGTTCTGCATGCAGCCTGTGCTAACTGCACTGTTCACTGATTGCACACATTAACAGGGAGATCCAAAATCCTAGAGACCTAACACTAAAATCATTCATTCATTTCAAGAATTTCCTCGGTTGACTTCCTTAATACCCAGTAAATGGCAATGGTAAGAATGATGAGAAGAGTGGAAAAGATGCAACCTTGCCTCATGCTAATCTACAACGAGCCACTTTAACTATCTTCCAACCCAACAAACTGCCTGGAATTTTCATGGGTTTTTTTCAAAAGCTGAAAACATCCTTGATGGGGTACTATGTAAAGAAAGGTTTTTCCTATTAAAAGCCTCGATTAACAGCCGGGGATTTGATGCTCCTGGCGTTTCTCAACAATGCACATAAAAAATAAAACTTGCACAAGTGTTCAAAAGTGCTTCCAGACTTTCATAATTGTCCAGCATTATGGAGTACCGATTCTAAGGAACACAGCACTTGGAGATTTTGGTGAGCAACAGAATTTTAAGGATCCTCATCTAAAATGCAATTAATTTTGCACTTAATGTTAGAATTAAGGTCTCCAGGTATGAATTAGATTCAATACTTTCAACAAGTTATTGTTAGACTCTAATAGATAGAAACTTTTTAATCATAGATGAATATCTCAGATCTATTGCTTGTAATTCTTGTGCCATGTGGGATGCTCGCGGGATTTCTGAACTTGGGGGGAACATGTGTATGAACTGTCTCCAGTTGTTTGAGATTTGCAGGGCAGTAAATTCAGGTCAGTCTCCTTCAATGTATTTTCCAGCAGTTGGCCACACAACTAGCAATAGGAATTCAGAACAGTACAATGGTGACCATCTGGAAGACTATACATTACAGTGAGTGTTGGACAGTACTAGAGAACAATTACAGTAGTAATTTACTGTATAGGAACTGACTAAGAAGAACTATACGCAGTAGAATGACAGGTTTAGAATGCTTGCATATTTACATACAAGTGCGGTGAGGAGGCTGATGAGCTGCAAGATAATGAAAATGGCTAGAAAGATGACGTACTAGCAGTAAATGAGAACGTGACATGAAATGGTAAGTGCTTAATGTTCACAGATACAAAGTGACTCAAAAAGTTAAGGAAGGCAAAAAAGATTAATTGCACTGATTAGGAATGGCACTGTAGTGCTGGAATGAGAATATATCTTTGAAGCAACAAGAACAGAATCCATTTGGTTAGAGTTGACAATGGAGGTTTTGGCTACTGAGAGTATTTTATAGACTTCCAAATAGTAAGCAGACAGGGGACTTTAATTATATAAGAATCACTCAGGATAACATGAAAGTAAAGGGAACAGAGAAGGAAAAATGTTTGAAAAGAGTTCAGTAAATCTTCCTTTACCAGCACACTCGCATCCCAACTCAGGAGAAGGTATAACTGGATCAAATACAGGGGAAGAGATAGGTAAAGTATCTGTGGGAGAACACTTGTTAAAAGTGATTATCATGCTAACAGGTTTAGGTCAACAATGAAGAGGAGCAAAGAACTGTCAAAAGTAGAATGCCTAAACTGAACAAAGGAGAAAGTGAAATTCCACTTCCAGCCTCTCAATGCCAAACAGGTTATCTACTGACCTTTAGCTATGGGGGAAGGAAAGCTTGAAAAGGTTGAAATGTAGCTGGCAAAGCAGAACATTACAAATTGCAGGCTGCTGTTAGGACATTTGCATTGACCATTTGGATTTCTACCTGAATATGGAGGGAATGGAATCCCTTTTGGTTCCAGTACAAGACACAATTTGTGGTGTCTGCAAAGTAATGTGCATACAGTCAATGCCCACCTCACATCATGAGGAAGTTTATGATCTTGAGACTTTTGTTCTTATTCTGCTGCTCGTTTTTGGCAAGACTGAATGAAACAATTAGATTGAACTGAACAGTGCCTCAGTGACCTTCCTTATTCAGTGAAGGATGGCAAGTGCAAAATTTTGCTCAACGGTTGATTGGTATATTCATCTTCATAACCACTGCCCTAAAGATTGAAGCTGTGGTTCCAATAGTTGTCAGATTTCAGCAAAATGCCTGAATGAAGGGCATCTGCCTCTCACATTCTTCTTTAGTTGTGATTCAAGTAGATGAAATGATCCTAGGATGAGTAAGGTCTTATACTGAAAACCCTTTTTCACTCCTTTCTCCCTCTCTTAATGATTGCATGGTCTTTGTGATCTGTCTAATTCTCTGGGCTCATTCTTCCAGGTCAGCTCTATTCAAAGAGGAAGGCTTCCTGGTGCACCTATGTACAGCAGCATCAGGTTTACATCAGCAAAAGGTCCATTAGCATCTGCGAGATGCTTCCCCGTAGACTTCAGCAATGTGAAACAACTGTGGGAAATCTCAAAGCATTTTATAATTGTACCAAGAACATTCAATTAGAATCCAACTTTTAAGTAGTTGTTCATTTTCTTAAATAGAGCTGATGGGAAGTCCTCCATGCTGTTTAACAGGTACAGAGTTACGCATGGTGAGAAGACTGGTGCATGATGTTCCAAAATGGCTGGATTGGTGTCAAGTCAGCATTGTATATTGATTGATATCATGATTTGCCTGTTTTGTCTACTTCAAAAAGAATGTAAACTGTAATGCCTTCACCATTATGCCATGCAATTGAAGGCTGAAGTGAGCACAAATCTCAGTTTGAATCCTAAATGACACCTAAATAAGTTCAAAGAACAGGCTCAATTTCATAACTCCTGAATGCCTTTCACCAACTGAGCTGACATGAAGTGAACATGTAATGAACTCTGAATGAGGTAAGACACAGTTTTGACTCCCAGCAGCATCTGCAAATATGCTACAATCACCAGTACATCGAATCCCACTGAATCAATGGTCTATTTATTCAGAGAAAGGCCTTCCTGTTGCTTCAGCCTAACAATCTACTAGAAACCATTCTTTAATTTCCTCTCTCAGAAATTCAGTGTTTCAGCACAAGCAAGAAGAACTAATATTATTAGCAAGCATACCCTTGTTGAAAAGTACCCTTCATTTCAGGCTGCTTTTACATCTCAGGACTAAATTAGAAGATTCGCAAAAGAGCTTAACACTCTAAATGGTATTCCCTTTGCTTGCACTCAAACTGACTAAATCACAGATCTTTATCTGTTTTACTACATCGTCAACCCATAAAAGCAGATGATCTTCTGCTTGTTAGGTTAGTATAGTATTAACATCACTTGAGTTGAGGTTTACTTAAGATCCGGAATTGTCTTGTAAATTTCCAGAGTTGTTGTATTAATTGGTACCTCAATTCACTAAATGTGAAAACCGCAGTTGGCTCTGTAGCCAATAAAACATGACAACTTTAGTTTTCCTAGGACCTTTGTACAGCCCTGCCAGGACCAAGCAAATTAATTTAGCCTTTCAAAGGACTACATGGGAAAAATAAATCCAGCAAATTTTATGGAGGAAGGAAGGTCCAACAGATAGTGACCAAATGCTTATTTCATAAAAAATCTTAAAATAAGGCATTTCATGCTTAAATATTAAGCCAGACGAAGTTAAAACCAATCAAACTGCTTTGCAATTATCAAAACAAAATAATACACATGAGAAGAATGGTTTCAATTCTCTGAAACGTGCGCTTTTTCATCACCTAAAGACGATATTTTCAGCACTGACTCACAGCAGTGTGGTTAAATCACAATTGACTGACTTAAACTTTTGACTTGTGTTTCCATGCTGTATATCTCTATGACTCTATGATTATGCAGAAGAATGGAAGAATTTGTGCTACACTGGTGAATTCTCATCTTCCTGTAGCAGCAAAACCCCTCCACCCTGCTCCTAAACAGGGCCTTGCTCCAGCACCAGAGTATCATGGGGCTGATTCCAAATATTGTCCAAGTCAAAAGTTTAAGTCAGAATTTGAATAAAAATTACAAAACACCAAAAGTTTGAAAGATGATACTAGTCACTACAATTTACTGAAACCCAATTTTGTACTCTTGGGTTGAGAATTGCTATAAATGAGCACAATTCCCACCCTAGAATGCTTATGTTCTAGATGCAAACAAGATTCCAATGTGTCACTTGCAGAAAATCAGTACAACTGTCCTTTCTTTCTGATCAACTTTCTGGTATTTGAGGTACTCATAAGAAGAACGCTGTGCATTGCAAGTGGTATGTGATATTGAAAGATATGATACACATGCTGATCAGTGCCTATGGTTGCAAAAAGCCTTGAGGTAGGTAATACACCTTTTAAGTTCAACCATTAACATGAATAAATACTTTTTTTTAAAAAAGGATGGAGTAGGACTATGATTCCAGCAACAATACCAAATCAATGCAATGCCTTAACATGGAAAATTAATCATTAAAACTCAGATATGTCTGACTACAACACAAAAGCAGAACACAAAGAACTTTTTTGTTTAAAGAATCACAAGCCTTCAATAATTTTCAGAAGACAAATAGCGTCTCAACAATAACAAACACAATAAATAGGGGTTAAAAAATTAACGTTAGCTGGCACGTTTGAGTTGTTTCTCATGGTGTGAAACAAACAAAACAGTTGCCGACAAGTGGGAAGGAACCAAGGTGCAAACTCAGAACAAATCTTTTTCTATAGCTGAGAGAAAAGATAGTCACAAGATTCCAACAAATCCTCAGAGAATATAATGCTCTAAAACAGCCACAACACGCATATTGCGTCTTCTTTTGGATGATGGCTTGCTTGTGTGTTTTAGGATGAATGGTTATGAAATAAAACTTAAAGAAAAAGAAAGGCCTGTTTCCACACTGTAAGTAACCTAATCTAATCTAAAAAACACGCAAAAAGAACCCAGATTGGCAAATAGGAAATGCAAATTTTTAATAGCTGAAATTCCTGCCTTTAAGATCATTGGAGAAAAGTAAATGAGCACTTTTTAGTTTTCATTTGCAAAAAATAAATTGTGGTCCATGGTTAACAAATCACAGTATACTGAGTACTACATAACAAAGTGGCAAAACTCCAGCAAAATATCATGGAAACAGGTGGGGTAGGCCATTCAGCTCCTTGACCCTGCTCCACTAGAATCCTCCCACTTCCTCCAGACCAAAGGGGTAGCCATGGGAACCCATATGGGCCCCAGCTATGCCTCTCTCTTTGTCAGCTACGTAGAACAGTCCATCTTCCGTAGTTACACCGGCACCACTCCCCACCTCTTCCTCCACTACACTGATGACTTCATCAACTTCACCAACACATTCAACCCCGACCTTAAATTCACCTGGACCATCTCTGACACCTCCCTCCCCTTGCTGGACCTCTCCATCTCCATTAATGACGACCAACTTGATACTGACATTTTTACAAACCCACCGACTCCCACAGCTACCTGGATTACACCTCTTCCCACCCTACCTCCTGCAAAAATGCCATCCCATATTCCCACCTTCCCCTGCTACCACAGGAATTGCAAAACCTGCACCCACACCTCCTCCCTCACCTCCATCCAAGGCCCCAAAGGAGCCTTCCACATCCATCAAAGTTTTACCTGCACATCCACCAATATCATTTATTGTATCCGTTCCTCCCGATGTGGTCTCCTCTACATTGGGGAGAATGGACAGCTTCTAGCAGAGTGCTTTAGGGAACATCTCCAGGACACCCGCACCAATCAACCCCACTGCCCTGTGGCCCAACATTTTAACTCCCCGTCCCACTGTGCCGAGGACATGCAGATCCTGAGCCTCCTCCATTGCCGCTCCCTCACCACCCGACACCTGGAGGAAGAACGCCTCATCTTCTCCCTCGGAACACTTCAACCCAATGACAACCCAATCGCATCCCAATGGCATAAATGTGGATTTCACCAGTTTCCTCATTTCCCCTTCCCCCACCTCACCCCAGCTCCAAACTTACAGCTCAGCACCGCCCTCATGACCTGTCCTATCTGCCTATCTTCCTTCCCACCTATCCACTCCACCCTCCTCTCTGACCTATCACCTCCATCCCCACCCCCATTCACCTATTGTACTCTATGCTACTTTCTCCCACTTGCCTTTTTTATTCTGAGACTATATCCCCGGTTCTGGATATCACAGCCAGGAAATCAGACTTCCTGCATGTGTTTTCTCTCTCTCTCTCTCAAAACGTTCGTAAATTTCTATGAAATTGCCTAGACAATTCAGCCCTTCGAACCCACTCCGCCATTTAATATGATCATGGCTGATCTTATTCTGGGCTCAATTCCATTGTCCTGCCTGCTTTCCGTAGCCCTTTATCCCACTTCTGACAGAAGTTTCTCCTCATCTCAACTTTGAACCTACCTTCTCTCCCTCTATATCTATGATCTCTTGTTCGACAAAGGGGAGCATCTGTTCAATACCCACATTATGAATCCCCTTTAACATTTTATATACCTCAATCAGATCCCAGCCCTCGTACTTGCTGGAATTCAGAAGAAGAAGTCCAAACTATTCAACCGTTCCTCACACAACAGCCCTTTCATCCCTGGAATCAATCTCGTGAACCTCCTCTGAACTGCCTCCAGTACCACTACACCCTTCCTCACGTTGAGACCAAAACTGGCACAATATTCTAGGTGTGTTCTCACCAATGCCAAGATGGATAATTTAATTGTAACAAGACTTCTTTACTTTTATAATCCAGTCTTTTTGCCTTTCTGCTGCACAAAGACATCCAGATTCCTCAGCACTGACAGACTTTAAATCTGCTTCCTATTTAAATAATAATTTCCCTTTTTATTTTTCCAATCAAAATGGACAACCTCGTACTTATTCACATTAAACTCCAGCTTCCGGATTCTGGCCCAATCTTCTAGTTTATCAATTTACCCCTGTAAACTCTATCTCCTCAACAGTGCCTGCTTTCCCACCTATTGGGAACATCCACAAACTTTGCTGTGTTACACTCTCCCCCTGCTTGCGGATGATTTATATAGATTGCAAATAGTTGAAGTCCAAGAATTGAACCCTGTGGCACTCCACCAGTTATAGTTTGCCATCCAGACAAAGACCCCCTTATCTCAACCTTCTACTTTGTCAGTCAGTCAATCCTCTATTCAAGAGGATTCTCTACCCTTAACACCCTGCGATCTAATCTTGTGGATTAGTCTATTATGTGGCACCTTGTCAAACAGCAGATTTAAGATCAGTTTGCTCAACCTCTCTTTATAGAGAAATTCCACACCTCAGGAACATGACAACCTAACCTCCACTGTACTCCCTGTGTGCTAAGTACTTCCACTCAATGGAGAGTGTACCAGAACTGCTGCGGTCTCACCAGCGTACTGTATGGTTGAAATTATTTATTTTTGTTCCTGTACTCAAAATGCTTTTATGATAATGGCTAACATACCACTTACCTTTGAATTGCTTCCCTAACCTGCATGCTTGCTTTCAGTGACATAAAAAGGACACACCCAATTCCTTGGGACATCAACATTTTCTGAACTCTGCACATCAATCTTTTTATCTAAACAGATAATCTCGCCTGTTTCTACATTATATTCCATCTATCATGCACTTGCCCAATCACTCAGCCTGTCTAAATATCCATGAAGTTTCAAGTTGAATAACACAAAGAGTCAAAATGAATCATATGTTCACTTCACTATCATATGCAATAAAATCATGCTGGAACTATTAACGGAACTGAAATTACTCACCCAATCTCCATAATCCCTGCATTCTCTGACTGTCCAAAAGTCTGTCAATCTCAGCACTTAACAACTCTTTAGTTGAAGAGACCAAAATTTACGGAGTTACTGCAGTATGGTCTCACCAATGCCGAGATAATTGTAGCCAGACTTCCTTAACTCTTGCATTTCAAACCCATTGTAATAAAATCTAATACAGTAGATCCCCCGTTCCGATGGGGGATACGTTCCAAGACCTACTGCAGAACCAGAAACTGCAGACATTTAAACGGGAAACTGACCTTCCCAGCTGCCCTCTGGTCGCCATAATATTTTTGGGCCATAGTACGGGTAACTGAAACTGTGGAAAACTGCGGTCGTCCTGTATAGCTGGGATAGATACAATAAGCTAAATGGCCTCCCCGTCAGCAGTTTAATCTACAAATTGAATGAATTATGCAGTAATAAGCGAATAACTGGACTTTTATATTTAAAAAAGATTCCTCCTCATCCTCCAGTTTCTCACTATCACGGCAGCATGGTGGCTCAGTGGTTAGCACTGCTGCTGCACAGCGCCAGGGACCCAGGTTCAATTCCAGTCTTGGGCAACTGTCTGTCAAAGAACGTGGTGCTGGAAAAACACAGCCGATCAGGCAGCATCAGAGGAGCGGGAGAATTGACATTATGGGCATAGGCCCGTCATCAAGCGAGCGTCTGTGTGGAGTTTGCACATTCTCCCTATATTTGTATGGGCTTCCTCCCAGTGCTCCAGTTTCTTCCCACATTCCAATGATGTGCAGGTTAGGTGAACTGGCCATGCTAAATTGCCTATTGGATGTGTAAGTTAGGTGCATTAGTCAGGGGTAAGTGTTGAGTAATGGGTAGGATACTCTTCGGAGGGTCGATGTGGACTTGTTTCCTCACTGTAGGGATTCTAATGATTCTATATCTATTATATCACTCAGACTCATAACTTACGCAAAGATCATGTGATGGGTCTATACATCAGTAGTTCAATGTAACAGGTTTTAATTGTCAAATACCATGTGATGAACCAGTAATTTCAGCTTTGAATCTAGAAGAATACTAAGAAAGAGACTGAGAATCTAACTAAAGACTTTTACATTCATAAAGGTTAGAACTCAAAATGAGGCATTTCCTTTTATTGGTTGGAGCCACAGTTCTGAGGCCTGGAAGCAGACCAGCTCTCAATTTCTGAACTGAAGCAAAGACAAGGAAATAAAGCAACTTTTCAAAATAAAAGCAAAAATTGCTACAAACTTTTATTTTCACTTGCATAACAATTCACCCGTTCCTTGTAGATTAAGTTCACATTTTTGCGGAGTTCCACTTTTTCCATTAAGATACAAGCTTAAATATAACTTTAAAATATCTTCTATCTGGAGTACATTGTAACTGTTAAATTTATCACATTCAACATGAACATTGTAAATAATAAACTCATATCAATCTCCAATTCAAAGGCAAAGTTGTTCAGAAATTTAGGAACTATTTCAGGACACACAAAAAAAGAATTGGCTTACAACATTAAATCAATACAAAATAATGTGACCAATTCTCACGTAACTTGAATTTCTATTATAAGGACTTCCCAAGACTATAGTTCACAGTCTTGCAGTTACCAATATTCATTAACCATGGCAAATTCATATCACTGCACAATTGGGAATTAAGAATATCAACACCTTCTTTCACCCTTTGCTGCCCACTGGCAACCCGTTCAGTAGGATTATACCTATACTGTAACACTATAGCTAAACAATACTACTTAATAAACACTGCCACAATACCGTATTAGAAAATAAATGATTGCCCTTATCTCAGCGTTATTCAGAGGCCTGACAGCAGAGTTCTACACATGCATTTGAAGTTCTATGGATGATCCTCTGCTTCTAACCTCCTCCTCCAATAATGCAACCAATACAATAACCTAATTCACATAGTTACTGAAATCACAAATACTATTTCATTAATTGGTGTAATAGAAATACAACGATATTAAGTAATTGATATTAATTTAACAGTAGCAGGCACAGTGACAAGAATTGGGCAGTATAAACTTTAGTTAGCAGGGTCTTCAATAAGTTAAGTCAAATTGAAAATAAACTTAAGAATTGAGAAATTTTGAGGGTCTGAGACAAAAACAGTAGAAATACTTTAAGCATCTGAAGCAAAACAGAATTATACCCCACTATTATTTTAAAACTACTAATCACATGCTAACAAATACTTCATTGTATTACTGGTTGGATAGTTACAATATACCACGTTACTATTGTTAGCTGCTGAATCTATCTAAACACGTCAGTGCGTTTGCTGGGTTCCTGTCATGAAATATGTATACAGAACTAAAGCTACCACACGTTACATGTTGAACCGGATTCAGTAACAGATTGTGCTCGAAGCTTGTTCAAATAAGCCAACCTTCACTCTTATGACTTATTACACACATGATTGTGCTTAACCTTAGCTATAAATTCAAACACAACTGTTATTCCATCCAGCAAATATGCTACCCATCCACTAGAATACAATCTGTGACACTGTAAACTCCAGGCCTGCAACAAGTACAATGTTTGGTGCTGTACAGTTATCAATTGATGATAACAATGAAATTATACCTTTGTATATTACTAGTTGTAGAAGAGATAGAATGTTGTTTGAAATATATTCTAACAACATAGAGCATTATACCCATAAAAGTGCTTTAGCAATGCAGTGCATTACACAGCAACAAGATCTTCATCATTGTAGTATGTTGAAAACCAAAGGTTTTCTTCACAGGGGTAGCATTTTTCACTACCTACGAATCTGAATGGCTTTGAAAGATTAAAAAAAAAGTGATACGTTTTTAACCAAGTGACAGACTTAATGATAAGAAGTGCATAGAAAGTGTTCTGCATGCCAGTACTTTCAGGCAGATTTGAAAAATGTACTTTAAAGGAAGAAAAAAAAAATCCATTATTACAGCCTCTGAGTCTCTTCAAAGAGTTTGAGTTCATTAAAAGTACTCCAAAAACAGAGAGCTATAGAATTTGGCAAATCTGCAAAAGAAATGCAAAGCAAGTTTTTTTTTCTTCAAAGTCTGCTAAACTTTATGAAAGAGTACAGTAGAAAGCTTATCAAGAGAAGTCTTCACTTCCAATTTATGGTTTGTGCCAGAGCTCGCTCACTCTGCATTGGCAAGGATACCCCTTTTTTCTTCTCCTAATTCTAGCAATTGCGAACTGTGAGTGGAATGAAGCTGCTCCAATCTCCTGACTACAACATGAATTTTCATTAATTACAACCTTGTCAGCAAAAGCATTATCGAAGCTGAATATGAAAATGCTAATGAGCTCTCATTTACATATTTTTCTTTGTTGGAATGTCATTAATTATTACATTTTATGATGATGAATGCAGCTGTCGATGCTCTCCGATGCGTAATTAGCTATGAGGATGCATAAATCCGATCGGCATTTTAGTACTAATTCTCGGTAGCAAACTCAATTCAACAATTGGGATGTGGAATTTCATGTTGTTCAGTTGCTCTGAAATTGTATTGGTGTTGGAGATGAGGAATTGAAGAAAATAGGTTTTTAAATTCCGTTGTTCCACTTCATAAACAAATGTCTGCACAATACCACTGCTCTCCCCCAAAAAACTATTCGTTTTTCTAGCTTAATTAATGCCACGCTTAATTATAACACCATGATGTCAGCGCTTTAATTAAGTATTGGCTCAGTTACAAAAAACTCCTCACTGCCGTAAGAGTCATTATGCAGATTCTACAAAAGCCCCTCACTCAATTTTTTTTCTCCCCTAATATTCAAAACACATAAAACAAAAACAGGAACCCTTCACAGTTCAACTCTCCAAAGAAATTTACAGAGTGCAGGGAAAAAAAAGAGAGAGAGAGGAACAAATTAAAATAGCAATGCTTAAAATGGACTTTATATATCTTACCCACACAGCTATGTTTGACTATAAGTGAAGATGACAAAATGCAGCTCATATACTTTCAGCCGCTGGGAATGCTGTTTATAAGTAAAAGAAAACAACATGGAGCAGATGGGACCATTACACATGACCAAACCAATCAATCACAACTGAAGGGCCCAGGTGCACCACAGCCGTGCAACAACGCACCATTTCACAGTCTGTCAGGCACATACACATGGTCGTACATGAATGACCCTCCCTCGATCCCATAGGACCTCATCTGGAGTGCTTCTCCCTTTTCGCCTGCCTGGTCTCTTATCTGACGTCTTCATAATCGTTATGTCCCCTTAACTTGTGAGAGGATACAAACTAGCAATCAAGTAACCTTCAAATGCCAAGAGCCCTGTCGTGAACAGTGTTAGAAAGCTACCTGCCAGCTAAGTACACACATTTCTCATTGGATTTTGACTTCAGATATTTTGTTATAGAATAGTAGAAATTCTGAATTTTCTAATGAACGTCTGTACTTACTGAAAACTCTAACTTTCACTTTTTGATATTACATTTTTTTCTTACATGTTCATGGACATTTTATAAAACAGACTATATAGTGCTGATCTATGAACAAATCAGAATTCTTATTAAAAATAAAGTCTTCAACTCTTTACAAAAATTAGCAGTGTAATAATTGGACACTTGCGGATTGTCAATAAGTTACACGATTCTGGATGAAAAATAGCATTCCTTCCATTCAAGAAACTAAACTTCATCTTCTGTGGACAATTTTGCACAAACTGCCAACTTTGACTACTAAAAAGGTGGCTGGAGTTTCAAAACTTTTTTTACATACAAAAAGTTAGTCATGAGAATTAAACTAGAAAATATTCACATGGATTAATTAAACTTGTGTAAATTAATAATATTTGTGAGCTCACTAATCATTAGTAATCCAAATTTACCAACATTGTGTTACCGTGACATGTTTACATTTATTTAGACTTTAATATAAAACAAACAGCAGAAGATTGTTGCATCTGAATTTTTTTAAAATATCAAAAAAATTGACATATTCGAAGTTCCAGTTTTCTTTATAAAATCCAAACAAACTTAGTCATTTTTTTTCTAAAGATTAGAAGAGTAATAAAATGTTTAATTCCATTTCTTATGACTCTTTCTTTGCAAAGCCAACAAAAGCTTGCCTGTTGATCAGGAACGCTATGTGCCCAGTTTTGGCACAAAAATCTAAGAATTGCAACACGTTTCAAATAAAATATCAATAAACTGAAGAGAGACACATTCAATTGTCAGGCAATTCACCTATTTACCAGTATTTTCCTTTCTCAAAAAAATATTCAATTTTATTAGTTCTTTTACACGGGGTGGGGAACTACAAAACATGAGGTATCCTTGAAGCATCAAATAATTACTTCACTGCCTACAACTAAAGCATTTTCATATTTTTCAGAAATGAATATTTTACACCAAGATTTGCAATCCCAACTTCCTCCTTTTTGTGGATTTTGCTTGTTATTAAACTCGAACTTCTAAGACTTTAGTATTGTTTGGGACATCTTACAATTAAGATATAGTTCTTAATTCTCAAAAGATAAAGTCTGGGGTGGCGAACATCCAAATACAATGGGCATAAATTTCAAGATCAGAAAACTATCACCAATTTCCAGACATCGCTTCCCTGAAGGGAACACTATTAGTTATGGGGCACTGCAGCTTTAATTTATCTCTTCGTACAGAATACTGGTCCCATAGTATGAACAGTAGGTTTTCTTTCTCCCCTAACATGAACAATTTAAAGTTGACATGAAACGATTTAGACAAGAATAAAGTAGAATACTCTCTTGCTTTTAAAAAAGGTAAACATTAAAATTCTGACTTTCTTGAGGTAAGAATCATCACAAAAGTCTTGTGTTTTAAATTATGCTAGGAATTAATTTTTGAAAAGACAATTTGCACCTTTGGACAGCAGTGAGAGAAAATAAGATAACATTTCAAAATATAATGAAAATTCAACATTTCTGTAAACCAATATTATTATAACTGATTTCTTTCAAAATAAATGAGGGTAGGATAGAAACAAAAAGGTAAGGAACACTAATAAAGAAAAATATAGGTAATGGACTCCACCTCGAACCAATTACAGCTAGACAAAAAGGGTTGAGGTGGGAGACAATTCCTCAAATATTTGCTACTTTTTCAGACCTATGTTTTTTCCATGACCCATGGCCCTGACTGCTTAAAAGTCAGCATGTCCAACAAGTATTTATTTCAGCCCAACCAAGTTATTAGCAGACTGATCCAATGACAATATAATCCTCTACACACTTCTTCATCAAGTTGCTCAATGCAAAGATATCACATCTCTCAAGTCAACATTTTGATACATTTATATGGAACAGTACACAACAAAAAGTTTTAACTTAAGGAATGCAATATTTTAAAACAAATCAAGTTCCGCCAAGGTTTCAGATTCAGTATTTGGCCAAGTACTGCAGATTTACCAATATTGATTGTACTAATGTGAATACGAGGCTTCTATGAATAAAATAAAACAAGGCATGAACCTTCACTTTAACCCTTTGTTAAAAATGGAAAAGAAAGCAATGGGTGGTGTTGTTCTTTCTAACCTCAATGCCTTAAAACAAAAAGACCTTTAAATCACTTCTTTCGATTACAACAGTTCAATACCTGGTCTCAAAATCACAGACATTTCATAATGTCCAGTACCATTAAAATAAAAAGAATGTATACCCTGTTGCATCTTTCTAATTAAGATAGAAAGAGAAACAGTTTACAAAGGTGAGTGTCAAACCAAACCTCAAAGAAACTCAAATGTTATGTTACCTGACATCCAATTAAGTACTATAAAAGAAAAAAGGGAGATTAAATTTGCCTACAAAAATCTATCTTCCCAAAAATAAAGTACTAGACATACACTCAAAGATTCTACAGTCTTCAGCCACCGACCATATAAAATAAACTTACTCACACGAAGGCCTCTCCATTCTTACAACTGGCTCTACTGTTAACCACGTGAGTACCAAACAGAAGTTCTTTTAAAAAAATCATAATTTGGAACTTTTCTACATTGAAGAAAAAAGTAAAATCTAAAGAGAATTAAAACCGGACTAGATTTGTATTCACATTGTTGTTTTTAAACCAAATCAAATTTCTATTTTTTTAACCAATTTTATTTGAATTGTGAACGGTTTCTTTTAATTTAGGCAACTTTTAGTTCACTAGGGAAATCTTGGCACTTCCAGTGGCGTCATTCATTTGGACACAATACATAGTATTAATACAGCACAAATACCAATTAGTCTGATACGGATTGACCTAGTAAGAGGCAATTGTTGCCCATTTTCAGTCAACGTACACTCAACTTAGAACAACATTTTACACTGACAAATGGGTACATTATTGCCATCCAGCAAGACCTAATTATAACTTGTGGAATTTCAGTCAAGTAATAGTGATTTGCAGCAAGTGTAGCAGTCAGTTAGAGCAGATCACAATTCTTTCACTTGTGTTTGAGATTGTAATCTTCATTTAGCTTCATCTTGATCATAGGTCTAGAAAACCATTAATATAACTTCACTTTTCTCAAGTTGTAAATTATTTTCGTATTTGCTAAAAGTTAGAGTCAATTAACATGTTTTGAACGTATCCAGCCTTCCAGTCTCAGACCTCACTCTCACTTTTGTCCCACATATTTACATAACTTTAGCTCCCACTCTCTCCTCAATCTATTGCCATACACAAAGAACCACTTTGCTGTTGCTCCATTTTGTTGATTGTTACCATTTTCTCCACATGCTCTTCTCTTTTTCTCTCTCCTTCCCTGGCCTTTGTCATGACTTTCCTTGTGCTCATGTCCATTCCATCTTCATTCTGCTCTCTGGATTCATTTTATAAATGTGGTTATAAGTTCTGATACTATAGACTCTACAGATCACTTCATCCCAACCTCTGCCTAACCACTTGTCTTTTTTTTGTCCTACCACTAGTTCCTGACATTTATCTCATTCAGATATGCATCCATGCATTTAATCAACCTGTCAGTCTTTTAAAATTCTATGGCTGTATAATCGAATTGGTATAAATTAAAGTCTGCAAGTAACAATATAACCCGCTCTTTGATCAATGTCAAAAGCAGAGTTCAGTGATTAGGTCTTTATATATCTGCAGTCTAGTGACAACTTTAAGATTTCATCAGAATTTATTTCCCCACTATGTCTTTTCATAATGTGGACATTTGGCAAGTAGATACTTTGCTTCAAAGCCACAGGGAATAGGTGAATTGGCAAAGATACATTAATAACTTTGGCAAAAAGATTGCCTGATGGCTGTAACTGATTAAGACATTGAATAACCAAGCCATGCACAACAGGAAACTTCCAGGTTCAACTCTAATGAATACTGAGCTAAAGGTGATAGAGATAATCCAATCAAAACAGCAGAGATGTTATCAACCATTTCTGAATCTCTGCTAAAAACAGTGATCAGCTCATCTCTATCCAGTGACTGTTTCCGGAAGCAATTAGACACAAGCTTTGCATTAGGGCTAAACTCTGTCTCAATTGTAAAGTTCCCTGTATAGTTCACCAGCTTTGCACTTGAGAATAATAACCACTGGAGCAAAGCAGTAGAAGTGATTCACTGTATTGATAAATTACCTGAATGAGGGGATCAAATGCAACATTTCCACGTTTCCAGACAACAAAACTGGGCTAGATTGAAAGTTGGCAGAGGGTGCAAGGAGGCTTCAGGTTGAGTGAGTGCGCAAACATAAGGCAGATGCAGTGAAATCTCACTAAATGTGAAGACATACATTTCAAAGTCAAAAACGGAAGAGTATCAGTTAAATAATGATCTATAGCGTGTTCTGGATATACAAAGGAATCTGGGTGTCCTTGTACAACTGACAATGAACTGAGAGTTGAAAAATGTGGTGCTGGAAAAAAAAACAGCAGGCCAGGCAGCATCCGAGGAGCAGGAGAATCGACGCTTCGGGCATAAGCCCTTCTTTAGGAAGTTCCTGCTCCTCGGATGCTGCCTGGCCTGCTGTTTTTTTCCAGCACCACATTTTTCAACTCTGGTACTCCAGCATCTGTAGTCCTCACTTTCTCCTGACAATGAATTCAGACAGGCAGATGCAGCAAACAATTAGGAAGGCAAATTAGAAAGCCTTCAATGCAAGAGAACGTTGCTCAGAAGTCGGGATGCTTTACTGAAGCTATACAGTGATTTGGTAAGACCACACCTGGAGAGCTGCTTGCAACTATTGTCTCCCAACCTAAAGGAGGACATAATAGAGGGAGTGCAACTGAGGCTCATGAGGATGAGAAGAGATTGGTTCAACTTGATCTGCATTCACTAGAGTTTAGAAGGATGAAAAGGGATCTGATTAAAATGTGTATAATTCAAACAGGACTGAACAGACTAGATACGGGGAGGATGCTTTCCTGGGAAGACAATCTGGAACCAGGAGCCAGTTTCAAGTAGGCCAGTTAGAAGTGAGATGAGGAAAGATTTCTTCAGTTGAAGGATAGAGAATTTGTGGAATTCTTGACCACAGAAGACTATGGAGGCCAAGTCACTAAAAAGGAGATAGATAGATTTAAAAAGCTATCAAGGGGTAAGGGAGAAAGTAGGAATATGACATTGAGACAACAGATCAGTCTTGCTTGTACTGAATGGTAACCAAAGGACCAAAGAGCATACCCCTGCTTCTAGTTTCTCTGTTCCCAAGATTGACAGGCATGGAAATATCTTCCAGCAAAGTATCAATATTTTCAAAAGAGGAATTTGGAAGAGGAAAAGAAAGTCTAAATAAAATCATTCCATATTTGTATCAGATCAAGACTAATTTTGAGCAACATTGTGAGGGATATCTGTACATGTCAGAAACAAAGATCAAAAGAGGCTCTGTACGAACCAACTAATTTATTCTGTTTGCCAAGACACAAAATAGGGACCTTCAAAAATATTTGAGGTAATGCTGTATTTTAAAAACAAAATCATGCAAATTTATAACATGGAGGACTGATCAGCTTTTCGGTGTTAGTCCTATTATGGTGTAATACACAACTAACATGCAGAAGCCAAACGGCAAATGTTACAGCCAGTGACAGGTCTAGACTTCAAGATGTCATTAACAAACAAGCTGGCTGGTCAATTATCAAATGCCCCTTGGAGTACCTCTGTAGCTCAGTCTCTTGGAGATTGCTCAGTATCTGATCATTAAGAGTGTCAAAGACTCACTTCGAATCATTGCCATACGAATTCCAATGAGACTTCCCCACCAGAGAGGACAGTCATTAGTTGATCAAGTCGTTAATGTGTCTCATGAAGTGAGATAAATAGATGAGATTATGCAAGCTTAAACTCTGATTTCTTTGTTGAACTTGTTATCTACAGGGTTTACTCTGTTCTTTGGTCCTCAACTGTACCATCCTTCTTAGCATAAACAAACACACGTTTGAACTAAGACATGGTAGGTCAACTGTTAAATGTCCAGCCTTGCAGACGGTTTCAAAATGTTCTCCAAATATGCTATAAATGTAGTTAAAAGCAAAAAAAAATGCTGGAAAGGTAATTGGCTAAACAGCTTCTGAAAGAGAAAAAATAGACTTTGAGTTCTTTGAGATATATATTTTAGAAAAACACTGAATATTACGCAGTTAATTAATGGCAATGGGGAGATAACTGAGCAAACCCCATCTACACTAGTTCCTAAAAGACTGATTCCCTCTGCTTCTGTGAAAATTAATGTTCAATCCAGACCAGCATGGGCAAAGATAATGATTTTGGATTCCAATTCATTGAGTGTAGACACAATTGACTGAACTTCATCATGAAATCAGGCATTTCTGTTTTGAGCACAGTCTGGAAGCTTAACCTGACCAGCACACCTTCAAGAGTCCGCTATAATTCATTGCAAAATCATAAAGGCAAAAATCTATCATGAACCAGTGCACTGGGGGTTTTTACAGAAGGTAATTATTCCCTTCTTTATCCACATTAAAATATTTCAAAGTATATTTAAGAGTAATGATCTGGTATAATATTAGTACAGCTGAAAATGAGGCTTTCAGTTAAAAGTAAGTACTTTATTACTAATGTCCAATCTTCTACTTGTGGATAATCAGATATAAAATGTCTTCAAAAACTTTGCTGAATGTTTAGTTGGCGAACATTAAACAGTTTTGTTGTAATTTTTTTGCTAAGAGAAACCTCCATGCTTAAGAAAATTAGTGATTTGAAGAATTTTCCTAGAGACTTCTTTTTGGAAAATCAATGCTTAAACAAAAATAAAGAGTCCAGATGGTTTGGTAAGAACACCTGTTTAATAGTTCTAACTCTTAGGCCTGGCTTGATAGTGCCTAGAGTATTTGCTGTAACTAGCACAAACAAGTAAAAACCAAACTTCAGTTGAGAATAATCAAGGTGTCCACTCACTACAAAATGCTTCCTCAGGCTGCAAAGCAGTGATATTCATTTATAAATTATTTACTATTTCCAGGTGCAATCACAATTCTGAATAATACTGGACTAATTTGTCTGGCTTATATTTACAACAGATATTAATTGCCCAGGTTAAGTAACCTGCATAATCTAGATAAATCTAAGTAGTTCACAGTATTCAGGATTAAAAGCTCAATTAATATGTCCAATGGTATAACTTTTTTCTTAAAAAAAGCAATCTTGGACTAGAAACTGGACAGTGGACATTGGAATTTGAGGTCAGGGATTGTATCACTGGTAAACTGCACTGGGCCTTCACAGCAAAATTTAAAATGATGCTACGCATTCAAACTTCCAGTCCTTTATACATCAAAAGTTAAAAAGGTCCACTGAGCTTCCCTTGGCCGCATGCTTTGAACAAGTAGGAAGATTCTGTTCTTCCTGTCACTTCCAATGGCTATTGCCAGAGCTGTGCACCAAACAAATCTCAGGAAACTGCTTACACTCTTTGGTAATAGATGCCATGCATGATGAGAAATATGAAGGAAATTTGTTCTATGACTGTCAAACTAAATTAAACAAAATGGTATACAGCTCTGAAGGTAAAGGAAAACACTGGTACAGAATTGAGGAAAGAAGTATTTTTTAAGTAATGATCAGGTGTATCTGTAAACAATTACAGATGAAAAGAATGATGGTGTCAAAGGCTCTATTCCTAAGTATTTGATAGCCACAGCAAGCCTTTTTAAGCTTCTCTTTCAGAGAGGATGTGAAATTGATGAAATGCAAAAAAAGGGTGAAGCATTTCCTGTGGGGCATTCAAATGCTCCCAACTCAAACGCATTGAATCACTATCACTAAATGATAATTATAGCCAAGGAAAATTAAATCAGATAGGAATTAAAAAATAAATAGAAAATTAACTTAAGAAGCTGACAGAGTACTTGGGTTTAAAACCAACATAGTTAATTTACAATTAAAGGTTTAGATTGTTATAGGAAGGATATTATTAAACTGGAAAGGGTTCAGAATGAATTTACTAGGATGTGGCTGGGAACGGAAGATCTGAGATACTAAATTAGACTAGAAAGGCAGGGACATTTTTCATTGGAGCATAGGAAGTTGAGGGGTAACCTTATTGAGGTTTATAAGATCATTAAGATGAAAGACAAGGGTAAATGCCGGGGGGGGGGGGGGGGGGGTTCAAAACTAGGGGCATATTTTTAAAATAAGAGGAGAAAGATTTAAAGACGACATGAAGGGCAACTTTTGTTTTTACACAGAATAGTTCACGTGTGAAATGAACTGTCAGAGAAAGTAGTGGATGCAGGTACAGTTACAACATTTAAAAAACATTTGGATAAATTCATTAAAGGGAAAGGTTTGGTGGGATATGGGCCAAGTGTGAGCAGTTGAGACTAGCTTCATTCGGGAACATGTTTGGAGTGGACTGGTTGGATGGACAGGTCTGTTATATGCTGTATGACTCTATGGTTTGTAAGCCACTTTTATTAAAGCATCATTCTGCTAATTGCTTTCGTCAACTCCACACTTCATTTGCAACCACTGAACAGGAATGCGGTGGCATCTTTCCTAATTTGCATGATGTAATGAAGTCAGGCTTTTGCTGCATTAATTAATATTTACTTTATATGGATATCCAAATAATAAGAAACTTTGTATCCACCATAATTAAAATAAATATGCAGTTTGGTTGTTAATTGTGATATCGCTGCTTTCCAACAACCTATTTCCTCTTTCCTTTTATTAAGCAGCTATCTATAAACTTCATTACCACAAAACCTATTGGAGATAACTAACCACACTGTTCCAGGAAAATGTACCATTCACCTCTACAACCGGGCTGTCAACAATTTCAATGTTCTCCTTGTTGACCTGCCATCTATCATGAAGTCCTATTCCAAATTCTATCATCATCATTGTATACAGAGCATTCCATCCACCATCTGTCCATATGAGAACAGGTTTGAAATCACATCATTATTGATAAATCCTTTGTGATCTCATCATTTCCAATAACCTCTCCACCACCCCGAACACGGTTTCTCAAACTTGAGCTTTCCTTGATCTGTGTTGTTCCTTTTCACCAGCAGCAGTAAAAGTTTGGGTTCCCTTGTTCCTATAATTTACAATTCTTCTCTTTTGGTTTCCTCTTCCCCCTTTAATAACCTTCTGAAGTTCTACCTCTTCAAGCAAACTAACTCCCACCCGCCCAAATCTTTCCTTTTCTCAGCATCAATTTCCTGATGCCCTTTGTGGAGCATTTTGTGACACTATGTTAAAATGGCTCTGGGAATGCAAATCTTTGCATTAACATCTCTATATTCTCCAGCAGAACGTGCCTAGCTTGCTTACAGCTTCAAACAAGACCAGCTGATACGAAAACAGCTGAATCTATTAGGCTCCTTCACACACCTTCTCATAAGTGTAGCCAGTAAACCTGCTGCAAAGCCAGAGATGACTAAGTGTACCACTCAGCACTACGTAAAAGCCATTTCTGCTACAGCATTGAAAGTTACAGGTAGTTGGTTCTCCTACATGGTCAGCAGTCTCTACTTAGTATTCTGAAGCTGCAGAATCTGAAATCAATACAGAGCCTGCTTATTTAAATGTGATCCTACTGAATGTAACACCAGCTGGTATAGTAACCAGCTGGTATGGCATTCAAAGCACGTTCCACACAAAGGCGCAGGAGGCCCTTAAACAGGCAGGATCTGAACTGATTTTAAAGTTGGCAGCTCTGCCCAGCTACTGCTGCTGATGGAATCACTGGGCGGGGGAGGAGATGGTCGATGTTTAGGAAGCATTTTTGCCGACATATCTCATAACCGCAGCAAATGATGCTGGCTGCAGTTGCAGGTAGGTATATGGGGGAGCTTACCATCAGATTAATTGAAAAATCAGTGGTTCCAGTTATATTGCCAAACAGAAGCAAAGTAAGAAATGTTTCAACAATTCTCCCATTACCCACCAAACATTATTTATGGTCGGCAAACTGCAAAATATCTCAGATGATGGAAATCTGAAATAAACAATAAAATGCTGGAAGTGTTGAGCTAGTCAGGAGCATCTGTGAAGAGAGAAACAAGGCTAATATTTCAGGTTTATGACCTTTTATCAAAGCTGGAAAAGGTTAGAGATGCAACAGACTTTAAGCATGTAATAAGACAGGGGAATAAGGGAGGAAAGGAATGAACAAAAATGAAGGTGTGGGATAGGGGAGAGGCAAGCCAAAATGACAAAAAAAAACTGATAATGGTGCAAGGCAAAGGTTATTTAAATGAGCCAAATACAGGAACAATGGATAGGTCTAGACGAAAATCTGAAGAGCAAGACCTTCACTAACAGCTGCTGTCCGAAAAAAAATTATGGCTTCACGGTTGCAAGGGGATATTGTTGACTCTGAAGCCATACCTTGGTAAGGAGCCAACACTTTTAAAGTGGAGAGGAGAAAACTGGCTTGTAAGAAAAAAAATGAACACAGTATTGGAGAATTTTACAGGCATAGATAGAAGCTTCAAATACGGACTAAGGTTGCAGAGTGCTCAGATCTCCAAAAGTCCAAAGCAGCTTTTAATTACACACAAGCAACCATTCAGTTAAGCCCAGTCAAAATAAGCAGTGAAGATGCTACAATCTGTAATCCCACAGTTTGAAGATCAAGCCACAACAGAAATAGGTTTCAGTAACAAAAAAAATCATATTTAAGTGATGCCCTACATGCACCATAATATCGCAAGGTGCTCCACACCCATGCGGTCACACAAAATTTGTCACAGAGTCACTGAAGGACATCTTCCAGCAATAACCAAAGGATAAGTTTTAAGAATTGTTATGAAGGAGAAAAGAGCCAGCGAGGTCAGCAGAGAATTTGGAAGTTCCACCAATGAGTAGCACAATTCGATTAGATGCATTAGATGCCAGAGATTGTTAGAGATTGGAAGAGGCAAGACCATGGAATGATGTGAAATAATGCGTAAGAATCTGAAAGCCATTCCTGAGATCAATGTAGGCTAATAATTAGAGGGTTAATGGGTAAGCTACTTAGTTCAGGATTAAGGTAAGTGTGAGTTGGATGTAGGCAGAGTGTTGAAGTAGTTTAAGTTTATGTAGAATGGTAGGTCAGCCAGGAGTATACTGGAATATCGAAATTTGGAGGTGATAAAAGATAGATGAGTTTCAACAGTAAATGCGATGAGGGAATGCAGTCTGATGATGATGCAGAGATGGAAGTAGGTGCTCTTTCTGACCGAACAGATTTGTGGTCAGATATTCATCTGGAGGTTAGCTGGAACACCAAGGTTACAAACTGGTGCAGCATTGGACAATTGCCAGAGAGAGGGATGGAATCAATGGAAGACAATTGGTCACCCAGTGGGGTTGCAGACAAGCTGTCTGACAATTTACAGATATTGAACTGTCGGTTCTGTCCTCCACTAACGTTGACAATTAACTGCTTCCTCCACTGGTTAGACTGCTCAAAGAGCATTTGCAGTATGCAGCCCACTCACTGTTAGACAGAAGTAGCAATAACTGGACCATAGAAGCCAAGTTAGACCTTTTACCCCATCATGTCGGCACCATTATTCGATCAAGGCTGATACATTTTCCAACCCCATTTTCCTGCTTTCTCCCCATAACCCTTGATCCCCTTACTAACCAAGAATCTATCTCTGTCTTAAACACATTAAATGACTTGGCCTCCACAGCCTTCTATGGCAATGAGCTCCACAGATAAACCACTCACTGGCTGAAGAAAATCCTCATCTCAGTTCTAAAAGTTTATCTCTTCATAGTGAGGCTGTGCTCTCAGGACCTAATCTTTAGCATCCACTCTATCCAGGCCTTTCAGTTATCATGTCACAATCAGATCCACCTCCCTTTCTTGCTAAACTTCATTAAGTACAGAGCCAGGGTCCTTAGCCACTTCTTATAAGAGAAGCTGTTCATCCCCAGGATTAGTCTTCAAAACTTCCTATGGATCCCCTCAACACCAGCACATCCTTCTTTAGATACGGAGCCCAAAACTGCTCAGAATATTCCAAAGGTGGTGTGACCAGAGCATATACAGCATCAGCAGTACATCACTGCTCTTGTATTCTGGACCTCTTGAAATGAATGTTAACACTGCATTTGCCTTCCCATCTGCCAAGTGACCTTGCGTGTGAACCATAGGAGCCCTAGTTCTGGATTTTCTAGAGTTCCTTTACGCTTCAGATTTCCGAAGCCTTTCCTCATTTAGGTAATATTCCACACCTCCAGTCTTTCTACTGAAGTGCAAACCCCACACCTTTCCACATTGTATTCCACCTGCCACTTCTTTGCTCACTCTCTTGGCTTGTCCAAGTCTTTCTGCATCCTCCCTGGTGCCTCAACACAATCTATTCCTCCCTTATGACATCTGCAAATGTAGCAACAATGCCATCAGTTCCTTTGTCCAGATTGTTAATATGTAACATGAATAGTTGTGGTCCCAACAATGACTGCTGCAGAGCTCCACTAGTCACTGGCTGCCAGCCTGAAAAAGACCTTTTAAACCCCACTCTCTACTTTTGGCCAGTCAGCCAATCCTCTATCCATGCCAGCACCTAGTCCCTAACTCCATGGGCTCTTACCTGATAGGGTGCCACACAGGATGCTACTCAATCAAAGGCATTCTGAAAACCCACATAGATCACATCCACAGGTTCTCCTTTGTCTAACTTGCTGGTTATCTCCTCAAAGAATTCAACAGACTTGTCAGGTACAGCCTCTCCTTGACAAAGCTGTGTTGACTCAGCCCTATTTTACTATGCACTTCCAAGTACTCCGCAATCTCATTCCCAGTACAATGAGTTTTAAAAAATCATAATTTGATTGAGGAAGTATGAACCATTTTGGGAGAAAGTGCAAAGCAATCATTAAAGATTGTTAATTGTCTACTCATTGACCTTTGCAGTTGACCAATTGATGAACAAGCAATCTGTAATGATTGCTCCACACTTTCAATGTGAATGGGATGATGAGCTGACATAAATAGCCATACATTCCTAAAGCCTCCTGTGTTACAGAGCCATGGTCTCCAACATGTAAACTGCAGTTGACTGTTATATTCAGAGTCTCTGACAGTCAGTCTCATGACCTGCCCACATTCTCGCGTTGCACCCACATTATGCCAATTCCAAATGCCATATGGTGTGGGGAACGAGTGTGCTCTTAAAAGCCTTTTCCAAATGGATAGGATAAAGTAAGTTTAGTGGTGGCAATGTAAGCAACTGAATAAGAAAAACACTGGAAACTGATGCATGAATCAGTATATTATAGAACTAGAGATACGTGAGGCTATTCAGCCCATCCCATCCATGCTGATTCTCTAAGAGCAGCTCAGCTAGTCCTATTCCTTGGCTTGCTGTCTGTAGAGTTGCAGCTTTTGTTCCTCATCTGCTTATATAATAGGTCCATGCAGGACAATGAGAAATTACAGAGAATGCTGCCACACCCCACATCCAGTTTCCGAGCAACACAAGCCAGCCAGGGACCCCAGAAACAAATTGCTGCCACAGATGCATCCTCTGCACTTGAAAGTAATCTCTCAGCAATGATTCTAGATCATAATTGCTACTTACGGTAACTTTAACATAACACCAACATGCCTCCAGACACAGTCTAAAATATGGCGTGGAAGTGCCAGTGTTGGACTGGGTTGGATTTGGTCAAAAATGGCACGACACCAGACTATAGTCGGATAGGTTTATTTGAAAACACAGCTTGTGTTGGCCTTGCTCCTTCTTCAGGTGTTAGTGCTAAAATATGGTGTCGAACAACATTAGCATTTCGCTTATGACTCCTTTGACAATTGCCCAATTTAAATATATTACATACAATGTACTTACATGTAATGCACTTACTTCCTAGGCTGCAATTTTGCTACGTCTGTGTTTTGCCCAAACTTTTGTGCAGTTTTCTGGATACAGGGCTACCACTTACACTTATGCTTCAGTCTTTAAAACACTAGGTGGCACTACTACTAAAATGACCACTTTTTAGTGGTGTATGGCCTTATTTTCTCTCAAAAACGGAAGATTTTTTACATCTTTAGTTTTAAGATATTTTTGTATACTTCAATGGAAAACATTTCAGACTTTTAATTCTGATCCCACCAGGCATGATTACATTGCTGACTGTGGAAGCTATCTGTGCATAAAATTAGCTGCCAAATTGCCAACAAAACAACAGCGACAACACTTCAAATGGTACTCCATTGGTTGTGACATTCTCAGAGGGTTTGTAATTTTGTGAAAGATGCTTTTTAAATCCAATGCATTTTTCCATAAAAGAATCTAGGGGGAGGCAATAGCCTAGTGATATTATTGCTGGACAGTTAATCCAGCGACCCAGGCAATGTTCTAGGGAACCAAGGTTCGAATCCTGCCATGGCAGATGGTGGAATTTGAGAGTCTAATGATGACCATGAATTTATTATTGATTGTCAGGAAAGACCTCACTGGTTCACTGATGTCCTTTAAGGAAGGAAAATGCCATCCTTACTTGGCCGGATGTACCTGTGACTCCAGAACCACAGCAATATGGTTGACTCTTAACTGACTCCTAGAGGGATGAACAATAAATACTGACTGAGCCAGAAATGCCCTCATCCATAGTGAATAAAAGAAAAAAAACATTCTGACAAAAACAAGAGTCAATGCATTTCAAAGAAAACTCTTCACCATGGACAAGTTTAGTTTCTCCTTTTAAATTTTTGGTGCAGCATTTTATACCTTTATTAGGTTACAGCTCTTACTTCTAATATTTTTAAAATTATTTTGGTATAATTTAATATCAATTGTTTTAGTTGTTGGTTGAAGGATAAATGTTAGTGAGGACACAAGAAAAGCATTAATGCATACAAAGCAACAAAAAAAATCTGCTTGTCTGTGTTGATTGAGAAATCAATATTGGCTAGAATACTAATAATAACATTATTTCAAAGGCTGTCAGGGAGTTATGAACCTTTTACCTCCATGACAGCATCTTAGTTTAACTCTTCTGACAGTCTCCCAATGCAGAGTCGAAAAGTGTGGTGCTGGAAATGCACAGCAGGTTCGGCAGCATTCCAAGAAGCAGGTAAGTCGATGTTTTGGGCATAAGCCCTTCATCAGGAATGTAGGGGTGGGGAGTGAGAAGGGGGATGAGAGATTAACAGGAGGGTGGGAGTGGGCTAGAAGGTAGTTGGAGAAAGTGAGGACTACAGATGCTGGAGATCAGAGCTTAAAAATGTGTTGCTAGAAAAGCGCAGCAGGTCAGGCAGCATCAAAGGAGCAGGAGAATCGATGTTTCGGGCATAAGCCCTTCTTCAGGAATGAGGAGGGTGTGCCAAGCAGGCTAAGATAAAAGGTAGGGAGGAGGGTCTTGGGGGAGGGGCATTAGGAATGCGATAGGTGGAAGGAGGTTAAGGTGAGGGTGATAGGCCGGAGAGGGGGTGGGGGCGGAGAGGTCGGGAAGAAGATTGCAGGTCAAGAAGGCGGTGCTGAGTCTGAGAGTTAGGACTGAGAAAAGGTGGGGGGTGGGGAAATGAGAAAGCTGGAGAAATCTGCATTCATCCCTTGTGGTTGGAGGGTTCCTAGGCGGAAGATGAGGCGCTCTTCCTCCAGGCGTCATGTTGCCATGGTCTGGCGATGGAGGAGGCCAAGGACCTGCATGTCCTTGGTGGAGTGGGAGGGGGAGTTAAAGAGTTAAGCCACGGGGTGGTTGGGTTGGTTGGTGCGGGTGTCCCAGAGGTGTTCTCTGAAACGTTCCACAAGTAGGCGGCCTGTCTCCCCAATGTATAGGAGGCCACATCGGGTGCAGCGGATGCAGTAAATGATGTGTGTGGAGGTGCAGGTGAATTTCTGACGGATATGGAAGGATCTCTTGGGGCCTTGGAGGGAAGTGAGGGGGGAGGTGTGGGCGCAAGTTTTGCATTTCTTGCGGTTGCAGGGGAAGGTGCCAGGAGTGGAGATTGGGTTGGTGGGGGGTGTGGATCTGATGAGGGAGTCGCGGAGGGAGTGGTCTTTCCGGAACACTGATAGGGGTGGGGGGGGAAATATATCCTTGGTAGTGGGGTCTGTTTGGAGATGGCGGTAGAACAGGTCAAGAAGTCGGTCCTGAGTTGGAGGGGTGAATCTGGGATGAGGTGGGGGGAGGGGAGATAAGGAAACTGGTGAAGTCTATGTTAATGCCATGTGGTTGGAGGGTCCAAACTTTAAAAATGAGGCGTTCTTCCTCCAGTCATCGGGTGGCTTGGATTTAGCGGTGGAGGCAGCCCAGGACTTGCACACCCTTGGCAGAGCAGGAGGGGGATGCTGAGTCGGTCAGCCACAGAGCTATGGGGTTGCTTGGTGCATGTGTCCCTGAAATGTTCCACGAGCTGGCTTCCTGTCTCTCCGACGTAGAGACGACCACATTCAGAGCAACGGACACAGTAGATGAGATGGGTGGATATGCAGGAAAATCTCTGCCTGATGTGAAAAGATGCTTTGGGGACCTTGGATGGAGTTAGGAGGGGGAGGAAGGGGGGGGGGGGGGGGGTTAGGTGAATGCAGGTTTTACACTTCTTGCAGCCGTAAGGGAAGTTGCTGCGAGTGGAGGGTGGGTTGGTGGGGCGCATGCAATCCTTACTTTCTCCTAATCTCCCAATACAGCACTGGAATTTCTGTCCAGAGTTTGGGGCTCAAGATCTGATTGGGAAACAAGACTGCATCACAACATTTTGTGGTCTCTTCCTTCTTGCCCCCTCACTCACATCACACACAATGCATGTTTTAGAAAGGATTGTTCCCTTCCCTCCCACAGGCAAGGCTAGATAAAAATTAGCAGCTCCAATTTTGAATTTTGCCCATGTCCACACAATTCCTACCTTTACATTTATTAAACTCAACTGTTTACAACTTCATATTTCATCATGTAGTATTTAGAATTGAACCTTTACAGAAAACTTGAAAGACTCATTCTGTAAGGTATGCATCAGTCATTCTGACTATTTAAGGACCACAGTCACTAATTTTCTTGAGTACACAACATATAGGTATATGGTTAAAATTAGATTTATATTGCAACTCCACTTACATATCATATTGAAGTAATATACTGAATTGGTGTTGCACTAAAATTATTTAGAATCACTACCGATATTATAATTTCAACTGAAACTAATGGATTTACACAAACAGGATATTGTAGAAATGCAAAAGAATAGGATTCAGTTTAGTGAATCTCAATTTCTTTTTAAATAAAATGAAGCCAAACAGAGACGATCTTGCTAGTAACACTTTCAGACTAGCAGTGAAATCACTTAATATGAATGGAATTGTCCAAGTGAAATCATGGCATCAAACGCAGTTTGCATCAGGAGGAGAGAAGCTCTTCTCTGACCAGAGACTTGTGACAAATACAGATGAAGAGGATTTCAGTCCATTTTAGTTCATCTACGATAAACATACCAAATATGTTCCTCTATGGCAGCCAATACAATTCCTTCCAGGATTTCAGTCCATGTAATAACCACTCTATTCCTGAAGAACTTTATGTTTACAGTTTGAACTCTATCCTACTCTCAGTTTAGTTTGGTATAATTTTCGAGATTTGCCTTTTCCAAACTTCTTTCATGTTATAATATTGCCCATTGTGCCAGTCATCTTGATCATTCTGAAGCAATCTGAAACAAATTATTTTTGTCCCTTAATTTCTTGAATTTATCCATAATAAAGTTCTCCTCCTCTCTCCACAAGAATCTCAGTGAGTCTCTCTCTCTCTCACTGCAACCACCAGGTCATCTCCTCTGCCCTGAAACTCTTCAACCATATACTGAAACAGACCCACTACCACAGCCACATCTGCCTACCTATCACCTTCATCCCCACCCCCATCCACCCATTGTACTCTGCTACCTTCTCCCCACCCCGGAGGCTCCCTGCCTTCAGTTCTGATGAAGGGCTTTTGCCTCAAACGTCGATTTTCCTGCTCCTCGGATGCTGCCTGACCTGCTGTGCTTTTCCAGCATTACTGTAATCTAGACTCTGGGTTCTAGTATCTGCAGTCCTCACTTTTGCCCCATAATTATATCATCTGACCTTCAAGAATCCCTCATGATCCTCTAATAAAACAAATACAATTCACGCTATGAATTCCAATCATCTTCTCAGGGTATTCCTCGCTTTATCCGAAAGATACTGGGCTAATGGTCGGATACTTGGTAGTGTGGATGAGCAGAGGGATCTTGGTGTCTATGTACACAGATCTCTGAAAGTTGCCACCCAGGTAAATAGTGCGGTGAGGAAGGCATATGGCGTACTGGCTTTTATTGGTAGAGGAATTGAGTTCCGGAGTCCTGAGGTCATGATGCAGTTGTATAAGACTCTGGTACGGCCGCATCTGGAATATTGTGTGCAGTTTTGGTCGCCATACTATAGGAAGGATGTGGAGGCATTGGAACGGGTGCAGAGGAGGTTTACCAGGATGTTGCCTGGTATGAAAGGAAAATCGTATGAGGAAAGACTGAGGCACTTGGGGCTGTTTTCACTAGAGAAAAGAAGGTTTAGGGGTGACTTGATTGAGGTGTACAAGATGATTAGGGGGTTAGATAGGGTCGACAGTATGAACCTTTTCCCGCGTATTGAGTCGGGTATTACAAGGGGGCATAGCTTTAAATTAAGGGGGGGTAGATATAGGACTGATGTTAGGGGTAGGTTCTTCACTCAGCGAGTCGTTAGTTCATGGAATGCCCTGCCAGTAACAGTGGTAGACTCTCCCTCTTTATGGGCATTTAAGAGGGCATTGGATAGGTATATGGAGGATAGTGGGTTAGTGTAGTTTAGGTGGGCTTGGATCGGCGCAACATCGAGGGCCCAAGGGCCTGTACTGCGCTGTATTCTTCTATGTTCTATCTATGTTCTATATATCTCTCTGAATTCAAACTGCTTATTGCAGTCTCTCTTCCTCCAAGTCCGCTAACGTTATTTTTCTTTGTTCAACCCATATTAAGAAAGGTGATGCCTCTTAACCTTCAACTTTCATTCAAGCACAAGAGAGGAAAAATTTGAAGTTACAAAATCTGTGAAAAAATTCTTCAGATAATTTAACAGCTTGAGAGGTCTGATCTACTCCACAGTCACTAGTATGCTTGTTGGCAGGGCTATGCCCCATATCGGGGTGAACTCAACTACTTCCACTGACAGGGAAACAGATGACAATAGGTCAGGAATCTCTTTTAACCACTCGGTTGATTTTCCTTCCGACTTCAATAGAAAGAAATGTTGGGCAGTGCACAAAACAGACTGCCAGTGTGCTGGGGTTGATGGTTAAAATTAATCCAGTAACTATGTCGGCATATGCTATATACTTTTGAAATTCTCCTCTGGACAAGATACATACATGATTGATCCCTGGAAATCTATAAAGCTGTACATGAGTTCTAACAATACATATTTCAAAACATATAACCCTTGCACGCTATGTCAAATCCTCCCAAGTCAACGTGTGTGCTGTATTTGATTATTTGTGGTTTCTGTTGTCCTCTTCCCCAGGAATTCCACGAGGCTGTGCCATCCTTCTCATGCAGCATATCAGTCATCTTCACCAAATATCACTCAAAGCTATCCACTATTTTCTGAAATGTTTCACTTCACACTCAACATCACCTTCATTCAGACATTCAGATGACAATTGCTGCGCCCTCTTGATTTCTCCAGACTAACTTGTTTCATTTTGTCAAAGTTTCTGCTCATCTTCAAAAGAGTAATAACTCCTGATGGTAATATAGTCGTAGAGTTTTCAAGATATACAGCAAGGAAACAGGCCCTTCAGCCCAACTCATCCATGTCGACCAGTTTTCCTAAACTGAGCTATACGCTTTCATTTGGCCTATATCCCTCTAAATCTTTCCTATCCATGTACCTGTCCAAATATCTTTTAAATGTTGTAATTGTACTTGCCTCGACCACATCCTCTGACACCTCGTTCCATATATGAACCATCCTCCTTATGAAAAAGTTCAGGTCCCTTTTAAATATTTTCCCTCTCACCTTAAACCTATGACCTCTGGCTTTGGACTCCCCTACCTTTGGGAAAAGACCTTGGCTATTCACCTTATCTATGTCCCAGATGATTTTATAAACCTCTAAAATTATCCCTCAATTCCTATGCTCCAGGGAAAACAAAAGGTCCCAGCCTATCCAACCTCTCCTTATTACTCAAACCATCCAGTCTCGGTAACATTCTTGTAAACCTTTTTTTGTACTCTTTCCAGTTTAATAACATTCTGCCTATAGCAGGGCAACCAGAACTGTACACAGTATTCCAAATGTGGCCCCACATTTGTACATGACGCCCCAACTCCTATATTCACGGGCAGCACGGTGGCACAGTGGTTAGCACTGCTGCCTCATGGCACCAAAGACCCGGGTTCAATTCCCGCCTCAGGTGACTGTGTGGAGTTTGCACATTCTCCCTGTGTCTGCATGAGTTTCCTCCGGGTGCTCCGGTTTCCTCCCACAGTCCAAAAATGTGCAGGTTAGGTGAATTGGCCATGCTAAATTGCCCGTAGTGTTAGGTGAAGGGATGGATGTAGGGGAATGGGTCTGGGTGGGTTGCGCTTCAGCGGGTCGGTGTGGACTTGTTGGGCTGAGGGGCCTGTTTCCACACTAAGTAATCTAATCAATGCTCTAATGACAAAAACATGCCCGACACCTTCCTCATCACCCTGTCTACCTGTGGCACCACTTTCAAAAAACTATGTACCTGCACCATTTGGTCTCTCTGTTCAACATCACTTCCAGGGGCCCTACCATTAACATGTAAAGTCTGCTCTGGTATGTTTTACCAAAACGCAACACCTCACATTTATCGGAATTAAATTCAATCTGCCATTCCTCGGCCACTTGCCCAGCTGATCAAAAGCTTGTGTACTCTTAGATAACCTTCTTCACTCTCCATTGTTCTACCAATTTTGGTGTCATCCGCTTACTAATCATGCCTCCTATATTCTCATCCAAGTCATGAACGACGGTAGAACCAGCATCAATCCTTGCAGGACACAGCCGGTCACAGGCCTCTCATCTGAGCAATATCCCTTTACCACAACCCTCTGTCTCGTAACGTCAAACCAATTATGTATCCAACTGGCAAGCTCAACCTGGATCTCATGTGATCAAACCTTACTAAACAGTCTACCATGTGGTACCTTGTTGAACGGTTTGCTAAAGTCCATATGGACAAGGACTACTGCACTGCACTCATCTATCTTTTTGGTCACTTCAAAAAAAACTCAATCAAATTTGGAGATGCCAGTGTTGGACTGGGGTGTATAAAGTTAAAAATCACAAAACGCCAGGTTATAGTCCAACGGGTTTAATTGAAAGTACTAGCTTTTGGAGAGCTGCTCCTTCATCAGGTGGTTGCGGAGACCACCACAACCAACTGATGAAGAAGCAGCGCTCCGAAAGCTAGTACTTCCAATTAAACCTGTTGGGACTACAACCTGTTGTGCGATTTTTAACACAATCAAATTTGAGAGACATGATTTGCCATTTACAAAGTCATGCTGGCTATCTCTAATCAATCCTCACCTTTCTAAATGCATGCAGATCCAGTCTCTCATAATCCCCTCCAACAACTTACCCATCATTGATGTCAGGCTCAGCCATTTGTCATTCCACAGCTTTTCCTTGCAGCCTTTGTTAAGTAATGCCACAACAATAGCCACCCTCAGAGAAGAATGTCGCTGTAACAAATATCAGCTACCAAGTGAACAAGGTTTCTTCCTTTACTGGCAGGTATTTGTTCAGTTTCATTTGTAGTTTTGAGGAAGTGAAGCAGTCCATACCCGCATGCTCCAAGATGTTGCTAATGTCCACGTTTTGATAAGCAGTAAGTAACATTTTTGCTACATAATTGGCAAGAAATGAACATATCCAAAATTATTGACACTTGACATTCAATGTCATTACCATTGTTGAATACCAGGAGCCACCATGATTGAATTAGACCAACCATATAAATACTGTGACTGCAAGAACAGATTAGAGGTTTGGTTTGAACATAGAACCTATAGCATAGAATATAGATAAAACATCTCAAACATGTCTTTTTCAATGGTAGAAGTTACAGGGACAAGAGAAATAAGAATACCACAATTTAACACGTTAATCTCCAAAACCACCCCATCTTTCACTGCAACATAAGATCAATTCAAGTGATATTATCAGAATAGCAGTATCCATGCTAGCAAATCAACTCAAATCATATGTTGCTGTTTGTGGAAGGGAACTTTGCAAGTATCTAACTAACCAGTGGAGAACAGACGAGACTACCTACTGCATAATAATTTCAACCAAATGGAATGAAACCAGTTAAACACCACGAATTATACGAATGTCCATTTCTGACAACTGTGACATATCTGACAATGCAACAATAGGATCAGTCTAGATTGACATTTTGTTGGTAAGGATACAAAAAAATTTTCATTGCCAAAGGTCACTGGACAAAATGCTAACTGACCAAGAAGCTTTGGGAACCTAAGCATTTATTAAAGATTAATCTTACTAATTTTAAATGTTGATATGTATGAAAGATTAAGTACATGCTAAACAAAGGTAGATATAATCAGGTTGGAACTGCTACATTAATTTTATGATAAATGAGATTACTGCCCACATACTTTTGTGATTTGTTGGTCTACTAGCTTTCCTATTCACTTTTAATTACACAATGATGGATGTGAGTATACACTGTCTAGTCAAAGGAAGATTGGCTGGATGACAGGGAAGAGTTTAAAAGGTTGAGTCTGCCAACCTCTGAAGTCAATTGTCAAACTTAACAAGAATAAAGTTCATTATTACTCTTCAATCAAAATTTTGAAAGTCGTTATAGCTGGTAGATTTTTTTGTTATATTTCATTAGCAATTCACTGATTACATGGTCCTCATGCTCGGTTATTAAATCCAGTGTATCATATTGCTGAGACCCACTACCAGGCCTCACTGAACTCTGTTCACAACTGCAGGTTTTCTTTATGCATATCAGTTTTCAGTATACACACGAAGTGCAGTTCAATTATAGCAGTAACTTATCTCTAAGTATTGTAAGGTATAATTATGGATAAACTGCCCCGATGGAAGAGGGTGGAACAGAGTATAACCGGGATGGCAGGGGTCTTTGATAAAGTTGGCTACTTTCCCCAAGACAGTGAAGAATCTGTACATGGAGTCATTGGAAGGAAGGCTGGTTTTCATGATGGACTGGGCTAAGTTCACAACTCTAATTCTTGAGCTTTTGGGCACAGCAATGATGCATCTATAAAAATTCCTAATATTCATTGTGGACATGCTGAACGTCCTAGCCTTCTGAGAAAGGCAGAGGCGTTAGTGTGCTTTTTTGACTGTAGCATCGACATGGATGGACGAGGATAGATCAATGGTGATTACTAAGCCTCGGAACTTGAAGATCTTGACCACCTCAGCACCACAGATACAGACAAGGGCATTTCCTCCAATCCGCTTCCTGAAGTCAATGACAAGCTCATTCATTTTGCTGACATCAAAGTAGAGATAATCAACTTTACACCACGCCACTAAACTATCTACTTCCCTCCTGTATTCTGTCTCGTCGTTAAGATGCTTTCATTAACAATTTTGTATGAGTCAGAGCTGAACTTGGCCACATAATCATGAGTGTATAAGGGGTATACTAAGGGGCTGAGTATGCAATCTTGCGGGGTACCAGTGCTGAGGACTATTAGGGAGGAAGATACTGTCATTACCCCTTTGTGGTCTGCAGGTCAGGAAGTCAAGGATCCAGTAGCAGAGATGGGAGCAGTCTTAGCTCTCTGTAAAATAGGTATGAGTTAAATTGTGAAAGGGAGAGAATTTGTCCTCTCGATTGAGAGCAAAGTACACTGGACACAAACAACAGGTTTGGTTTTTTTTTGAGGTGGGGAGTAGAGGGGCAAGTACAGAATAGAAGATAAATGCAGATCAAGACCACACGTGATCAATTACTGAAGTCACGGAAGTCAATATTGAGACCTCTAGGTCGTAAGCTACCTGAACTGAAATGAGGTATTGTTTTTCAAGCTTGTGTTTTGCTTCATTGGAGTATTGTAGCAGGCACAGGACAGAAATGTTAAACAAACTATTTTTCAATGCTTTCTAGTTTTAAGGGTCATGCTGGACTTGAAATGTTAACTTTTTTTTTCTCTCTCCACAGATGCTGCCAGGCCTGCTGAGCTTCTCCAGAACTCTGTTTGTTTTAACTAAACAACTTGGCTTTCAACTCCAAACGGCTTGCATGAAATAATCATCACCTACACAGTAGAACATGTAATTCTTCACAAAGTGTTATCCTTACAAAGATGTCCAGAATCTTGCAGGGGCTGCCAATATTGTGTTCACAAGCTACAAAATACTAGCCAATAAGGTTTTCAATTAAATTATAAATAGCTCTGCTTTCAAATAAATTAGCCTTGCCAAAATATTATTATACCAGTTAAGTATTTTATGCATTTTAAATCAAGTTCATGAAAGCCATCAAATAAGATCTTGATAGGATTCATTACTGACTTTGAACACCAAACCCAATGATGTAAATGTACAAAAATAACCCATTTCATCCCAGACTTTCTTTCAGAAAAAAAGGACTGCAGACCACAGACTGTATTTTTGGCAGGGGGGGCGGGGGTGGGGGGAAAGTTGAGCTGATGGTGGTGGAGGAGTCAGTACTCACTCGTTCCATAATTCACAGTACTTGTGGACACAGTGCTTGTATGATCCAGTAGTTCCATTTCTGGTCAATAGTAACCCTCAGGATATTGATAGCGAGGCACTGATAAATGGTAATGCCACTGAATATAAAGGGGCAATGATTGGATTCTTTCCAGATTGTGAAGCTCATTGCCTGACTCAAATCTCATTTGCCACTTGTCAGTCCAAGCCTGGATACTGACCTGATCTCATAGCATTTAGACATGGTGTTTCAGTACCTGAAGAACCAAAATAATGCTGAACATTGCAAAATTGACAGAGACAGATGGGGTGTTAAACAAGATGGATGCTTCATCATTGAAACTGTTTTCAACTGGGTAAGTGGAGAATATTCGGTCACACTCCTGACTTGGGCGTAGTGGATAATGGACAGGTATTGGATAGTCAGAAAGTGAGTTATTCATTGCAGATTTGCCAGGATCTTACCTATTCTTGTAGCCACAGTATTTTATATGACTGGTGCAATTTAGCTTCTAGTCAATGGTAAAGCCCAGAATATCAATAGTGGAGGATTCAGAAATGGTAATGCCATTGAGTGTCATGGGATACTGACTAGGTTTTGTCTTCATGTAGATGGCCATTATCTGGCACTTTGGTGGCACACATTATTTGTCATATATCAGCCAAAGCCTAGGTGCTGAAATCATTGTGCAATCATCAGCAAGCACTCTAATTTCTGACTGTATGGTTGGGGTGAGGGGGTAAGAAATTGAGAGATTGAGAGAGTGCAAGAAAGAGCGTGAGCGAGGATGAGCGCGATCCAAGTCAGCAAAAAAACTCAATTCATGTTTATACTTTTCTAGCTCAATATTTCATTAAATATATACTAAAAATAAAGTAGCAGTGAACATCATGATGCGGTACTCCGAGTAGAGATCAAACTCATGTGGGGCATATTTGAGAAAATGGAGATTTTTTTCTTAATTCAACAGAAACAAATGGACAAAAACACCTCAAGCAATTGAATGCTTTAGAATTTGACTTACTTAATTCTTAAAATGTAGATCTAAGCACCTTATACCTGTTTTACAAATTCTGGAATGAGAAAACGCTGCAAATTCAAATGAAAAATTGATTTTGGAAAACCAAAGTGGTAGTGGAAACAAAACCTAGAGTTTGACCATGTTCAATACAATAGTCCTAACTTGCTCTAAGAAAAAGCTGGAATGTTGGAAAATAAAACAATCCCCTCAGTGCATTATTACAAACTTTTTCAAATAAAGCACTGACAAATTAGCCTGCTAGTTTTAGTAGGATCTGCAGTCAAGGCAATGTACGGTACACTTAGGATGGCAAAATTAGGTCAACTTCTAGTTTCTTCAATCTTCACAACTCAAAAGAAGGGATTATTCTATTTTTCACTTCTCTCTACATTGTTTGATGACCGTTGCTTCCCATAACATTAGTCAGACAACCCAATTGTAATCTGTTTTGGGAACTGGATGACAATTGTGCACTTCTCAGTATTTTATCATGCCAAAATTCAAGATTTAATTTTGCTGCTACTGCAATTTGAAGTGCAATTTCCTGCGAGTGAATCTGATGATCCAGCACATTCTGAAGAAGCTACTGCTTACTATAGCAAGATAGCATAAGAGGAGACAAGTCTTTAAAACAAATTCTAACCATATTTTATGTTGCACATGTTCAACAAAGTTTGTTTTCGCATTTGTATGACCTTACATTTTTCAATGTTAAATCTAATTGAATGTGCATAAATGAAGTCAGAATTTCTACTATCTATGCAAGATTTTATAATGCACTGTAGCCCAAGCATTAGCAATTTTGAAGCATTTATATTCTGAATGCATAGGTCACAACAGACGCCTGATAGTAGCCAATAAATTTATTCCAGAGGTCTGGATAGTTTTACAAATAAGTAACGCAAAACTTTGACTATTTGGAATTTTTAACATTCTACTATATTATTTTCAATTCCCACCAGGTTTTAACAGTGTTAATTCACAGTGGCTACCACTACATATTATGTCCAAAAGATTAAGAGTGTTTCTAAAATGATCATAGATTACGCTCAAGAAAATCATTTTAATGATTTTTAACCATTCAATTTTCTTCCTTCCGTTCTTGTGATTAATTGATGAATGCTGAGAAGCATACAGTATCTTGACCATTAGCCGCTGTGGAAAATATGCTGCAGCCTAGAAAATATGCAAAATGGATTTACAATGATAACAGAAAGGTTGAAAGATTCATTGGAATACAGTACAAGAACATGCACATGCAATTTAACCTCAAAAGCCCGCTTTGCCATTTAATGAAATAGGATTATGATGAGAGATCTGAAAACCTTAGATCACATTCAGCCCAGCAGGAAAACATTAAGAGGCACAAACAAAACAGCCCAAAGTTTTAAATAGGGTAAATAATAAAACATCCACTAATTGATGAAATTATAATAAAGGAACATAAAACTACAATAAATGGTTAAAGACAGTAGTTATATGATTTTTGCATACTAAAGGTTATTAAAATTTAGAATGCAAAATCAGAGTTACTGAAGTAGTCGATCAAGGCCAACTTAAATCTTGAATGAAACAGACAGATGCTAATAGTATGAGGAAAGAACAAGTTGAACATCTGAGCTAACAGAGCGCTAACCTTACACAGGCACAGTAGTTTTGTTATATAATGAAATTCTATGTTAATCTGAGATCATATTAGTAACAGATATACTAAAGAAAGCAGTGGGACTGGATAATTGTGTAGGTTTGAACATGCTTAGAATATCAAAAATGTTTAGAAAGGCCATTATGGAATTTAAATTTTTAATGACTTCAGAACTGTCTCTATCCTTTTCAAAAGTGTCAATAAGGCCCTTATGTCTATATGTTGCAAAAATGCACCAACAAAATAGTTAAGCACTCTCTTAATACCATGCTCAAGTACCATCTGAAATTGTGCTCAAGTTTTTAGCATGGATCGTGAGCCTCAAATCTTTTATTTCAGGCATGATGCCATTGTCAAGATTGGCATCAAAAACAGGAAAAATCCTTTAGTAACAGCTCACAATATTTTCTGTAAAATTAATGATTTGAGAATCATCGATTTAATACACATTTGTAGTAGCCATTTGTACAAAGCAAGATTCAAACAGTAAGGTGATTAATGTCCCAACGAACCAATCACATTTCTTCCCTGAACTTCCCAGCTTATTACGCTTGCATTCTTGAATGGTCTTCAATTTCCATTTCCCAAAACTCTGCCATCCTAACCTAACCTGCACCAATGTCTTCTTTGAATGTCCCTTTCTCTGAGATATACACCCTTAGTCCAGCAACAATTCAATTTAAAAATTCTCATTTTCATGCAACAAATGTGGCCTGCTTCTCCCATTCCTGTAATCACTGTCAACATTGCAATCATTCAAGAATTCTACATTCCTCCAACCTCCTTTTATTAGTCATAGAGATGCACAACACGGACAGAGACCTTTCGGTCAAACTCGTCCATGCCGACTAGATATCCTAACCTAATCTAGCCCCATTTGCCAGCACTTAGCACATATGCCTCCAAACCCTTCCTATGCATATACCCATCCAGATGCCTTTTAAATGCTGCAGTTGTACCAGCCTCCACTACTTCCTCTGGCAGCTCATTCCATACATGCACCACACTGTGTGAAAATATTGCCCCTTATGTTCCTTTTATCTGTTTCCCCTCTCACCTAAACCTACACCCTCTAGTTCTGGACTCCTCCATGCTAGGGAAAAGATTTTCTCTATTCATCCTGTCCATACCCTCCAGGGAAAACAGCCCCAACCTGTTCAACCTCTACCTGGAGCTCAAATCCTCCAATCTTGGCAACATCCTTGTAAATCTTTTCTGAACCCTTTCAAGTTTCACAACATCCTTCAAATAGGAAGGAGATGAGAATTGCATACAATATTCCAAGAGTAGCCTAACCAATGTCCTGTACAGCTGCAACATGACCTCCCAACTCCTGTACTCAATACTCTGACCAATAAAGGAAAGCATACCAAATGCCTTCTTCACGATCCTACCTACCTGCAGCTCTACTTTCAAGGAGCTATGAACCTGCACTTCACGGCTTCTCTTTTCAGCAACACTCCCCAGAAACTTACTGTTAAATGTATAAGTCCTGCTAAGATTTGCTTTTCCAAAATGGAGCACCTCACATTTTTTTTTTAAGTTAAACTCCATTTGCCACTCCTCAGCCATTGGCCCATTTGATCAAGAGCCCATTGTACCCTTCTTCGCTGTCCACTACACCTCCAATTTTGGTGACATCAGCAAACCTACTAATTATATCTCCTATGTTCACATCCAAATCATTTATATAAATGACGAAAAGCAGTTATTCTAACAAGGTAGGTTATAAGTTCAGCACTATTGTTCTGACAAACAGGAATTCCTGTCAAAAACATTTCTGCCTCTATATTTCCTGCTTCTCTTTTAAAAGCCTTCACAAAACTTAGACAATTAGTCAGGTTTTTAAAACTCCTCTAAATATGTCTGTCCCTGGCATGAGTTTTTTTTTGTCTGATCATACCTTGCCTGATCCCTTGGATATGTTTCTATACTTAAGTTGCTATATAAATGCAAGATGTTATTTTGGTAATGTGTATTGGTAGAAATGTTGACTAGTTAACTACAATAACTCCCTTTGCTCTTTTAAATACCACGATATCACTAATACCCACCATTTACTAAAAAAAGGCAACCAATAGTGTACGAGACATTTATTTACCCCTTCAATACACAGGAATGTATAGCATTGCACAGTGAGAGTCTTAAATGATGATCCAAATGAAACAGTTTTATTGGAACCCGATCAGAAATTCAGGAAGATTCAAGGCACTGAGTCAAAATGTTTTGGAACAACTTCTGCACAGCAATGAAGACAGGAATAAGGCAGGAATCCAATTTACCAATACAAAAAGCACTAAGAAAATACATACCAGACATAAGAAAAGTAAACATACAGCACAATTAACGAACAAATTGGACCAGGAGGAAAAAGGAGGCACTTTTTTAATTCAAAATTTATACTGTTGATCTAAAAAGAAAAACATATAATTAAAATTGGACAAGTTAAACATTACACGTTTTGAAATCTAGAGGTGATGTTGGCCACATTTGCAAGAGAAAGACACCCTCGTGGCTTTGTTGGCCTTCAAGTAATTTAACAACATGAATATGCACTTATCTACACCTCAGTAGACCAAGGTCTGCCTTTAGAATCAGTTGTTACACAGTCTGGCTGTGACTAAAGTATTTGCCATCGTCTCAGAATGTGCACGGTAGTGAGGTTATCAAATCTCTTGGTGTGAAAAGAGCATCAGGAGCAACAGCAAGCAACCTGGCAGCAAGAGCACAAGGAAGAGGGATACAGATAAAGAGGTAAGACTTGTGTTTTCCAATTATCAATTCATTTCTCGTTTGTTTTTAAACACCAGCAGCATCTATTAAATCAGCTGATTCCATTTCTTTCCTTTACTTCTTCCCCCTGTCAATCAAATCTAACTTTTACAGGGATATAACTTGATATATATTACCCATACGGGTATCTCGCCAGTGTAATCATTTCTGATAGCTGACGTGGTAGCTGGCGACTTGTTTGTAGTTGGTGAGGCAAATGAAAATGCAGTTGAAACAAACCATAGGAAGCTCACAGCACAGAATAAGGTTCACTTGGATCATTCTCCCAAGTAGTCCCAAAAAATTTCTTTTCTTATAATGATCTACTTCCTGCTCAAATGTCCTGGCTAAAGCTGCTTCCACTATATTCCCAGTTTGTACATTCCAATTCTAACCAATTGATGCATGAAAATGTTTTTTCCTCATATCAACATAGTTTCTTTCTGCAATTACCTCAAATCTGTGCCCTCTGCTCCTGATGAAGGGCTTTTGCCCAAAACGTCGATTTCGCTGCTCGTTGGATGCTGCCTGAATTGCTGTGCTCTTCCAGCACCACTGATCCAGAATCTTGAGAAAGTGATGGTGAGTGGCCTTCTTGAACCACCCATTTAGTACAGTTAGACCAAGAGAAAGGGACTTCCAGGATTTTGATTCAACGACACTGAAGAATCAGTGATATATTTCCAACTCAGGATGGTGAGGGGCATGGAAGGGAACTTGCACATAGTGGTGCTCCAATCATTCTGCTGCCCTTGTCCTTCTAGATGAAATAGGTCATAGGTTTGGAAAATGCTGGCTAAGAATCTTAGGGGAATTCCTGCATTGCACCTTGTAGATTTTAGATTTAGATTTCAGTTTTATTGTCACTCGTACTTAAGTATGGAGTACGAAATGGCACACTAACACAGTTACACTACCTTTATAGTGCACCAATGGTGAAGAAACTGAATGCTTGTGAATGTGTTGCCAATCAAGTGTCAGATTTCAGATGTCATGCTTCTTGACTACTGTTAGAGCTGCACCCAGACAGACAAGTGGGGAGTGGTCCATCACATTCCTGACTTATGCCTTATAGATGGTGGACAGGCTTTGGGAAATCAGGGGTGGCAGTTACTTGTTACAGCATTCGTAGCCTCTGACATGCTCATGCAGCTTTATTATTTCAAAAGCAAATCTATTTTAGTTTCTGTCCAATGGTATCCTCAAGATGTTGATAAAGGGGAATCTAGTGATGGCAATGCTATTCAATGTCATCAGGCGATGTTTAGATTCTCGCTTGTTGAAGATGGTAATTATCTCGGACTTGTGTAGCACAAACTTAACTTGCTAAAGACAACCTGGATGTAAACTATGTCTCATTGCAATTCAACATGGACTGCTTCAGTATCCAAGGCTGCAGGGACAACTGCCCCAGTCTATTCAGCCTCTCCTTATAGCTCAAATCGTCCAACCTTGGCAATATCCTTGTAAATCTTTTCTGAACCCTTTCAAGTTTCACAACATCCTTCCAACAGGAGGGAGATCAGAACTGCATGCAATATTCCAAAAGTGGCCTAACCAATGACCTGTACAGCTGCAACATCACCTCCCAACTCCTGTACTCAATACTCTGACCAGTAAAGGAAAGCTTACCAAATACCTTCTTCACTATCCTCTCTACCTGCAACTCCACTTTTAAGGAACGACGAACATCTCTTCATTCCGCAACACTCTCCAGGACCTTAAGTATATAAATCCTGCTCTGATTTGCCTTTCCAAACTGCAGCACCTCAAATTTGTCTAAATTAAACTTCATCTGCCACTGCTCAGCCCATTGGCCCATCTGATCAAGATCCTGCTGTACTGAGTAACCTTCTTCGCTGCCCACTACAGCTCTAATTTTGGTGTCATCTGCAACCTAACTAACTGTACCTGCTATGTTCACATTCAAATCATTTTTATAAATGACAAAAAGCAGTGGACTCAGCACTGATCCTTGTGAAACACCACTGGTCACAGGCCTCCAGTCTGAAAGGCAGCCCTCCACCTCTGTCTTCTACATTCAAGTCAGTTCTATATCCAAATGGCTAGTTCTCCTTGTATTCCAAGGTATCTAACCTTGCTAACCAGTCTAGCATGAGGAACCTTGTCTAACACCTTACTGAAATCCATATGGATCAAGTCCCATTCTGCCCTCATCAATCTATTTTGTTACTTTTTCAAAAAAAAAAGTCAATCAAGTTTACGTGACATAATTTCCCATGCACAAAGCCATGCTGACTATTTGTAAACATTCCTTGCCTTTCCAAATACATGTAAATCCTGTCCCTCAGGATTCCCTCCAACAACTTGCCCATGACCGATGTCAGGCTTGCCAGTCTATAGTTCCCTGGCTTTTCCTTACCATCCTTCTTAAATAGTGGAACTACATTAGCCAACCTCCAGTTTTCCAGCATCTCACCTGTGACTACGGATGATACAAATATCTCAGCAATGGGCCAAGCAATCACTTCTCCAGTTTCCCACAGAGTTTTGAGGTACACCTGATCAAGTCCTGCGGATTTATCCACTTTTACACATTTTAAGACATCCAGCACCGCCTCCTCTGTAATATGGACATGTTTCAAAATGTCACAATTTATTTCTCCACATTCTACATCTTCCATGCCCTTCATCAAAGGCTGTCACTCTCACCTCACCTCTGGAATTTAGCGTTTTTCTTCATGTTTGAATTAACGCTGTAATGAGGTCAGCAGCCGAGTGGCTACGGCAGAACTGAAGCTAAGCATCAGTGAACTTGATGCACTGTTGATGACACCTTCCATTACTTCATTGATGATTGAGAGTAGACTGATGGTGTGGTAATTGACCAGGTTAGAATTATTTGGTTAGTGAACAGGGCATACCTGGGAAGTTTTCCACATTGCCAGGTAAATGCCATCGCTATAGCTGCAATGAAACAGCTTGGCTAGGGGCACCTGTTTGCTCTTCAGAGACCTTTGCTACAATGTTGTTAGGGCCCATATTCTTTGCGATATCCCATGCCTCTAGCTGTTTCTTGATATCATGTCCAGTGAACCAAATTGGTTAAAACTTAACATTTATAATTCAGGGGACCTCTGGACGAGGGAATATGGTAATAAATGCTGGCCTATATCCAGTGGTTCCCACATTCAGTGAAGGACCAATATAATCTAATTTGGTTCAGGTGGCTCATCAACCTTAATTTTGACAGCATACATCAATCAATTAGATATCCATCAAGTGAGCGAGCTACCTCTTCCTTCAGCATGGCATGCACAGCTTCATCTTCTTGGAAAAGTTGCCTCTGTCGCAATGTACAATAATCACCTTTTTGGTCACCAATTGGCCCATCTCAATTTGCTAGTCATCCACCATTTATTGGCTTATTATGGTGAGATGTGTCTTTAAGGGGCATTTTTAAGATTAGATTAGATTCCCTACAGTATGGAAACAGGCCCTTCAGCTCAACAAGTCCACACCGACCCTCCAAAGAGTAACCCACCCAGATCTATTTCCCTACCTGATATTTACCCCTGACTAATGCACCTAACACTATGGTCAATTTAGCATGGACAATTCACCTATCCTACATATCTTCGGACTGTGGGAGGAAACCCAAGCAGACACACGGAGAATGTGGAAACTCCACACAGTCACCTGAAGTGGAAATTGAACCCACGTCACTGGCATTGTGAGGCAGCAATGTTAACCACTGAGCCACCATGCCACCCTTTGTTCTGTCCAGTTTCTCTTGAAGAGAAGTGTTGTAAATCTGGCATCAAGGTGTCTGCTCTATGGAAAGCACAGCAAACAGGTTTAAGCTCTTCTTTCAAAAAGTAGACAAAGCAAGATGAGTAGGTCGAGCGAGACCCAAGGTTTTTCATTTGGCTTTCAGTTGCTGAAAGTTGGAGTTTCTGGAGGTGAAGCTGCTGGAGACAGCTCTCTCTCTCGGCTGCTGCAAAAGCTCAAATTCTCTCTCAGCTTATAGATTCATTCTATAGCAAGTGAGGGAAATCTGCTTTGCTGGTTTTGCACTACCAAGGGTGTGTTTATGTGATGCTACTTTATTGGAAAAGTTGATCAGTAGTAGTTAAGTATTAAGTATTTAAATACAGTTAAAGTTATGCCAATTCTTCTTTCTCATATTATTTTAATAATGGTGCAAGAATAATATGTGTTTTGCTTAAAGCTTAGTAGTCTGAGTCACATCTGGAATGCATCACCTTTAAATAAGATGGAAGTTAGAGCCTGGGCTGTAATTTGAGGGGATTTGGTTTGGTCTGTAACACCAATATAAAGCTTGTGTTCATTGCTATATTAACCGCAAGTTTTTCTCATACGCTGTTTCTCTGACTTTCTCAATTCTCCTCTGAACCTTCCACATTCAACTTAGTTTTTTTGTTGTATTATTACCTGCCTGACATGTCATACTCAGAAGTTTTATTCTTCTTTCTCATTGGACAGGAGATAGTGTAGAAATTATCCAGAACCCCCACCTCTCCATTTACACTGTTAATTATCCAAATATTCCTGCATGGGATGTGGGTGTCGCTGGCAAGACAGAAAGTTGTCAAAGAGGATTTCAAAGAGGAATTAAGAGTCAACAACATTGCTGCATATGAGGAGTCACATGCAAATGGGGCCACTTAAACCTTTGGTCAGTGTTTGTTAAAATTTTTTTTGGTGATATGGCTACACTGTGCGAACTATCAATTGGAGATTTCTTTGATTGAAGTCAAATTTCACAATTTACCATGGTGAGATTAAGAATACGTACCCTGGAAAATTAATTGAATGCTCTGTATTACTAGTCCAGTGTCAGTACCACTGTGCCACCACCTCGCCTGGTGTGCTGATTGTTGATTCATGCCAGTTTCCCACTGGAATTTCCTGTTCCTCTGCATTGCAGTGGCCTGCTGACAACACTAATCTGTTTTTGCTCATTAATTGGAGCCAAATAATATCTGCCTCCCCTCACCATCACTGCAATAATCTTCTCAGCCAATACTGCAAACCTTCCCCCATCTTGCCTGCACATTGTACATCTGGGAAGACTTAGTACCAAGTCCTACCTTCCTTTAAGCCAGGCCTCTGTTATAGCCTCAATTGTATTTATCACATTTCATGCAATCACAAGTACACAGTAAAACCTAGCTTAGATTTTATTTCTTTCACTCTTGCCAGGCCAACACATGAGTGTAGTATGGCGAGAATGCTGCTTCGTAGGTGATTATATATTTTAGGTGAGAGAAAATGGACAAGGCCCCCGCAAATCTGCCTGCTCAGGTGGATTCAAGTATCTCATGGTGTTATTAAGGAAGAGCAGGGAATTAAGGTTTAATCTTTCAAACAATGTAATTCATAGCTTGCTGAGTGTGGATTAACATCTGCATTTCCTACATTAAAACAAAGAAGACACTTCAGAATTACTTCACATCCTTAAGTCATGATAGGCACTATAAGATCTAAGCTTTTTGTTTAATCATAGCTATTGGGCTATCACAGAATTAAAGTTAAACTAGATCTCAATGTTAATTCACATCAACTTCCAAAGTCAGTATACCAGTCCACTAATGTATACAATGCTATTTCTTGAACTTACCATTAAATGAGAAGTACAGAAGAGCTCCAAATACTCTTCGCCACATCTGAGACCATTTAGTTGAGACTAGTAAAACTTCTTGGGAACATCTACACATATAGATTTGGAGTTCAGGAGCTGGATTTGCCTCCATTATACCAGAGTTGGAAATGGAAGAAATGCTGTGTGGAGACCGACAGTTGCCTGTCCCCCACTGTCTGGGATTCCAACACCCATGTTGAATTTCTACGACCATCCTTTCCCCAACAATAATGTAACTTCATGAGGAACAGAGGTGTGTTCCCAACACATTTCCGTCCACCATTATACTTATTGGGATGTGAATGTCTCTGGCTAGGCCAGTACATATTGCTCCTCCCTAGTTGTCCTTGAGAACGTGATGATGAGCTGCCTTCAACTATTGCAATCCATGTGCTCTAGGTAGACCTACAATGCTGATAGCAAGCAGTTCAATGATTCTGACACAGTAACAACAAAGGGCTGATACTGTAGTTCTAAGTCAGGATAATTCTTTTAACTTGGCAGGGAAATGTGCAGGTGGTGGTGGTGGTCCTATACATCTACTACTACCCTGTCCTTGTAGATGCCAGAGATCTTAGGTTCGGAAAATGCTGTTGAAGTAGCCATGCTGAATTGCTGCAACGGATCATGGAGATGGGACACACTGCCGCTACTGTGCGCCAGTAATGAAGGGAGTGAATGTTGAAGGGGTGCCAATCAAGCGGGCTGCTTTGCCTTGGGTAGTGTCAAGCTCTGAATGTTATTGGAGCTGTAGTCATCCAGGTAAATGGGAGTATTTTATCACACTCATGACTTGTGCCATGTGGACATGGTTTGGGGAGTTAGTTGATTACTCACTGCAGTATTCCTAAATTCGAACATACTATTGTGGTCAGTATTTATTTGGCTGACCGGTCGATGTAACAACTAGGTCACCAAGAGGGCCACCTGAAGAACATGTTGTATTTATGTCATCTTTTGCATAATAAAGCATGCTTTACCGCATGTGATGAAGCAAATTTGGAACTAAGTGACAATAGGCAATTTTAGGGCAGGCGACTGATGGACTCATGAAAGAGACATGTTCTGAAAGAAGACAGAAGTGCTAGCACAGGAAGATAGTCCCAAAAATGTTGTCATACAAGAGAAAACTAGTAAATGTCTCCTTTCTGCAACATGCACACATTTATAGGTCTTGATCTTTTCTCTCCTTGTTAGCATTCATCAGTGTCTCCAAGGGTGCTACAACAAATGAACCCAGACCAGCTCTAAACCACAATGGGAGTTGCAATGATGAGCTCCCCTTGCCGGAAGGAGAAATTCCACCACACAGAAGTCTCTCAAAACCCATGAAAAATGTGTTGGATATGGGGTGGAGTTATGAGTGAAGTATGGAAAGGAGACAGGGGAAAATCTGACTGCTCATAAACACATCATAGATCATGCTAGAACAGGTTCCATTCAGAATTCTGATGTTCAACAGCTATCGTTGTAGCTAGGATACTTTTCTAGCTGATGCATTTTTGAAATTAAATACTAAATTGACTAAAATAGCAAAAAAAAGATGAAGATCACAGCATTTCAATCACAAGTGGCATGCACAAAAGCATTAATAATCTATTTCCTGCAATCTTTTGACCATACTCAGAAGTCAATCTGCCCATGCACAAAATTAACCATGTGCCCAGGTTAGCAAGTCAAGTTAACCACTCTGAAATGTCCATCCCACTGCATCCAAAATTCAAATTCAAGCACCAATGTTCACATTCTCAATGGCGCATTGCTGAAATGTCTAGCAGTCAGCTGAAGCCCATTTTGGCCTCCACCACCCCCCACCAAACTCTGCCGCTACAACATTAAATTTGGTTTAAACAAGCTCAAATTCAGTCAATTAATCTGCCTTTGATGCGCATGACCTGTGACCAGCAGTCAACTGAAACCACTGATTGTCCTGTTCCTTCAGCTGCAGCAACTGAACAATCTTCAGTTCAAATAAGTTGAATTCATTAATCTCAATTCCCCAATGGCCATACCCTAGTCAACAATTGTTTCCAAGCAATAATGTTGTTATATCAAAGTTTCCACTCAAATTTCTCATTCGTCAGTGCAAAATGTAACATCACCTCAGCATAACTGAGAAAAATTCCAGCACATTTTCCCAGTTGCACCTTAGCAGTGAAACCAAACCATTTATATTCAGGATCATCTTATGACTTACATAGAGTATAAAGATTACAGTATTTATGCATTCAGGAAACCTAAAATTAGCAAACTTATTCATTCAATGGAAAAAATATCACTGTGCATTCCTTTATTAAACATTTGCCTAAAGTTAATAAGTGGTTTTGAATGATTTTTGCATTGAAAAACTTGGAAGTATTAAATCTAAAAGCATAGTAATCTTTCTTGAACTCTAAGATCTACTGTGCAGCAAAAGCGGATTTAAAAGTATTTCTGAAATGACCTGTGATCTCTCAAAGCATTTATCTCAGAACGGGGATAGAATCTTGATTTTTGTTTTGGAAGTGTGAAGGTTCGGAATAAAGGTTTTTCCCTATTTGTAGAATGGGAAAAGAAGAGCTAAAGGAATTAAAGAGAAAGCCCATTTAAAGCAGTGCACCAGAGACCTAACTGTAAGTCAATTTGTAAAGTCAAGGAGTGGTCTGCAGGATGGTAACTAAATACAACCAAAATGACATTATGAAATAAATTAGAGAAACCAATCCCTCTGATGGGGTCAGGAGTGGGGTGCTGGCAAAGCAAAGCAGGTCAGACAGCATCTGAGGAGCAGGAGAATCAACGTTTCTGGCATAAGCCCTTCATCACACTCTCGACACTGATCTCCAGCATCTGCAGTCCTCATTTTTCCCCTGATGGGAGTGTCAAGAACAAGATACATATAATGGAAGTTAAGAACTAAATCCATGAGGGTGATGTGACGATAACTACCTTCTGTGTGAAGAAATGAGAGTTCCAAAAAGCTGCTGAGGATAAGGCAATTGAAAATATCAGGTTTTATTAGTTATTAAGAGATACAAAATCTGATTGGCAAATGGAGTTAAAATGATCAGCCGAGGTCAAACTCAATGGCAGAGCAGGTTTGAGGGATTGAATGGTCTACTCCTGGAATGCCAGCATTTTAAAACTACCTCAGTAAAGCAAGACGACAATAATAAAACGAGACCTAATACTGGCTAAGTATCTGCAACCAGATCTTTTTATGCTTTTCTAAATTGCATCAGATGCAAAAGGTGGCATCATTGCAAATTATTTCTCCCTAATGGTGCAATGCAGTTCCTTGAAAGCCAGCCACCCTGCAGTATCTCAGTCAAGTGCCATCCTTCATACATCAGCTCAAACCAAGCTGCAACGCCTCACAGCAGGGGTGAGTGGTTTCAGTTAGTTGCAGAGGCTGCAGAACCAGGGATGGCTCTCTCAGAGCAGAGATGGTTAATGGGAGATCTAATAGGGGGAGTTCTTTTTTATAGAGCAAATAGGAAGAGTTGGTTCCTTTAGCTAGTGGATCAGTATTAGACTTCATTGATTTAAAGTAACTGGCAAAAGAACTAGACTGGTAATGAAGAGTTTGTTTTCCTGTGCACAGTGGGTTGTTAATATCAGGACTGCACTAACTGAAAGGGCGATGGAATGAGATCCTATAGGAACTTTTAAAAGGCAACTGGACATGTAAAGAAAGCGAACTAATTTGTAGGATTCTGGGGAAATAAAGCTGGTGTTTGGGGCTAAATCCACCAAGTCTTTCAAAGAATCAACATAAATATGAAATAGACTGTATTCCTTCAGGTCCTATGTTTCCTCAATGATTTCAGGCGCCAGCCACGAGGGAGTGTTGCACTGTTGAAGGTGTGATCTTTCAAATGAGGTGTGAAATCAAAGCCTTGTTAATCTCTCACATGGATGCAAAGCAATCTATGGCATTGTTTTAGAAAAGTCGAGGAGACTTACTCACAGCTGCTATTATCATCACAAAACAAATGAATGATCTGGTCATTTTCACATTGGCAATTCTGGAAGATTGCTGTGCAGAAATTGGCAAAGCATTTCCTGCAATACAACAGTATCTTCACTCAAAGTACTTGATCCATTGTAAAGCACTTTGAGAATGCCAGTGGTTAGGAAAAGTGCTGAAAAATGCTACTTCTTTCTCAATGAAGAGAAATGAAGAAATCCAGTTGAACATGATCATGCCTCTCTATATCAGCATGCAAAACTTTTCTCTCAGCTGAAAAGTGACTAGGAACAATGATTCAGATTGATTTCATCCCTTTTTATTCCAGAGATATGAAGACCTCATTATCAAGTGACCCAGCTGAGATCACTGATCATAGTGTTGACGACAAATGAAACTCTGCATCTTCACTGCCTGTGTGGCTCCGTACATCAGGTATCGAGCAAACAGTTTCACTTCATTTCGTAGCATTGATAATTAAGTGCAGTGAAGATATAATGCTACCCAGGTCACCATTTTCATACATCTTCTTAAAAAAAAAAATTTAGTTACATATTTTGTATATAACATTCACACACATCGAAGGAACCAAAGTTAGAACCCTGATCACCTTTCAACAACTACTCCACAGCAAGAGATGTCAGATTTTGAACTGAAATCTTGGGTATTGGGATTATGCATTCTGAGCCATATTTTATCTATTTATGCACAATCTCACTGCTTTCAAGTAGTGCACATGTTAAAATTGCTTCCAATGAAACAAAAGCCAATATTTCTTATAAATCCTTTTCATACTCTTTCCACTGCCTTCATATCCTTCCTTAGGTGCAGTGAGAGAATTGGGAACAGCTACCAAGGGAAAGATGGGGGCACAGTGGGAATGTGACTGGTCAAGTAATCCAAGCTAATTCCTGAAGAATCCAAATGGTGGAATTTAAATATAATTAATAATTCTGAAATTGAAAACGAATCTCTATCATGGCGACCATGAAACTAATCATTGATTGTTGCAATACACAGTCGGTTTTGGTTTACGTTATTCCCCTCTAAGCACCAAGGGTTCACAGAACAGTAGGGCCTATCTAGATGTAAACTCAGCCACAAGGAATAAACGCCCTACTCCAGAAGTATAGACAATAGACAATAGGTGCAGGAGTAGGCCATTCTGCCCTTCGAGCCTGCACCACCATTCAATATGATCATGGCTGATCATCCTTAATCAGTATCCTGTTCCTGCCTTATCTCCATAACCCTTGATTTCACTATCTTTGAGAGCTCTATCCAACTCTTTCTTAAATGAATCCAGAGACTGGGCCTCCACTGCCCTCTGAGGCAGAGCATTCCACACAGCCACCACTCTCTGGGTGAAGAAGTTTCTCCTCATCTCTGTCCTAAATGGTCTACCCCATATTTTTAAGCTGTGTCCTCTGGTTCGGCACTCACCCATCAGCGGAAACATGTTTCCTGCCTCCAGAGTGTCCAATCCTTTCATAATCTTATATGTCTCAATCAGATCCCCTCTCAGTCTTCTAAACTCAAGGGTATACAAGCCCAATCGCTCCAGTCTTTCATCGTAAGGTAGTCCCGCCATTCCAGGAATTGACCTCGTGAACCTACGCTGCACTCCCTCAATAGCCAGAATGTCTTTCCTCAAATTTGGAGACCAGAACTGCACACAATACTCCAGATGTGGTCTCACCAGGGCCCTGTACAGCTGCAGAAGAACCTCTTTGCTTCTATACTCAATCCCTCTTGTTATGAAGGCCAGCATGCTATTAGCCTTCTTCACTACCTGCTATACCTGCATGCTTACCTTCATTGACTGGTGTACAAGAACACCCAGATCTCTTTGTACTGCCCCTTTACCTAAACGGATTCCATTTAGGTATTAATCTGCCTTCCTGCTCTTGCCACCAAAGTGGATAACCATACATTTATCCACATTAAACTGCATCTGCCATGCATCTGACCACTCATCTAACCTGTCCAGGTCACCCCGTAATCTCCTAACATCCTCCTCATATTTCACCCTGCCACCCAGCTTAGTATCATCAGCAAATTTGCTAATGTTATTACTAATACCATCTTCTATATCATTAATATATATTGTAAAAAGCTGCAGTCCCAGCACTGATCCCTGAGGTACCCCACTGGTCACTGCCTGCCATTCCAAAATGGAGCCGTTTATCACTACTCTGTTTCCCGTCAGCCAACCAACTTTCAATCCAAGTTCTTACTTTGCCCCCAATACCATGCGCCCTAATTTTGCTCACTGACCTCCTATGTGGGACTTTATCAAAAGCTTTCTGAAAGTTCAGGTACACTACATCTACTGGATCTCTCTCGTCCATCTTCAGAGTTACATCCTCAAAAAATTCCAGAAGATTAGTCAAGCATGATTTCCCCTTCATAAATCCATGCTGACTCTGACCTATCCCGTTACTACTATCCAGGTGTGTCGTAATTTCATCCTTTATAATAGACTCCAGCATCTTTCCCACCACTGAGGTCAGACTAACTGGTCTATAATTTCCTGCTTTCTCTTTCCCACCTTTCTTAAAAAGTGGTACAACATTAGCCACCCTGCAATCCGCAGGAACTGATCCCGAATCTATCGAACTCTGGAAAATAATCACCAATGCATCCACGATTTCTCGAGCCACCTCCTTCAGTACCCTGGGATGTAGACCATCAGTAGTATGTGCAACTACTGTCATGAAGTCATAGAGTCATATAGTATGGAAGCAGACCCTTCGGCCTAACTAGTCCATGCTGACCCTATTCCCAAACTAAACTAGTCTCACCAGCTTGCACTTAGCCTATATCCCTCCAAACCTTTCCTATTCATGTACTTCTCCAAACGTCTTTTAAATGTCGTAGCTGTACCTGCATCTGTCACTTCCTCTGGCATTTCATTCCTCACACTAACCATGTAAAAACATTGCCCCTCATGTCCTTTTTAAATCCTTCTCTTCTCACCTTAAAAATATGTCCCCTAGCTTTGAACTTACCCACCGTAGGGAAATGACCCTTGCTATTCTCCTAATCAATGCTCATGACTTTTTAACCCTCTATAAAATAACCCCTCAACCTACACTTCAGTGAACAAAGTCCCAGCCTATTTTTATAACTCAAACCCTCCATTCCTGGCAACATTCTGGTAAATATTTTCCAAACCCTCTCCATTCAATAACATCCTTCCTATAACAGGGTGACAAGAACTGAACACAATACTCCAGGAAAGGCCTCACCAACATCCTGTACAACTTCAACAAGACATCCCAACTGCTATACTCAAAGGTCTGAGCAATGAAGGCAAGCATTATAAACTCCTCCTTAATCACTGTCTACCTGTGGTGCAAATTTCAAAGAATTATGCACTCGAACAGGTTTCTGTTCTAAAACACTACCTTGGGGTCTACCATTAACTGTATAAGTCCTGTCCTCATTTGTTTTACCAAAATGCAATACATCTCATTTACCTAAATTACAATCCATCTGCCACTCCCCAGCCCATTGACCCAATTGATCAATGTCTCTTTGCAATCTCCTCATTTTGCACTATACCACCAACATTGGTGTCATGCACAAACTTACTAACTATGCCTCCTGTATTATCATTCAAGTCATTTATTTAAATGACAAAAAAAAGTAGACCCAGCACTGATCCCTGTGGAACAACACTGGTCACAGGCCTTCAGTCTGAAAAACAACCCTCTACCACCACCCTCTGTCTCCTGCCATTAAGCCAATTTTGTTTCTAATTGCCAAGTTCACCCTGAATCCCATGTGATCTATCTTTACTAATTAATTTACCATGCAGAATTTTATCACAAGCTTTACTGAAGTCCAAGTAACAATGCCTACCGCACTGCACTCATCAATCTTTGCAAATAACTTATTTTAACAAGTGGAAAATAACACAAGAAAAAAAACTTCAAAAGTAAATATAAAAATAGACTCCATTCACATCCGCAATTCTCCCATCACCTCGTCTGTATTCTTCAGCTGAATAGGAACTACATTTAGATGATTAGTTAGGAAGGAGCAAAAAATTAACTTACCATGAGAATAATGTTTATCAAGAAGGCTATTCCCTCATAACAGCTCAACATGTTTATCAAATGACTAGCTGAACTTCACAGAGCCTGAGAATCTGAGATTGAGTTGCTAGTTTGTACTGAGTCAGCGCACCTTGGCTAGAATTATCAAAAGGATAATGTAATTTGCCTCAGATCTCCCAGATTTGATAAGGAAAAATAATATCTGGTCTGATACTGATTCCTATCAAGCAATCCAGATGAAAACATGGCTGGCTTTGGCTGTGATCTATATTGTCAGGTCTGCTGATATTCACCACCAGGGCCAAACATACATTATGCCCACAAGAGTAAACCAACAGACTCAATACCTATAAATAGCAAAAAAAAACTGAAGAAAATAAATTTCACAACAGCAGAGGGAAAATTTAAAAGTTCATCCCATTCAATATCCCAAGATTATCTAATTCTGTCGAGTTTTATTCTCCAGCTCTAAGAGTAATTATTGTTCAATTAGTTATATTTTACATGTAACCGAATTCATCTGATTTGGCAATTAACTTGTAATATCATCCAAGTGTTCAAAAGTAAAAATGGCAAGCATGTTACAGATTTGGGTTAGGCTATTTGGCTCATGCATCAACTCTCTATCTCAGCATCATGACTTGGTGCCATTCTCTGGCCTTCCCCCCCCCCCCCCCCCCCCCCAACCCTACACTCAAAGACTTTGATTCTATTTAAATAATTACTCTTTTCAAAGTCTCAACTGGGCACACATTTCCAGGGAGTGCAGATCTGAACTACTCTTGTTGTGTGAACAAGTTCTTTTTAAATCTCATATCACAATTGTTCTTTTGTAAATAATCAAATCTGTGCCCATGCGTTCTCAAATCCTTTTACAAATGGAACAATTTATCTTTATTTACTCTATGCAGCCGCTCATGATTTTGAAAACTTCTATGTGGTCTCCTCTTAACCTTCTTTCTTGAATTTATCGTCATAATGAAGTTTCTCATCTCTGAACCCATTCTCGTAAATCTCTTTTGCACTCTCTCCAATGCATTCATATCTTCCATTATACAGTGCCCAGAACATAATGCTTCAGCCGGGGTCTAATAAGTATTTTATACTAGGGTTGGATCACACTTCATTCTTGTTATGCCCGATGGATGGACTTCAGTCATGTTACTCCAAATGCATGCAGGAGCATTATCTTTATTGATAATATAGATTAACATTGGGGCGGCACAGTGGCTCAGTGGTTAGCACTGCTGTCTAACAGGTTCCCAGGTTTGATTCCAGCCTCGGCCGACTATCTGTGTGGAGCTTGCACCATCCTCCCTGCGTCTGTATGGGTTTCCTCCGGGTGTTCAGTTTTCCTCCCACAGTCCAAAGATGTGCAGGTTAGGGCGGATTGGCCATGCTAAATTGCCCATCGTGTGAAACATGCATTAGTCAGAGGGAAATGGGTCTGGGTGGGTTACTCTTCGGAGGGTCGGTTTGGACTAGTTGGGCTGAAGGGCCTGTTTCCACATTGTATGGAATCTAATCTAACATTATACTTGGCATTTTATTTTCATGAAATTTCATGAGCATAGGAAATAGATTAGAATTGTGAATAATATGTGCAGATAATCTGCACTCAGGTGTAATTGAGAGGAAAAAATTCCAAGTTGTGGTGAATGCACATGATAAACTATATTGCCACTTAAAATTTACTGTATTCACTGTTAACAATCGCAAAGGTTGGTATATGGAATTAGACCAGAGTTCAGCCTGATATTAATGAATGGTGCAAGAGACTGAATGGCCTACTCCTGTTCCTATGTTCTAAATTATTGTCTATATATAGAAATATATACATATTTGTATAGGTTTCCTACCCTTGCTATTATTAATTCTGAAGGTACATCAACCTCACTCTGACAATAACTAAATCAAGAACAATTCAGATATGGACTCAGCCAGTTTACATCAAGAGTTGTGATTATTTGCAGAGACCAGTGGAAACATACTCGGGTAATGTTAAAATAGGGAGGAAGGTGAAGGCAGAGGCAGTGAAGAGACGCTGACCAAATCTATAGCAAAGGATTGTATGGGAAAGGAAACACAATATGGGTCCAATATCTCCAGCCACCTATTCCATTTGTCCCACCTACTCCACCCCACGGATTTCATCTAGACTAGCTTCTCTGTTTGAAACTTTTTAATTTTTAGAAGAAAAGTGCACAAAAAACAACTGACTGTTCACCTGGATCTGAACTGGTCTGGTAACATTAGGAAAAATTGATAAGCTTTCAAACAAGTCTGCAGGTAGACACCAATAGCAGAAAACATGAAGAGCACTTATTCCACATTTGTAAAATTTGCAGCTTTGGTACAAACAGTGTGCACTATCATAGTACATACCTACAAGTCGGGAATTCATGAAGGAAGAGGAGGAAATGTTGTCATGCGATCCAAGGTCCCTGTTGGTCACTTGCTCATAATGCACTCCATCACCATAGTTCTACAAACACATTAAAATAATACAAACATGATTCAACATTTTGGCAATTGCCAAACAATGTGCATGGTGTAAACATGACATCTAAAAAAAAATTCAATGTAAAAGTGCCATCAAACACCACACACTTGTTCTTGTATTTTAAATGTTTGGTGGAAATGCAAGGGCATATATAGCGAAGTTCCTGGCTCATCAAAATCACAACCACATCATGCTGCAATAAAACATCAATTCAAATCAGATGCATAAAAAGCTCTGTGCTCAAACAGCTTACATCAATGTTATGTTATAGTTATATTACAATACTTTTGAGTGCCAAGATACCTGAAGAGAAGTTTCTCAGTGTCTCACCAGTGAAGGCAATATCAACAGCAACAAAAGCTGCTTGATCAATAATGCCACTCTCTGCTTGTTGGTCTGTACAGACCATCTGGATCATAGCAATTAATCTGCATGTAGATGTAAAAGTTGTGATTTAGAATCTTCAAGTAACTGTGTATGCACAGCTTACTTTCCTTGATCAGCAATTTTTTACTGCCAAAAACCTTTCCGCCCGATCCATCCTCTAAAGAATGAAGCTTTCACAACAGCATTTAGTTATTTTTACTCAACATTGCATTACTCCTGAGTCATGATAATGAATATCCTCATGATTCAACACCAGACACCACAGACAAGTACAATCCTATCTTTAACCATTTCTTCCAGTGGCCAATAGGTAGTAATCTGAAAAGACAACACCAGCCAATGCACCTTTCTTTACTACAGGGATTCTAAAATTAGTTCCAATTCCTGCAAGATCTGGGAGCTTCGCACAGTAGACAATGAGTTTACCAAACATATCCATGAGAAGCGTCACCTACTCACATTGCTGAAGCTCAATATCTTAGGACTTGAGGAGGAGATGGAGACAATTAGCCCCTCCACAGCAGGAAAGAAACCAGTTTCTGGACCAAGGTTTAAGAAGGTAAATTTAACAATGAGGGAGCAATTAGCAGAGCAAGAAAGACAGACAATGATCCAAGATGGAGAGAAAGACAGGAACAGAACTGATTTCAAACTCTAGCTTCGTGCAGGGTTAATGAGAATTCCGGACAGAGTCATTAAACAAATACCAAGGGCACTAACAAACAAGATGACACAAGGGACTATGGGTAGTGGATTATTAACATCTAGAAATGTAACTGGATTAGGGAATTTAATAGCTTGGGGGCTCACCTGATCACTTAGACAAAATGATAATTCCATATGTTATAAAATATCGGAATGGGAATAGGCCATTCAGCCCCTTGAACAATTACAAACACACTCACCTGTACAACTACTCCACTTACCCAGTTCTGTTACATAAATCCCAATACTTCTCCCTAATAAAAAAAAACTAGCAATTTTTACAATCTTAAGACAACCTAGCTTGAACATCTAATTTGAAGGTGGGTGGGGGAGTAGCGTTACATACTTCAACTACTGTGTGTGTGTAGGAATGGTTCTTGGTTTTCACCCTATTACAGGCTAGTTCTAATTTTGAGACTATACATCTTATTCCGTTTTACCTGATAAAAATACTTTGTTTTTTTTACAATTAATCTAACAAGTTTTTTTAATGTAAACATCCCCATTAGATCACCATTAAATGCTCTTTACGCAGGGGAATATAGGTCAATCAATGCAACGTGCAACATTTCGCACTCTCGCCTTCATTATTATTTTCGTGTATCCACACAACCATCCTGCAAGAGCAACGTAACCTTTCTGAAGTGCTCAGAAAAATAAAATCACTGCACTCCAGATGGGGTCTAATCAAAGCTTCATACATTTACAGTACAATGCAACTCCTTATGTACAAAATAAGGTTAACATTAGCATTCCAACTTTTTTGTCAGAACCTTTATACACGGACACCCAACTCCCTTCCTACAATTTTCTTTATTCATGCCCCCTCCAAAAATATTCCAATTTGTCTTTCTTGAATCCAAAACAGATTATCTTAAATGTAGAATCATAGAATCCCTACAGTGCGGAAAGAGGCCATTCAGCCCAACCCTCCAAAGAGCAATGCAGACCCAGCCCCCAGACCCCCACCCTTCTCCCCACTCTATCCCCATAACCCTGCATTTACTATGGCTAATCCACCTAATCTGTACATTAAATGGGGCAATTTAGCATGGCCAATCCATCTAACCATACATCTCTGGACTGAGAGGAAACTGGAGCACACAACAAAAACCCATTCACCCAAGGTTACATCCCCATAGTGGCATCCAATGACAGTTTTGCCATTTATTTAACCAGCCTATGTCTATTTATACTGTCTTTCCACACTTTCCACATTTACTGTGGACCTTTCTGTTCTTCAAAGAGACACAACTAATTCAGATAGTTCCATGTCAGTTAGATTAACATCTGTCACAGGGAAACAGTTAAGTCATTAGGAGCAGCACGGTGGCTCACTGGTTAGCACTGCTGCCTCACAGCACTCTTTGGAGGGTCGGTGTGGACTGGTTGGGCCGAAGGGCCTGTTTCCACAATCTAATCTAATCACTTATGAAGATGAAGAGAAAATAGCTTTTAAAAGAATGACTATGCTTGTTAAAATACATAGCATTATTTGAGGAGGTAATAAACTTGGAAGATGGACAAAATGCAGTCAGTATACCGAACATGGGCTTTAGAAGTATGATACTACATTCAAAATTGCTATACAAATGGAAGGTATAGAATTAGGCAAAAGGATAGCAAATGCGATTAAGTCAGAATGCAGAAAGATTGATACAAGGGAACTTTCTTTTAAATAGTTAGAAATGGATAGTGGTGTTTAATTCTGGAATCACTTCTCACTGACTTGGAAATAGGCCAAAGGAAATTACATGAGAACTCGCTTACTAGACAGAAACAGGTGTGCTTAATCCTTTAGAAGACCAAAGGAAACTGCAACAGAAAATTGCTCTCTTAAGATAATGGGCTAAGAATGAAAGGCAGATTTGATTCTCATGAAGTGTCATGTATGAACATGTTAGTTAAAAAAAAATAACAGCAGTTATTACATACTAGATGAGAGCAGGGTCAGTGCAACGGAACAGCATTATAATTGACAGTAAAGGGTGTAAGTCAATTGAAAAAATTGCTAAGGAATCTTTTTATTACAAGAGGTGCAAATATTTTTTTAAAAGTCAAAAGGCATTAATTCACTATTAAGGATCTCAGTAGATTTTGTATGTTATTTGACTAAGCTCTACATGAAAAGGTAAGAGTGATAGAACCAGAAAGATATGGCACATAAGGAACTCATTCAGTTCATCATGTCTGTCTTTGGAGAGGATACAATGTAGCCTCATTAAGATACTGTCTTACCATGACAAAAAAAAAAGGAGGAACTCATAAATTGCGTTTTTGTTCTATTAGAACTATGCAGATTATAGTATTTATAATTATGAAAGGATAAAGCTTAAGTTATAAAAGCTGAAGTATCAATATCGGAAATTGTGAAGTAATAGGAAAGGATTACTAAATTACCTTAATGGAAAGTTCTACTTCAGTCTAATACTTCTGCTTCATAATTATAGCCTATTAGCCTCAAAAGGTAGTCAAGTAGGGCATTACTAGGGGAGGTAGGTTACTATTGTAGAGAGAATTTAACAAAGCACTTTTTCCAAAACTGGTAGTGGAATTCAAGATTATGAATGGTTAAGATAAATAGCAATACACTGCTTCTACTGATCAGTAAGACAATGACAGGAGAATACAATTTCTGAGACTATAAAGAAAGGACGATAGATCAGACATTTTTGTTCAAAGGGCAGTTAGAATGTGGAATTTTCTGCCACATTATAATTCAAAACAATTTAAGTATCTGGTTTCAAAGTGCATTACATAAATGTTTGTAAAAGAAGAATATTAAGTACCTGCAGGTTTTTAAAAAAAATGAAATTAGATGGTTGTCTCCTGTGGATAAAAATATTGGTGCACACTTGATAGATATAAAAGCCGTTTCATTTATGTCACATTCTATATGCGGGTGATTGTTGAAACATTGACAAGAGTCTAAGACTGAAACTACCTTTTTGTACTCTAGCACATATATTGTAGGCATACATTTTCTAAGTATCAGAAGAAATGTTTCTTCAATGAAAGTGTGCATCAGAGTTGTCTCTGAATGTGTGCAGCTATGCACAAGTAACACACAGGAACATATCAAAACAGGGGGAAAAAAATTATAGCCAGGTCAGGTAGCATGTGTGGAGAGAAACATAATTAGCACTTCAGGCTGATGACCTTCATCAGTATAGTCTATCCCATTCTGCCCAAAAAACTTTCAATCACAAGTTTTCTAAACCAAAAAGAAATAAAATCTTATATTAGTCCAAATTGAAACATGTTGATAGCTTTCAATGTTCATTCTAGATGTCATTAAATGGCCCCATCTTTACTCCGAGTAGTAAGAGTATGGAATGCTTTGCCTGCAACAGTAGTAGATTCGCCAAGTTTAAGTGCATTTAAGTTGCCATTGGACAGGCATATGGACGTACATGGTATAGTGTAGGTGGGATGGGCTTCAGATTAGTATGACAGGGCAGCGCAACATCGAGGGCTGAAGGGCCTATACTGCACTGTAATGTTCTATGTTCTATATAAACAACCTTCCATTGTTCAATTAACTCCACTGGTTCACCACCACCTACTCTCTAACACATACTGATCTCTTTGTCCCAAACATGGTCTGATCGAGTAAAGCTTTTCAGAAATGTAACTATTACCCATTGGCTAATATTTGCAATCCAAACCCGATAGTGCACAAACACACATCTTTCATCTTTCATCCACACTTCCCGTCTGATCTATTGAGTTTTACCAGTACTTTTCTAACCTGTATTTTGCTTGTTATTTCAGAATTCCAGCAATTGCAGTACTTTGCTTTGAGAAAGAACTACCACACTGACCAATTCATTACGTTCTCAGATATTACACGTTTTTATAACGCAGATTTCTAATGGTTTGCAATAATCTGATTCAATCAAGAGTTCTTCGCTAAAATAGAATCTAGATATTGGTCTGGCTTCTTGCAATCTTCTCTATATCCTGTCGTCTTCTTTTTTAAAACTATCAACTCCTCAAAAGACTCATCCTAGACTTAATCACCAGACTTTTGTTTTCTCTCCAACTCTTTGAAGAGGATGACTCCCTTAAATTCATGCCCAGTATTTTGCATTTAAACCAATCAGGTTTCAACCTGTTTTTATAAAAGTGATGTTTCACTTTGGTTTTGTAATAATAGTTATGTAATAAAAACCTTTGATATCCCTTATCATCTGGTTAACTCCAGTATTCCTCCCGTAGTTAATATATCTTCAGATCTATTGGTGATGCTGCCATGGCCCTTTGGAGGTTTTCTTTCTCAGTGAGTAAACAATTGTTTATGCTTTTTGTTGTTGCTGCGAAATACTAACTTAATAAGCACGTGTGTGTTTGTCCCTTATCTCATTGTATATCCGCTTCCAGCTGGTTGCAATGGAGTCTTTCGTGGCTGAATCCTATATTAATCTTGATCTTTTTTTCTTTAATAATTATGTCCTAACTAATTAATTATTTCTCAACTTAGCTCTAACTGGATAGCACTTAGAGCCATATCTCTGTTCTATTAGCTCAGAGTCCTCTCCTTAGTGACTTCATATGAATATGTTAGATTCCACATGTACACAGGTGACACCAGCTCTTCCTTTTCACCATTTCAAGTGGCACTTTACAGTGTTCCATTGCTGTCAGTAAATTTACCCAGTATCCACTCAGACTCGCTGAAATTTCTTCGATTTGTAAGTTGCAGGAATGAAACAATCACCTTCAGGTTTCACCAAACTCTTTGTGTCCTCATCACTAAGTTATCCTTCTTCCCAGCCACTGAGAAGTTTTGAACTTTTGCAGGCCAAGCAGTTCATTTGACCCCCAGCTGAAAGGCAGCTATTCAATCATTAGGAAACATTCATTCATGCATTTGACATCTCCAGATCCCCAGTTTAACTTCATCCCATCACTGATGGCCATGTTTTCAATCTTTTCCATAGAAACAACTTTTCCATCTTTATGATCCTCCAAAAAATCACATCATGTTATAGCCTTCTTTGGCCAAGTATCTATTTCTAACTGATAAATTCTGTAAATTGCCTTGGAACATTTTCTGATGTTCAAGATGCCAAGAAAATGCAAGCTGCTTTTGTCACTCAGATTTTAAAGAACATTTTGGTGACCCTGGGTTGAGAAAACTATGTCCTGGTGACACTGCAGACAGTCATTTTAAATATTTTCCTACCAAATTGGCTTTCAAGAAAGTGGCACACACAAAACAGAGCAATGGGAGTCATAGTCATAGAGATGTACAGCATGAAAACAGACCCTTCAGTCCAACCCATCCACGCTGACCAGATATCCCAACCCAATCTAGTCCCACCTGCTAGCACCCGGCCCATATCTCTCCAAACCCTCCCTATTCATATACCCATCCAAATGCCTCTTAAATGTTGTAATTGGACCAGCCTCCACCATTTCCTCTGGCAGCTCATTCCATACACGTATCACCCTGTGTGTGAAAAAGTTGCCCCTTCGGTCTCTTTTATATCTTTCCCCTCTAGTTCTGGTCCCACCCCTCCATCTTACTAGTTTAAATCCTCCCAAGCAGCTCTAGCAAATCTCCCTGCATGTATGTTAGTCCCCTTCCAATTTAGGTGCAAATCGTCCTTCTTGTACAGGTCACTTCTTCCCCAAAAGAGATTGCAATGGTCCAAAAAATGTGATTCCTTCTCCCATACGGAATAGCACTCCTTATATTGAAGTAAAGATTTATATGTAATATTCCTTTGTTTATACGTAGCAACATGCAATGCATGCTTAGGGGCAATGGTATGCATAAAAAGAACACCAATTTCACAACATCGTACAATAGATTTTCGATTATCACCATCTTCAGTCATGTGTTTGAATTTTAAGTTTTATCGCCATAATGATTCTTCAAAATAAAAATGACATTTCAATAACAGTAAGTTGCACACAAATTAGCATTGACTGTAAAATTATAGTCAACTGTTACTTACCCTGGATGGACTAGGCTGATCTCCTGCTCCCCAGGATCCAGAGTTTGTTCTGTCTTCCAGAGCTAAGCACAAGTGAAAACAAATGAGCCTGTTATCAGCCTGGATTGTAATCAATGTAGATATCCCCAAAAGCTTTCTTTACATAACCACTAATTAATGCCCAATTTTATAGTTCAGGTATTTGTGAATAGAAAAGTTTATTTCGGTCAAATCTACAAGGGCACTGATTATCTTCAAACTGTTTTGTTTTTCAACTCACTTAGATTCTCTTTGATGCATAGCTTTCTATTATAGATGGCAATTAATTAACAAAAATGAAATCGCTGCATGTTTGTTTAGCAAAGACTGTTGCTCTCTACTTCAACTTTTCAAACTAAACACCAAGAAGGAATGCTGCTGCAAGTGCGCCATACACAAATTCCAGTTTGATCCACAGTCTATCACGTGGGGCCACTTAAGTTTGCTTTGTGGCCCAGCCCGGTAAGGAAGGAATGCCTGTCAGAAATCCGGGTACCAAATGGCTTTGCTATTCAAAGCAAATGTTTGAAAAATAAGTGATAAGTGATAAGTCAGACTCAGCTGTAATATGACTGAATAACCTGCCAATCCTGTAAAAGTTCAAAATGAATTCACGACCACTTGAACAACCTACCATAGTAACTCACAGGCAAACAAGCAACAAAAAATGAAAAACATCGACAAAGCAAGTTAATGACAAAAAACGCGTGCATAAATGCAAGGTACTGTCAAACAGATTACACAAGGGCAGTGAATATTTCTAGTAATTAATTGATCTACCCATATATAACATTCAAAACAAGGGACATTGGAACTGAAAATTGCTAAAAAGGGAGGAAAATTCATTTCAAATTATCACTGGCAAAAAGCAGCAAACTGCTAGCCAGCAATAACAGAACAGGGATCTAGCATACAGAAAAAAAACTTGCATTTATAAAGCATGTCATCATCAAGCTGTCACAAAGCACTTCAAAACAAAATGATTGTTGCACAGAACAACCCCGTGTTCTCTTGACAGAGCAAGTCTGAGCAGCTGACCGCTTCTTGCATTATCACATTTTAATTCTAATTTTCAACATCTGCAATATTTTTGTTTTCTTTTCCCTCCATGACTTTGTTCATTGAGATTTAATCTTGATCAACTTCTGAATAGACTTGTGTGGGAGCATCTTATGACAAGGTTTCCTATCTCACCAGCCAGCAGTGAGCACATCTGCACTAATGCCCATTGGCTAACAGCTACTTTACTATCTAAGGAGCCTTAATTGTCTGGAAGTGGGATTTCCAAACCTCATCCAGAAGTATCCCATCTCTCTATATGCTTCATGCAGCAAATAATGCCCGAATGTTGTGTTGCCTACTTGATACCAAAGTTAAGGACATCTCTTCAGGGCTGGAGAGGAACTTGGAGTGGGACAGGAAGGATACAGTTGTCATTGTCCACATGGTTACCATGCAACAAGAAGCTTGTTCAAGGATTACGAGCAGCTCAAGGCTAAATTCAAAAGCAGAACCACAAAGGTAATAAACTCCAGATAACCAAATGAGCTACATTCAAGTTGGCAAAGGGTAAAGAAGACTGGAGAGAGGAATGTGCATGACCCAAAGATTTGCCTGGGAGAAATTGATTCTAATTCATATGGCACAGGGACTAGCATTGGGGAGAAAGAAAACTGTTCCTTAGGGTCAGATTTCATTTGAACCACGCTGAGAGATCCAAATGCCGTCAGGAAATAAATTGTAGGATTTTGATTCAACAACACCAAGGTATTTCCAAATCAGGATGGTGAGTGGCTTGAAGGGAAACTTGCAGGTGGTGATGTTCCTCGGTCTTAGAGATGGAAGTGGTCGTGACTTTGGAGTGTGATGTGTAAGAAGCATTGCGAATTCCTGCAATGCCTCGTGTAGATATTCAGTAGCAGTGGTGTGAACCGTCAGTAATGGAGGGAATGGATGCATTACCAATCAAGTGGCCTGTCCTGGATGATGTCAAGTTTCTCGAGTGCTGTCAGAATTGCACTCATCCAGGCTAGTGGGCAGTATTCCATCACACTCCTTACTTATGTCTTGTAGATTGTGGACAGGCCTTGAGGAGTCAGGAGGGAAATTACTGACTGCAAGATTCCTAGCCTCTGACCTGCTTTTGTAGCCGGAATATTTATGTGAAAAGTCAGGTTCAGTTTCTGGTCAATGGCAAGCCCCAGAATGTTGACAGTGGGGTATTAAATAATGGCGACAGCACTGAATGCTAACAGGTGATGGTTAGGTTATTTCTTATTGGAGATGATGATTGCCTGGCATTTGTGGAGCACAAAATGTTACTTGTCACTTTTCAGCCCAAGCCTGGATATGGTCCAGATTTTGCTGTATTTGGATATGAACTGCCTCAATGATTCATTCGGCATCAGTCCATGAATAATCTTCGGCGAACACCTCCACTTCTGACATTGCGATGGAAGGAAGACTGTTGACGAAGCAGCTAAAGATGATAATATCCTAGGTCCAATCTTGAGCAACTGCTGCAGAGATGTCCATAATTAAGGATCCTCTAGGGATTAGCAATCTCAACACAGTAGATATTCAAATTTAGTTTGAGGGAGAGCAATTTGGGTCTACAACATGTTCAACTTAAATAGGGGCATTTACAAAGGTATCGGGAAAGAGTTGTCTGCAGCAAGCCAAGTATGAAGGGCAGCCAACACCAATAGAAACATAGCTGAAAATGTGTTGCTGGAAAAGCGCAGGTCAGGCAGCATCCAGGGAACAGGAGAATCGACGTTTCGGGCATAAGCCCTTCTTCAGTCATTCCTGAAGAAGGGCTTATGCCCAAAACGTCGATTCTCCTGTTCCCTGGATGCTGCCTGACCTGCTGCGCTTTTCCAGCAACACATTTTCAGCTCTGATCTCCAGCATCTGCAGACCTCACTTTCTCCTCAATAGAAACATACTCCAGCATAAATTGCATCTTGTTTACTCATTTATGGGATGTAGATTTCACAGGCTAAGCCAGCATTTATTGGTCATCATTAACTGCCCTTGATAAAGCGGTCATCATGGAATTGTTATGGCACAGGAGGAAGCCAGTCAGCCTATCGTGTACCATCGCTTCAATGAGCATCATTACCTAGTGCCAATCTCTGTTTCTTCCCTACATCCAATCATCCAGTGCTCTTGAATGCCTCAGTTGAGCCTGGCTTCACCACATTTCCAGGTCATGCATTCTATTCTTTTAAACATTGGCAACATGGAGAAGGATGTATTCCCCTCTATTCAGCATTGCTTCTTCAGCATATCATTTTAAATCTGTCTTCTTGTCTTTGTTCTTTACAGAAAGATGAACAGCTTCACCCTATCTACCTATTCAGCCTGTTCATAAGCCCGAAAACCTCTAGAAATAATCCCATGTCAGTCTTCTTCATGAGCTACTTATTTGAACTGCTGCGGTCCTTAGTGTGCAGCAACAGTTACAATGCTGTTAGGAATGAGTCCTAGGATTATAACAATGACAAATAAGAAAAGCTGATAAGGATTTGCCATTGTCAATACCAGTTAGTCCAACTAGTACCATTCCTGTGCTTAGACTTTGTTGCAGTCAAGCGTGGCCATTTCAGTGACAACTTATAAAGAGCAAACACATTGCTATGGGACTGTATGCATGTGTGTGTGTATATATTTTTTAAAAATATATATTATTGACCAATTCAGACCAGGCAAGATTGGCAGATGATTTACTTCCTTAAAAAAAATACAAGGGACCAGATAATCTTAGGAAATTTATACTGGAAAAGTAAAAAAATCACAAGACTCGTTGGAAACAGAGGGGTGGTGGTAATTTCAAAGAGGTATCGTAAGCATGATGGCCCCTCTCTGTGCTGCACAATTGTATGGGCTATAATTCTTGGACCATGAGAGGAAAAGTAAAAATGTAAAGTTGTAATATAACAGTGGGACAATAGAAAAGGCATATTCTTTATGAAAAAGCTCCTTCCAAAATGCTGTAATGCCTACATTTCATAGAAACATTTCAGTCATTTATTTTCCATCAATGAAATATTGTTGAGCTAGTTGAGGATTCTCCAAAGGTAAACATGCAGGTTGAGTCCGTGATTAAGAAAGCGAATGCAATGTTGTCAATTATCTCAAGAGGGTTGGAATATAAAAGCACTGTTGTGCTACTGAGACTTTATAAAGCTCTGGTTAGGCCCCATTTGGAGTAGTGTCCAGTTTTGGTCCCCATATCTCAGGAAGGACATACTGGCACTGGAGCGTGTCCAGCGGAGATTCACACGGATGATCCCTGGAATGGTAGGTCTAACATATGAGGAATGGCTGAGGATCCTGGGATTGTATTCATTGGAGTTTAGAAGATTAAGAGGAGATCTAATAGAAACTTACAAGATAATACATGGCTTGGAGAGGGTGGACGCTAGGAAATCGTTTCCGTTAGGCGAGGAGACTAGGATCTGTGGACACAGCCTTAGAATTAGAGGGGGTAAATTCGGAACAGAAATGCGGAGACATTTATTCAGCCAGAGAGTGGTGGGCCTGTGGAATTCATTGCCGCAGAATGCAGTGGAGGCTGGGACGCTAAATGTCTTCAAGGCAGAAATTGATAAATTCTTGATGTCACAAGGAATTAAGGGCTACAGGGAGAATGCGGGTAAGTGGAGTTGAAATGCCCATCAGCTATGATTGAATAGCAGAGTGGACTCGATGGGCCGAATGGCCTTACTTCTGCTCCTATGTCTTATGGTCTTACTGTTGCAGAAAAAGAATCAATTAACAATTTTCAGGAACATAACTGCATCATACAGTATAAGATTAACTCATTCTTGTTCAAGTCAAAAGGTAGTAGGCTTAAGCAACACTCCAGCACTCAAGAACATAATCTAAGTTGACATATGACTATGAGCTGTAATGCATAGTGCCATATTTTGGCTAGGACTTCAACACCAAGTATCTTCTATGTTCAAGACTAGATAATGAAGGTTCCACGGTACTCTTCAAAGTTAGGCTGTGACTTTTTAGTGTTCTAAACACTGCCGACAATCAATGCTGACTGAAACAGATTAACTAGTCATTTATTTATTGTTATTTGTTAGACTTTGGTACAGTCAGATTGTAACTATATAAACATATCAAAAGTAGTTTATTACAAGGCATTAGATTAGATTAGATTACTTACAGTGTGGAAACAGGCCCTTCGGCCCAACAAGTCCACACCGCCACGCCGAAGCGCAACCCACCCATACCCCTACCTTTACCCCTTACCTAACACTATGGGCAATTTAGCATGGCCAATTCACCTGACCTGCACATCTTTGGACTGTGGGAGGAAACCGGAGCACCCGGAGGAAACCCACGCAGACACGGGGAGAATGTGCAAACTCCACACAGTCAGTCGCCTGAGGCGGGAATTGAACCCGGATCTCTGGCGCTGTGAGGCAGCAGTGCTAACCACTGTGCCACCGTGCCGCATATCAGGACATTCTAAGAACATGCATAGGTAGTGTGGTCATCCTTAAATACAAGAGCTACACCTGAATAAATTCAGTTCAGTTACTCCAATTATTGGTTTGAATTTAATGTAAAGAGCATAAGGCCATAATCTAAATTGACATTACATTGTACTATCGTTTGGTATAGTATAGTAGGAGAAAGTGAGGTCTGCAGATGCTGGAGATCAGAGCTGAAAATGTGTTGCTGGAAAAGCGCAGCAGGTCAGGCAGCATCCAGGGAACAGAGAATCGACGTTTCGGGCATAAGCCTGAAGAAGGGCTTATGCCCGAAACGTCGATTCTCCTGTTCCCTGGATGCTGCCTGACCTGCTGCGCTTTTCCAGCAACACATTTTCAGCTCTAGTATAGTATAGTACTATAGTATAGCATAGTATAGTACTATAGTATAGTATAATATAGTATAGTACTATAGTATAGTATAGAGAGATGCTTTGAATCAGTAATTAAACCAAAATTGATGCGACTGTTCTGGTGGGTCATGGCAAAATCAGAAAAGGGCAGCATGTTCCTTTGTTAGGCACCCAACTTTATTCTCTCAACTGATATCATAATGTTCATTTATCTTGCTGCTGCTTTACTCTATGTTGCTGTGCAAGATAGTTTCTATTTTTGTCTAGGATTGCAACTCAAAGTAATCCATCATATGGCACAGAAACATTCAGCACAGGAAAGATACCATAAAGTCCATCAAGACCATACATGTGAAGTGACTTCTATATATTTAATTAAAACTCATGAATCAGAAATAATTGACCAACTTCTATTACTTAGCCAGAGGTAGTGAGTAACAGATTCCAATGTTCTACAAAATTAGTTCAAGAAACAGTCACGAATTCACTGCTTCATCATAGCACTAAAGACATGGCTGACCAGTTCACTACCAGTTTCAGCCAGTACTGCCAAGTGAATAATCCTTAGCAGCACTCTACCCAAGGTCACGAATGTTCATCTTCAAGTCAATTTGGAGTCACTTTTCATGACACCAGCATAAGGATGGGTGCAGTACTTGACACAGTAAAGGCTATAAATCCCAAAAATATCTGCGTGCTATGCTGAAGATTTGTGTTGCATAAATAGTTATGCCCTCTGCTAAACCTATTCAGTATAGCTACTATCCTGGACAGAGAAGATGTTGGGAAGATGCTTCCAATTGGTAGGAGAGATTAAGACCGGAGGACACAGCTTTAGAGTAAAGGGAAGAACTTTAAGCTAGTGTAGTGAATCTATGGAAGCCCGGTCATTGAGTATATTTAAGACTGAGATAGATAGGTGTTTGATTGTCAAGAGGATCAATGGTTTCAGGGAAAAGGCAGGAGAATGGGGATGAGAAACTTATCAGCCATGATTGAACAGCAGAGCAGACTTGATGGGCTGAATGGCTTAATTTCTGCTCCTGTCTTATGATCTTATGGCACCTCCTTGGTAATGTAGGGAAATACCCAGGCATATCTCGCCCACAATAAGCATAACATATCCAATCCTCCAAAGACCACTTCAATTACCTTTAAAACATCAAAGCAACAGAAGAATTTATCAACAGTGCTATGAAATGACATTTAATGACCAATAACCTGTCCATCAACAAACAAACTGTGTTCAACCTGAGCCATTCAGCTCCAGATCTCATTTGAACCTTAGTGAAGGGGGTTTTCTTGAGGAGAGGTTGAGTACATTGGGCTTGTAGTCACTGGAGTTGAGAAGAATGAGAGGTGACCAAACTAAAACACACAAGATTATTGCAGCTCTTGGTATGGTATTTGCTGGAGGTTGTTTCCCCTTGAGTGTCTAGGACCAGACAGCACAATCTCAGAAGAAGGGGTCACCCATTTTAGACAGGGATGAGGAGCTTTTTTTTCCTGAGAGGCTGCAGACCACAGAATTCTCGACTGCAGATGGCTGGTGAGACTGCCTTGTTAAGGTATATTCAAGACTAGATAGCCTGAATTTTAATCCTTAAATAAAATCAGAGGGTATAAGAATAAGGTGGGAAAGTGGAGTTGAAAATGATCATATTGGCCATGATCTCTCTGACTCACACAGCAAACCTTATGGGTTGAAAGACCTTCTTCTGATTCTACATCACATGGTCACAAGAGCTAATTTCCAGCATTGAGGGGGTGAATGACTTAACCTTGATAGCAACACTTGACAGCATGTGCAGCCAAGGTATCCAAATAGAGCTGAAGTCATGCGGGGAAATGGGGAAACACCAGCTTCAGTTTTGCCGGAGGAACATTGTTTTCATAACTGAAAGACATGTTTACAGAGTTCCTGAGGGAAGCCTCCAAAACTTAACCATCTTGAGATACTTCCCTGTTGTAAAAACGTGGGACATTTGCTGATGTTTTCAAAGTGCTTAGCTCCATTCACAATTCGAGTAACATTGATAACATAGGAATTCATTCAATTTTTCTACTTTTAATGTCTCAGCTAACCTCAATTTACCGACATTTAATATTCAGACACTCCTTAACAATTTTATACCTTGCACAGCACTATTCATGTTACACACAATAGAATTCTGAATATAGAAGAACGTATTATGAACATGATTAGAGACCTTTATTTGTGACAAATTTGTCATATCCAGCCCCTCTGCCTGTGAATCTAACAATTTAAACTTTCAAAAATTCTTGGGATCTCATTTACTATACAGTATATTTTTTTCAAAATACTGCAGATTAAAAACATCCAAAATGTTAACAGAAAATGTGAGGCACAGAGCAAGTCAGATAGCATCTGAAACACAGGTTAATGTTTTAGTTGAACCTTTCAATAGACAATGCAAACAGGGATTGACTATACGCATTAAAATACATGCCTCTGGGGTAATTACCCTGCAACATATTTACTTTTCTCTTTTCATTATGACCACAAAATAACATCAGTCAGGAAGAACCCTTTATGAGAGTTTAACTCTCTAAAGGGTCGACCCAAAATTTAGTCAAATACAGCCTAATTCACCTGCTAGCTCGCTATGTGCTTCCAGTATTCATATGTTCTTTTCTCAAAGTAATTCATAACCTCTTTATATTGAGCTACATGTCTTCAGATTAAATTCCACAGTATTTCAGTAACAGTTGACAAATGCTGTGCAAAACTGGAAATCATGTTCAAATATTGTTTTAAATATAGGCAATTTTGTCAGTTTTCTACAATCTTGGTTGGAAATTTAGGTTACTTATAATCATGACAACATTTTTGATCTTAGAGAGTTGAACTTCACAATGTTAGGTCAAGATGACCATATGTACATTCATTCAAAATGCCACGTGCACACTGCCAGAGCTTCATCAAACACCAGGTTACAGTTCACCAGGATTATTTGAAATCACAAGCTTTTACAGCATAGCCCCTTTGTCAGGTGACGTGAGAGGAAAGCACACACAACACAGAATTTCTGGCCGGACAGATCAAAAGATTATACAAATGGGGTGAGTAGAATGTTAAATAATAAGTCTCTGCAGGTGACAAAGAATGTTCGACAGCGAGAGTCATGTGTCAAGAGCTGAACAACAGCCGAAGGGACGGCCTATAATCTGATTAAATCAGGCTGAGAGATACTACAAAAAAAATTAAAAATAAAGGTGGTGCTGGAGACAAACCAAATGACTGAAATAACATGGAACAAAAACAGAAGATGCTGGAAAAGCCTAGCAGGTCTGGCAGCATCTGTGAAGAAAAACCAGAAGTAATGTTTTGGGCCCAGTGACCCTTCCTCTGGTCTCTGAGGAAATGAGGAAGCTGGATTGTTTCAGAGAACATCTCTGGGACACCCGTACCCACTGCCTCTTGGCTGAACATTTCAACTCTCCCTCCACTCTGTCAAGGACATACAGATCCTGGGCATCCACCATCACCAAACTATTATCACTCGACGCCTAGAGGAAGAACACCTCATATTCCACCTTGGGACCCTGCAACCACATGGGATAAATGTGGATTTCAACAGCTTCCTCATTTCCTTTCCCCCAATGTTATCCCACTCTCAAGCCTCCAACTCGGCACCGTCCTCCAGACCTGTCCATCTCTCCCTCCTTCTCCCTCACCTTCATTCACCTACTGCTTTCTCAGCTACCTTACCCCCCCTAGCCGACAACCTCTCATTTATCTCTCAGCCCCGCCAGCCCTCAGGTCTCATTCCTGATGAAGGGCTTATGCCTGAAACGTCGATTCTCCTGCTCCTCGGATGCTGTCTCACCTGCTGTGCTTTCCCAGCAACACATTCTCAGCCCCCAAAGCATTTGCCAAGATTTATGGATTAGTCATTCAATGACATGACTACTACACTGTCTCTATTCTTAGGAAAACATACATGCAATTTTCTCTCAATTTTTTTTGTTATATTAACTACATTTTTATAATTTTCTTGTATTGCGTACTTCAGAATAATTCTCTTTTTACTCACTCCCTATTCCAGAATTCCTAATTATTACAACTAATGTCTTTGCCATCACCCACTCTCAAAAATACACCTTTGATAGAAACTCTGTCCTTACATGCTCCTAAACTCAGAACCCTATGTAAGTTTTATTTTAACTCCTATTCTAACATTTATGATGTACTTGTTATTTCTTGGCTGTGGGCTATTGGTAAATTCAGGTTCAATGAGCCTGATGGGCTATTCTCATTCCTATTTTCTTGAATCCAATATAAATGCTTGGTCAACTTGCTGACAATTTGCAACTGTACTTCACTGAGTCCAAATTTGTAAAACGTTACCAACATTTTTCATTACATATGTTTACATACATTTTTTTTCATACATATGTTTGTGGTGGAAAATGATCAGAAGCAAAGTTCTTGAATTGGAGGATTGTAGACCACCTCTGAAAAACACATGCTACATAATAAAACTAAAAGACCTGCGGCACACCACTGGTCATCAAGCTCCTGCACCATGCGCTGTGCGGACCTTTGCCAACCCTAACATCCATAAAAGTGTTCATGATGCGGAGTACACGAGCTATTAGACAGCACAAGTGAAAAGCCATCGTATGTCACAGATTGAAGAAAAAGAACTGGCATCGCTCAAGAAAACGTAGTCAAATTTTAAAAATGTCAAATGATATCAGGATTCTTTATCGGGCTAATACATTAAAATGGATGATTGTAAATTTAAAAAATAAGCAGTGGATCAACTTGTCAGTATAAACCTCATTTCTCACCATATCTTTCAGTTTGTATTAGCGATGGACACAATTGTGGTCTCTAATGGTATAAAGTGTGTTAATGGAAGTACTAATGTTAATGTTCAATTTATGCAACAAAGCGGCCTTCCAAAAACACATAATAACTTCCCTTAATGTAAGAGGCAAACATTATAAGTCCTAAAACAATTCCTATGTAGAAAAGTTGCTTCAATCCATTAAACCAACATCAAGGTTTAAATTAATGATGACTACACTTCATTTGGGGCACTGTGCAAAGTTTCAGCTTACTATCAATGAATGGTGCCACGAAACCTGCTGCAACTATAGGATTGTAAGGACTCAAACTTTTGTAATGTTTGTATAAAACTCCTCTGTGCATTAACCATTTTATGTAAATAGACTAACAAACGTGGCAAAATAAATCAAACTTCATACCAATGTAAACAATTCAGATTAAATTTTACTTCAAATTTACTTAAGCAAAACCACTGCAATTTTTTTTTGCAAAAGCTCTAATGGTCTGAGTATTTCAAATGCACCTTTTGTAAATTTGGAAAATTCACCACTTACCAGAGAGAAACTGAGATTTGCTGCCCAACACTTCCTGTTTAGTCAAATAAATAGCATCAAGTACATTAAAACTGGAAATTTAGTCCAATTTTAAGAGCACATTATTTCTGATTTTTTTTGAGGGGGGGTAAGAAAAGTCAGATGATTGTGCTGAGACATGCAGGAGGAAAACTAGTGTCCCATTCTTTTTCACACTCAACTCTTCTTGTTAAAAGCCGAAAATGTGTTGCTGGAAAAGTGCAGCAGGTCAGGCAGCATCCAAGGAGCAGGAGAATCAATGTTTCGGGCATGAGCCCTTCTTCAGGAATTCCTGAAGAAGGGCTCATGCCGGAAACGTCGATTCTCCTGCTCCTTGGATGCTGCCTGACCTGCTGCGCTTTTCCAGCAACACATTTTCGGCTCTGATCTCCAGCATCTGCAGTCTCACTTTCTCTTCTTGTTAAAAGTCATGATTTGGAGATGCTGGCGTTGGACTGAGGTGTACAAAGTTAAAAATCACACAATACCAGGTTGTTGTGTGATTGCTAACTTCTTGTTAAAAAACTTTTCATGTTGAGGATGGCGTCAAACTGAAGTGATTTCTCCCTTATCACATTATCAGATAAGCTGACACTTGCTCTTTAAGCTCATTTCAAAACACCTTGGTGAGATACTAAAGGGCTGCCGGCACACACACAATGATACATCTTCACAGGAGGAAGGTGGTGAGCAACAAAGGGGAGATAATGCTCTGCATGTGAATAAGTCTATTAGGGATGAGAGAGGAAAAATGTATTATCATTGGTATTTCAGAACATGAGGAACAGCAAGCATGAAGATCGCACTTTGAAATGAGAAAAGATGAAAAGTAACCACAGCACAATCATTACAAATCAAACAGATCTAACGGGTTATAGATTGAGTTGGAACTATTCTAACAACATAATCAAGAATGAAGTTTTGCAAAGGAACTCAAAATTATCATATATACTTATATATACTTAATAAAATCGACAGCACTGTAAGTCTCCATCATAGCATTTATGCAAAAAGGTGAAAATTCATCACATAAACGTGTGCTCTGGTGTATGTCAGTGTTGTTTAATTGGGTTAAGTTGATAGTCATGGTTATTTGTTCCATTATAATTATATTTAACAAGGTTGACATAAAACTGCAATACACATTAGCAGAGTAACAGACGCAGTTGCTAAGATGTTGTATGTTGATGAGTACAGAATTTCCAGTTCTAATAGATGATTTCAGAATATGAATGACTATTGTGTCCATTCTTGACACTTGAGTAAAATACAATTTATGCAAGTGTATACAGTAGTCACAATTTAAAGACAAGGCCTATGCTAAAAAAAAAGCAAAATAAGAGAACATGCTTAATCACATAAAACCATAAGGAAGATTTACATTCTTAAAAGTTAAAAATCACACAACACCAGATTATATTCCAACAGGTTTATTTGGAAGCACTAGCTTTCGGAGCTGCTCCTTCATCAGGTGGTTGTGGAATATAAGATCATGATCACAGAATTTATAGCCAAAGGAGTCCAGTTTCATGGAGATGTGATACATTAAACAATTTTAGATTAAATCTTCATCTTTAATTGAAGATTTCATCTAAAATGTTTTCATATATCACATCTCCGTGACATTAGACTCCTTTGGCTATAAATTCTGTAAGCATGATCTTATATTCCACCACCACCTGATGAAGGAGTGGCACTCTGAAAGCTAGTACTTGCAAATAAACCTACTGGACTATAACCTGGTGTTGTGTGATTTTTAACTTTGTCCACTCCAGTCCAACACTGGCACCTCCAAGTCATTCTTATAAGACAATTATTTCTCATAAATGATGCCTATGAAAAAGCCACAAGGCAACTGATCCCGAAAAGGTAAAAGGAACAGTTGATTTTAACTGTGGCATTATAAAGCCAGTTAAAATACAAAAGAAGTGTCATAAACCTGAAAATGTCACAACAGGTCATTGTGTTTTATCAGACATCACAACATGGGAAAAAGGTTATTAAATTTAGTGCCCATGGATCTATTCTGGGACCATGTCTGCTCTCACCTCAGTGCAAATTCACAGCTTGTATTGAATTACCTAATCGTCTGGAAGAGTGCTAATGTCTCAAATTGTGGAAGCTAATTTAGTAATAACTTATCTGCTTTCTTCCCCCTTTAGCATGCGAGTTCCTTCAATATAATATTCCCCGTCCTCTGGAATCCTAGCAGTAATCATCTTCCCATCTTTCACAACCCTGCACAAACACAATACATACATACATACATACATACACACACAATACATACATACACAATACATTTACTTCCCAACCTCTTTCCCTCTTCTCATAAAGCTGCACCACTTCGCAGCCAGTGAAGTTGCAATCGCTGTTTTGAACAGTAATGTAGATATCAGGAAATATTTATTTGTTAAAGATAATGCACAGCCAAAATGGATGGTCATGGGCCAAATTAATTTCATACATGTCAGGATACCAGGATTATTAAAGAACTACTTTATTTCAATGGGAAGTTGGCAGAGTTGGTATTACGAAAGGAGAAGATCAAATATTGAATTTTCATTGAATGACATTGGTTCAGAAACTCAAAATTAAACTGGCAAATTTCAAACAGTGAAATACACACAAGCTAGACAGAAGAAAAAGGTCAAAAATGAGATAAGACGTAATTTTATCAAATAGTGGGGCAGGCTGAAGGGGCTGAATGGCCTACTCCCACTCCTTACTTGGGGAAAGGGGAAATGATGGTGCAGCAGTGGACTAGAAATCCAGCAGCCCAGGTTACACTATAGTCCAGTTAGACTGACATTGATCATGGGGAAGTTTATAAGTCATAGAGTCCTACAGCACGACGACAGGCCCTTTGGCCCAAACTGGCCCATGCCAACCAAAATATCCATCCACATTTCCCTGCACTTGGCCAATATCCTTCTAAACTTTTCCTATCCATGTATTTGTCCAAATGCCTTTTAAATGCTGTTCATGTACCCACCTCAACCACTTCCTCTGGCACTTATTCCATATGTGTATCACCCTGTGTGAGAAAAAGTTACCCCTCAGGTTACCATTTATTCTTTCCTCTCTTAACTTAAACTGATGCCCTCTAGTCCTCGATTCCCCAACCCTGGGGAAAAGACTGAGTGCATTCATCCTATCCATGATCTTAAACACTTGTATAAGAAGGTGTTAGAAGAGAACATTAAAGAGGTTATAGCTGGGCACTTGTAAAAACTCAAGGTCATTACAAAGAGTCAGAATGGTTTCATCAAAGGTAAATCATGTTTGATAAATTTATTAGACTTGAAGGAATAACATGATCTATGAATAAAGGCCAGACTGTACACTTATACTACTGCAACTAGATTTCCAAAAGGTATTTGACAAGGTATCACAAAAAAGGTTATTGAAAAAAATAAAAGCCCAGTGTTATAGGAGTTAACATTTGCAGGTATAGAATATTGGCTGTCCAACTGAAAACAGAGTGAATGCATGTATTAATGACAGCGGAGCGGAAAGAAGCATGGTAGCTAAATTTGAAGATTACACAAATAGGGCAGTATGTTGCAAGATGGTAAAAGGAGTTTGCAGATTGAAATAGATAGGTTGATAAATGAGTGGACAAAAATCTGTCAAATGGAATGCAAAATGGAAAAATGTCAAATTGTTGGAGAAAAAAAGCCTATTATTTAAACAGAGAACAACTGTGAAATTCCAAGATACTGGGGGATCCAGGTATTGTAGTGCACAAATCACAAAAGTGATTTGGCACGCAGTTACATACAATTATGAAGACTAATTGGAAGCTATTCTTGATCACAGGTGATTTGATGTTTCTCTTGTGGAAGGATCAAGAACTATTTACAAATAAGGAGTCATTCCATCAAGATTGATAGAAAGGAGATTTTTTTGCACAGATAGAGACACTTTGGAACTTCCTCCCTCAAAAGACAATGGAATCAGAGCGTGAATATTTTTAAGGTAAAGGCAGATAGATTCCTGATAATCAAGGGTGATGAAGGCTTATTGGAGATAAGGAGAAATGGAGAATAATCAGATCAACAATGATCCGATCAAAAGGCACAGAAGGATCAAGAGACAGAGTGGCCTACTACCCTCCTAATGTGTAGGTACGTTCATCTGAAAAAGAATTATAAACCTTTTACGATAATATCATTTGGAAGAATTCAAATTTACTTTCAGATTACCTGGACAAACTACTTCAAGTTGTACCATCTACAAGATACACCACAGAAATTCAACAAGGCTCCTCCAACAGCACCTTCCAAACCCACAACCACTTCCAACTAGAAGGAAAATGATAGCAGGTTCATGGGAACACCACCAATCCTCCTACCACCTTGACTTGGAAATTCATCACCATTCCATTTACTGGGTCAAATCCTGGAATACGCTCTTTAGCAGCATTCTAAGTCAAGCAAAAGCATATAGATGACACCAGTTCAAGGAAGCCACTCACCACTGCATTATCGAGGGCAATTAGAGATGGCCAATAAGTGTTGGCCAAGCCAGTCACACACACAGTTCCCAACTACATTCATAATTTGTATCACAAAATTACTTCAGAGTATAGCTGTCAAGTTTAGTTATTTTGAAGTTCCTTTTAGAATTTGAAGTTTCTACTTCTTTTATAAAAAATATAATTTTGGAATCTAAGTATAAGAACAAAGAAAATTTACAGCCCAGGAACAGACCCTTCGGCCCTTCAAGTCTGAGCCGACCCAAATGTACTGAATAAAAAGAGCAACCAAATTAATCTTTGAAATATGCAACACTGCTTAGCTCCTTGCTGGCTGAATTCATAAGTTTAATACCAATTGAGATACTGACTAATATGTTAACAAAAAAATTGCAGGTTATGCACAGAGATTTAACTTAATGGCCATGGATAACTAGCATGCCAAATTGCCATTGCCAACTTCTAACTTCTACTTCTTTTCCAGTAACAATGCACCCTTTTTTCCATAAGAAACTAAAAACTGCCATTTATTTAATACCTCTTTCAAAATCGTGGAGGTCCCTAAGGACTTTGCAGTCAATGAAGCACTTTTGAAATATATTCACTCCTGCAATATAGGAAACGTGGCAGCCAATTTGCACACAACATGATCCCACAAACAACGTGATAACACAGTGGCGCAGTGGTTAGCACTGCTGCCTCACAGCACCAGAGACCTGGGTTCAATTCCCGCCTCAGGCAACTGTCTGTGTCAAGTTTGCACATTCTCCCTGCATCTGCGTGGGTTTCCTCCAGGTGCTCCGGTTTCCTCCCACAGTCCAAAATTGCGCAGGTTAGGTGAATTGGCCATGCTAAATTGCCCGTAGTGTTAGGTGAAGGGATAAATATAGGGGAATGGGTCTGGGTGGGTTGCTCTTCGAAGGGTTGGTGTGGACTTGTTGGGCTGAAGGGCCTGTTTCCACACTGTAAGTAATCTAATCTAGATAATTTGTTTATTTTTAAGAAAAGCTAAGGGATAGATACTGGTGTAGTACCAGAGTGAACTCACCAGCTCTTTTCAAAAATAGTACCATTGGACATTTAAAGCCCAGCCAAGAGGCCAGGATGGGAATAAAGTACTCTTTAGTTTTATTGTAATGCAGAACAATTAACGGTGCAGCATGCCCGCTGGATAAGACAGGAACTTCAGTATAGTGTTTCAGTCTCCAAAGTGCTAACAGAACTGCAACACTTGAGAAACATTTAATATAATCCAGCAGGGGTTCAGGGATGATGAGGATATTTTAATAAAATGTAGAAACAGTATACAGAGAACTAGAACAGATAGAGTTAGAAATAATAAAAAATTTAGTAGGATCATAGAAAATAATTAGGTTGACCTGTGTACTCATGTGCGCATATGCTCACACTCACTCACATGTGCATGTTAACTCCTTGGGCTCTTTCTCATGTGCACCCACATGACTAAGCACATGGGATGGTGGGGTACATACACTTGCTTGTATGCATGTTTATGCATTCGTCTGTGCATAGAAAGAGTAGGTCTGGAGTGGCTCTGCAGCAGGAGATGCAATAGTATCTACATATGATTGCTGCTAGGTGGGTTGGAGGCACACACTGAGCTCACTCCAAGTACCCCTTACCTAGATCCAACAGGTTCCCAGGGGAGGATTAGCAACAGCCAAGCTCCCAGCAATTTCACAAGGAAACATCCAGAGATGCCCTGGTCTTTCACCTTCCCTCTGCCAGCCACTCCACTGCCTGCAAAAGCTGCAATAGAGGAAAATACACCTAGACAAGGCACTGTTAGGTGCCTCCATGTCTAAAGCCCCAACAGGACACCTATCATCTTCCAAATCACCAGGATGTACCAGTCAGCCCCAGCTTCAGATCTTGGAGCAGGACCCGACAGCATGGAAACGAAAACGTTGTGATGGCCATGTGACATGTTCACGCAATAGACTTCTGGAACGATATATTCACATGCACTGTTCAAACATCAGTCTAACTATACCAACAGAAGGTTATAGGAGGTGGAAGTTGTAGAACATCTTCCACTTTATTTACTCATAGGACATAGGTGTCGCCGACTGGCCAGCATGTATTACCAATCCTGAGTTGCCCTTGAGAAAGTGATGGTGAACTGCCATTTTGAACTGCTGCAGTCCATGTGTTGTAGGTTGACCCATAAAGCCCTTAGGGAGAGATTCCAGGAATTTCACCCAGTGACAGTGAAGGAATGGCGATATATTTTCAAGTACTATTGCCAGAATATTGTCAGGACCCATAGCTTGGCAGTATCACAGGCCTCCAACTATTTTTGGTGTTACATGGAGTGAATCAAACTGGCTAAAGACTAGTGTCTATGATGCTGGGAACCACTGGAGGAGGCAGAGATGAATCAGCCACTTGGCATTTCTGGCTGAAGATTGCTGCGCATGCTTCAGCCTTATGTACTACAGTGATCTATTGGGCCCTTCCATCATTGAGGACGGGGATATCTGCTAAGCCTCCTCCTCCAGTGTTCAGTTGTCCACCACCATTCACGACTGAATGTGGCAGGATTGCAGAGCTTAGATCTGATCCATTAATTATGGGAACGCTTCGCTCTGTCTATCACTTGCTGCTCATGCTGTTTGGCATGCATGTCATCCTGTTTGGTGTCTTCACTGGGTTGACACCTTTTCTTTACAATTTACCAGGTGCTACCCCTAGCATACCCTCTTGCACTCTCCACTGAAGCAGGGTGATCGCTTAGATTGACGGTAACAATTGAGTGGTGGATATCCAGGCCATGAGGTTGTAGATGTGGAGTACAATTTTGCTGCTGTTGATGGCCCACAGTACCTCATGGATGCCCAATCTTGATTTACTAGATTACTTCAGTTTAGCACAGTAATAATGCCATACTACACAAAGGCAGGAATTCGACTCCACGAGGACTGTGTGGTGATTATCATTACCGATACTGTCACATAGCTGGCAGATTGAGAAGGATGAGGGGTCAAGTATACTGGTTGGCCATCGCTAATCTGATACTAATTTCAAATCCACATTCCCACCTCCCATACCCCTGATAACCTTTCACTTCTTCCTTTGCAAACAGTCTATCTACTTCTGCCTTACAAATATTTATAGACTTGACTGTTGGTGCATTTTGCAAGTGTTCCAAAAATGGAACACCATTCAGGGGAAAAAAATCCACTTTATCTATATAAATGAGTGATTCTTCATTTTCAAAGAGTGGCGCCTACTTCCAGATTCTCTTAGAAGAGGTAACATCTTTTCTACCTCCACTCTGTGTACATCATGTATCCACAAGCATCAAAGGGAAAGCTCTAATGCATGTCTGAGATTTCAAAGCCATACTAGAAAATCTATGGCAATGGCCACATTACATGAATCTCTCTTATATATGTGGAAATGAATGGAAACAACAGCTAAAGGAAACATAGTCTTGTCACTTTATAAAGATTATTTTGCAAAGAGTCCAGTTTAACAATGAAAGGGGAGTAGTCAGGTCTTCCAGTTCTGTTTTTTTTTAAGCTGTAACAGTCACAAGTAGTGAGAGTCCAGAGGAGTTGCAAGCTTCAGTAGAGAATTCCTCTGACTTTCTTCTGAAATCTCTCTGGAAGTTGCTCCCTACTTCCTGTAAGAATCTTTTTGAATTTACCTTTTTGCTAAGGGGTGTGTTTATGGGATATTACTGCATTGGAACAGTTAATTACTAGTAGTTACTGTACCGGGTTGTTTAAGCTTTCCAATAGTTAATCTAAATTCTGCTTTCTTTCGTTTATGTGTCAACTATACTGTCTAAACAAATTCTGTTTTGCTTAAAGCAGAGTGGTTTGACCAGCTGCATTACACTTTGAATATCCACTTCACATCTGCCTCTAAAGAAAGAAAAAGTTAGGGTCTAGGCAACCTTTTCAAAATATTTTGAGAGGGTCTGGCCTGGTCCATAACAGTCCACAGCAGTATTAACGGTAAGGAATTTCCATCCTTGCAAGGCCACAGTAAAGACTTATTATGTTTTATAGCACAGCAGAGAAAGTGAAGTAAAGATGTTTCAAGAGCAGTCTCAGAATGCATGTTGACAGAATAAATTTTAGCACAGTAAACTTTTAGTGCAACTTAGAACTATTTAACACAAGGGCCTTTATAGCACAACCATGCAGGGATGGGTAGTCAAAGCACATATCAATGTATTATTGATCTATGTTAGAACAGTTCTAGTGTCAATGTTGGTGTAGGGCAAGTTTGTGCATACACTTCATATTTTAGAGGTGATGAGAGCTGACAAATTCCTTTTCAAATCTCCCAATTTATGTTGGCTAAAAAACACAGTGGTATTACCTTAGCAAGAAGCAACTGCACCCAACCCCCAAAATTACCTTACCACTCTCAGCCTCTCCCACCTCACTTCATCTTGAGTGAGAGGAAATGTCTCATATGTAATCCTGGTGACAGCCTGCCACTGTCAATGGGTCAAGATTAGGAATGGAGTTAATGACATACACAGACCTCAGATGGCATGAAATGCCAAGGCCACAATGTACTCTCACTCAGTAGTTGCTCAGATTGCAGTGCAGTTGCATGGTGACAGATATGTTGATATGCAGCTTAAGAACAACGCAGTACAGGTCCTTCAGCCCTCGATGCTGCGCTGACCTGTGGAACCAATCTGAAGCCCATTTAACCTACACTATTCCATTCTCAACCATATGCCTACCAATGCCCATTTAAATGCCCTTAAGGTTGCCTCTCAAAAATTCTCAAGTGGGAGCTGAAGGCAGAGCCTAAGCGTTGAATGATTCCTGGAGTCCTGATGAAGAGAATGGTCTTTCGGTCAAACTCCAATCCTCTTCATTGAAAAAGTACTACTGTCTCTTTCCACAATGGTGTAGCTTTGAAATTGAAAGTGGCACAGACTTTAAGGCTGAATGGTCACATGCTGTGAAGCTCTATTATGCCCCAATACATAATGCCAGGGAATCAATTGTCAATACTCATCACCTAAACTCACCAATAAAGATTAACTATCTGACAGCAGCATCTGTAGCATAGGCATGTCCCAGTATCATGTTGGTCCGTTCAGGGAAAGGAGAGGAACATGGGATGTAAAGTTGAACATGGGATGTAAAGTTGATAGTGAAGGTAATTGAGATGATGCTAAGGATTCAGAGAAAATTGGGAGACAATTTCTTTTCATGTTTAGAGTGATCGGAACCAGGTTGATCTGGTTGACTATGAGATCATTGATTGGGGTCACTTCCTGGGCTAACCAAGCTAGGAAAGTCCTGACTAACCAACATAACCAGGAGATGAGAATCTCTTTAGTTCAGGCAATTGACTCCAAACTGACTGGCCACAGCCACTGTACTGTGCACAAGTAAATACCAACCTCTGTGCAGTCATTTCAATGATTTTTTTTTCTGGAGATGGGATAAGTTCAGAGTATTGAGCCAAATAGTAATGTATGATGGAGCATGATCTCATTTTAGTTCACTGCGAATATTAAATTCTGTGACAAAGAACAAAGCTCAAGTTTGTTAAAACAGTCAGCCATGCACAGGAGACCATTTAACTGCTCATTTATAGTTATTAAAAGACTAATGGTTATGCCAATAATCAATGTTTGGTCTTAATTTTTGATCTTAATGTTTGGTCAATTATCATGAAAAGGTGGAGGCCAATGTCATCCACGATATATTATGATATCCTCACTCAAGAGGAATCAAAATGCTATGTGCAGGCCTGAGCAAAGCTCTTCAGGATGAATAAAGAGCTTCAGAGGGAAGTTAAAATTATGAAAAAGCATCGTGAAGTGAGGATTTTAAATAGAAATGGAACCTAATAAAGATTTCTGAAATCTGAGTTATTTTCACAATGTCGATTGGGTGGTAAGGATTGTGCTTCATTGCTTATCATTTATGACATGCAAGATTTCACACACAGTTACTGAGAAAAAAGACAATAGGATTAACTTGAGCGAACCTGCCTGGCAGGAAACCAATGGGATGAGATCAGGTATTCATTTTACATGTTGTTCGATTCTTATGTTCCATCGAATTCAATACTTTATAAACTCTCCCAGATTACGATTTGAAAAACAGCTAGCAATGCTTCTAAATGGAACACAGAAATAGTACAAGGAAATAGGACTGGACAACTCCAAAAGAAGATTTTGAACTGATACCAGGCATTAAATGGCATCTTTGTGCTATGAATTCCACAACAATACAACTCCACTATAATCACTGCAGATTTATGAATTTAAAAACAAAGAAATCTATGCTGTACACAAACTACATCATGCTAAAACTCATCCCCTAAATTCATGTCATAGAGTCATACAGATGTATAGCATGGAAACAGACCCTTCGGTGTAATCCAGGATGGAGGATGGGAAAAATTTCTGGCTGTAACAGCTGCTCCTTTTTTTTGAGGTATTTTAGGTGCTGGAGGTGATTTCCTCGAATTCCAGGAGCAGCAATTACTGTTTTATATGCTGTTGCATTGTTTTGGAACTTTGGGGAAAAAAAGTCAAAACAACAGCAGTTTTAAAAGGGAGAAGAGCAGACAAAGGAAGCACATGGTGAGGACAGTGCAGGAGAGAGAAAGGGGGGGGGTGGGGAAAGAGAGAGAGAGAGAGAGAGAGAGAGAGAGAGAGAGAGAGAGAGAGAGAGAGAGAGAGAGAAAGAGAACGAACCTGCACAGTTACTGCAGCATTTAAGAGACATCTGGATGGCTATATGAATAGGAAGGGTTTGGAGGGATATGGGCCGGGTGCTGGCAGGTGGGACTAGATTGGGTTGGGATATCTGGTCGGCACTTCATATTTAATTTCCATATTCTTCAGTGAGCAAAGAGTTGGATTTATCATTCTCAAAAAAGTTCTTATTTTGCATTTCTATTAAGTTCCAAGAGAGAACTTGCGCAATTGAGTAAATATTTGATATTTCATCCAATTATGTGCTTCATTAATAAAAATGGCATGTTTACTGCATGAACTGAGTAGTACTTGAAAGTGCATAGTAAAATAGGGCAGCATCAGCATAGCTTCATCAAGGGGAGATCAAGCCAAGCAAGTTTGTTAGAATACTTGAGAAGGTATCAAGCAAGTGTGACAAAAAGAGAGCCAATGGACATTATCTATTTCAATTTCCAGATGCCTTTGACAAGGTGCTGCACAGGAGGCCACTAAACAAGACAAGAGCCTATTGTGTTAGGAGCAGCGTACTAGTGTGACTTGAGGATTGGCTGACTGGTAGAAGACAGAGTTGGGATAAAGGGATCATTTTCAAAATGACTGCCAGTAACCAGTGGAATTCCCCAGGAATCAGTGTTGGGATCAGTGTTGGACTCTTCACATTATACATTAATAACCTGGATGACGGAACTGAGGGCATTGTTGCTAGGTTTACAGAAGACACAAAGATAGATTGAGGGGTAGGTCATGTTGAGGAAGCGGACAGGGTGCATAAGGGCTTGGAGAAGCTTGGTGAGTCAGCAAAGTCAAGGAATACAATGTGGAAAAGTAGGAGTTTATGCACTTTAGTAGGTGAACAGAGGCATAGACTATTTTCTAAACGAAGAAAGGTTTGGTAATTTGAGGTACAAAGGGACTTTGAAGTCCTAGGACAAGATTCTTTCAGTTAGGAAGGCAAATGCAATGTTGGCATGCATTTCAACAGGATTAGAATACAACATCAGAGATGTACTGCTGAGTCTGTGTAAGGCTCAGGTTAAGATTGTACATTGTGAGCAGTTTTTTTAAAGGAAAGGGCATGAGGCCTTGGAGGTGGTCCAGAGGAGCTTTACAAGAATGCTTTTGGGGTTGTCACGTGAGGAACAGTTAAGAACTCTGGGTCTATACCTCAATGGAGTTTTAAAGGATGAGGGATCTCTCATTGAAACTTACAAAATATGGAGGAGCCTGGATAGAATGGATGTGGAGAAGGAGTTTCCACAAGTAGGAGAGACTAGGACCTCAGAACACAGCCTCAAGGTGAAAAGACAACCCTTTAGACTGAAGAGGAGGAAAAGGAATTTCTTCAGCTAGAGGGTGGTTAATCTGTGGAAAGATTTCTGCCCTCATTGCAGCAGAAAGCTATGGAGGCTCGGTCACTGAGTATCTTTAAGACAGAAAGGGATAGGTTCTCGATTGGTAAGGGGATCAAGGATTATAAGGTAAGGTTGAGAAACATATCAGCCATGATCAAATGATGGAGAAGATTCAATGGGCCAAATGGTCTAATTCTGCTTCAATATCTTAAGATCTTAACATACAGCATAGAGCAGCCCAACATAGGATTAGGCCCTTCAGCCCACCATATCCCTGCCAATCATGATGCCATTCTAAAGCAATCCCACCTGCCCACATATGGTTCATATCCCTCTATTCCTCACTGTTATGTAAATGCCTCTTAAATGCTGCTAAGGTCTCTACTTTTACCATCTCCCCTTGCAGTGCATTCCAGGACCTACCACCCACTGTGTAAAAAAACTTGCTTCATACCTTCTTTAAACCTTCCCCCTTACGCTTTAAAACTGTGTCCCTAGTATTTGACATTTTCATCATGGGAAAAAGACTCGGGCTATCCACCCTATTCGTGCCTCTCATCATTTTATATACTTCAATCAGGTTACCCCCTCAGCCTCCAAAGCTCTTATGAAAATAGTCCAAGTTTTGTCCAATCTCACCTTATTGCTAATCCACTCTATCTTCAGCAAAATCCTGGTAAACCTCTTGTACCCTCTACAAGCCTGCATATCCTTCCTATCATGTGGTGATCAGACTGCACACAACACTCCAAAAATGGTCTAACTAAAGCTTTATACAACTGAAATATCATTTCTATAATGTGGCCCTGACTGATAAAAGTATGCCATATGTCTTCCTTACCACTGTATCCACCGGTGTTGCCACTTTCAGGGAGCAATGGATCCCAAGATCCCTCTGTATATCAATGCTCCTTGAGATGCTGCCATTTATTGTATACTGTTCTCTTCTTTATTACCTCCCAAAATCACCTCACACTTGTCCAGATTAAACATCACCTACCATTTTTCTGTCCAACTTTCCAATTGATCGATATCTTGCTGTATTCTTTGGCAACCTTCCTTATTACTTAAGTCCACCAATTTTCCGCAAACATACTATTCAGATCACCTACATTTTAATCCAAATCAGTTATAAAAATGACAAACAACAGAGGTACTAGCAGTGACCCTTGAGGAACAAGCTGAAACTTTATTGCTGGAACAGCACAGCAGGTCAGGCAGCATCTAGGGAACAGAAGATTCGACGTTTCGGGCACATGCCCTTCTTCAGGAATGAGCAGAGAGTGTTCAGCAGGAGAAGATAAAAGGTAGGGAGGAGGGACTTGGAGGAGGGGCGTTGGAAATGTGATAGGTGGAAAGAGGTCAAGGTGAGGGTGATAGGTCGGAGTAGGGTGGAGGCGGAGAGGTCAAGAAGAAGACTGCAGGTCAGGAAGGTGGTGCCGGGCTGGAGGGATTCGGCTGAGACAAGGTGGGGGGAGGGGGGATGAAGAAACTGGTGAAGTCCAAGTTCATCCCCTGTGGTTGGAGGGTTCCCAGTCGGAAGATAAGACGCTCCTCCTCCGACCGTCGCGTTGTTGTGGTTTGGCGGTGGATGAGTCCAATGACCTGCATATCCTCGGTGGAGTGGGAGGGGGAGTTGAAATGCTGTGCTACAGGGTGATTGGGTTGGTTCGTCCGGGTGGCCCAGAGGTGCTCTCTGAATCGCTCCGCAAGTAGGCGGCCTGTCTCCCCAATATAGAGGAGGCCACACCGGCTGCAGCGGATGCAGTAGATAATGTGGGTGGAGGTGCAGGTGAATCTGTGGCGGATATGGAAGTTTCCTTTGGGGCCTTGGAGAGAAGTGAGGGGGGAGGTGTGGGCGCAAGTGTTGCATCTCCTGCGGTTGCAAGGGAAGGTGCCGGGAGTGGAGGTTGGGTTGGTGGGGGGTATGGATCTGACAAGGGAGTCGCGGAGGGAGTGGTCTCTACGGAAAGCTGATAGAGGAGGGGAGGGAAATATATCCTTGGTGGTGGGGTCCGTTTGGAGGTGGCGGAAGTGACGGCGGATGATGCACTGTACATGGAGATTGGTGGGGTGGTAGGTGAGGACCAGTGGGGTTCTGTCCTGGTGGCGGTTGGAGGGGCGGGGCTCAAGGGCGGAGGAGCGGGAAGTGGAGGAGATGCGGTGGAGGGCATCGTCGATCACGTCGGGGGGGAAATTGCGGTCCTTGAAGGAGGAGGCCGTCTGTGTTGTGCGTATTTTGAACTGGTCCTCCTGGGAGCAGATGCGGCGGAGACGAAGGAATTGGGAGAATGGGATGGCGTTTTTACAGGGGGCGGGGTGGGAGGAGGTGTAGTCCAGGTAGCTGTGGGAGTCGGTCGGTTTGTAGTAGATGTCCGTGTTGATTCGGTCGTCTGAGATAGAAACAGAAAGGTCTAGGAAGGGGAGGGAGGAGTCCGAGACTGTCCAGGTGAATTTGAGGTCGGGGTGGAAGGTGTTAGTGTAGTGGATGAACTGTTCAACCTCCTCGTGGGAGCACGAGGTAGCGCCGATACAGTCATCAATGTAGCGGAGGAAAAGATGGGGGGTGGGGCCAGTGTAGTTGCGGAAGATGGATTGTTCCACATACCCTACGAAGAGGCAGGCATAGCTGGGGCCCATGCGGGTGCCCATGGCTACTCCTTTTGTTTGGAGAAAGTGGGAGGATTGGAAAGAAAAGTTGTTCAGGGTGAGGACCAGTTCAGTCAGTCGAAGGAGGGTGTCGGTGGAAGGGTACTGGGTGGTACGGCGGGAAAGGAAGAAGCGGAGTGCTTTGAGTCCTTCGTGATGGGGGATGGAGGTGTACAGGGACTGGATGTCCATGGTGAAGATGAGGCGTTGGGGACCGGGGAAGCGGAAATCCTGGAGGAGGTGGAGGGCGTGGGTGGTGTCACGGACATAGATGGGGAGTTCTTGGACTAATGGGGACAGGACCGTGTCGAGGTAGGAGGAGATGAGTTCGGTGGGGCAGGAGCAGGCTGAGACGATGGGTCGTCCGGGGCAGTCAGGTTTGTGGATTTTGGGCAGGAGGTAGAAGCAGGAGGTGCAGGGTTGTGGGACTATGAGGTTGGAGGCGGTGGATGGGAGGTCCCCTGAGGTGATGAGGTTATGGACGGTCTGGGAGATGATGGTTTGGTGGTGGGGGGTGGGGTCATGGTCAAGGGGGCAGTAGGAGGAGGTATCTGCGAGCTGGCATTTGGCCTCAGCGGTGTAGAGGTCGGTGCGCCAAACTACTACTGCGCCTCCCTTGTCAGCTGGTTTGATGGTGAGGTTGGGGTTGGAACGGAGGGAGTGGAGGGCTGCGCGTTCCGATGGGGAGAGGTTGGAGTGGGTGGGAGGGGTGTGGGAGTTCAGGTAGCGGTTAATATCGCAGCGGCAGTTTGCAATAAAGAGGTCGAGGGCAGGTAGGAGGCCAGCACGGGGTGTCCAGGTGGACGGGGTGTGTTAGAGGTTGGAGAAGGGGTCGTCAGAGGGTGGGTGAGGGTCTTGATTGAAAAAGAAGGCACGGAGGCGAAGGCGGCGGAAGAATCGTTCAATGTCACTCCGTGTATTGAATTCATTGACCCGAGAACGTGTGGGAACGAAGGTGAGACCCCTCCTGAGGACTGATCTCTCATCCTCAGAGAGGGCCAGGTCCGGAGGGATGGTGAACACACGGCAGGGCGGGGAGCTAGGACCTGGTGTGGGACTGGAGCTGGATGTGGGGGCGGGGTTAGGCCTGGGGGCGGGGACAGAGGTCGGCGGGGGGGCGGGGTTAGGCGCGGTGACGGGACTCGGCCGGGGGGCGGGGTTAGGCGCGGTGACGGAACTGGGCCGGGGGGCGGGGTTAGGCGCGGTGACGGAACTGGGCCGGGGGGGCGGGGTTAGGCGCCATGACGGAACTCGGCCGGGGGGGCGGGTTAGGCGCGGTGACGGAACTCGGCCGGGTGGCGGGGTTAGGCGCGGTGACGGAACTCGGCCGGTGGGCGGGGTTAGGCGCGGTGACGGAACGCGGCGGGGGGGGCGGGGTTAGACGTGGTGACGGAACGCGGCGGGGGGGGCGGAGACACATGCGGCGATGTCCGAATGCAGGTTGCTGACGTCACTGGGGGCGGAAGTAGCTGCGGCGACCACGGAGACAGAGTTTTTCCCCATACTCGCGGAGGTTTCCAATCTGTTGGCGATTGTCTTCATGACGATTGCAGAGCAGGTTGTCTGTGCGGCGATCCCGGAGGCGGTTGTTTGGGCCGCGATCATGAAGGTTGCGAGGTCGGTGGGGGCGGAAGTGACGTCATCGTCTGCGGCTATTGCCGCGGGCGCTGTAGCGGCCGCGTGTGTAATGGCGCCGGACTGGAGGCCGATGGAAGGTTCTGGAACAGTTGAGGAATCCGGAGTTTGGGGGTAAGTGCATGAAAGTTTTTGGTACTTACTGCCTTTAATTTCCGATATGAAATTGAACAGTTGAACAGTGGTTGAACAGTTCATCCACTACACTAACACCTTCCACCCCGACCTCAAATTCACCTGGACAGTCTCGGACTCCTCCCTCCCCTTCCTAGACCTTTCTGTTTCTATCTCAGACGACCGAATCAACACGGACATCTACTACAAACCGACCGACTCCCACAGCTACCTGGACTACACCTCCTCCCACCCCGCCCCCTGTAAAAACGCCATCCCATTCTCCCAATTCCTTCGTCTCCGCCGCATCTGCTCCCAGGAGGACCAGTTCAAAATACGCACAACACAGACGGCCTCCTCCTTCAAGGACCGCAATTTCCCCCCCGACGTGATCGACGATGCCCTCCACCGCATCTCCTCCACTTCCCGCTCCTCCGCCCTTGAGCCCCGCCCCTCCAACCGCCACCAGGACAGAACCCCACTGGTCCTCACCTACCACCCTACCAATCTCCATGTACAGTGCATCATCCGCCGTCACTTCCGCCACCTCCAAACGGACCCCACCACCAAGGATATATTTCCCTCCCCTCCTCTATCAGCTTTCCGTAGAGACCACTCCCTCCGCGACTCCCTTGTCAGATCCATACCCCCCACCAACCCAACCTCCACTCCCGGCACCTTCCCTTGCAACCGCAGGAGATGCAACACTTGCGCCCACACCTCCCCCCTCACTTCTCTCCAAGGCCCCAAAGGAAACTTCCATATCCGCCACAGATTCACCTGCACCTCTACCCACATTATCTACTGCATCCGCTGCAGCCGGTGTGGCCTCCTCTATATTGGGGAGACAGGCCGCCTACTTGCGGAGCAATTCAGAGAACACCTCTGGGCCACCCGGACGAACCAACCCAATCACCCTGTAGCACAGCATTTCAACTCCCCCTCCCACTCCACCGAGGATATGCAGGTCATTGGACTCATCCACCGCCAAACCACAACAACGCGACGGTCGGAGGAGGAGCGTCTTATCTTCCGACTGGGAACCCTCCAACCACAGGGGATGAACTTGGACTTCACCAGTTTCTTCATCCCCCCTCCCCCCACCTTGTCTCAGCCGAATCCCTCCAGCCCGGCACCGCCTGCCTGACCTGCAGTCTTCTTCTTGACCTCTCCGCCTCCACCCTACTCCGACCTATCACCCTCACCTTGACCTCTTTCCACCTATCACATTTCCAACGCCCCTCCTCCAAGTCCCTCCTCCCTACCTTTTATCTTCTCCTGCTGAACACTCTCTGCTCATTCCTGAAGAAGGGCATGTGCCCGAAATGTCGAATCTTCTGTTCCCTAGATGCTGCCTGACCTGCTGTGCTGTTCCAGCAATAAAGTTTCAGCTTTGATCTCCAGCGTCTGCAGACCTCACTTTCCCCTTGAGGAACAAGACTGGTCATAGACCTTCAGTCCAAAAAAACATTCTTCCACAACTACCTTCTGTCTTCTATGACCAAGCCCATTTTGTATTCAACATACCAGCTTACCATAAATCCCATATGACTTAACCTTCTGGACCAGCCTACCATGAGGTTTCTTGTCAAGTGCTTCAGTAAAGTCCCTGAAGATAATATCCACTGCCCTACTTTCAATCACCTTCATCACTAAGAGACTAGACTTTCTATGCACAAAGCCATGCTGACTATCCCAAACAGGTTCCATTTTTCCCCAAATGCAAGTAAATCCTTGTCGCCAAGATCCTTCTCCAATAGTTTCCTAACACTGATATAAGGCTCACCAGACAATACTTTCCTGAATTATCCCTGTTGCACTTCTTAAACAAAGGAACAACATTGTGTTCTCTTAACCACAGGTGATGTGCTGAAGCCAAAGATCTCTTCCAAGGCCCCAGCAGGCTTGGAATCCTGGTCAACTGCCTTTTTAAGAGTCAACATGTCAGATTTACCCTCAAGCAGCTGCTCACAATTTTATTTCTCCAGTTGCTGCCTAATAGTTTGGTAATTAGCCTTTGCCCAATTTAGTACTTTCACCCAGAAATCAGTCTTATCCTTATCCATAACTGCCTTAAAATTTGTGGCATTATGATCACTGTTCCCAAAATGATCCCCCGCTGAAACATCAATCACCTGGCAAGGCTCATTCCCCAATACAAGGTTTAGTATGGCCCTTTCCCTAGTTGGGTTATCTATTATTGTTTCAAGAAACCCTCATAGATGCACCTAACAAACTCTGCTCCATCTAAACCACTGAAACTAAAGCAGCCCCATCAATGATGGGAAAGTTAAAATTACCAACTCTTGTTTTTACATCTTGCCACGATCTGCTTACATACCTGATTGTCTATCCCCTATTGGCAACTAGGAGGCTAACAGTGTAACCCCATCACAGTAATTGTACCTTTCTTATTCCTCAGTCCTGTCCATATTGCCTCATGGATGAGCATTCCAAGATGTCAGTATTACTGTGACATTTTCCTTAATAAGTAATGCAATCCACAGTGTTGCAAATACACTAAGTTGCCAATCTGACTCAACTGTTGTCAAAGTATTATGGACATTCTCAGTGCAGTTACAGATAAATGCCCAAGCATTTCATGCAATATGACAGTAAAATGTGCAATCGATGCTGGCACACATGTTGAGAATTGTAATATTTCACCTGATAAATACTTTAGAGGAAATTTTATCAAAGCGGCTTCCCAATAAGAACAAGTTCAAGGTGGGGCATAATGGCCAGCTTTCCACAAAAAGTATACACACAATAAACACTACTGCACGTCCGGGTTATTAGAAAGCACTGGCAAGCAAAAGCCTTCTGTGAAGCACATGAACTGCATCACTTAAGTACAATCCTTTTAGTAACAAACCAACTAATAATAAACATTTTGCAGAACACAAAAACAAATTAAAGTCAGGTTGACGCATTGTACTTTTCAGTTTTACAGCCAATCATACATGTTAAAATTACTGCATTAAACATTACTAGCTAAAATCTGTAGAGGAACCTGCCCCACTTCTATTCTAGTCTTCTAATTAGCTCAAGCCTGTTCATGGCAAAGAAAATAGCTATTAATACAATTACCTGTTACCTTGAAGTTAAAACACTTCCACAAAATATAGAATAAAAATGACCAGTAGAATGTTTTCAATCTAGGACGTGTTTGCGCAATTACAAGTGGTTCCTATTATTGGCATAATTCTTCAAAAACCAATCTATGCAGCAATCCAAGACTGCCATCGTTAAGTTTGATTTTTGTGATTAGTACATGCAGCTAAAAAAACTCAAAGTAAGGTTAAACTGCTTAAGTTTATGAAAAAATAAATTTTAATTATTCTATTATTCACAAGTGCAGTATCAGAATAAATTTCCAACCACTAAAAATATAGATCATTCATGCAATTACCACTCTAATGATTTAGCAATTTCATTAAGTAGCTGAGAATTGCAGAGCCGCGCGGCTGGAGGTTTAACTTTAATGACAATTTGTTTTTTCATCCACGGGATGTGCGCATCTCTGGCTAGGTCAGCATTTATTGCCCATCCCTAATTGCCCAGAGGACAGTTAAGAATCAACCATGCTGCTGTGGGTCTGGAGTCACATATAGGCCAGAGCAGGCAGTTTCACTCCCTAAAGTACATGAATGAACCAGATTGATTTTTTTCAACAACCGAGAATGATTTTCACGTTCATCATTAGAATCTTAAATCCAGATTTTTATTGAATTCAAATTTGACCATCTGCCATAGCAGGATTTGAATGTGGGTCCCCAGAACATTATCTGGGTCTCTGGGTTAACAGTCCAACAATAATATCACTAGGCCATTGCCTCCCTTTTTAAAGTTCTTAGTTAGCATGACAATAAAAACAAAAGCAGACCCAACATCCTCACGTTTTTTAGGTTGGAAGCCAGGACAAATAGGGAAGGAGAAAATGGGGATGAGAGGGGGCAGAATTGCAGAGTTTGTGCTCCTGATTAATATCTAATCATTACTTATGAATGCTTACAGCTTTGTTTGACCAGTAAAATAGAAAAAACTCTTTGTTGAATCTATTCCATGTCAAATCTTACATACACAAAAAAAAGGGAACGGGCATCCAGGAACAAATAAAACAACAGGTCAACAATTGCATGGCAAAACAGGAAAAGATAATAATTTATATTTGTTAAATTGAGAAATCCAGATAAAGAGCTGAGGTTATTGTGTAGCTATCAAGTTTTGTTTCATTCATGAAATGGATATCTTTGGCAAGGCCAACATGTATTCCTCATTCCTAACTGCTCTTAAATGAATGTTTAACTAACTTCTAAAATGGACTGGTAAAGAGTCAACCACATTGCTGGGGACCTGGAGATTTATCTAGATTAAAAATAGCAAAGATGAGAGATTTCGTTCCTGAAGGACATTATTGAAGCAGATAGGTTTTCATGACAAACTGATAGTTACATGATCTTCTTACTCATACTAGTTTCTCATTCTAGCTCTGTTAGCTGGCAAACTTGGGATATTAAGAAAACCAAAGCAGAAAGACAAGAATCAAGCATTTTGATTAAGATGATGGTTGAAGGCTGTAGGTAAGAGAAGTCCAGCTTCTTATACTCTTTCTAGAACTGCATTGAGCATGCCAGAGGACAGCCATTGGAATGCATTTCTACTGGAATATTTGAAATTCAAGCAGTATGTAGATTTCGATTAAACGGCTCCGAGACGCTGAAAAACTACCTGCATCACAATCCCCTTGTCCCAAAGTCTTATGAAATATCAGCATGAAGTATGTTCATCATACTCACTGCAGATCAATTAATCAAGACAGGAGGAAAAGAGCTGGTGAAACTGGATCTTTCATTTAAATTATTCAACAGCCTCATAAAAGCATACAATGCAAATAATTTCAAAAGTTAGCAGAACAATGTGAATGGTACCTCCCCGCGAAATACTCAAAACTTGCATTGTAATCTCCATAAATCTTCAAGTTTCCCCTTTAATCTCAGATCTTGCTTCCATTTTAAACATATTACTTCCCTACTTCTGCAACCAAGTCACCCCTCATTACCTCTCTCCTATTTGATTTCCTCATTTCAAATCTGTCCTTACCACAAGATGTCTCTTGCACACAAGTAAAGCCATCTCTATCATTGCACTGCCATTTAAGTAGTAATTCACCAAGTTTCCCCTACAGAATTTGTTCTTGTACAATTTCAAGCTTGCCACTTCCACTACTTTATCTGGGAGCTCATTTCATCCACTAATCCACTGTGTCGTAAGATACTCCTGATACCAGCTCTATATTGCCTTTTATAAGGTTAGATCCATATAAAATTAATGTGCCAAATTTACTATTTTAATATTATTAGATTAGATTCTCTACAGCATGGAAACAGGCCCTTCGGCCCAACAAGTCCACACCAATCCTCCGAAGAGTAACCCATCCAGACCCATTTCCCTATCCTACATTTACCCCTGAGTAATGCACCTAACACGATGGGCAACTTAGCATGGCCAATTCACCCAACCCGCACATCTTTGCATTGTGGGAGGAAACCGGAGCACCTTGATAAAACCCCGCAAACAAGGGGAGAATGTATTAGAATCGTACCCGGGTCCCTGGTGCTGTGAGGCAACCATGCTAATCACTGAGCCACCATGCGCCCCTTATTATCTAATAGCACATTTTATTACATTATTTTTCTTCTCAATAGTAGGAGAGACATAAATTTTATGTCAGAAAGAGTGAAATGATGTATTTATACTGGCTAGAAATAAACAAACAGTTGGATTTCCCTTTGAACAAGATCAAAGAGATACAGATTCACAGGACATTCGAGGCAGGACTGCTGTAAAAAGAGCTACTGGAATTTTGGAGTTATCCCAAAAGATACTGAATATAAATGACAAGATATAGTTGTGATCCTAACAGCGCATTGATCTGTTCAAACTGTGTTGCATACTACAAAAAATACTGAACCTTTAGGGAAAAAAAAAAGGACAAAATGGACACATTAACTAGAATTTTGTCCGAAAAATGGAAATACAAATATAAGAAAAAAAAGACAAAGTATAGCATTGTTTTTATCAGAGGCATGCAGATTGGGCAAGACAAGGTTAATGACAGCCGATTCTCTCCAGTATTTGGGAGATCTACAGTACGAAGCCTAGAACAAGGAACTTATAGATACCAGAACGAATGTAAGAGCTTTAGAACAGAGAACAAAAGAAACTCCAAAGGGACTTATGAGGTAATGGAATCCCCCAGCAGGGTTAGAAGTTAAGACAGAAATTACATAAAAATAGGTGATTAGATTGGGTTGGTGAATGAAAGGAAATGCTTATGGGAACATGGTTTGTATATGTGACGAGAACCATTTCTGTGTAGAATGTAAACAAATTGTTTGGACCTAGTGACTGGTTTCCATAATGTAATATTTATGCATTTCTATGTAAATCTACAGAAATTTATCACAGGCATTTCCCATTCTAGTTTTGCCAGTGAGCAACAGCATCACAGAGGGAAGTCATAGGCTCCTTGTCTACAATGAAGTCCTCAGTCAACTGGCACTACAGTTGATGCTACTGGCCTCAGCACCACTGATCAGTATATTCAAATAGTGTATTTCTCTTCATGAGGAAGACTGTCGGTGAAAAATGACCACTTAGGATATTGTAGCACTGCCACAAGAGAAGAAGACTGGGAATTTAAAAGTGTTTAAGCAAGCATCTTCTAACCGAAGTTCATTAATAAAATTATTGAATTGCTTGTCTGCAGACCAGCTCGAGGTAACACATTTGTCATTGAAACAGATGGTCTGAATGACTCAATTTTTCAAAGAGGTACAGTAAGCATTGACAGAAAATGATGATCTGATTAGAAGCATTAAATGGATTGGGACAATTTGGGTTTTGTTTTAAATTAAGTACAATAATTAGTATGCATTTTAAAATAAAACAACACAACTTAATCAAATTACTTTTAAAAAAAAGCAGGTTGTCAAAAAAAGAAACTCATGCCAACGTAAAACGAGTTATCGTACACAATGCACAGTATGATAACATTCTAAATAGGAAAGAAGTTTTAAATTTGCTCCCTCCTTTCACATTTTTAGTTATCCCTCATTACAATGGTATTTTCCATTTTTGTTATTTCCTCACCCTTAAATTATAGTTTCCATTATGATAAAACTTTTGCTTCTTCTCCTCTTTTGACATGCCTGCAGCCTTTGACAAACTACCTGATACCATCCTCTCCTAATACCTTTTCCAACAGCTTCCAACTGGATGGATGGAACTGCTCTCATCTGGTTCCACCGTTACCTGTAAAATCATAACCAGGGAATCACATTCAGTGACTCCTTGTGCTATTTCCGGACGGTTATCTCCAGTGTTGCCGGATTTGTGCTTAGTTTTACTTCTCATCTCCATGCTGCCACTCAGCCACATGTGATTAAATCCATTTCCTGTTTGTCTAATATTTCCAGTAAGACAAGAGTTCTCTGAAATGTAACATTTATAGCACACTGTCAGAATAGTTATTTTTATTCACCAGTAAGCTTTGGGCATTGCTGGCTGGACAGAATTTACCACCCGCTCCTAGCTGCCCTCTAGAAGGTGATGGTGAGCTGCCTTTTTGAACTGTTCAATCCATGTGTCGTAGGTACATCCAACAATGCCATTTGGGACAGAATTCCATGATCTTGACCCAGTGATACTAAAGGAACAGTGATATGTTTCTAAGTCAGAATGGGGAATGGCTTGGCAGGGAACTGGCAGGTGGTGGTGTTCCCATGTAACTACTACCCATGTCCTTCTAGATGTGGTGCCAATCAGGTGGGTTGCATTTGTCCCAAATGGTGCCAAGCTTCTTGAGTGTTATTGGAGCTGCACCCATCAGGCAAGGGAATATTCCATCACATGAGTTCTGAAGAAGGGTCCATGGACGCAAAACGTTAACCTTGCTTTTTCTCCACAAATGCTGCTAGACCTCCAAGCATTTTCTGTTTTTGTTTCAGATTTACAGCATCCACAGTTCTTGTTCTACTTTGGTATTCCATCATGATCCTGACTTGTTCCTATAGATTGTGGGCAGGTATTAGGGAGTCAAGAGGTGAAATGCTCACTGCAGCTTTCCTAGCTTTGGACCTGCTCTTGTAGCCACTATTTATTTGGCATGCCCAATTGAGCTTCTGGTTAATGGTAACTTCCAAGAAGTTGATTGTGGGGGAATTCAGTGTTGGTAACACAATTAAATTACAAGGGGTAGTCATTGCCTGGCATTTGTGTAGTGCAAATGTTACTTGCCACTTAACAATCAGGGCAGCACAGTGGCTCAGCGGTTAGCACTGCTGCCTCACAGTACTAGGGTCCCAGGTTCGATTCCAACCTCAGGTGACTGTCTGTGTGGAGTTTGCACATTCTCCCTGTATCTGCGTGGGTTTCCTCCGGGTGCTCCGGTTTCAACCCACAGTCCAAAGATGTGCAGGTCAGGTGAATTGGCCATGCTAAATTGCTCGTAGTGTTAGGTGCATTAGTCAGAAGGAAATGGGTCTGGGTGGGTTACTCTTCAGAGGGTCGTTGTGGACCAGTTGGACCGAAGGGCCTATTTCCACACTGCAGGGAATCTAATCTAATCTAGATATTGCTCAGATCTTGCTACATTTGAACATGAACTGCTTAAATATCACAGTTGCCACAAATGATACTGAACATTGCGCAATCATCAACAAAGATCGTTGATCTATTGTGGGGTGTTTCATCACAGTATGTTATACATGTTAACTCTGGGCACTGGAAATAAGTTGCACGTGCATTGTACATTATATAACCATTCAACCTTGTATAATAAAGGATTGCTACTTATCCAAACTCGAATTCTTGTCGTTCTCTTCTCTAAGTCCCAAGCATTTCACCTATCTACTTAAAAAAAAATTAGGTGATTACTGTGCCCTAACTAAACTGTAACATAATTTGATGATATCAGTTGGACTCATAACCAAAGTTGGTGGTCACGACTCAGATTATAGCAGACAGCATTCAAAAAGTGTCAGCTCCAACATGTTTGCTGGTGATACCCAACATATCTCTCGGTCCTTCCACAGTCTCTGAATAGTCAGACTCCTTATCGAATATCCAGTGTAAGAACTGGAGAAATTGCTTCTAACTAAAACTGGGTAGACTGAAGCCATGTAGTTCAGTTCTGCCAAATCTTCACTCTATCATTACGAAATCCACCTCTCCTTTGTGACTGACTGTTCCATAGGACTGCCACCATCAGCAGACGCTGGCATTGTCTGTAATGCTCACATCCCATAAACAAATTAGAAAACATGGCTGAACCAGAGTGTTCACAATCTCGATGTAAAATTTGAGCCAGAGATAAACTTTCACCCAAATAACTTCACTGACCCATCTATTTCCGCCTTGGGAACATTACCTGGCAACTCTCCACACTCCCACCTCTCCAGGCACAATGCCCCCTCTAACCCACCTCACTTTCCCTGTCCCTCACCCCTTTCCCACCCCCACAATCACCGGTTTCTCTCTATCTACTCTAGTCAGACACATGATTTTGAAAACTGCCAAGTCTCCCCCATCCCTCTTTTCTTCAATGCCTCCCAATGTTTCCAATCTATTCTCAAATTTGAGGCTTTTCTCCAAGAACCATTCTCATAAACCTCTTTTGCATTACCTCCAATGTGCTCTTGAAATATGGGGCCCAGATACACAGTATATAACACTCTAGTTTCAGTCTCCTATATAAGTTCAGCATAACCTCTTGTACACAATGCACCGATTAATGAAGTCTAGCATACTCTCTCTCTCGCTCTCATCACCCTTAGTGGCCATACATGTGCACAGCCAGGTCTCTCTACTCTGGCACACCTTTTACAATACAACTTTTATTTCATACGGTTTCTCTAGTTTTTGCACCAAAATGCATCATTCACACTTCAAACACCATCTGCCATATATCCACATGCTACATGAACGTGTCAGTCTTTTTAAAAGTTCTGCAAATTTCTTAAAATTCTTCCAACACACTTTGATATTGTCCACTGGACACCAAGATCTATAATCATATGACATACACTGGCTTCTGCTGAGCTCGATTTGAAAACTCTCATTCTGTTTTTCAAAGCTGTCCATGCTTTGTCCTTCCCCAACTCTGTAGTTACCTCAATCACACAAACCTTTTGAGATACCCTACTCCTTAAAGTGCATTAGGCTCAAGAAACTGGAATTATAGATGTTAGTTAAGCCACAGCCAGAGTATTGTTCACATTAAAGGAGGGGTGTGATAGCTGTGGGGAAGGTAGAGAGGAGATTTAACAGGATGTTGCATAGGCTGGAGAGTTTCAGTTACAAAGTGAGATTAGACAGCTTAGAGTTGTTTTCCAGATTGAGAACGGTCATGACTGAGATATATAAAATTATGAACTGCATAGGAAGACACATTTCCCCTTGATGGAGGGATCAATGATCAGGCGACATAGATTTAAGGTAAGAGAAAAAGGTTTTGTCGAGATATGAGAAAAAAGACTTTCACCCACAGGATGATGGGAAATGAAACTCCCTGTCTCTAAGGATGGTAGAGGCAGAAATCCTCTTAACATTTAATAAATATTCAGATGTTGTCACATTACTATGGCTCTAAGAGGTGTATTTTGTCCTGAGTTGTGTTTCTTTTAAATGAAGAGAGGTTGAGACTGAGGTGAAGAGCAGTCTTCTTCAAGCCAATCAAGCATACAGCTCGAGAGGTCTAGGGTTTTTTTTTTAAACCTTTTTTTTTAAAAAAAGGAGTTGGAACAATAGAAGCATCCTGGGAAGGTGGAGCTCAATGCTCCCAGAGAACCAGGATTTTTGGTTTAGCTTTGAGTAGCTGTTGGAGTTGTGAAAACTGCTAGCACTCTCTCGCTCGCTTTACTACAGCTAAAAGCTCGCGTTCTCTTCCTGCTGCTAGAACTGCATTTAAGACAATCTATTTTACTGACTTGCCTTTGCCAAGGGCATGTTTATGCGATGTTACTATATTGGAACAGTTAATTAGTAGTTATTTTGTTAATTATTTTGATAGAGTTACAGTTAAACCAATTCTTTTCTTCTTATTTTGTTTGTATAATAACTACAGATAAAGTGTGTTTTGCTTCAAGCCTGGTAGCTTGGTGAATCAAATTGCTTCTAAAATGTAACACTTGGCACTTGCCTTAAAAGAAGAAAACGTTAAGGGCTGGGCTATCTCCTTGACATGTTTTGAGAGGTTTGATCTAGTCCATAACAATGTGCATTTCTGATGCCAAGGCATACAAGGTTATGGGCCAAGTGCTGGAAAGTATGATTGGAAAGGTTAGGTGGCTGTTTGTGGCATCGATATGATGGACTGAAAGGCATTTTTAAGTAGATCTCTATGATCTAACTTTAAACGTTTCAGCACTGGCCATCATGCTAGCAGTCAGCCAGATCCAAATATCTGGAATTCCCTGAAAGAATCTCTCAGCAATAAATTTAAAAATTTCCGTAAAATGCATTTCTTCAAGCAAGCTTTTGGTCACCTGCAATAATAGTATTTTATATATTGTATTTTATGTCTTATAGTGCTTCCGAGAAGTGATTTGGCACATTTTACGTTAAACAAGTGATATGAATACAAGTGGTCATTCTTCCTTTTCTTGCACCCAACACTTTGCACAGACTTAAACACAGCAATGAAACAAAGCAAGAGATTCATCTAGAAACAACAATAAGAGTGAATTACTCTTTTTGTATATCTAAAATGTTTACACCATCTAACCCATTACGCAACTTTCACCATAGTGCTTGGAATCTTGTAATAAATTAATATAATTTAAATAGAATATAGTAAAAATGAATAGGTCAGTTAGCAAATTGACAAGCCTAATGTCCAAATTATTTTGATAAATATTTCCCAATTGTATTAAAAAGTGTGTTAAATTGTATTATTTGTATTAATTGCTTATAGAGATATTGTTAAAAAGGGGAGGAAGTCATTCTTTAAGGTTAGTTGACATTGCACATACATTTTAACTGATTCACATAAAGAGAAAATTGCCCAATGTCAAAGACATAAGGACAAGTAACCACCTTTTTTCTTCTATAGGGAATAATTAAAAGTGAAGTATTATCTTTAATCAATTTATTTTAACATATTTGTAAACTGTAATTTTCCATAATCAAAAAATCAACAAGGTCAGCAAAACTAAATTACACCGAGTTCTTAAATATTTCCCTGTAATTATAAAAGCAATTAGTAAAAATTTAATTTTGCTTTAGAGTTCTAAGCTCCAATATTAATCTCTTGTAAGGATAGATCTGCAATCTTTCAGAGAAAATGGCTGACAAATTTAGAGTCTTTAATCAGGTCTGAGAAAGTTCATTTAAACCAATAACTCCATTGTGCTATTCTACTATTGTTTACACTCCTTAGTGAAGTGTTTATGGCACAACTGAAACACGAACTTGAAACTTCAATAACTCTACAGAACTTACCACATAAAACAGCATATATAGCAAATATTTATTGAGCGGTTACCCCATGAAACTGAGTGGTTACTATTTTAACCTGTGATTGTGTTCAGATAATGCATCAGCAGCAAACCGCGGTAAACAAACAGCATGGTAGATGGGCACATCAATTGGAACAGGATAGACAAAGGAACTGAATGGTTACTCATGGTCCTAAAGAAAATCAATGTTGCATTTTTCTTACCCACCCAGTTAAAGGATATAAGTGGGAGTAGTTCTGATGTCAGAATAGCGGATTCAATCTGCATAACTTTGGGCAGTTACAGTCACACAAAAAATGGGAAGAATATTATTTCCTCCAAAGAGGAAAGAAAGCTTCTGATGAGATTACTTTAACAAATTAGATTATGAAGTTCAATTGTGACATTGAGCTTGCTTTCAGGGGGTGGGGGGAGGGGAGGACACGTGGCTTCAAAAGTTTTCCAAATCAAAAAAAACTGTGGCGAATGAGGTTTCAATACTGGGGGTGCTACAACTAAGGAATGGGGTAGGAGGCATCTTTTGGCTAAAACGATTTAAACAGATTTATTGAATGTTACAAGAGAAGAAAATTGTAACAAGTGTCTTCAAAAGCAGCAAAAAAATGAATACAGTCAGAAGCTTTACAGCAGAGTGAACCCCAAGGCACTCAATTTGATAGCTGAACTAAGCAGTAGTGTGTGTGTCATTTTCGGGGGTGGGGTTGGACCTCAAAGTAGCTGCCGAAATAAGGCTTTACAAATGAGAGAGCAATCATGAAAAGACAAAAACATTCATTCAGAAATGAAGCTTAAATGTGTAAATGATAAAATGAGCTTAAGGCTCTTGTTGTATGGTATTAGTTCCAAAAGAATTAATGCTCCTGTTACATTAGCATCTATACTGTGATGTCACAGTGTAGATGGAGACAAGATGTTCTACTATAGCTTTCAGAGGGAACAGATGTATTTGTACCAGCTCCCTCTGGCCATAGTAATATGCCTGACCAAATGTTTATGTTTACTGCTACCATTAATAAACCATTTTAATCTAAGAACAGTTCTTGCTGGACAGAAACTTTAAAATGCTCTGCTACTAATCAATAGTTAGACTCATGAAAAAATGAAGACAAAAGGAGGACCGGAGGCAGCAAACTACCTCAAACAAATCAATTACCACATTCTATAAGAAATGGCAAATACCTCAAGGTACCAAACAGTGATTATCAAGGAAATTACCATACATCAATGCAGGTTGGAGTTGGGAATAGAAAATCAGAGCTGGAGTATTGGCGAGTGTAAGCAGAACATCGAATAGTTAAAGATATAGAAGGGCCAATGCTGTGAAGGTATTCGGAAGACTACGCTTATATAGTTAATATCAATAGTTAAGAGATGCATTTTTGTTATACGTATAAACAGAAGCCATTGAAGAATTGGATGGAAAGGTGAAGTTTAAAACAAGAATAGCCCTTATGTAATGTTTTTCACAATCACTGAACTTTTCAAAGCTCTTTAAAACCAATTAATGACTTTATAGTGTGTAGTCAAATGCCCACAAACAGCTTCGAGATAATGATAATCTATATTTGGGATGTTGCTTGAGGTGCATATCCTTTAAGTACGGCTCCCCATTGATTCTTTTATATTCACCCAAGCAAATGGGGCTTTAATTTAATAGGTCATGTAAAAAACACAACGAATAATGCAGGTCTCCCAGAGTGAACCTAAAATTCTGTGCTCAAGTTATGGAATTAACTTGAACCTGTTACCGAAGACAAGAGTATTACAGCTGACATGATTTGAAAGGGATATCAAGTTATCACATGGGCTGTGAAATTAATCTCGTCTTCCACCACCATAAATTTCATTTAACATCTGCCAAATGGAGGCAAAGAGTTATTTTAAGAATGCAACTTTGGTGGCTTTGATATGGTCAGCTGTATGACAGCAAAGCCTACAAATCCTCAAAGCATACAGACTGAATCACGCTGGGAAAGCACAGCAGGTCAGGCAGCATCTGAGGAGCAGGGAAATTGACGTTTCAGGCAAAAGCCCTTCATCAGGAATAGATGAGGAATAGATCTATTCCTGATGAAGGGCTTTTGCCCGAAACGTCGATTTTCCTGCTCCTCGGATGCTGCCTGACCTGCTGTGCTTTTCTAGCACCACTCTGATCTAAACTCTGGTTTCCAGCATCTGCAGTCCTCACTTTTGCCCAGACTGAATAATGGTCTGGCAACTCTAATGGGCAGCTATTCGCCATCAATGAACAGTTCTTTTAAACTATTGACCAAAAGGCAATTAGAAGAGGTGTGCACAGGTGGTACAGGAGGTAAGCAGCATTAATCACAGAGCCCCTTAACTAAGATGATTTTCAGAAATCATGTAAATATTTCCTAATCAACCTGTCCAGATATGTAATGACACACTTCTAGAGCAGGTGCACTTTGAATGTAGGCTTCCTGATCCAGAGATAGGGACACTACCACTGCACCACGAGAGCCCTTTGTGTCGACTGCGTTAAAATATCAAACCGATTAACTTAGAAGAAATGGATCAAATAACACTGCTTAGAGTTAGCAGCTGTGAGATACGTGAGAACTCTGAACTGTATTGCAAGTAGCGAAAAGAAGGTTTGCAGATTAAATGGGAGCAAAATGTGTTAGCACAGGCTCGGAGGGCCAAAGGGCCTGTTCCTGTGCTGTACTGTCCCTTGTTCTTTGTTCTTTGTTAAATGTCCATTCAAGCCCAAGAATCTATCATGCACACAGTTGTTTTCAATTTTCTTTCATTTGAGCTTTCCTCTCCTCATTTACATGGTAAAAACAATGACTGCAGATGCTGGAAACCAGATTCTGGATTAGTGGTGCTGGAAGAGCACAGCAGTTCAGGCAGCATCCGAGGATCAGTAAAATCGACGTTTCAGGCAAAAGCCCTTCATCAAGAATAAAGGCAAAGTTTGAAGGGTGGAGAGATAAGCTAGAGGAGGGTGGGGGTGGGGAGAAAGTAGCGCAGAGTACAATAGGTGAGTGGGGGAGGGGATGAAGGTGATAGGTCAGGGAGGAGGGTGGAGTGGATAGGTGGAAAAGAAGATAGGCAGGTAAGACAAGTCATGGGGACAGTGCGGAGCTGGAAGTTTGAAACGGGGGGGGGGGGGAATGCCTCTGAGCTTACTTTCACAATCAGGACTCCCTCCCACCTTCCGAGGGCTCCTTCGCCCACCTCCAACACACTGCATCCACCTGGACACCCCACACTGGCCTATTACCTGCCCTCGACCTCTTCATTTCCAACTGCCGCCGGGACATTAACCGCCTCAACCTGTCTACCCCCCTCCCCCATTCCAACCTCTCACCCTCACAACGCGCAGCCCTCCAATCCTCTGCTCCAATCCCAACCTCACCATCAAGCCAGCGGATAAAGGAGGCGCAGTGGTAGTCTGGCGCACTGACCTCTACACCGCTGAAGCCAAATGCCAACTCGAGGACACCTCTTCCTACTGCCCCTTGACCATGACCCCACCCCCCATCACTAAACCACCATCTCCCAGACCATACAGAACCTCCACCTCAGGAGATCTCCCACCCACAGCTTCCAACCTCATAGTCCAGGAACCCCACACTGCCCGGGTCTACCTCCTTCCCAAGATCCACAAGCCTGACCACCCTGGCCGACCCATTGTCTCAGCATGCTCCTGCCCCACTGAACTCATTTCTACCTACCTCGACACTGTCCTATCCCCCTAGTCCAGGAACTCCCCACATACGTTCGAGACACCACCCACGTTCTCCACCTCCTCCACGACTTCAGTTTCCCCGCCCCCAACGCCTCATCTTCACCAAAGATATCTAATCCCTCTACACCTCCATCCACCATGACCAGGGCCTCCAAGCCCTCCGTTTTTTCCTCTCCAGATGTCCCCAACAGTACCCTTCCACCGACACACTCACTCGTTTGGCCGAACTGGTCCTCACCCTTAACAATGTCTCCTTCGAATCCTCCCACTTCCTCCAGACCAAAGGAGTAGCCATGGGCACACGTATGGGCCCCAGCTATGCCTGTCTCTTTGTTGGCTACGTAAAACAGTTGATCTTCCATAATTACACCGGCACCACTCCCCACCTCTTCCTCCGCTACAGTGATGACTGCATTGGCGCCACCTCGTGCTCCCGCGAGGACGTTGAGCAATTCATCAACTTCACCAACACATTCCACCCTGACCTTAAATTTACCTGGACCATCTCTGACACCTCCCTCCCCTTCCTGGACCTCTCCATCTCCATTAATGATGGATGTGGAACTTGACATTGACATTTTTTACAAACCCACCGACTCCCACAGCTACCTGGATTACAACTTTTCCCACCCTACTTCCTGCAAAAATGCCATCCCGTATTCCCAATTCCTTTGCCTCCGCCGTATCTGCGCCCAGGAGGACCAGTTCCACCACAGAACACACCAGATGGCCTCCTTCTTTACAGACTGCAATTTCCCTTCCCACGTGGTTAAAGATGCCCTCCAACGCATCTCGTCCACATCCCGCACCTCCGCCCTCAGACCCCACCCCTCCAACCGTAACAAGGACAGAACGTCCCTGGTGCTCACCTTCCACCCCATCAACCTTCGCATAAACCAAATCATCCGCCGACATTTCCAAACGGACCCCACCACCAGCGATATATTTCCCTCCCCACCCCTTTCCGCCTTCCGCAAAGACCGTTCCCTCCGTGACTACCTGGTCAGGTCCACACCCTCCCTACAACCCACCCTCCCATCCTGGCACCTTCCCCTGTCACCGCAGGAATTGCAAAACCTGTGCCCACACCTCCTCCCTCACCTCCATCCAAGGCCCTAAAGGAGCCTTCCACATCCATCAAAGTTTTACTTGCACATCCTCTAATATCATTTATTGTATCCGTTGCTCCCGATGCGGTCTCCTCTACAGAGAGCACTTTAGGGAACATCTCTGGGACAACGCACCAATCAACCACACCACCCCGTGGCCCAACATTTCAACTCCCCCTCCCACTCTGCCGAGGGCATGGAGGTCCTGTGCCTCCTTCACCGCCGCACCCTCACCACCAGACGCCTGGAGGAAGAACGCCTCATCTTCTGCCTTGGAACACTTCAACCCCAGAGCATCAATGTGGACTTCAATAGTTTCCTCATTTCCCCTTCCCCCACCTCACCCTGGTTCCAAACTTCCAGCTCAGCACTGTCCCCATGACTTGTCCTACGTGCCTATCTTCTTTTCCACCGATCCACTCCACCCTCCTCCCTGACCTTCACCTATTGTACTCTATGCTACTTTCTCCCCACCCCCACCCTCCTCGAGCTTATCTCTCCACCCTTCAGGCTCTCTGCCCGAAACGTCGATTTTACTGCTCCTCGGATGCTGCCTGAACTGCTGTGCTCTTCCAGCACCACTAATCCAGAATCTCCTCATTTACATGACCATCTTCTCCCTCTGTAGCTCTATCATGAAGCCAGAGATTTCCATTTAAAAGTTTGTTACCTAACCCAACAGTGACATCATATTCCAGTCAGTACTTCAGCAACAAAACTTCTTATTCAAAACATAATTCTGTTATCCGCCAAGTGTGTGAGCCTGCTGATGTTATGAAAACACACTTCACAAAACATGATTTTCAGATAAAAAAAGGTAAAGTCACCAAAGTCCAGACAGACGATAGAACTGTTGTGGCATTAGTGTGGTGATAGCCTCATGGTATTATCACTGGACTGTTAATTCAGAGACCCATGTAATGCTCTGGGAACACAGATGGTGGAATTTGAATTCAACAAAAATCTGGAATTAAGAGGAGTTTAATAATCATCATAAGTCCATTCCTGATGTCAGGAACTGCCATCTTTACCTGGTCTGGCCTACATACAACTTCAGACCCCTCTGGGCAATCAGGGATGGATAATAAATGCTGGCCAGGCATCAGACAAGATTGAGAAGGTAGGACCTTTATGGTAAGCTCAGTCAGTACGAGAATTGAGCAGGAACTATTGGCATCACACTGCATTGCAAATCAGATGTGAATTGAATGCATTATGTGGAATATGCTGCTGACAACTTTGTTAGTGATTTAAGCCAATCCTATATTCTCACCAAGGTTTCATAATGCATCAATCGAAAACAAAATCCAGCAAATTCCTGATTTGAGGTTATACTCAGCCTTGAATTCACTTTTGTATCGTGCATTATGTAATATGAAATTCATGGGTTGCATTTAATTCAGTTTATACTTTGAGTAAAGCAACACAACAGAAGGCCAGTGCACATGTCATTGTCACACTGCACACAAATGAATTTGAACAGTAGCTTGATGTTAGTCCTTAACCTGATAATTGGTGAATAACACTGTGTGTAGCAGATGTAGTCAAGAGATCAAATCAGGGACAAATGCAGATTTTAAAACAAGCCAGATCTTTAATACCACAAAAGAAAAATCTTTACTGTTCCAATATTATCAATAGATTATAAGAGGCTGAAATTTAAAAGAAACATGGCTTAATCTATCTGTGTTTCACATGTAATCCACACAAATCATTCTCTCAATACAAGATTACTCATGTAATCTCTCACATGAACAGACAGGCAATGCTGGGTATTACACGTGTAATAAATGGCAGAAACAAATTCTGCTATAATCAAATAAAAGCAGGGCAAATGATTTATTCTTTTACAATACAACCAGAAAAACACAGCAGGTCTATTGAATACAAAACCATTCCAATGTAAATTTCCAAAAACATTCTGGGAAAAGCCACTGTGCAAAACCTATTAGCACTTTTAAATAGATTCTTGGTTTGATACTTTCAAACTTGCTTGCCAGGTACAGACCAGAGGAAGTTTCTATGCAAGAATATTCGACAGATTATATAAAAAAAAAAATCAGTGGAGATTTATTGTGGCACAACAATTTTGTGCTTACCTTTGGGCCAGAAGGTCCAGGGCTGAAAATGTGTTGCTGGAAAAGCGCAGGTCAGGCAGCATCCAGGGAACAGGAGAATCGACGTTTCGGGCATAAGCCCTTCTTCATTCCTGAAGAAGGGCTTATGCCCGAAACGTCGATTTTCCTGTTCCCTGGATGCTGCCTGACCTGCTGTGCTTTTCCAGCAACACATTTTCAGCTCTGATCTCCAGCATCTGCAGACCTCACTTTTTCCAGAAGGTCCAGGGTCAAGACCCACGGTCTGACCCACGGCCCACAAATTGATTAGAAATATCAATTAAAATAACAATGAAACACTCCAGTTTAGGATTAGCTCCAGCACAAAAAAAAACATCTTAACTGAACCTGTGCAGCATTTCCAACATTAACAATTTGTTAATTTGCAATATCAAACATTGATGACATTTGTAGTAAACCCAGGCTGAAGATTTACAATTGTAGGTTATAGTAACAGGTCAATGATACATTTTTAAACAAAACTTGCTGGGATCTTCGTTTTTTTTTTAAATGAATTTGATCTGGGCTGAGGAGTGGCAGAGCTGGGCGGAGGAGTGGCAGATGGAGTTCAAACCTGCCAAGTGTGAGGTTGTACATTTTGGAAAGACAAATAAGAATGCGGAATACAGGGTTAACGGTAGGGTTCTTCGTGAGGTGGAGGAACAGAGGGATCTTGGGGTCTATGTTCATAGATCTTTGAAAGTTGCCACTCAGGTGGATAGAGCTTGTAAGAAGGCCTATGGTGTATTAGCGTTCATTAGCAGAGGGATTGAATTCAAGAGTCGTGAAGTGATGTTGCAACTGTACAGGACTTTGGTTAGGCCACATTTGGAGTACTGTGTGCAGTTCTGGTCGCCTCACTTTAGGAAAGATGTGGAAGCTTTGGAGAGGGTGCAGAGAAGATTTACCAGGATGTTGCCTGGAATGGAGAATAGGTCGTACGAGGATAGGTTGAGAGTGCTAGGCCTTTTCTCGTTGGAACGGCGAAGGATGAGGGGTGACTTGATAGAGGTTTATAAGATGATCAGAGGAATAGATAGAGTAGACAGTCAGAAACTTTTTCTCCGGGTACAACAGAGTGTTACAAGGGGACATAAATTTAAGGTGAAGAGATGTCAGGGGTGGGTTCTTTACCCAGAGAGTGGTGGGGGCATGGAATGCGCTGCCTGTGGGAGTGGTAGAGTCAGAATCTTTGGTGACCTTTAAGCGGCAATTGGATAGGTACATGGATGAGTGCTTAAGCTAGGACAAATGTTCGGCACAACATCGCGGGCCAAAGGGCCTGTTCTGTGCTGTATTGTTCTATGTTCTATGATCTCTCATGCATTTCTTAGAAAATTATTGAGCCGGCAGTGTGTAAAGTCTTTTAATACAGTATTATGGTTCCAATAGTACTGTGCACATTTACTTGTGAACAGTCATTTGCTTCATCCCCACTTTGTCACCCTTACTACCTCAACTGCACATTAAACTATGTCGTAAGTAAGACAACATTTCCAGAGAACTCGGTCAATGACATTGAATAACAAATCACCAAGACTTGTACAACAATGACAAAGGCATAATAGTGTTAGAACATTATATACTGACTGTTCTAGTCATTTTTGATTTTTCTTTTACAGTAGTTGTAAATCAAATTATTGGGAATGAGGTCAACAATCCAACGGATCACTTGTCAGCAATGTCTATCAGGCGGCTTCAAAAACTATCAGAAAGCAAATGTAACCCAGGACTTTCACCTTGCTATTATACTGATATTCCTATTCTTTCTCCTGCTGCACTATTCCAGAGAAGCTCAAAGTAAGCGTGAAGAACCATATCTCTTCTTTCTGGACTCAACAGCGTGTTTAGTCCAGACCATAAACACTGTCACCGCATTTTGTTTCTTAATTACACATTTTAATTTTTATCCTTGTTTTGCTTTTAGTCAGCAGCACACCAGCTTTGCTCAAAACTTTTTTTATTCCTTGTTCTATCTCCATTCCCACTGGCCAGATAAGATTCAATCCCTCCTGCCTTTTGATTTATCGGAGACATTGTCTTGTCTTAGTCACACCCAGCTTTTGCTCAAAATATGTTACAGCTCTTACTTTTACCCAGTTCCAAGGAAAGCTCATCGAACTGAATCATTAACTCTGTTTCTCTTTCTGGAATCTTTAGTTATATTTCAGCCTGTGAAATTACCACAAAACCAAAAGAAACAAACATTGTTTCAAATTAAGTCCTTTACAGTAACTTGAGTAAGTTGAATTACTTGGCTGAAAATTGTTCCACAACTTTACAACCATCAGTGCAAAGGTACCACTTAGCCCCATGAACTTGGAATGGAATAAATCTTGGTGCTGAAGTAGGAAGGAACATGCACCACTGAAAATGGACAAGAGCAGCAGATGTACATGCAAGCTCCTCTCCAAAACACATTCCCTGACTAATAATTATGTGGTTGTCCACTATCATTTGGTCAAAATCCTCCCAAACCACAAAGAATGCATGCCCATAACACATGGGCTGTGGCATTTCAAGGCAATGCCACACCATTGCATCGTGGGTAATTAGGAATGGGTAACAAAAAGCTGACCTTGCTAGCAATCCTCACAGTAAAAGAAAGAATAAAACAAAACTTCTTTACTCAGAGTCCTGCACAAAAGGTGGTGTGGAGCGATAGGGTAATATGCAATAATATGCTCCTCGATGTAAAGAGTTAGCAAATTCCTCTGCAATGGGCTATGCTTATTATTCATACATCTTCAGATTAGTAAAGCAGTCTTATATGAATGGAGGAAAATCTTCTAAAAAAAACAAACATTCTTCAAGAGACATTTAAATGAATCTTGAAAGTTAAGAACACAGAAACACAGATTTGGAAGTCAAGAACCTTCAAGTTTATGCTATAGAGTACTGGTATCCAGAAGAGATGGGCAAGGAGAGAAAATGAAGAATGATGCAGTACAGGTGGTGACCTGGACGTCCTTATAAATGATGGTTAAGAAGTTCAGGTAGAGCAAGTGATGGAAAACAAATTGATCATTGTTTTTTTTTTCTAAGGGGTTTGGACTATAGATGATAGTTAGATGTTAACGCTCTGGAGAATGTGCAAAGATTTACGAGAATGATACCAGGAATGAGGGATTTTAGATACAAGGAAGGATTGGAGAAATTGGGTTTATTCGACTAGCAGCAGAGATGATTCAGAGGTGGCATTATTGGGGTGTTCAAAATTATGAATAATTTTTAACAGGGTAAAGAAGGATGTTCTGTTTCCACTTGCTGGTATGTCAGTATATACGCTTTACAATTTCAAGGTTGTCAGCAAGACAGCAATGAGTGAAATGAGGAGAAACCTCTTCACTTATTATTAAGATTAAGGAAGAGAGGAAACATTAACTCTGATTTCTCTGAACAGATGCTGCCAGTGTGCTGAGCTTTTCCAGCAATTTCTACTTTTGTTTCCGATTTACAGCATCCACAGTTCCTTTGCGTTTTATTTGTTAGGATTTGGAATGTGCTAGCTGGCAGAGTGGTGGAGACAGTTTCCATAGAAGATTTCAAAAGATGGCTGGATATATATTTGAAGGGTGGTGGTGATGATAAGGCAGAGAATGGGATTAGCTGGGTAGCTCTTTCAGCAGCCAGCTGAGACACAATAGACTGGATGGTCTCCTGCACTGTAAAATTCAATGATTTTATTCATTCTTGATCTGCAGGGGAATCAAAGATTACAGGGAAAAGGCAGGAAAATGGACATGCGTTATGTCAGATCAGTGATGATCCTACTGAAGGGCAGAGAAGAGGCGGGGGGAGCTCAGCGGCCTACAGTCAGTTCTGCTACAAGTGTTTCCTCAACACGAATTGGCTTTAACTTGATTGAAGAACTTAGACTGTTATTTGTAGAAATTTCCTTCCCTGTACTGGCTATAGAGTGATTCCAGCTCCATTAGTTTAGATGGCGCAGGTATTGCACGGGATCATACAAAAACATAAATATTGCGTTATATCAGAACCGACTGTATTCCTGTTCCTATTTCTTCTCTATTTTTAAATGACCAGAAGAGGTCTTGCTACAGCTATACAGGACACTGGTGAGACTCCACGGTGGTGAACATTTATAACAAATCATTATTTGGGAACTTTAGTTCTAACATAGAGGGCTGGGGTTTTAAGTCTGTGAAGGTTACTGTTTTAGTTAAGGGTTAGAAACACTTTTAAAGCAGCAAGCAAAAGCAGCATTGTAAGAAATCACGTCATTCAAGCTAAATGTCTGGATGAGCTACCTGATGAGATAACTGCTGAAGAGTCTTCAAGGTTGAGCTTTTACAATCCAGAAAGAAAGACAGAGGCCAGAGTCAGGCTGCATTCAGAACTGTACCATATCAGCCCTATGGAAATCAAGACAAATGAAAAATGCCTTGATGTTTCCTTAGAGTTTACTTGCATTACTTGTGTTTGTAACTCAGGGAGAGAATCTCTCTGGTGAATTTGCAGAAAGTCAGGAGAAGAACATGCTTACAACCTTCCCACTGAGTAAGAAATGAAGCGAGAAGAGTAAAGCTTCAATGGGGTGGAGTGTCTGCAAAAGATACTGGCAGGAAGAGGGATGAATCCTTTTTGTTATTTCGAAGAGAAGATCTTCTCAAATTTTCTTACAAACCTTACTCTTTTTCCTTTACTTTTGTGTTCTAAATTTATGTTATTTTGTTAAAAATACATTGGCAGCCTCCTGTGAAAATATTCAGTAACTATCATTGTAACTAAATTGCATAAATAAAAACTATAGTCTATCAAGCTATACACCCTGGGATGTGACTTGCCCAGTATTATCATCAGCTTGGATCGTATTACTGTCCTGTGGACAGTTCTGATCTCCTTGCTTGAAGGAGGGACAGAATTGCAGTGGAGGCAGTTCATTGAAGTTTCACAAGATTGATTACTGCATTGAAGAGATTGAGCAGATTAAGCTGATACTGAATCTGGGAGAGAAGAGCAGTATTTCAGATAAGGAGTCCCCCATTTCTGACAAGAGGTGAGAAAGAATTTGTTAATCTTTGGAATTCTTCCCCAGAGAGACTGGGCCATGAATTACATTCAAGCTGTGTTTACAATACGATGGAGCCAACCATCATAGGAGCAGACAGGAAAATGGTAGTGAGGCCACACATCAGAAATCATGAACCTATGCAAAGGCGGAACAGGATTGAGGGGTCAAATGAGCTACTCATTCTATTGGTTATGTTCTTATGAAATACTACTTTTTAATTGCTCTCCTACAGCATAAAACATGAACCTGTAACCATTTATCTCTCTCTCGCTCACACACACACCACCCCAGCCTTGGGTTTTTGATTTCTCCCTTGATCTCTGCCTTTACAGCCTTCTGTGACAAAGCATTCAGTACTCCACTGAACCTTCACATGAATAGTTGAAGCTTTATTGCTGGAACAGCACAGCAGGTCAGGCAGCATCCAGGGAACAGGAGATTCGACGTTTCGGGCACAGGCCCTTCTTCAGGAATGAGCAGAGAGTGTTCAGCAGAAGATAAAAGGTAGGGAGGAGGGACTTGGAGGAGGGGCGTTGGAAATGTGATAGGTGGAAAGAGGTCAAGGTGAGGGTGATAGGTCGGAGTAGGATGGAGAGGTCAAGAAGAAGACTGCAGGTCAGGAAGGCGGTGCCGGGCTGGAGGGATCCGGCTGAGACAAGGTGGGGGGAGGGGGGATGAAGAAACTGGTGAAGTCCAAGTTCATCCCCTGCGGTTGGAGGGTTCCCAGTCGGAAGATAAGACGCTCCTCCTCCGACCGTCGGGTTGTTGTGGTTTGGCGGTGGATGAGTCCAATGACCTGCATATCCTCGGTGGAGTGGGAGGGGGAGTTGAAATGCTGTGCTACAGGTTGGTTGGGTTGGTTCGTCCGGGTGGCCCAGAGGTGCTCTCTGAATCGCTCCGCAAGTAGGCGGCCTGTCTCCCCAATATAGAGGAGGCCACACCGGCTGCAGCGGATGCAGATGATGTGGGTGGAGGTGCAGGTGAATCTGTGGCGGATATGGAAGTTTCCTTTGGGGCCTTGGAGAGAAGTGAGGGGGGAGGTGTGGGCGCAAGTGTTGCACCTCCTGCGGTTGCAAGGGAAGGTGCCGGGAGTGGAGGTTGGGTCGGTGGGGGGTGTGGATCTGACAAGGGAGTCGCGGAGGGAGTGGTCTCTACGGAAAGCTGATAGGGGAGGGGAGGGAAATATATCCTTGGTGCTGGGGTCTGTTTGGAGGTGGCGGAAGTGACGGCGGATGATGCGCTGTACATGGAGATTGGTGGGGTGGTAGGTGAGGACCAGTGGGGTTCTGTCCTGGTGGCGGTTGGAGGGGCGAGGCTCAAGGGCGGAGGAGCGGGAAGTGGAATCATCCGCCGTCACTCCAACCGCAGGGGATGAACTTGGACTTCACCAGTTTCTTCATCCCCCCTCCCCCCACCTTGTCTCAGCCGGATCCCTCCAGCCCGGCACCGCCTTCCTGACCTGCAGTCTTCTTCTTGACCTCTCCGCCTCCATCCTACTCCGACCTATCACCCTCACCTTGACCTCTTTCCACCTATCACATTTCCAACGCCCCTCCTCCAAGTCCCTCCTCCCTACCTTTTATCTTCTCCTGCTCATTCCTGAAGAAGGGCCTGTGCCCGAAACGTCGAATCTCCTGTTCCCTGGATGCTGCCTGACCTGCTGTGCTGTTCCAGCAATAAAGTTTCAACTTTGATCTCCAGCATCTGCAGACCTCACTTTCCCTTCACATGAATAAAATGGTTAGCCTCTCCTCACTTTGAGAAAATTTCAAAATTGATGGTTTCTCATCAATTACTCCCCAACCAGAAAAATAAACATTTTCCTATTTTAAAACCCTTCATAATTTTACAAGTCTCCTTAAATCTCCTTGAAGCCTTCTCTGACTCAGCAGAAATAGTTCCAGCATCTCAAGTCTTTTATAACTGTAATTTTTCATCCCTGACATGATCATGGTAAACTTGCATGTAAGCTTACACTTCCAGCTGTTTGCTTTCTATCTCCCAAATACCTTTCTTTGAATCTTTATCTGTTCTCTTTTCTGGATATATCACTTGACTTTGACATCTCGTTACAGACCGTGACTTTACCAGCCAACAGGCACTAGGTGTAGGTTGTCACAGGTTACAGGAATAACTCCACTAAGTTCACAAGCCTAATCTTTTGTTTGCTTACCATTTTAATTCACCATCTTGCTCTTATGCACATATCTTGGTCCTCAGCCTCGCAATCATTCCAGTGAAACTCAAAGCAAGCTTGTAGAACAGCACCTCATTTTCCAGTGGGACACATACATATTTCTAGAATCAACACTAAGTTCAACAATTTCATTTTTTTTTGCGCTAAGAGCCACGTGCGAATTGTTTTCATGATTTTCCTTTCAGGCAAAGCTGTTCACTATTCTGTATTTATTTTTGGCTGACTGCTTTATGTTCAATTTGTAAAAGGGTTGTGGATGTGGATATCGCTGGATAGGTCAGTATATATTGCCCATGACAATAGATTGCCCTGGAGAAGTTATTGGTGAATTGCCTTCTTGAATTGCTGCAGTTGAAAGGACACAGGGAAAACAGTTTGGGATTTAGGTGAGGAGATACCTCTTTTACCCAGAAAATAATGAGCCGGGGGAAATTCGCTACCACAGAAAGCAGTCAAGGCCAAAATATTGTACGATTTCAAGGAGGTGTTGGATACAGCACTTGGGACTAAAGGGATCAAATGATAATGGGAAATGTAAACAAATGATAATGGGAAAATGGGAACAGTAAATTGAAATGGATGATCAGCCACGATCATAATGAATAGCAGAGCAGGTTCAAAAGGTTTAATCCTGCTCTTATGTTCTGAGTTTCTAAGACATTGCTGGTATTTAATCTCACCTGTGCTCTAACCTAACCCAGACCTTACTTTTTGTTCTATCTCCAATATTTCAACAATATAAAACCCATGATATTTGACAGTGTATGATATTAAGGAGATCAACCAAAGCTACAATCTATAGACATCAGTGGGGGGGGGGAAGTCTCCACTGGTTGGATTCATACCTGGTGCATAGGAAGATGGCTGCAGTTATTGGAGGTCAATCATCTCAACTCTGTAGGAGTTCCTCAGGATAGTGCCCTGTCCTGGATAGTGTTCAGCTGCTTCAATGACCTTCCATCCATCATGAAGGTCAGAGGTGGCAAGGTTCACTGATAATTGCACAATGTTCAACACCGTTTGCAATTCTTTACACTCTGAATCAGTCCATAATCCAAATGCAGAAAGACCTGGACAATATCCAGGCTTGAACTGATATGTGGTGAGTAACATTTACACAACACAGAACATAATTGTCTTTTGTTGACATTTAATGTCAATGCCTTCAATCAATCATCTCTAACTGACACACGGGGGGCATCAGTGATCAGAAATTGAACTGAAGTAACTTGCGACTACAAGAGGCTGATAATTCTGTGGCAAGTAACTTGGCTCCTGACACCCCAAAGTTGATCCATCATTGACATGGTGTCAAGAGCTTGCCTGGATGAGTGCAGCTCTAACAACTCTAAAGAAGCTCAGTACCACCCAGGACAAATCAACCTACTTGACCTGCACCCCATTCACCACCTTCACCACTTTCAATACTCATTCCCTTCACCACTGACAGAGGCAGCAATGTGTATTATCTACAAGATGCACTGCAACAACTTAGCAAAATATATTCTTTTGACAGCTCTTCCAAATGCACTGGTTCTATCACCAAGGAGGACAAGGTCAGCAGATATATAGGAACACCACCTGCAAGTCCCTGTTCATGCCACACACCATTAATATTTAGAACCATATCAGGCTTTTTCACTGTTGCTGAATCAGACATCCTGCAATTCACTTCATAAAAACACCATCGGTGTACATGTAACAGATGGATAGTTTAAGAAGCCTGCTTACAACCACCTACAGGGACAATTAGGGATGGGCAATAAATACTGATATAGTTCCATAAAAAAAAACTTCTATGCTCCTTCAGTTCCAAAGCAGAGCCATTTTTGACTTAAAATGTAAAGTCCAGCCAGAGTTTTCCAGGACTTTCAGTTTTTATTTTAGATATTCAGTACCTATGGTATTTTGCGTTCATTTTAGGCTATGGGCTTGTGGCAATTTTTTCTTTCTTCATGGGATTTGAACGTCGCTGACTATGCCAGTCACGTGGAGGACAGATGGGGTAAGGATGTCAGATTTACTTTCCCTAAAACTGACAGTATGCACATGATCACTGTTAAGCTAGCCTTGTATTCCAGATCTTTATTGAGCTCATTTTCACCTGCTGCCAAGATGGAAATCTAACCACAAACAAGACAATACAAAATATGAACAGGAGTAGGCCATTCAGCCCCACAAGCTCACTCTGCTATTCAGTAGAATCACAACTGATTTTCATTCCTCATGTTCCCTTTCCTGCTTTTTCCCCATAACCCTGGATGGTCCCTGACTGATCAAGAATCTATCTCCACTTTAAATATACACAAGAACGCTTCCCTGAGACCTCTCAGTAGCAACAAGTTCCAAAGACTCTCAACCCTCAGAATAAATTCCTTCTCATCTCAGTCTTAAATTGGCACCCCTTTATTCTGAGACTCTTTGTCCCATGAGGTGAAACATCCTCTCAGCATTTACCCGGTCAAGCCCCTTAAGAATCCCATCCCAACCTTCCCTGGTATGTTGATTTGGGAAATAGGCATGAATCAAAATTATAATTACAGATAAGTGGCGGGCATGTAAACCGGTTTCTGCGCGCTCTCTCTGATTGAAAGGTTTTGCACTTATATTTTAGTACAAGAAACTGAGGCATCTACACAACCAAACAGAAGACAGCTTTTTTTAAAATTTTGTGGTAACTAGTGGCTCTGTCATTTTTGGTGGCTAGCAGATATTTTGATGAACATAACATTTTACAAAAAAGATAATATACCTTTAGGCAGAGAGTGTAAAATTATTATAATTTCAAATCCTATTTTGATGAGCTCAAAATGACTCATTCAGTAAGAAAACACCAGTTTTTCACCCCCTATGGGCTTGGACATCTCCCAATATTCTGACACTTGGCAAATGTGAAATCCTTTAATTAGAGAAAGAGACAGAAACAGGTTTTACATAGCCACCACTTAAATTTCTGCTCATCAAAATTGCAGCAAGCAAAACCAGAAACTAGAGCAAGTCTGACTAGTCTTCACTTCATCCTTCAACCAAAAGGTCAATATGAAGAAATATTTAGGGGGATTCATTTATTTTATTGACAAAATCTAACAATTGAAAAAAAAAAGATTTTTTAATAAAAGTGAGTGATTTACTTCAAAGATTCCCAATGTATGACGTATTTATAAACTAACCATCATGGATCAAGAAATTCACCAAAAGATCCTTCAACAGCATTTTCCAAATCCATGACTACTTCCATCTGGAAAGACAAGGACAGCAGCTTTACAGGAAGACCACCACCTGCAAAGTTCCCCTCCAAGCCACCCACCATCCTAACTTGGAAATATATTACCATTCCTTCAATGTCGCTGAGTCAAAATCCTGGAATTTCCTCCCTAATGCCATTGTGGGTTAACCCTCAGCAGGAGGACTGTAGCGATTCAAGGCGGCAGCTTACCACCGCCTTCTCAAGGTCACCTAGGGATGGGCAATAAATGCTGGCCAGCACATCCCACAAAAATAAATTTTAAAAGAAAGTGGTGCTGAATGAGGACTCCATCCTGGTCTCAAAAGCTCCACTGATTAGGGCATTAATGTGACCAGGACTAACTGCTTAGGATTAGTTTCCAGGCTCCATTTGAGTTACCTCTGATTTAATTTGACCAGAATTAAATGAATAGAATCATGAAATATCACTACATATAGCACAAATATGATGTTAAACATACAGCTTGTGTTTATATAGCACCTTTTAATATAGAAAAACATCTCAAGATGCTTAAAGGGAAAAAAAAGAAGAAATGCTGAGCCAAAGCAGGCGATATTAGGATGGGTTAGTCAAATCTTAACTAAGCTTAGCTTTTGAAGGGAGTTTTGTTTTTAAAAGAGGTTAAGGAGCAGAAGATTTAAGACCTGGGAAGTGATAGCTAAGCTACCAGTGGTTAGTCAAAGATCATTCCAAATTTAAGTAGTGCCAAGAAAACAGCAGCCAATATACATCAGCGAGGATAGGACTGCTGGCAAAGTAGAAATTAGTGCAAGATAGGATGTGGATAGCAGAATCTTGGATGAATTAAAACTAAATGAAGTGAAAACAGTAAGTGAAGATGTAGAGTAATGAAGACAGAATGACAAAGACAGAAGATGGGCAGAGACAGATAATTCAGAGACCAGTACCTGGTGAAGTGTGCGCATGGAGGAGCAAAAGCTCAGAATTGAAAAATATTCCAATACTGTAAGCAGTCTCATTAAATCAACACGAGGGCAATTGGCTTGTGACACGGATCAGAGACAGTGAGTTGGCAGGACAAAACGGCAGCTTGGCCGAGACTGTATATCAGTCAAGCAGCCTAACATGAGAAAGACAATCAAGAGTTGACAATAGAGAATGGAGAGACAGAGCGATATGGAAGCTGACCAAAGGTTTTTGGATCATTTTACAAGAGGCAGACGTAGAGAAATGATGGTAGTAGGGCAAGAATAGATCAATGGGCTAGCAGAACTAAGACAGACAGGAGAAAAGATAATTTACAAGATCAGAACAGTCAATGGTATATGGAAAAGAGAATCAATGACACAGAGAATCACCCACATCATCAGCCAGAATGATTCCAGAAAGGGAATTTGGGTGCCAGAGGAATAAACATTTGGATCTCATCCACAAGTTAAACTCCAAGAAGTCAAAAGTGGACAGAGATGCAGGTTTAATATGAGGTTATTGGAGCAGTGATGGGTAGGGATAAGGTGCGAAATTGATGGGAATGGGGTTTATGTTGCTCATTCACAGTTAAATGCAAGGTCTTGGTGACAAAGAAGTGTCACCAAGTTAGAATTAGAGTTAAAATTATTTCCTCAGATTTTTCATTGAAGGGGGCAAAGTGCACAAGAGGAGGGGCATTTTTGCAAGACAACCAGTCATACAGGAAGTAGACTGGACGTTTTCTCTTTCTTAGAGTCAGAGACGTACAGCATGGAAACAAACCCTTCAGTCCAACTCATCCACATCAACCACATATCCTAACCTAATGTAGTCCCATTTGCCAACACGTGGCCCATACCACTCTAAACTCTTCCTATTCATATACCCATCCGGTTGTCGTTTAAATGCTGTATTTGTACCAGCCTCCACCACTTCCTGTGGCAACGCATTACATACACGCACTGTGAAAACGTTGCCCCTTAGGTCTCTTTCACATTTCCCCCCCCCCCCCAAACCCATGCCCTCTAGTTCTGGACTCCCTCACCCCAGGGAAAAAAAACCTATTTGTTCTTTCCATGCCCCTCATGACCTTATAAACATCTATAAAGTCACCAGATGCTCCAGGGAAAACCGCCCCAGCCAATTCAGCCTCTCCCTGTAGCTCAAATTCTCCAACCTTCACAACATCCTGGTAAATCTTTTCTGAATCCTTTCAGGTTTCACAACATCTTCCCGATAGGAAGGAGAACAGAACTGCATGCAATATTCCAGTGGCCTAACCAATGTCCTGTACAGCCACAACATGACCTCCCAACTTCTGTATTCACTATCCTACCTGTGACTCTACTTTCAAGGAACTATGGATCTGCACTTTAAGGTCTCTTTGTTCAGCAACACTCCCCAGGACCATACCATTAAGTGAATAAATCCTTTGCTTTTCCAAAATGCAGCACCTCACATTTACCTAAATTAAACTCCATCTGCCACTCCTCAGCCCATTGGCTGATCTGATCAAGATCCCATTGCACTCGGAGATAACCTTCTGCACTGTCCACTACACCTCCAATTTTAGTGTCATTTGCAAAAAAACTAACTATACTTCCGGTGTTCACATCCAAATCATTTATTCTTTTTCAGAATAGTTCTGTAGCAATGGGTGTTTTTGGTTGAGGAAAGTGAGGTCCAATACAATTTGCTGTGTGGTCGACCCACACCCAATGATGAATAGTTAAACCAGCTGTCAAAGATACGGTGGCATGTGCTTACGTGGACTTGAGGGAGTCAGATGGATCTCTGTCAGTGGAACAACCGAGATGAAGATAATACAAGCAGTTCTAAGAACAAGACATCAACGGTGGGGATGCGTGACAGTTTGAGAAATCCACTGGGTCATTAATAAAGCAGCTGAAGATTGTTGGGACAAGCCCACTACTACAGCGAACCCTGGCAGAGATTCCTGGAACTGAGATGTTTCAGCTTCACATGAAGATTGAAATCACAGGTGGAAATGGCCTGGTCAAGAAGGTACTCTATTATACAAAAGGGAGGGTACAGGACAGAAACATTTACAGCAGATAAGGAAGGGAAGATGAGGGGCTCTAAAATCACAAAAGAGGAAGTGTATTTTTAACAATGGAAGCAGAGAAAGGAAAGGATATATAGCTATCTGAGGGACAAACTTTGAATAAGACTATGGAAAAACAATAAGCAGTGAGTTTTTTTTTTAATTCATTCATGGGATGATGGTGTTGTGGCTAAGCCAACATTTATTCCCCATCCCCAAATGCCTGGACAGCAGTTAAGAGTCAGCAACATTGCAATAGGTCTGGAGTCACATGTAGACCAGACCCCCAGGTAAGGATGACAGTTTTTCCCCAAAACGTGAACCAGTTAGGTTTTTCCTGACAAATAACAATGATTTCATGGCCATCATGACATCACTACCTATAATACCACTCGGCCATCATCTTCCCAATCAATTTAAAATATAGTTAAGAGGATTGGAATACACTAAGGTACAAAAGGATAAGGTGCCAGAGGACAAGGAAGAGTCACACAGGTGTGATTTGAAGATAAAGAATACATGCAGGTGGTGGGCGCTATGCCACAGAGGAAGGCAGAGATTAAGAGCCAGATCCTGGTTATAAACAAAGGACCTTGCCTCTTCACTCCAGGTGCCTTATATTGGATGGAGCATAAGTTAACAGTGTACACTCAGTACTTCTTTAAAATATCTGATTAACCAACTGTCAACCCACAGGTGTAAGACTTCACTGGATCAACAGTCTCGCCACACATTACAGCACTCTGCAACTTAACAGAAGTTTTCTCTTTATAAAACATAGTGAGCGTGTCTCTGCAGGTTAACAGGATAAAGGCACTGCTCCTCCAGTGGCTCAAACTCAAACTTTCCTTCATTGAGTAAACTGGCAACAGTGATGACACAATGTCTCTAAACAGCTTCCACACATGATAACATTTTACACGCTTCAGAAATCTCCAATTCTGCCAAGTTAATACTCACATCCACAAAAGCGTACAGATTCCCAAACAACTGACACAATTCATGCACCAAGACAGTCCCCTATTTTGTCCCACACAAGACACAGAGTCAAACAATAAACTTCAAATAGGTTTGGAATATACAAAACTGGAAGATGAGCTTAAACTCAACACATTCACCAAAACTGATGAATTTACCAAGGGTTGAAGCCGAGTGCATCATCCAAGGAACAGAAGAAAATTGAAGACTGAGCCGCTATCCACATTACACAAAACAACATACCCTATTGAGCTCACAAATGTAATGCAAGTGGTACAAGTAGGCACAGGTCTTAAATCCTCCTCTATAACAGGCAATTAATGATTCGGCACCTTTCTAATCAAATAAATTTGTGGGTGGCACAGTGGTTAGCACTGCTGCCTCACAGCGCCAGAGACCCAGGTTCAATTCCCACCTCAGGCGACTGTCTGTGTGGAGTTGGCACATTCTCCCCGTGTCTGTGTGGGTTTCCTCCGGGTGCTCCGGTTTCCTCCCACAGTCCAAAGATGTGCAGATCAGGTGAATTGGCCATGTTACATTGCCCGTAGTGTTAGGGGCAGGGGTAAATGTGGGGAATGGGTCTGGGTGAGTTGTGCTTCGGCAGGTCAGTGTGGACTTGTTGGGCCGAAGGGCCTGTTTCCACACTAAGTAATCTAATCTAAAAAAAAACAAAGGGAGCTACATTATCTGCACAGTTCATTTTATCAGAAATGCTTGTTTGTACTGAATGCAGTTGTAATGTGCATTCAGTCAAAAAGTCATATTGTCAAAAATATAAAATAGATTTGCACTTATGTACTGTAGAAAATGCATTTGCTAATTTAAAATGTATCAAGCTCCCACAAACAGCAATGCATTAATGACCAGCCTTTAAATGATGGTTACGTGATATCTTTAAGACCCAAATGCGTTATGCTAATATTGCCCTCCGCATGTTTAGATTCCACCAGAGTACCTCTTGGCACCCACACATGGTCAACAGCTTCAGTGACAGACTCCTCCTCTTTAAGGGAAATTCACCCACCCCTGATGTACTTGCAGGAATTTCATTTACACCTGAACATCGCAGGTTACTTAAGACAATTGTCTACCACTGTGTCTAAGACCTCTTTACATTTTTCTTTCGTCAGAGGTCTTCTATCATTTAGTATTCAAAATCATGAAGGGGTCTGGAAAGAGGAAATTGTGATCTTCAAGATCATGGAATCGGAACTGACAAAATGTGAAACACAAAGAACTCAGACTGAGGAAGGATCTCAAACTAAAGGCTTTCAATGGTTGAGTGATATCTATAATACCATTGAAAAATTAAAGGATTGAGAATTCAGACTGAAAATTAATTCACAGGTTAACATCCTAATGATTTGTTAATGTAACTTTTAGAATGTGCTCATAAAAGTTGATCTAAAAGAACTATTGATGGATAGGGTATGAAACAAGTTATAAACTTTCCAAAGCCAGACAGGCTTGATCCTAATTCTCTACTTGTCCTAAGAGTCATAAAATTTGTGAAGAGTTAACAAAATTGACTGCATTTGAACCGATACAACAATCTGGCTATGAAGCTCCTTTTAGTCACAGATTGAAATTTTTAGCTTCCCTCAATTTACATGCAATGCAGCCTAAACCAAAATGCTTACGCAGCATATTACATTGGGACATCCATTTCACTGAACATACTTGTTCCATATCTATTGTAAGCATATCAGCATATGCACTCACATTATCTTGGTTACAAGATGTACATTAGAAGGAAGTGTAGAAATATAAGGAACAACTTCTCCAGTTTTAATTGCTCTGCAAATATGATTTGCACTGATGTAGTTGAAAACAGGCACACAAGTCTTGGCATGCATAGATAAAAGCAACAGAGTACAACAAACCACAATCCCTTATTTAATATATTTTCATAAGTTTAAGCCCTCTTCGGCAAAATAGAGATCAAACATACTGGTAGCAGCAGCAGCTTTGGAAAAATGTCATTTGCAAATACTTTGTAATGAAAACAATAATATTTACATCTCAATAGAATGCAGAACTGTAAACACAGTCAAGTGTGTGTGGTGCTGGAAAAGCACAGCAGGCTGTAGCACCACACTCTTGACTCTGATTTCCAGCATCTGCAGTGCTCACTTTCTCCATAATCAAAACTAAGCCTATTGAAGACACATTGTATCTATAGTTGACAGCACTGTCCAGCCAGCAAATCCACCCTAAATCATTACTTCACATCTTGGAAACGGCTTCATTTTGAAACAAGCAGTGTTGGGAGGGGGAAAACACTGCATAATGAACATAAATCCTTCCTGTATTTAACCATCCTAAAAAAAACCCTTCAAATAACAGAAGTAAACCATCACTAGATTTTTAAAAACTGCCCATTAAAACCCCATATTAACAGAATATCAAAATCATTAACTGAGGTGGTTACAAGTTTCTAAGCAAATGACAGCAAGAATATTACAGTCAAAAAAAAACTACACAAGAACACTAATTTTAAAATTACAGAAGGAATGCTGTACAGAACATTGCTTCTGTCTTTTGGAATACTGATTAGTAAAATGTTAGCCGACTATACTACTGCATAGGTACATTGCCACCTACTCTCAGCAGTAACTGTTCCTGTGCTTTCTGGTGTTTGCAGTTTGCTTTAAAATGTTATTTACCATGGATGATGTAGCCAGTCAGCTACAAATTCTTCACAGCACAGAATGTCCAACCTGAAATACACCCACAAGAAAGGGACATTGTGGGTCAACTGGCTCACCACAGCATATGGTACTTTTTTTTAAAACGTGAAAGACGGATTTAATTATATTTTGTAATGCTCAGCTACCAAGGTGTGTTTGCAGAGGCCTGGAAACAAATCACCTGGTCATCCTATAAAATCTTGGCTATGATGAAGGGAAGTAACTTTTAATAGATAGCATGAGCTTCTTTAAATCTGTGCAAAATATTAAAACAAAAAAAATGGCAGCCAGCAACTTGTTACAGTTCCTGTTGAAGGGCTTTTGCCCAAAACTTCGATATTCCTGCTCATCAGATGCTGCCTGACCTGCTGTGCTTTTCCAACACCACACTCTCAACTCTATACTGCAGCATCTGCAGTCCTCACTTTAGCCACTTTGTTTAAGTTTTCAGGTTTTTACGACTACGTTGTAGGATAGAACTTTTTAGTTTATCCGACTACTCAATTTGGGACTAATTGCTTTAAATATGGATCATGTGAAATGGAGTCTGTTTGACAGTAAGCTGGGACAGATAATTGGGTAATCAGAGGAAGGCTCCAATTATTTTATTGAAAGGGAAGTGCAGTATTTTTTTGGGGTTGGAGACAATGACAACAGTTTCTAAGTCCACAATGAGTTGACCCTCAGTCTCCCAAAGTGTTTTAAGATGAGAGAGGTGTTTAGTTACAAACAGTTGTGCTGTAAACTCTCTCTTTACTTCCAAGATGAAATGAAGTTGGGACCAAGGTTAACAAATTAACATTTCTATTTAGAGACAATAATATTATGTTTCCCATGGGAAATAGTAAAGGAAACCATTTTGAGGTCAAGTTACAGGTTTCCCCTTAAACCCAGAAATGTTACAAGGCAGGCAGCAGTTACAGTTTTGTCTTAGTGGTTTGTAGTCAACTGAGGGGTAGAGAACAATTGACAGAGCAAGCCGAGCTTGCAATTTAATTAGAGAAAAATGTTGATTACGGCCTTCAACACACATGACCCAGGTGGGAGGTCCTGTTCAGACACCAGAATGAGCTTGTGAGGAGTTAAAAAGGGCTGAAAGACTTGCCGGACTTGAAATCATCTAGTATGCAACCCTCACAGTGAATGACAGATCTGGGATTTGAGGCTACCCAGCTGGGAAGGTGAAAAGGAAGCAGCCTATGAGAAGCTTGGTGCACCTGTGAATATATTATCATATATTTATGATAAGAATCATAATATTATGAAGTGCAATGTATGATACCTAAAAAGGAACCTTTGATTTCTGTACTTTGAAGCACATGTTGTGTATAAAAGCAGCATTTAGTTGATAGCATTGTTAGTCATTTGATACAGCAGAAATTTTAAAACGTGAGATCTGTGTGTTTATACTTTCCAGTTTCAAAGGATAGCGGTCTCCACAGAGATCATAATGTGAGAAAACTAATTCAAAAGCAGAATACTACAGATTCTGGAAGTCAGAAATAAAACAAAAAAAATGCTGAAACTGACAAGCAAGTCAGATAACATTTGTTGAGAGAGAAACTAGAATTAATGTTGCAGGTAGTTAACCTTCCATTAGAATGGCAAAAAGTTAGTATATATTTAGTAAGCAGGAGAAGAAGTGAAAGAAACAGCAATGAAGGTGACAAGATAAAAGGAAGAATTGGAATCTATTTCTCTCTTTCACTTTGTTCACCATCATTTGAAAACTCTCTCTTCAGAGAACACTTGGTCACTCCCAGACTGCTTTAACCATTACTTGCTGGGAAGGAGAAAGTATAATATAAATTCATTGCCTGTAACAAAACAAGACGACAAAGCAATTTCTTAAGTCAAGTGCACTACAAAAAAAAATGGATTGCATGGAGACAAAAACACTGAAAAAGTTTTGAACAGGATACTAATTTTATTTGACAAAGCAAACCTCTTTCAATAAAAGAACAGTTGGAAAGAGGAAGCACATTTCTGCTTTCATCCCTGACTGCTTTGATACAAATGCACGCAGTAATATAAAAGTGAAAGACTTCTGCCAGCTGTGTCTAATTTAATTCCACAAAAGAAAACAGGTATGTGACATACATTGAATCGATCAACAATCAACTTAAAAGGCAAATCATGTTATAGAATGTTCTAAGAAAATAACTTGTGTTTACTCACTATCAGCTGCATTATTTTAGGCACATCAAAGCTGCTGACTATTACTTACACTTTACTATTTTCAGATCAAGCGAATTTCTGTAAAATATTCCTCCCCTTAAACAATGAAACCTGCCTCTTGGATCACCCTCAGGTAATCTCTGCAATTTGAAAGATATTGATAACAATGGATTCAATCCACGAGACCTGATTAAACAGATTAATCTTCATCACATTTATCACCCTCAAGTGTACATACATCATTGCAAACCAGGAGATTTTGAGTTATAGTAGATCTGTCCCTGTAGCAGCTGGCTGATTTCAATCTCAAATGCACAACTCCCAAACAGAGTTACAAGTTTGAGTTCCAAAAACTTACTCACTAATCTAACGAAAGAATTTAATTAACTTTCCAATGTCTCTTCAAATAAACAAAATGCCATAGTTCAGACGTTCTTACAGAATCCAAGTTACTGGATCTCGTTCAATGAGCTTCCCATCCCCTACCTGAAGGCATCAATCTATCCTGGAACACTGTTCAATGGATATAAGCCACTTTTCACACCAATGTGGCTATCCATGTCATAAATGGGATGGTGGGTCTTGGTAGGTTGTTAAGTTCTGTCTATCACAACCAAACCCATATGTGTTCCATTAGAGATGTGGTGCACAGAATTCAAAAAGGTGGCATTGTGTGCTAGCATAATGATAGTCAATGGAAATCAGTGGGAAAACTCTCCACTGTCTAAAGGAAATTGGTTGCATTTGTCAGAGGTCAAAATCATTGCAGGAGACCTTCCTAGACTCAAACATATTCAGTGGCTTCATCAATAACATTATCTTGGTTACAAGATGTACATTCGAAGGAAGTGTAGAAATATAAAGGTAAGGTCAGAAAATAAGGACAGTCATTGATGACTATATAATATTCAGTGCCATTTGTAACCCCTCAGATACTAAAGCAGTCTGCATGTGTATCTGTAAGCTGCAAGGCCAGGGCTGGTGAATAACAAGTTGCATTCACACCACACAACTGCCAGGAACAGAGCAGCAGGATTAGGTCACTGAACCTTTGAAATTGCTCCATCATTCTAAATCATTCGATTAGATTACTTACAGTGTGGAAACAGGCCCTTCGGCCCAACAAGTCCACACCGACCCACCGAAGCGCAACCCACCCAGACCCATTCCCCTAAATTTATCTCTTCACCTAACACTACGGGCAATTTAGCATGGCCAATTCACCTAACCTGCACATTTTTGGATTGTGGGAGGAAACCGGAGCACCCGGAGGAAACCCACGGGGAAAATGTGCAAACTCCACACAGAGAGTCGCCAGAGGTGGGAATTGAACCCGGGTCTCTGGCAGTGCTAACCACTGTGCCATCGTGCCGCCCACTCATATAAGACTATCAATGACAGGAGAGAAAATCTAATCAAACACTCTGGACATTCAACAGAATTACCAACACTGAACCCCCATTATAAATATTTGCAGGTTATCAGTAACCAGAAACTAACTGGACTAGCCATATGAATACTGTCACTACAAGAACCAGTGAAAGTTTCGACCAAACTCCTCAAACTCTGTCCACAATCTACAAGGCATTGGTCTGGAGCAAGAGGATTACCTTTCACTTGCCCAGATGAATGCAGCTCCAACAATACTAGAGAAGCTTGAGACCATCAAGGACAAAGCACTCTGCTGGCCTGGAATCCCACCCAGAATCTTCTACATTCACTCCCTCCACCAAGCACAATGACAGCAGTGCGCACTTTCTACAAGATGCATTATAGCAATATCACTAACAGTATTGATGTGCTCTTTGGGTTTTACTACAGTTAATTCTCATAAGTGAGATCTGAGACTGGCTTCTTAATAGAAACAAATATCAAAAGATGTATTTTCATACCAGCGAATGTATTACCACCTTTATTGAATTCAAATTGCTGATTGTTGGAAAAACCCATCTGGTTCACTAATGTCCTTTAAGAAAAGGAAACTGCCATCCTTACCTGGTCTGGCCTGCATGTGAATCCAGACCAAAACAATGTGGCTGACTCTTAAACTGCCCTCTGGGTAAAAAATGCTGCCATTCCATGAATTAATTTTTAAAAATTCCACTGTCACAATGGGATTCAAACCTTGCTCCCCAGAACATTTCCTGCAGGTCTGGATTAATAGTCTAGTGATAATACCACTAGGCTACTGCCTCCCCTAAATGCATTCCAACAGTACCTTGGACACACATACTGTCTGGGTTCAAGCTGATGACTAACTGCTAGAATACCAAATACAGCAATAACTATTTAAGATGGAGTCGATATATTTTATACATGGTATAATGGCATGCCAATGTCATTATTTGATTCTCTTAAAGATATATACTTGCCCGGTCACAGATACATGCAATAACATCACAAAAAACCCACGACATCTGCCACTTAAGAGGACAAGGATGGAAACACCACCAACTGCAAGTTCCAATTCCAGCCACAAACCATTTTGATGTGAAACTATACGAGCATTATTTCATCATAGCTGGTTTAGAATCCTGAACTCACTTCCTAACATCACTGCAGCGGTTCAATGCTGTGGCTCACCACCATATTCTCAAGGGAAATTAGGCCTGGGCAAACATACCGAGCTAGCCATTGACATCCTGTGAATGACAGAATCATGACCAAAAAGAGGGTTAAGAAATAAGAAGTGGGGACTTGGCTAGAATTTGAAGTCTTTAGCCTGGAGTTCAGGCATCTGTTCCCATAGTTTCTTCTGGATTAATTTCACACTTCATTGCTCCACTGTAAAATATTTGCTGTCCCATTCTCTTCTTCCAATCAACACAAAACAAAAAATCCTCTTCAATCCTCTTTTAATTGAAAGTTAAAAGATGTATGATTAGTGGACTGAACGTTGGATTCTCCACAACTCCCGTTGTTGGTGCCTGTATCCAGAGAAGTGAAAATAGCTCCCACTTCATAACAGGTCACATTTGCAGGAAACAAGTTTGAACTGGAACTTCTTCAAAAGTGAGAGATTGAGATTTGCAAAATCTGCTAAAGCCAAACAAATCCCTGGAAGTGCCTCAAGAGAGGAAAAAAATCCATTAGCCATAATAATTTTGAAAATCAACAAGTTCTATCTATTATGCAGGATCTCTTTCTTGCCAAAATATAAAGAGACTGAACACTGAATATTAGTGACCTGACTGTATAACACTAGGGCTCAAATGAGAGAATCTTATACTTTCTATTTTGTCTTTAGACAATATAAAATGAAGGTTAAATTAAGGCTCACATCTATACTATTTAAAACAGGTGGCATAAATTTCTCTGCCCAGGGCTAAATAATAAAAAAAAATTGTTTGGCAGTACAGAACCTGTGTATTGTTGATTGTCTTGCACTCATCAGGACAATTCACAAGGAATACCTGAGTAAAGACAAAAAGCTTCAATAAAATGTCTTTTCTCAGCAATAATATTAGAAGAGCAGACAAAAAAAAGCACATAACCGGTACACGTCCTGACAGCTTTCAATAAGATCAATTTTTTCCACCGAATATTTTATTGTTTCATTCTGTGACATTTTCAATTTAATTGATGTTAGGAAAAGCCCTAACTTGAAGTCCGAAACTACATTACTGGTTATTTGAATGACCTGATTAGGCATAATGAAAATCATCAGGCAACTAAGTTCTGAGAGAGCAACTGGGGAAGGGAAGAAAGGGAGATGGACAAATGACAACACAAACTCTGGAAATTATGATTTCATGTCAGCCTGCGATATGCACTGGTGCACCATATGTTTTATTGAGGGAGTCAGACAACTTTGGTACTTTGCAGACTTTTATCTCCCTGGTGCTGGATTTCAGAGCTGAGGGGTGGGACTCTGGGAATTCAATTAATTCTGGTTTTAAATTTTACCACAAAACAGTACAAAAATTTCAGATTTCTTTTTGTTCTTTGCTGAAACAGTATTATTTACTTGCTATTCACCTTGTGGTAAATGGTTAAAAAATACAAAAGTAGTTTTTACTTAAAGATTATTTATCCCAAACTATTTATATTCTAGTCCTTTATCTTTGCTTTATAAATGAAATTATTCACTGCCTAATAAAAAGACTAACATACAAAAAAAAGATTCATTTGGGGTTTGATGGCACTAAGTCACTCTATGAAGATAAATGAAATGGCAAATACAAACAATGGACACACATCACACAATTAAATTTACAAGAATGCATCGATCCAGAATTTTCAACCGTATTTAGGACTCCTGCTCGGGATTTCAAGTTGAGAATGTGATGCTATCAAGCAGGTTCTTTTGTCCTAGATGATGTAAAGCTTCTGGAGTGTTGTTAGAGCTGCACTCATCCAAGCAAGTGGGAAGTGTTCCATTATACTCCTGACGTGTGCCTTGTGGATTATGAGAAGTGAAACAGGAAACAAGTTACATGGAGAATTCATAGCCTCTGACCTGCTCTTGCAGCCACAGACCACAGTGGCTCATTCAGTTCAGTTTTGGGTCAATGGTAGCCCTGAGGATATTGTGACTGGCGGTTCAGCAATGGTAATGCCATTGGACATCAAGGAATGATATTTAGATTCTTGTTAGTTGGAGATGGTCATTGCTTGGCATTTGTGTAGCATGAAAATTATTTGTCACTTATCAACCCAAGCCTGGATTGTCCTGGGAACTGATTGCTTCAGTATCTGAAGAGTCAGGAATTCATAAGATAAAGGAGCCGAATTAGACCATTCAGCCCATCGAGTCTGCACCACCATTCAATCATGGCTGATATACTCCTTGCTTCCATTTTCCTACCTTGTCCGAAGAACCCTTCAACACATTCCAAATTAAATATCTGTCTGACTCCTCCTTAAAATTTACTCACTGTCCCAGCATCCACTGCACTGTGGGGTAGCAAATTCCAAAAATTCATAATGCTGTATCATCTAAGATTTACCATGTTTCTTAATTGATTCACCATACTATATAAATTAGTACCTCCTTCAAATTGAACTTACTGTACCTAACAAACAAATTAGCAATACTCATCTTGTTTAAGTTAAGAGATTCCTCCACATGGCTTCATAGAATAGCAGTGTTTGTCAAATGACTGTAAGACATTAAAACAGGACAGACAATCAGTCTCAAGAGACTCTACAGAAATGCCAAACTTTGGTCTATGAAACACTGGCATAAAATTACAAGAGTTAGTCTGACCCCAAGAGAATAAACTAAGGCACTAGAGTGTACGTCTAGCTGGAGGAAACCTCTAAAGACCACACAGTACAAATTTCCACCTCCGTAAATTTCTCAGAGTTACAGCCACATGCATTAGTCTGTGAATGTAGGCTTTCCTTAAAGGTGATGTGGAACTTTCAGCTGGACCTTGCACAAATATGCGAGCAGTTGCCGGAAGAGTGGCCTAGCACCATCCTGACTTAGCTAGGACAAAGTCATTGTTCTTTTTGGATTGAATACAAGTTCCTGGTTCATTTCAAATCTTTCCACAGAAGTAAAAGGAAACTCTTTTCCATAGGTTATACAATCTTAAAATACCTGTACCCACACAAAGGAAAACAGTCACAGAATAAACCTAAATATAGAACTAAGTCTACAATGCAGCAAAACAACAATAAAATACATCATACAATATATAGTACGTTTAACATCACAAAAAAGTCCAAAGATCATCATGGGATCATATTACACAAAGCATGATAATGAACTGCGTGAGGAGATGTTGGTTCTGACAACCAAAAGCTTTAGCAAAGAGGCAGATTTTACAGATTACCTTACTGAAAAGGGAGATGCAGGGAAGATTTTCTAAATCTAGAGGCTAATGGAGTAATTAAAATCAGGAACAGTTAAAGAACCAAGATTTAGAGAAATTCAGGTATCTTGGCAGTTCGTGGGGCTAGAGATAGGAAGAGGGCATGGAGGGCTTAGAAAACTAGTTGCTGATTGATCAGGAAGCAATGAGGTCAATAAATATGTGTGATGGGAGAAAGGGACTTGGTGCAAGTTAAAACATGTACAGCAGGGATTAGGATGAACTCCTACTTACAAAGGGGAGGTCACAGGTGAACAAGGAGCAGTGCATTGGAATAATAGAGCCTAGAGATAATGATGACACAAATTTAGTAGCACTTGAATTGAGACAAGGGGAAAGGAGAGCAACTTTACAGGGATGGAACTAAGCATCTTGATTTGATTTGGTTTGATTTATTATTGTCACATGTACCGAGGTTTTGTTTTGCATGAAATACAGGTAGAGAGTCGATATGGATTTGTTGTTAGAAGCTCAGATGTGATACCAAGGTTGCAAAAACATGTTTAATCTGAAATGGTTGCCAAGTAATGCAATTAGAATTAGTAGCTAGGAAATGAAGTTTGGGGTTGAGATCAAAAACAATGGTGTCAGTTCTCCTTATACTTAAATGATAGCAATCTTTATGTTTACCTGACTTCTGGTGAGCAATTTACCAAAACTGGATAAGGCAGGAAGAAAGATGATGCTGAGGTAAAATTCCATTTGCAACATACATATGAAAATTAACACGGTGCTTTCAGGTGATGTTGCTGAAGGGCAATGTGTAGATAAGAAATAGAAGGCCAGTGATCAGAGAACATAGAACAGTACAGTACAGAACAGGCCCTTCAGCCCACGATGTGCCGACCACTGATCCTCATGTATGCACCATCAAATTTCTGTGACCATATGCATGTCCAGCAGTCTCTTAAATGTTCCCAATGACCTTGCTTCCACAACTGCTGCTGGCAACGCATTCCATGCTCTCACAACTCTCTGTGTAAAGAACCTGCCTCTGACATCCCCTCTATACTTTCCTCCAACCAGCTTAAAACTATGACCCCTCGTGTTAGTCATTCCTGCCCTGGGAAATAGTCTCTGGCTATCGACTCTATCTATGCCTCTCATTATCTTGTATACCTCAATTAGGTCCCCTCTCCTCCTCCTTTTTTCCAATGAAAAAAGTCCAAGCTCAGTCAACCTCTCTTCATAAGATAAGCCCTCCAGTGCAGGCAGCATCCTGGTAAACCTCCTCTGAACCCTCTCCAAAGCATCCACATCTTTCCTATAATAGGGCGACCAGAACTGGACACAGTATTCCAAGTGCGGTCTAACCAAAGTTTTATAGAGCTGCAACAAGATCTCACGACTCTTAAACTCAATCCCCCTGTTAATGAAAGCCAAAACACCATATGCTTTCTTAACAACCCTGTCCACTTGGGTGGCCATTTTAAGGGATCTATGGACCTGCACACCAACATCCCTCTGTTCCTCCACACTGCCAAGAATCGTATCCTTAATCCTGTACTCAGCTTTCAAATTCGCCCTTCCAAAATGCATCACCTCGCATTTATCCAGGTTGAACTCCATCTGCCACCTCTCAGCCCATCTCTGCATCTTGTCAACGTCCCGCTGCAGCCTACAACAGCTCTCTATACTGTCAACGATACTTCCAACCTTTGTGTTGTCTGCAAACTTGCTGACCCATCCTTCAATCCCCTCATCCAAGTCATTAATAAAAATTACAAACAGTAGAGGCCTAAGGACAGAGCCCTGTGGAACACCACTCACCACTGACTTCCAGGCAGAATATTTTTCTTCTACTACCACTCGCTGTCTTCTGTTGGCCAGCCAATTCTGTATCCAGACAGCTAAGTTCCCCTGTATCCCATTCCTCCTGACCTTCTGAATGAGCCTACCATGGGAAACCTTATCAAATGCCTTGCTGAAGTCCACATACACCACATCCACAGCTCGACCCTCATCAAATTTTCTAGTCACATACATAAAGAACTCAATAAGCTTTGTGAGGCATGACCTGCCCCTCACAAAGCCGTGTTGACAGCAGTTAATCAAGCCATGCTCTTCCAGATGGTCATAAATCCTATCCCTCAGAATCCTTTCTAACACCTTGCAGACGACAGACGTGAGACTTACTGGTCTGTAATTGCTGGGGATTTCCCTATTTCCTTTCTTGAAGAGAGGAATTACATTTGCCTCTCTCCAGTCCTCAGGTACGACTCCAGTGGAGAGCGAGGATGCAAAGATCTTCGCAAGTGGCGAAACAATCGCATTTCGCGTTTCCCAAAGCAGCCGAGGACAAATCTGGTCCGGGCCTGGCGACTTGTCAATTTTAATGTTTGACAAAATTTTCAGCACATCAGCTTCCTCTATCTCTATCCATTCCAGCATGCACACCTGCTCTTCAAAGGTTTCATTCGCTACAAAGTTCGTTTCTTTCGTAAAGACAGAAGCAAAAAACTCTTTAGGGCTTCCCCTACCTCCTCAGACTCCACACACAAATTCCCTATACTATCCCTGATCAGCCCTACTCTTTCTTTGACCATTCTCTTATTCCTCATATAAGTGTAAGATGCCTTTGTGTTGTCCATAATCCGTTCTGCCAAGCCTTTCTCGTGCCCCCTCCTGGCTCTCCTCAGACCATTTTTGAGCTCCTTCCTCGTCTGCCTGTAATCCTCTAGAGCTGAGCTTGACCCTAGCTTCCTCCACCTTATGTAAGCTACCTTTTTCCTTTTGACGAGAAGCTCCACCGCTCTCGTCATCCAAGGTTCCTTTATCTTACCCCTTCTTGCCCGTCTCAGAGGGACATATTTATTCATCACTCGCAACAACAGTTCCTTAAACAGTCTCCACATGTCAATACTGCCTTTACCATGGAACAATTGCTCTCAATCCATGCTTCCTAACTCATGTCTAATCGCATCATAGTTTCCTCTTCCCCAATTAAATATCCTCCCATTTTGCCTAGCCCTCTCCTTCTCCACAGCTATGTAGAGTGTGAGGCAGTTGTGGTCACTATCTCCAAAATGCTCTCCCACCACAAGATCTGATACCTGCCCCGGCTCGTTTCCGAGTCTAGAATGGCCTCTCCCCTCGTCGGCCTGTCAACACTGGAGGAAATAATGCTGGAGCAGGAAGAAAAGCCATTACAAGCGATTCCCTGGCTATGATGAAATAAATGAGAATGGAAGAAAGTCCTACTCAGTGGGATGAGAATGGAAAGGCAACTGATCACCAATCATGTCAAAGGCTGCAGACTGGTCAAGGAGGAAAAGCTCAATTTTGGCATGATGAGTGGAAAACTACACTGGACTGTGCAAACATGAAGTTCTAGGAATAATAGAAACTAATTAGGATGGAGACAACACATTCAAACACTTCAGAGAGGGATGGGCGATGAGAGCAGGACAGTCCTCTCAAACCCACAAGCAACGAGAACTCAGCTTTCGAGAGAAATACAGACGTGAAGCCATCTAGATGGTGCTAAGAGAAAGTTGCATGATAAAAGTCACAGTTCACTATTAAAAGAAAAGGATTCTAAAAAATATTCTCCAAACAGATCGATAACTCGAAATATGGAAGATGAGCACACACATTATCGGTCTTTTACCAGCTACAATATCTGGTCTTTTGTTTCTTCCAATAGTCAAATAGCTCACTAACATTTATAACCATTTGCAGTAGAAACTGATTGAAGAACATTGAAGTAGGAGTAGGCTATTTAGTCTCTCCAGCCTGCTCCACCATCCAATGAGATCATGGTTGATTTGTGGCCTAACTCCGTATGCCTGCCTTTGACCCAAATTCCTTAATGCCTTTACTTAACAAAAATCTATTGCTAATTTAAAATTAACAGGTGACCCAGCATCCAATGCTGTTTGTGGAAGAGAGTTCCAAACCTGTATCGCCCTTTGTGTATAGAAGTGCTTCCTAACATTTCTCCTCCTCAGTCTGCCCCTAATCCCAAACCAGTTACTTCAGTTTGTCTTTACCTATCTTTTTCTGTTAATGTTTTAACTACTTCGATCAGATCACCTCCTAAACTTCTAAATACTAAAGGACACAGGCTTAGTTTGTATAATGTTTCCTCATAACTCAGCCCCCAAAGTCTAGGTATCATTCCTGTAGATCCACATTGCATTCTCTGGAAGGCAGTGTATCCTTCCTGATGTGTGATGCCCAGATCTGCTCATAGTCCTCCAAGTGGGATCGAATCAGGGTTTTGGATAACTGCAGTATAACTTCTGTTTCCTTGTTCTCTACTCCTCGAGATAAAAAGGCCAACATTCCATGAGCTTTGTCGATTATTTTCTGACCTTTGAAAGATCTGTGCACCTGAACCCCCAACCCTCTTTGGACAGCCACTATATTTAACTTCATAATTACCTTGAGTTACTCTTTGTCAGTTCAAAATGGATAACCTCACCCTTGCTTACATTGAACTCCATCTGTTACAGTTTTTCTTATTCATTTCGTCTATCAATACCCCTTTACAATTTTATGCTATGATCTATACTGTTTACAATGCCACCTAAAATTTGCATCAGCAAATTTTGATATATAACTTCCTATTCCATTGACCAAGTTGTTAATTTAAATGGTTTCGAACTTCATGAAATTATATTTTTAAAATGCTCTAAAACGTTTGGATAAATTTTTCATGTCAAATGTTAACTGTGGGACTACACATCCTTACACAGTCTTCCTGTCAGGACTCCATTCCACTATCCCAGTTTCTCGGTCTTGATTGCATCTGTTCTGATGATACCACCTTCTGCAGAGGGGTCTCAGGCACGTACACCATTTTTCTCAACTAAGGATTCCCCACCGCTATCATTGACAGTGTCCTTAGCAGTCTGTATTTCCCGCACTTCTGCCTCACCCATGCCCTTCCCTCCCAAAACAATATTCGGGTCCTAGTTATCCTTATTTTCATCCAAAGGATCATAGCCACCATCTCCATAATCTCCAGCAGGATGCCACTAATAGACACAACATTCCTGTTTTCTACCTTGTCTGTACTCGACAGGGACCATTCCCTCCAGACATCCTGTCCACTCCTCCATTTCCAGCACTTCCCCATGGCACGCCCTTTTCCCATATAATCATTGAAGGTGCAACACCTGCCCATTTACTTCCTCCCTCTCCACCATCCAAGGTCCCAAACACACGCAGCCAGTTACTTACATTTCATTTAATCTTGTCTATTTACTGCTCCAAATACTGCCCCCCTGCGTTCCGGGGATGAAACACAGACTGAAATACTTTGTGGAATTTCTATAATCTACCATTGTTTCTCTCCCCATAGATGCAGCCAGACCTGCTGAGTTTCTGCAACAATTTCTGTTTTTGTTTCAGAACTCCACCATCCATCACTTTGTTTTATTTTTGAGTGTTTTAAAGAAGTTGTCTTTTATATGAAAAGTGAACCAAGGCCCATAAGCTCTTTCACACAGATGTAAAAGACTCCATCGCACTATTTCAAAGAAAATCAGGAAAATTACTCTTACTGCCATGGCTAATATTCATCCATCAACCAATATCATTGAAAATAATAGCAGATTATTTAGTTATTGCCAGATTACTGTTTGTGGGAGCTTGCAGTGCATAAATTGGCTGCCTTAGTTTCCTATATTTGCAAAAATGACCACATTTTGAAAACTTTAAAGCTTTTCCAGATGTGCTGAGGTCCTAAACAACGTTGCCTGAATGCAAAACTTTATCTTAGCTAAAAGGACCAAAGAACCAGTCATTTGGAAAATCTTTAGTTGAATACCACTCCCAGATAAGTTAAAAGTGGACTGCAAACTGACATGAAACTCAACAAGCTTTATCTTAATTAAATATTTAAGTTTTGGCTTTAGTCAACAAAGACAATTAATGTTATAAATTGCACAAACTATATAACAGTACATCATCCTTTAAACTTAAACACTTGAATCAGTTCCTCGCATGAATGTTCATTGTGTCTTGCTCATTAAATACTTATTTTAATGAAAACAGAAAACCTTGAAGTATATCAACGTTATCTTAAAGGAAACACGGACAACAGCTGTCTTCATGAGGCATGTCAGAAACCCACAAGTTTCAGAAACCTCCTACATTTGTTATGCTAGTGCATGCCAAGTTCAAATTATGTCAATCACCGGAAAACAGACTGAATTGCATGTAGTTTATTTATAAACTACATCAGAGCCTTCAGCAACAACGGGCAAATATAAAAACAATGAAAAACAAACATATAATAATACTCTTTGCCAACCTAGCATCCCTGGGCTGGCCCTGCTCTCCTTTGGGAATCCCATGTGCAGCAAGCATAATAAAAGCAGGACATGCCTCATTTCCTTCTGTGAGCTATCGCCACAAATTCTGAAACTTCTCTGAAGTTCCTTCCTTACTGTATAGCACAGGCATTACCATCATTTCCTGGGACTTCATTCATCCTGTTGATGCAAAAAATTATTGACTTTTTGCCATGTATAATGCTCACTTAACAGTTCACGTAGCTGCAATTCAGAGTGTTCTGTTTTGGGGGGGAATATAATGGGGTTTGGAGCATGATTGGGAAAGCATCCCAAGCACATTTGCTGCTTTTTCGTTGTGAAGAATCTAATCCAGATATATCACGACAGCCCAAAAGCAGTATCAAATGTCCATCTTTCCAAAGCTGCACTGCCAGTTCTGTGCCAGGAGAAAGGTAACAGTTTACACAACTTTGGTTGGCTTCAGCCAAACAGCAGCTGAACTCAGTTTTAAAATATACATTCATGCTCTAAACGAAGAGTAAACTATTCACAACACTAAATCTCCAGAAGTTAATTAGTGTAATGTGAGCAATTTCAGATTGAAGTTGCCTGATTTCTTATAATTTTGCTGATGTACTGACCAAAATTAAACCACTAAATTATTGAAGAGGAGGAGATGAATACATTCAGCAAGGGTACAATCTGTGTGTCAACAGCTCTGTATATTCTTTTTCTTAGCAAATAGCTACCTGCAACTATTAATGCTGTGAAATAATTCAACCTTATGAAATCTGATCCTAAAATTTAAATTCTGGGCTTTGGGTTACATTCATACTGGTTATTAAAGCTGGACAGAGGAATGGCTGGTCACAAAAGCAGCTGTTAGGCATTTACTAAAGTTTTAACCACGATGGACTCCTGAGGTTAAAATCAAACATTACCATGAAATAAACAAAGCAAAGCATCAAGATCTTAATGCATTGATGATGCAGGACAAGTCAACATTTCTTCTGGACACTGATAGGAAACAGCTTTATTTCAGATTAAAGTTACTGTGAAGGTGCAACACAATATAGTGTTGGGATAATGGCACCACGGTTAGCACTGCGCCTCACAGCAGCAGGGATCCAGGTTCGATTCCAGCCTTGAGTGACTGTATATGTGGAATTTGCATGATCTCCCTGTCTCCCCTCGGTTTCCTTCCACAGTCCAAAGATGTGCAGGTTAGGTAAATGTCACATGGATAGAATGGGAGTGGGGGTGGGTGGGTCAGGGTGGGATGCTCTTCGCAGTGTCAATGCAGACTCGATGAGGCCAAATTGCCTTATTCCACACTGTAGGGATTCTATGATTCTCTGTGGTAAAACTGCCTTTCAACTTTGGGACCTTGGATGAAACAAAAGCCGTTTAAGTTAGTTAGAAGTTCAATCAATCACTCTCATGGATTAACTGCAAGTCAAAAATGAATCAAATGTTGACCAGATCCTAAAACGCACAAAACCCACAATCTACATCGATGTAACAACTGAATGGATTTGAAAGATTTGTCACTTGCATTTTATAGTCAATAACACAGTAAAATACAGTGAAAAGCTTCAAGTGCCATTTTGAGTTGTTAAAGAGATAACTGAAAGAGAATCTAATCTTCACTCTGTCACCTACACAGTGAGTCCTGAACCATCTCATGAACAACACCTGCTCCGCCACCCCTCCTCCACCACTGAACCTGCCAATGTTGGGGTCGAGTTATAAAGATATACAGCACAGAAAACAGACTTCAGTCTAACTCCTCCATGCTGCCCAGATATCCTAAACTAATCTAGTCCCATTGGCCAGCACTTGGCCCAGATCCCTCTAAACCCTTCCTATTCATATACACATTCAGATGCCTTTTCAATGTTGTAATTCTACTCATTCCATACGCGCACCACCCTGTGTGGAAAAGTTGTCCCTCTAAAATATTTCCCCTCTGACCCTAAACCTATGCCCTCTAGCTCTGGGACTTTCCTATTTATGCTATCCATGCCCCTCATGATTTTATAAACCTCTATAAGCTCACCCCTCAGCCTCTGATGCTCCAGGGAAAACAGCCCTAGCCTATTCTATCTCTCCCTATAGCTCAAATTCTCCAACCCTGGCAACATCTTTCCTGAACCCTTTCAAGTTTCACAACATCTTTCCAATAGAAAGGACACCAGGATTGCACACAATATTCCAAAAGTGGCCTAACCAATGTCCTGTACAGCCACAACATGATCTCCCCACTCTTAGGGACCATCTCTTCACCACTGGGCCCAGACTCTTTCCAAAACGAGGGATCTCAGGGTCTGCTGCCACTGCATTGATAACCAGGAGTCCCAGCACCAGCCTTCTACAACCACAACCAAGGGTTCTTGGCTCTGCTGCTGTTTATTGATGCCCAAAGTCCCCACTCTGGGCATACTCCTGGTGAGGCCGCTGCTGCGGCCTCACCAGGAGCCCGTGGTCTGGGCCTACTGCAACCAGGAGTCCCTGGCAGTGCTGCCAGGCCAGGCCCTCAGAGTGAATTGAAGCTCAGCGTTTCATGACCTAAAAGGTTTCTGACAAGGAAATCTATCTTTAATTTTACATTCAGACGTAGAGAATAAAAAAGTAAATTAATATACCAAAATTATACAAAATCTTAATTAGCGTGTAATTGTAGCAAAATATATAATTTTAACTAAGCAAATTACAAGGCAGGAAAATTATGTTAAACCTACTTGAAGTTAAATGAAATACTCACCCAGATTTTATGGTAAGCAACAAGTGAACATTGTTGATTATACTTATGCCTGTGTGCATTCTTTATATCAGGTTTTGTATTGTAACTTGCTGTAAATGGAAATTCATTCCAGCATAACACTGTCTACATGGATATGTGAACAAAGCAAGCAACACTATACCTTCCTAACTAACCAAATTGGAGACTTGTTAATCCTCAACATATTCTAAGACTGAAAGTGTAAGTTACGATATTCAAGTCAATGACATATCACGTAAACACAAAATAAAGGGATAATAAAGGGTAGAACGAGGAAAGAGCTACATTAAGTAAAATACAAATATAATGTTTGCTCACTTTTAAATTATCCAATAATTTAACATTTTAAGGAATAAGATTCCATAAATACACAAATTAATCTTCAGCATCAGATTAATTGTTCGATAATATGGATGCAATGCCCCAAATCCAGAATCCTCAGAATTAAGACCATGTTGAATTCCAGGTTTTGCTGGATTTTGGATGCGGATCCAGTAGTCAGACAAGCAAATTATACACGACTGTTAGATCATTGAAGACAAATTTATTTTCAGGTCACTGTACACAGTTGGGTGTTGGAGACAGGGTAGCCAGGAAATCTGGACGAGAAGGTGTGAACTCAGTGAGCAGTAAGGAGGACAGGGTAGTAACCAGAAATGCAGAAAACTAATGGTCAACAGCAGCCTGCATTTTCAACGCACTCCTTCAGCTCCAGGTTTTGTTTTCAGGCAAGTATTTGCACCTTTTCTAGTACAGCCCACCAGTGGCCCCTTTAAGAATCTGCACTGTATGCCATTCTCAACATCCCCTTCATTCAGACAAGCCAACAGCACAGAGGAGATAGTGGTATGGTGGTAATGTCTTTAGACTGGTAATTTGGATGGTACCAACCTATTTTCTCCTCAACCTGCTCAGCAGTGTTATTACACACCTCTGAAACAAGTGGGACATGAACCCAAGCCCTCAGAGATAGAAGGCATGATGTTAATGGTATGGAGACATGATGTTATGGAGACAAGAGTTCAAAGCCTATCATAACAGGGTGGGAGGCAGATGAGAATTTGTTTATGATCCATAAGATACTATCAATCAGTGTATTTATGATCATTCAACTACAAGCAGTTCAATGATAAGACTTTGAATAGACAATTAATACTTGAAATTAATACTTGCCGGTTATGGGGAAAGAACAAGCAATTGTTATTCAGTAAATAGCTCTTTAAAATAATCAAATGACTTCCTTCTGTGATACATGATTTTAAGATGACTAAACAATGGAAAGATATTCGAGATTAGATTAGATTCCCTACAGTGTGGAAACAGGCCCTTCAGCACAACAAGTCCACACCGACCCTCTGGAGTAACGCAGCCAGTCCCATTTCCCTCTGGCTAATGCATCTAACACTATGGGCAATTTAGCATGGCCAATTCACCTAACCGGCACATCTTTGGACTGAGAGGAAACCGGAGCACCCGGAGGAAACCTACGCAGACACGGGGAGAATGTGCAAACTCCACACAGACAGTCACCCAAGGCTGGAATCGAACCTGGGATCCTGGTGCTGTGAGGCAGCAGTGCTAACAACTAAGCCACCGTGCCATCCTTAGAAGAGATTCTGCCTTATGTTGCTGAATTTGAGGAGTGCAGTTATAAAGGGAATTTAAACACTAGCGATGTTTTAACAAAGGAGAGATGATTGAAGTATGATCCAAATGAGCCCTTAAGGAAAGGCTAATAGGAGTAATGAATGTTTTCCATTAGTTGGCAAATGGCAAAAGAATAATTTTTAAAAAAATGAACAGGCTTCACTCTATGGTCTGCTCTCTCCCCAAAGAATTCCACTTTATCGCTTCAGTCAGCCAGACTCTCAGACATAAAACAGCTAGGCACATCTCCAAAAATGGCAGGGAATAGGTAGGACAGTGTGTACCAAGTGTCATGGGAACCAGGTCACACCAAGCAGCTGGGAATGTATTTATGAAATTTAATTTGTTAGTTGTTTAGGGGGCAGGGTGAAGGGTGAAGGGCAAAGGAGAAGGAGAAAGATAGGAGAAACATTTTGTACAAGAAAATGCATTGTTCTGGACTGGCAACTCAAGAGGTCCTGACTTCAAAACCAGCTTTATGTCTTCTGGTCCCAATTGCAAAGTTTGTTCCATAGCTCGCAATACCATCTCTCTCCCTGGCAACATTCTAAGATTAGGCCAATCTTTTCACAACCTTGCTGTCACACAATTCATAGATGATTTTGTAACTCCATATTTACACTATCTCTAAGAATCGACAATTTCCACATCCACAATGTAGTGGATGCTGAAAGCATTATTCATACTTATCTCTAGACTTGCCTAATTCAATGCACTCCTGACTGGTCTCCATGATATCACCTTCTATAAACCTGAGGCCGTTCAAAAGTCTACTGAAATCATAGCAAGCATCCATCCACATGTTTTTTGCCTCAAGTTCTAGAAATGCTCTCTTTACCCTTTATAGCATTCCATCAAAGCTACTGATTTGACCGAATGCTAGTTACCCGACAATAGCCTGGAACTTGAGGTCGACAGCAAAGTCCAGCCACAGATCATTGACCATGTGAAAACCAATAATCCTATCCTGGACTTGGGTTTCAGCAGGAATTTGCATGTCATCACTGGCAAGCTGACGAGGGCAGCCTGGGGGTATTATGCATTCATGAAATGCAATGACCCCCTCCCTCCAGCATCACAAGCTCCTTGCTGACTGTCTCCAGTTCAATGACAATCCCTGAATGATTCATCTGAAGTTAGAATCCTGCAGTGAGCATTTCTTAAGCATTTACTTTTTTTTTTAATAAGTGTTAAACTACGGAACCCCACACCCTTCTCGCAGCACCTCTAATATTGTCTAGGCAGAGACACGAGGGATGACATTGACCACTACTTGGACTGAGATTCAGACTATATGTCGTGTGATTCAGTGTCATTCTTCATTTTATTATGTTTGCGGGAAGCATTTGGAATGTTTCCATTACACTACAGGCACAACACAAATATATAATTTGTTGTTTAAAGAACATAGAAGAATACAGCGCAGTACAGGCCCTTTGGCCCTTGATGTTGCGCCGATCCAAGCCCACCTAACCTACATTAGCCCACTATCCTCCATATGCCTATCCAATGTCCGTTTAAATGCCCATAAAGAGGGAGAGTCCACCACTGCTACTGGCAGGGCATTCCATGAACTCACGACTCGCTGAGAAAAGAACCTACCCCTAACATCTGTCCTATACCTACCACCCCTTAATTTAAAGCTATGGCCCATCGTAATAGCTGACTCTCAACAGGTACTGTCAGACCTGCTAAGTTTTTCTAGCCCTTATTGTTTTCATTTCACAAGGACTCTGCATGGGGAAAAAGCTCAATTCCCCTCTTGACTTTCAATTCCCCCATCTCCCAACACCTTATCTTCACCATAGACATCCATTTGCTGTACATGTCCATCCCTCATAATGAAGGCCTAAAAGCACTCTGTTTCTTCCTCTCCTGCAGGCTATCAAAGTAGTGAATATTTCTTTACAATTATAAGTCAAAGACGTAAGGTTTTTGTGACGATCTGTAGCTCGGGTTGTGGTTGGTTGGCCAAACCGGTTGATGTTTTTGCACTCCTTCTGGGTGACATGTTGAGTGCTGTGTAGCCTCCAGATGAAGCACTGTTGGTGTGATCTGCCCAGAATTTATATGGTTTTGTCTGTCATGGCAGGTGGTTCTATTGCTGGTTTTGTACTGCAGGGGTTGGTAGATGGGGTCTACTTCAACATGTTTGTTTACGGAACTAGTGGATGAATACCAGGCCTCCAGGAATTCCAAGCTTGTTTTTGTTTTGCCTGTCCCAGTATCATAGTATTGTCCCAATTGAATTGGGGTTCTTCATAATCAGTTTGTTTTCACATAAGGAAGAGCTGGTCATGTACAAAATATTTGCTAATAACAGGTACCCTAACAGCTTCATCCACTGATGTCTAGCATACAAACAACACCAAGAAGACACTGTGCGCCCCAACACACTACCCTACATTAGAAATGCCTCAGAACTGACAAGACTCCTGTGTCCTCTGGAAATAATGACAGCACACAAACCAACAGCTACACTTCACCAACTACTATGCAAGACAAAAGACTCCATGCCCACTACATGCAGGACGAATGTGATATATAGAATACCATGTAGCAACTACAAGAAACATGACATAAGACAAATTCATCTGCTAACTCTTTCTCCTCCATTAACAAATCCACAGACTTATTTCATATAAGACTAACACTTAGTGTTTTGTTTTTTAAATATCTAAATAAACTTTTCCTCCATGTTTTTATATTTCTTGGTTAGAGTTCTCTCTTACACCAATTTTAATCTATTCAAAATTCTTTGCTTTTATTTTATAGCCTGTCCAATCTCCTGACCTGCCATCTAACTTTACACATTCATATGGTATTTTCTTTGACTTTGATACTACCTTCGAATTTTTTCATTAACTTTGGATGGTGGATCAGTCTCTTAGAATTTGTTAGAATGTATCTTTTCTGTGCTTTCTAGAATACCCCTGTAAATGTTTGCCACTGCATCTCTATTGGGTTATCTCTTAATCTAAACTGCCAATTCACTTGAAGTAAATCTGCATTCATGCACTCACACTTACTGTTGTTGAAATTCAAAACAGCAATATTGGACCCACACTTCTCTCCCTTCAACTGTCTGTAAAATACCATTGTATTATGGTGACTGCTACCTAGGGGTGCTTTCACTAAAATAAAAATGAATCCAATTTTGTTCAAAACGGGTCTGGTATAGCCTGTTCTCTAGTTAGTGCCATACCATGCTGGTCTAGGAAACGTCCTGAAAATATTCAATAAATTCCTCTTCTGGACTACTTTTGCCATCGGACTTTTCCAGCCTATACGTAGGTTAAATCCCCCATGATAATTTTTGTACCTTTTGACAAGCTCCCATTATTTGTTTTTTGATAACCTGTCCTATCACCCGGTCACTTTTAGGGGGAATTGTACATAACGCCCTCAAGCGACCTTTTACCCTTATCATTTCTCATCCCCAACCAGACTACTTCGATATCCTAGTTTCCTGAATTGAGGTCATCCCTCTCTAATGTACTAATATCATCTTTAATTAACAAAGCCATTCTAACTCTCTTTTCTGGTTTCCTGTCTTTCCTGACAAACCGTTCAATATCCAGGTCCCAAGTTAGGCCATCCTGCAGCCACGTCTCAGTTATGACCACTAAATTGTATTCATCTCAATTTGTACTACTACTGTTTTGTTTAGGTTTACAACCTATTTTGTTTTGAATGTTGCACGCATTCAAATACAGGACCTTACATTTTGTCTTTTTATTATTTTCTAACTTCGAAGCTTATCTGATTTACTCTTAGACCGGTCTTTCTTCCTATCATTGTTCATTGATTATTTCCCAAATTAAATCTTTCCTCTGTTGCATTTCCCCACTTTTGCATTCATAACTTCACAAATTTGGGCCCTTGTCCCCAGCATTTAGTTTACAGCTCACTATACTTCCCTAGTTATGCAGTTCCCAAGAACACCAGTACTAGTACTTTTCAGGTGCAGACCATTCCAACAGATCCCATCTTTCCCCAGTACTGGTGCCAGTGGCCCATGAACTGGAACACACTTCTCCCACACCAGACTTTCAGCCACACATTCATCTCTCTCACTTTGTTTACCCTGTGGCAATTGCATGTGGCTCAGGTAATAATCCAGAATTATTGCCTGTGAAGTTCTACTTCTTAATTTGTTGCCTAGTTCCTCATAATGGCTATGCAGAACCTCTTTCCTCATTCTACCTATGCTATAGGTATCTTCATGGGCAATACGCTCGATCCTCCCCCTCCCACTGTAATTTCTTCTCCAGTTGAAAGCCAACATCATGGACGTAGGATCAGGCAAACAACACAACCGTATGGACTCTCACATTTTGCTGCAGAGAACAGTGTCAATTCCTCAGATTATGCTGTGCCAGACTGCCATGACACCCTTTTTGGCTCAAGCCAGTTGGACAGCTTCCTCCACCACAGTGCTATTGTCATTTCACTCATACCTCCCACAGCCTCCACTCTCAACCAAACAGGCTGAGAGAACATCAAATCTGTTGGACAGTTACAGAAGCTGACATTCTTATACTCTGGGTCTGCTCATTTGCACGCATCCTCCTGTCCCTGACTACTGCCTTTATCAGAACTTTCTATCTCAGGCACTGTGATTGCCTCCTGGTACAAAGAATCCAGATAACTTTCCCCCTTCCTGTAACAACAGCGTCTGTTTTGAGCTGGAAGACGAACTACACTCACCTGAAGCTGGTCAACCTTCACGTAACTCCAGCAGGAATGTTTGCCCTCGATCAAAACGTTATCCTTGAGCTCTCACATACTACAGCTTTGACACATCAGCTGCAATGTTATTCAAAATGACCTTTTAGTTATATTATTCACTTTCAGGATGTGGGCATCGCCGACTGGGCGATGGTTAAGCATTTCTTGCTTATCCCTAGTTCCCCTTGATTTGATTTATTACTGTCTTGTGGACCAAGGTACAGTGAAAAATGTTGTACTATATGCTTCACAGGTGGATTAAACTATACGTGTGCACTAAGGTAACTGAACAAAGTGCAGGATACAATGTTACAGCTGCCCAAGAGGTGTAGAAAGAGGGACCAACATTAACATTAAATCATCCATTCAGAAGTTTGAGAACAGCAGGGAAGAAGGTGTTCTTGAATCTGTCGGCTCACATATATGAACTTTGATATCTTGTCCTTCTGATAGAAAAGCTTGGAAGATAATAAAACTGGGGTGGGAGGGGGCTCTGGTTATATTGATTGTTTTCCTGATGCAGTGGGAAGTATAGATGGAATCAATGGATGGGAAACACTGGAACAGACTGGGTTGTGTTCACGACTCTGTAGTTTCTTTCGGTCTTGGGAAGAGTAGTTGCTATACCATGCTGTGATGATGGCAAGCTGCCTTCTCGAACCACTGAAGGTCATTTCCAATGCCATTAAGAAGGGAGTTCTAGGATTTTGATCCAGCTTATTTATGCCTTTTTTATTACTATTTATATCAACCTTACCAATGTGTATACCATGTTAAAACTTGAGAACAGAAGAGGTTTGAACCAATTTACAGCTACTCACTCCTGATAAACAAGCAGGTGTGTCAGCAAAACATAAATAACTTAAATGTTTGACATGTTTTGGCAAACCAAACTTCACTGAAAACATTATGATCAGTCTTTTCCCTTTATAGATGAATATTGGCTTACTGTATAATTACAGCATGGACTAGTATTTCAGAGTTAGAACATTTGCCATTTGTCCACATAATATGCATGTTTATAACAAATTTAACTTTCTGAAAAAAGCTTTAGGCTCTTTTAAAACAAAATCTAAAAGAGGAAAGGGGAATTCCGATGGAATCTGCAAGAAATGAATCAGAGGCAAAACAAAACAAATCCAACTGTCAGCATACCACGGCTTATAACATAATATATATTTCTCCACTTTCTTACACTTAAGATGTGTTAAAAACATGTTCTCTGGTTGTGTTCAGTGATGGTGATCACACAAAGCTACAAACTGGAAAAACTTAAGGCGATAAGACACCTTAAAAATATTTGCTTTGCTAGAAGCTGAAATACTTGAGTAATAGAAAAAGACTCAATCCTCAACAGGGAAACTGAACTGTAACAGAACTGCACTAGCTGGTCATTGGGAACGGTTGAAAGTCTTCAAAAATGAGCACAAGTTTCCAAAGCTAAACCTCCCTGTATGCCTCCGATGATCAGTTACTGAAGGATACCATGAACTGTCAGACTAAGGGTAGGCCTGGTATGATTAAGGAACAATGGATGAATAAAGCTATTGAGGTTCTAGTCAAGAATAAAAGAGCATCTTATTTTAGATACAGACAACTTGGTTCAATCGAATCTCTTAATCAATGTAAACAAACAACGTAGAGGCATTCTTGAGTGAGAAATCAGGAAGACAAACAGGGGATAAGAGATAACCTTATCTGCGAATGCTAAGGATAATCCAAAGAGGTACTCCAAATACATTAGGAGCAAGAGGGTAACTAGAGAGAAGGTAGGGCCTCTGAAAGATCAAAGAGGTCATCTTTGTGTTGAACCCCAGGAGATATTGTATGAATATTTCTGTCAGTTTTTACTGTGGAGAAAGAAATGGAGTCTACAGAATGCAGAGAAATAGACTTTGAGGTTTTAAAAACAGTTCACATTACAGAAGAGGAAGGTGGACAAAACTCTGAGACGTGATCTAATGTATCCCAGAACATTGTGGGATGTAAGTGAGGAAATTACGGGTGAGGTGCCTGATGACTAGAGGGTGGCTAATGTTTTAAGGAGAAGCCAGAGAACTATAGACTGGAGTTGTGGGTAAATGGTTGTAGGTCTCCTCTACATTGGAGAGACAGGACTCCTACTTGCTGAACGCTTCAGAGAACATCTCTGGGACACACACACTTATTAAACAACCCCACCACCCTGTGGTTGAACAGTTCAACTCTCCTCCCACTGCCCTGGGCCGCCTCCACCACCAAACCCTTACCACCCGACGCCTGGAGGAAGAACACCTCATCTTCTGCCTTGGGATCCTCCAACCACAAAGAATCAATGTGGATTTCACCAGTTTCCTCATTTCCCCTCCCCCACCTTAACCCAGAATCAACATTCCAACTCTGCACCGCCCTCTTGATCTGTCCTACTTATCCATGTTCCTTCCCACCTATCTGCTCCACCCTCCTCTCCGATCTATCACCTTCAACCCCAACTTCATCCTCACATCCTCGGCTACCTTCACCACCCGACCCCCACCAGCCCCACACCTCTCCCATTTATCTCTCAGTCCCCTTGGGCCACCCCCTCATTCCTGATGTCTGTGCTTGAAACATCGAATACCCCTGCTCCTCAGATGCTGCCTGACCAGTTGTGCTTTTCCAGCATCACACTTTTCGACTTCTGTTTGATATGGACTGGTTGGACCAAAGGGTCTGTTTCCGTGCTCTATGACTCTGCGAAACAGATTGTTGAGCTTTCCATCGCTCTTTCATGACACGTGTGGCACAAGTTTTATCCTTCCACCTGAGGGTCACACAATGCTGGAGCTCACTAAATTCACCAGCCGAGTTCTTGTACAGAATTTATGACACTGAATTGAAATTTTGCGAGAATAAAACAAGCCATGAACCCTCATTATTTCATAACTTTAATCCCATCATCCAGCAAGTAAATAATCTACTGCTGGTCCTCTCGTTGAGTCAGGATCAATACTTTCAATATGAAATATGCAGTAAGGGATGGTAGTGTTTGTCATGAAAGTGCGACAAAGAGGTCATAGAATCACAGAATCCCGACAGAGCGGAAAGAGGCCATTTGGCCCATCGAGTCTGTGCCTACCTTCTGAACAGCATCCCACCTACAATATCTCTGCAACCCCACATTTACTGTGGCTCATCCACGTGGCCTGCACATCCCTGGACACTTAGCATGGCCAATTGACCTAACCTACACAGCTTCAGACTGTGGGAGGAAACTGGAGCTCCCAGAGAAAATCCAGTCACCCAAGACTGGAATCAAACCTGGCACTGTGATGCAGCGGTGCTAACCACTTAGCCACAATTTGTCCCTTCTAACTTGAGATCAGATTTGTAAACTTTCAATTCTTTTTTTGGGGGGTGCTTAAACCAGGTTTGAGGATAGCTTCCTTCACCTATGATATCCATGGGAGAAGACATGGAGTGCAGCCCTGACAAATAGCTTAGATGATGTGATTTAGTATGAATGAATCAATTTTCTAACGTTCTATGAACAGATCATGCCACTATAGGTGTATCAGTTTAGCAAAACTGCTGAAGCCTTCAAATAGTGACTGAACTAAAACAGAAATCAAGAAGTTGCAACAGAACACATCTTTTCAGTTTTGCTGTGGACAATGAAAGCTTTCTTTTCATGAGGCAAAACATGCAGCAAGCATTTCAGATTCAAAAGCAAAATCCTCTTTGAGCTTTAGTTGCAGGGATGAAAAAGTTGCAGAAAAATCTAAAAGAAACTAAGTTCCAGTTCCATCTATGCTAAAATCACATTCATTGTCCAGATTGAGAGAGATTCTTTAGTATAAAGTAGCCAAATCCAAGAATGATAATGCTAATGCTGCATCTGATCAAGGAAAGTCTTAATTATAGAAGATAAACTCAAAACTAGCTGCAGTTATGATATAGTAATTCAAAATAAAACTTACTACACAACATAGTGGGGCAGGATGCCAAGTCTCAACCTGACGAAGATGATTGCGTAAATCTATTTAAGGTCTCCAAAAACACTTTAAAATGTAGATACAAGTGCACAAATGCAAAAGACTATGCTACCGTAAATACACAATGATATAACAACATTTCACATTTCAAGCATCTGCACAGCATCCATATGTTTTGATCTAACTTCAGATTAATAGTATTAATAGCATTCAACCATCCCAGTTTTCTGGCCCTTCCCCTCACATGCTTTCATCTCTCTGGGTGTGTATATGGAATGAGCTGCCAGAGGAAGTGGTGGAGGCTGGTACAATTGCAATGTTTAAGAGGCATTTGGATGGGTACATGAATAGGAAGGGTTTGGAGGGATATGGGCCGGGTGCTGGCAGGTGAGACTAGATTGGGTTAGGATATCTGGCCGGCTTGGACGGGTTGGACCGAAGGGTCTGTTTCCATGCTTTACATCTCTATAACCTACACTAATTCTCTCAACATTACACCAAGCTTTTGGTTACTCTGTCAGGGAGGAGACTGGTAGCATAGGTGTAGTATCTCTAGACTAACCACCCAGAGGCCTAAACTAATGATCTGGGGACATAAGTTTCAATCCTATCTTGGCACCAGGTGAAATTTAATGTCAGTTACTAAATCCAGGATTCTAAAGTGATGGTGAACATCATCAGTTGTAAAATCTACCTGGATCACTTATGTCCATTAGAGAGGGGAATCTGTCATTGTTACCTGTCTGGCTTTGATGTAACAGATTCACATCAACGTGGTTGACTTTTAACTGCTCACATGGGTTCAAGAGCAATTAGAGATAGCAACAAATGTTGGCCTTGCAAGCAATACCGACAAACCATGAAGGAATGAAGCAAAACACTTTCTTATGTTTCATTTATTTTCCTCTGTTTTGTTCAAAAGCACTTGTGATTTTTTTTTGATAATAAAAGGTGCTACATTAGATGCACATTCCCATCAACAACTGAACGGTCATTAGCCAAAAAGCCTGGAGGTAACAATTCAGGATGACAACCTTGCTCATTCTACAACATGACACAAACCAATTCCACATCTGAAGAAAAAAGGTCATATTTCAGAACATTTACAAATGTGGCACCTTTATCAAAACAGTGCTAACTAAGCCATTCTGAATGACAAGTCAGATAGTAACCACACTGCCTATGGGAACCAGGCTATGACAATGCTAGGTACAACGCCCAAATTATTAGAAACTGGTCTCCTGCATCTAAATTGAAGGGTTTGTGAAGGAATAGCAGCAAAAATCATCATAATAATTGATTTCTTACTGCTCTGCAGTGATGCTTATTGATAAATATATATGCAAACATAAAACCGCCATGGCTTAAGCTTGATTCAGTCTCACGCCACTATCACCAACTAGGCCCTTATTATAAATTGCACTGATACTGCTACCAAAGGAAATTTAAAAGGTGAAACTATAAATTCAATTTAAAACCTATAAAGATGAATTCAGATATTTACAGAACTAAAGTAAATATTACTGACAAAAACAAAAATGGTCAATCGGACAACAGCTTTACAAGAACAGCAACAACAGGAACTGGAACACAATAAGTTTTCAATACCTATGCTTTCAGAGCAAATGCCAGAAAAACAAAGGCTCACAGCAAGTTTTCCATCAATCACTGCTCCTTAAGAAAACAGCAAAACCACTATGTCTGGGTGAAGGTTCTTTTGTTCAGCATCCTGTCGAGAACAACTTGCACAATACCGGTGATGTGCTAATTTTGTTCCAAATACTAAGACCATTGAGTCACTAAAGACTCATGAGTCACAAGGAGGACACACCAGCACAGGTCACCATTAGCTCTAATCACTGCTGTGGAGCAAAATGACAGTAGACCCAAAGATTGTTTAGACACATTCAAACATGACAGAAGGATTTGTTTTTGTTGGATATTTTCTTAAGAACAATTGGTTGCTTTGCGGCAAAATGAAGATTGGTTTTTTAAAATAGTTTGCAAATACAAAATCACCCAGGTACAACAAAAAAAAAGAAAACCAAAAGAACTGCAGATGCTGTAAACCAGAAACAAAAACAGACATTGCTGAGAAAGCTCAGCACATTTGGCAGCACTTGCAAAGAGGAATCAAAGTTAACGTTTTGTGCCCGGTGACCCTTTCTCAGAGCTGTTTGAACAAGGGTCATCGGATCCAAAACATTAACTCTGATTTCTCTGCACAGATACTGCCAAACTTGCTGAGCTTTCTCGGTGATTTCTGTTGTTGTTTGTGACAAGAAAAGAGGACTTTTGTCTACCCAAACAAAAACTTCACTGAACCAAATTAGGTTTTTATAATTCCACCAGTGATTTTGAGAACAGATTGGCACAAGAGATCCAATGTTATTGTAGTCTACCTGGCCACTGCTGTCCAAGATAATCTAATCTCAGTACTCATATTAATTAAGGTCACTATAACAGTAGCAAGTTTACTTTGACATAAATAGCTCAACGTACAATATGTCTGACATAGGTCCACAATGCAGCAACTTGTATTTATATAGAACATTAAAAAATGTTTTTTTTAAATAAGTATCCCAAGGCACTTTACAAAGGTTTTGTAAAAAAAAATGACATTCACCATAGATTGATATATTAGGGCAGATGACTAAAACCTATATTTTCAATGAAGATTTTAAAGGAGTGCATCAAATAGGAAAACTCAGTAGAGAAGCTGAGGGGGTTATAAGGGAATTCCAGAGCTTAAGGTCAAGGCATCGGGCGGTTGGGGGGGGGGGGGGGGGTAGCAGTCATCAATAGTGAAGCAATTAAAATTAGGGATGCTTAATATGCAGTGATTAGAAATGGTCAGACATTTTCAAAGTTTGAAGGGTTGAACATATTGCACAGGTAAGGAGGGGCTACTAACAGAATGATGGGAGCCAGCGTAGGTTAGCGAGCACAGGGCTGACAAGGATTAGAGCAAGTTAGGTTGTGGTCAGTAAAATATTTAATGATCTCAAGTTCACGGAAGTTAGAATGTGAAAGGTTAGCCAGCAATGTATTGCAATAGATAAGTCTGCAGGTACCAAAAATAAAGGCTTCAGTAGTACTGAGACAGGGGCAGAATAAATAGGCATATGGCTGAAAACTGATTCTGAGAGACAAATACCTCATCAAGGCCACAAATGATCTGCGTCAGCCTCAGACAACTATCAGTAGAAGGACAAAGTCAGTAACAAGGGTCACAACTTAATGGCAAGGATCAAAGGCCTCAATCTCTCCAATACTCAATTGGTGAAAATTTCTGTACTGGATTTTGAATAAGCAGTCTAACAATTTAATGACAGGGAGGCATCAAGAAGTGCTGGAGTAAGTCTGGATGTGTATGTTCAAGTGATTAGATTCCCTATAGTATGAAAACAGGCCCTTCGACCCAAGAAGTCCATACCGACCCTCCAAAGAGTAACCCACTCAGGCCCATTCCATTACTTTATATTTACCCCTGACTAACACACCTAATACTATGAGCAATTTAGCATGGCCAATTCATCTAACCTGCACATCTTTGGATTGTGGGAGGAAACCGGAGCACCCAGAGGCAACCCACGCAGACACAGGGAGAATATGCAAACTCCACACAGACAGTCACCCAAGGTGGGACTCGAACCTGGATCCCTGGTGCTGAGAGTCAGCAGTGCTAACCACTGAGCCACCATGCCACCCCATTGGCTGTTCAGATAATCTCCTGACAATTATGCTGACTTCACTGATAAAGAACTCAAGCACATGCCCTCACTCTTTTCTAGCATAAAGAAAGTACAATGTTTAGTGTCACAGACACGAGTGTGTCAGCTTGAATAAATAGATTATCATATCATTTTAGGCCCCACATGCCTGGCAAAATCTGCTATTAAAAATGTCTTGATTTGCAATATCTCCATAATGCAAAACAATCAATCCTTCAAACTTCATGAACCAGAAGGATTTATGCATGCTCAAAATGAAGGGAGACTGCACCTGAGTAAAACAGATATGGAGTCAGTATCTGGGAATTTCAGTCAAAGTGGGACTTCAGCTAGTAAATCCTTTGTAGCATGAGGAAGTTAAAATAGGCCAGATAAACAGGCAGATACCGGATGGTAGCAGTTATCTTCTAAACACCTGAAATTCCTTGCCGACATTAGGTGCTGATTACTGTAACAGGAAGTTAAGAAAAATGAGAGACTCATCGGGGCTCTCTGTACAAGAAGTGCATGTCAAAAACACTCGGTCAGAGTAAGCTGTATGATTAGAATGAAGGAAACTCCACCTCAGTGAGGCAGAGACAAAGTGACATCTGGGAAGTTTAATCAAAGTAGAAATTTGGAGCAGAGAGCAAGAGAGATGCTTTAATTAAGGGTAACTGCAAAATATCAAGTCTTCTGACTGAGAGATGAGCAGGAGAGAAAATAAGGCAAAGATCAAAAAGGTTCATGTGCACTGACAGTGAAAGTAGCTGATTGGCCAGTACTTGCAATCGGTATTACAGGAGGGAAGGCATCAGATTTCTGAAAAGTTGGGAGTAGTTCTGGGGCAGATGGGACCTGTACAAGCTGGGCAGGTTACATCTTAATTGGATAGCTTTACAGGGCCATTTGTTAGTGCCACTGGCGTGCATTTAATAGCCTGAGGACAATGGGAACCTGTGAAATAACCCAAACTACAAATAGATCGGTCACAGGAAGTCGACGTGATGCTAGGAATACCAGAAGGTAGGAGAAATAAAGCTGACCATCAAGCATCCTTCAAAAGCAGTGAAACATAAAAAAAAAGTTAAAGGCACTCTACCTGAATGCATGTAGTATTTGCAACAAAGTAGATCTAAAGACCCAAATATAGGTACATGGGTATTATCTAATTGCCACTACAAAAGTACGACTGCATGCTGACCAGGACTGGGAATCAAATGTTCAAGAAGATTCTATGCTTAAGCAGAACAGACAAGGAGGAAAAAGAAATGGAAGGGATGGCTTCTGCACTTCTGGCTTTTTGTTTTGTCTAAACTGACTCATTTGACTAAATTCCATTAAAGTTACAAACTCTGCCAGCTTTACTCCTGTGATATGTATGTAAGTGTAACTTCAGTTTGCACTCAGGCAACTATAAACAAAAATTCAAAATATAACACTTTTTAAAATTTGTTCATTCACAGGGTGTGGGCATCACTGACCAGGTCAGCATTTATCTCCCATACCTATTTGCCTAGAGGGTTGTTGAGAGTCAACCACATCGCTATGGATCTGGAGATACATGTCGACTAGGCTTGATAAAGAGGGAATACTTCCTTCTCTAAAAGGATATTAGTGAACCATATTTTTTCAAAAATGTTAATCGACATTGGGTACATGGTCACTGTTAGGTGGCATTCCATCCTTTACCCCCAACTACGTTAGGTTGCCATGGTGACATGACCATGACACCAGTGCCTCCCCAACTGAGAAATTTTCCCAATCTCCTCAGAGGCCATTTATGAATTACTCTTTGTTGTGCAGATATGGATGATAAGGTTGCCAAAGGACTTCTGGACCTCTCTGACCCTCAATTATTTTTGAGTCATCACACAAACCTCTGATCATTTTACTGACACTTGGAGCTTAGTATTGACCATTAATTACTTCAAATTTACATCAACCTCAAAAATGCCCATAAATTTTCCAATCCACCTACGAAGATTATGAACTGCACAAAACAATAAAGTGACTGTAATTCCTGCTTGGCTGCTATCTTCCTTCCCAAAGCCTTTTGCGTATGCAATCTTATGGTGCTACTCAAGCTCATTGTTTCCAACTTTCATAGTTTTTCTTTCCACTTCACATAAAAATTCTCTCTCTCCATCCCATAGCAGATAACAATTGCCCAGTTTTGCATCTTCATCACTTGCTTTGCTCTGCTATTTCTCTACTTTTCAATTCTAGTGTATCTCTACTTCTCCTGACCAAACATCGCACCTGGCAGCCAAATTCACTACTTTTTCCCAACCAAACTATTTACATTATTTTGCCCAGGCTCTAATCCCCATTTGATTGACTCATTGCAATCTGTTCCCGATGACTCTGACATCCACCTCTGGTCATGAAGGTCCTCAATGAAGCCTATGCTCCTACTTCCCTTTCTCAGCACACTGATTAGTCTTGATTTCCCACCCTTTGATCTATTCCCCACACTTTAGCCCTCTATCTGGACCCCTTCCCTGTAACCACATCGGTCAGTGAAACAACCAGAAAGCCCAACACTCACGACAGCATCCTGCCTTTGCAAAGCTTGTGGCAAAGCGGAGATGGGGTGCTAGCTGGATATAACTCCGTTTTCGCAGTTACAAATTCTTTACTACATTTCAGTGTGCTTGGGTTACAACAACAGCTTGCATTTACATAGGACTCTAACATAGTAGGTGGCCAAGGCTGTACATAATGACTGTCTACCAAAATCTAGGGGCCAAATGATTATTCTAACCAGATTCCACACAAGGGGATTGCCATTACTTTGTTTCCAAGGGGAAACAATACTAGTGTCCCACGTCTGGCTGTGCGGTCACTACTCAGCGGGTTTCAGCTATCCTACACAAGCTATTCTTGTTTTGCTTCGGACTACACTTACCAAACATCTGGGTCATAGGCAAAGCTAATTTATTTCTTGCCTTGCACTGAAGGCATTTACCTGTACTTACGTCTTCAGTGCAAATGGCTATGCTGGTCTCTTCCAACAATTTCTCTGCATGATGAACAGCGAGGACAGAGTGACAACACATAATGGTCAGACATCATAGCTATTGTGTAAGGGCTTCAACAACCCCTGGAGCAATCTTGCGATAATGTTATGGGGTCACAAATAACTGAGTATAAATAGCAATGAGGGTAGAGTTAAACATACTCTAACAAACTAAAATGGACTAGAACTTTCTGGAAGATTCACCTGAGCACATGGGCATGAACACACAAAGACAGATTAATTTTTACCTAATGTAACTATATCAGAGCCTGGTATTTCTATGATGATTATCAATAACGTTAATTAACATCAATGTATAATAACTTGTGTTACTTTGAAGTTTAAGCCTGGGGACATTTCTTCAATTTGTCACCTTCTTGGTGAGTCTGTCTGAACCTAAATTTAGTCTTGCATCAAACCACAGGACTTAAAAACAAGCAGGTTACATGAAGCATTCCCTTCACACCAAGCATTAGCCACCTACAAGCACCTCACCCTCAAACTTTATGATCTATTCTCGGATCCTAGTAAAATGGGCTGGTGTTCAACACAAGGGAAGAGTTGTATCCAACTGCTTAAATACAGCTTAATTTTGCATGTGATACAGCTGCTCCGGCATTGATGTGCCCAATTCTATAGAGCTTCACCCAAAACTCAAAAGTCACCATGGAATTTCACTGCCTGATTTCAATATCAATGCAAGGCCAGCACATGCTGGCAATGCAGCATCCTGGATCTCCCCCAAATCATGTCTCATAAATTTGGGCATAGTCATGAGGCCTCACAAAAATTAATGCCAATAACCCTAGTGACAATATCACACACTGCATGCTCTACTGAGGATTTTGATCAAAATGGCTTATTAGGTATACATGATTTCTACGTTAATCACAGATGCTGTACATTACCTGAAAGCTATGAATGATGCCAAAATATAGGTATTCTGATTACTTATGGAGTGGCACACCATATGTAATTTTCATAATCCTTTTATGAACTGACCGCATTTCTATCCAGAGCGCTTTCTTACCCTCTCCCAGAAGATCAAAAAGAAACTCTCTCTTTCTACTCCTCCATTTGCAAAATCTATTTTCCCCATGTCTTATCAAGACTTTTAAAAAGCCAAACTTGGCATCATCTAATAATTACAGAATTTTGTCTTTTTTTTCCTCTATCTATACGTTATTACCCATAAACACACAATAAGACTTACTCAATATAATCAAAGATGGCTGTTGAAAAGGGTGTCCCCTACAATCTGAAAAAAAAATATTTTTGGAAACATTTCAAAAACTGAAATTGTCAAGTAAAACACAGATCAAAAAACTTTTTTGAAATGCATATTATGCTGTTTCAAGATTTCAACAGCTCACATTACTGATCAAATCAACCACTTTATTTGAAATCTAAATCTACGGCCTTTAATCTTCAGTTTCCTGTCAGGAGCCTTTAGCCAAAGTACTACATGAAACATGATGGAACACACAACTTAGCCGTTAATCTCATTTTAAAGCAAAAAAGATAAAAACAAAACATTGAAAACTATACCCAGTTGATGTTATAATCCCAACTGATGCTATTACTAAACAATTCAGACCACAATCTGAAATATGGCTTGATTGATCATAATTTGTGTTTTTTTTTCTCCATTTAACAATGTCATCTATCACTGAAACTTAAGCAGCAATGTTATAGATTTGGTTTCACAGTAAAATGTAAAATTATTACACAAAAGAATAAGACCAAATAGAATATGTATGAAACAATTTGAAAGATTTCAAAACAAGCGATAAGGATACAATCCAATCTGTTCCATCACCATCCATTCACAGAATTCTCTTCACTATTATAATTTTAAGTCTGACTTCCGTTTTTCTCAATTGCCAGTATTAAGAGTTTGACCAACCTGTTGGAATTATTTGAGAGAGAAGCATGTATTGTGAGGAGAAAGTGAGGTCTGCAGATGCTGGAGATCAGAGCTGGAAATGTGTTGCTGGAAAAGCGCAGCAGGTCAGGCAGCATCCAGGGAACAGGAGAATCGACGTTTCGGGCATAAGACCTTTTAATCAAGTACTTAAAGTTCCAAAAGGCATTTGATAAAGAAGTGTCACAAAGTTTATGGTGAAAATCAGCAATAAAAAAGGTGTAGACCAGTGACTCTCATCCTTGTATAGATTCATACAAACTGCATGACCAAGCAGATTTCCCTTCTCCTGCACATGCACAGTAACACGTCAGCAGCTACTACCTTCAGAAATAGACACCGCTCTAGAAATCAGAAACACTGATGTGAAAATTTCACCGGATACTTCTCATGTTGTCACAGTATACCACACCTGTGGTTTTCAATAGGTGTAAGGGGTAAAAGATGGGTTAACTCACAGAAAAGAAAGAAAAGGCATAACTTTGTCATTCCTCGGTTGATAGGATTGAAACCTTGTGACACACAACAGGTTAAGTGTTGGGGTCTCAACCTTTTTCAGACAAAGCTGAATAGATGCTGGTTAGGTGAGTGAATCAAAGGATATCACAGTAAATATTAATGTGGATTTTTAAATGCAAATAGATCCTATTGTGTGATGAAGCATGCCTGGAAGGACCAAATGGTCTACTACTGCTTTTATTTTGTATTTACACACATGAGTTTGTCTTAGGAGGAAACATTAGACATGTGAGTTTTCCATCCAACAGGTATTTTACCTGATGCAGCAATGCTTATACTTTCCCTCATAACATAATAAACTAGAACTTGGATAACTGGGTATTGAAGAATCCAACACAGTTTGATTATAGCTCACTAATATATCCAAGAAGACATTCATAGGCATATCAGTGCCTAGGGTCACATTAAGCAACATGGTTCCAAACAGTAGCATATTTAAATGAGCAAATCATTCTTCAAGTGATCCAAGGTAACACGGTGTATGAGACTTGTATATTTCCAGGTCACATGTTATCACTGTGATAACATAAGCATGTCTCAAAAGGTACTATAGTTACTACTGACCACAGGACATAGAAACATTGAAAACAGAAGAAAAGGCTACTTGGCCCTTTGTGCCTCATCCACCATTCATTATGATCATGGCTGATCATCCAACTCAATAGCCTGTTCCTGCTTCCACCCCATAACCTTTGACCCTTTAAGCCCCAAATGCTAGATCAAACTTCCTCTTGAAATATTACAATGTTTGGGCCTCAACTACCTTCTGTGGTTGAAAATTTTGCAGGCTCACCATCCTCTGGGTGAAGAAATTTCCCCTCATCTCTAACCATAAACTGTATACCCTATATCCTTATACTTTAACCCTTGGATCTGGACTGTCCCGCCATCAGGAATGCCCTTCCTGCATCCACCCTGTCTAACCATGTTAGGATTTTACAAGTTTCTATGAGATTTTTTTTTAGATTAGATTACATTACAGTGTGGAAACAGGCCCTTCGGCCCAACAAGTCCACACCGACCCGCCGAAGCGCAACCCACCCATACCCCTGCATTTACCCTTTACCTAACACTACAGACAATTTAGCATGGCCAATTCACCTAACCTGCACATCTTTGGACTGTGTGAGGAAACCGGAGCACCCGGAGGAAACCCACGCAGACACGGGGAGAACGTGCAAACTCCACACAGTCAGTCGCCTGAGGCGGGAATTGAACCCAGGTCTCAGGCGCTGTGAGGCAGCAGTGCTAACCACTGTGCCACCGTGCCGCCCACATTCTCCCCTCATTCTTCTGAACTTGTGCAAATATAATCCTAACCAATTCAACCTCTCTCCCTACATCAAGCCTGGATGTAGGTTTGCTCGCTGAGCTGGAAGGTCCGTGTTCAGACCTTTCATCACCATACTAGGTAACATCTTCAGGTGAGCCTCCGGACGAAGCATTGCTGATGATTCCTGCTCTCTATTTATATGTTTGGGTTTCTTTAGGTTGTTGATGTCATTTCCTGTGGTGATGTCATTTCTTGTTATTTTTCTCGAGTGGTAAATCGGGTCCAATTCAATGTGTTCGAGCAAAATTACATCCAGAATCTCAACCTGAGCTACAAATCTTCTCAAAACTCACTAACATCAAGTCTACTGCCCAAGAACTCAAGATAAAACCTCCAACACCAACAGGACAGATTAGGCTTGTATATTATGGAAGAGGATATTTTACCCCTCTCATAGGGTAGGCAATCTGGGAATTCTTCAGCAGTAAGATCTCAAGCTTGGGCTGTTAAGTATATTCAAGGTTGAGACAGACAGATTTTTAATGAGTAAGGAAATCATGAGTCTGGGCATAAGGCAGGAAAGTGAAATTAAGACTAATCAGATCAGCCATGATCTCATTAAGTGATGGAGCAGTCTCGATGAACCAAATGGTCTACGTCTGCGAATACATCTGATGGTCTAAGTTTAAAAGACCAGACAACTTGACTGAAAATAAAATCCGGAGGGCAGTATGTCAAATCCTGGAAGGGAGGCAAGAGCCCGGTAGTATTATCAATTGACAATTAACCCAGAGACCTACGTAGGTTTGTAAGGGCCCGGGTTTGAATGCTGCCATGGCAGATTACGGAATTTGAATTCAATAAAAATCTAGAATTAAGAATCTAACAATGACCATGAAACCATTGCCAATTGTCGGGGCACTCATCTGGCTAATTAACACCCTTAGGGGAAGGAAACGGTCATCTTTACCTGGTCCGGCCTACATGTTACTCCAGACCCACTGCAACATGGTCAACTCTTAACAGGCCTCTGGGCAATTAGTGCCAGCCTGGCCAGTGACACTCACATGCTGTCAATGAGTAAATTTTTTTTTGAATGGGTTGCCGACTTAAGACAGAAACAAGGAGGTGGAGCATCAAAAGTGTCTTTGGATCTCTGGCTCCACCAGCTTTGAGGAAGGAGGTCTGTTAATATTTTTAAGATCGTTCTGTTGCTCACCAAAAATCTAAGGGTTACTGAAATAATAAAATGACCGTGGTGAATGACAGAGTAAGTTCGAGGGGATCGGTGGCTTACTCCTACTTCTAATTCATATTTCGTAATGAAGTTTTTCTTCTCCCACAATGAAAGTTCCACTGTTCATCAGATTTTATTAACTATGCCTGATCAAACAACATGCAACTTTGATGTTTCAGTTTGAACCCTGAAGAGTGAGAAAGTCAAAATAGTCATCAATTTTAGTACCAACCCAGCTTGGGTGGTGCCATAGCCCAACCTTCAACAGATGACCACATCTTCAACATTTCCAAAGTACAGAACATATACCCAAAAATCCTGAGGTTTACAGTCACAATCAGATAGATAATGATGTGGAATGCTAGCAAAGAGCCTGAGCAATTATGGAAGTGCAACTCAGTAAGAGTAATCAGTTCAGACCTACTCCTGCTCCCAATTCTTGTATTCTTAAATTCAAGGTTGCCAGGAAGTATCAATTCATTGAAATTTGGTGCCTTTAACCCAATGAAAAATAAGGTCACAACAATTTCTCAGAACTGCAGTTCCTGCCAACCAAACATGTTTAATACCAGCCCTTCATTGATTGCTTTTGAATGATAATAATCAACGTGTGAAGAAGAGAAAAAAAAAATGAGCAGCAGCTTTCAACCGTCACCCAGTTAGCAAATTCTGTTTAAAAACCAAACTCTTGGTCACACGTGTGACATACCCAATGTAACAAAACCACAAGCTTCTTCTATTACTTTCTCAGTTCCAATACAAAATTGCGGACTAACAGAAGCTGGGCATTTCACATGGGAAACAAAAAGGATTCAGAAGACTAGTCGTGGTGACATATATCTCTCCAGATATGCTGGGAAATAACTGATTTGATTCAGTCCATTTTTTCAGTCAAAAAAAAAATAAGAACTGCAGATGATGGAAACCTGAAACAAAAACAAAACATGCTGGAAAATCTCAGCAGGTTTGACAGCATCTGTTGAGAGAAATCAGAGCTAATGTTCTAGGTTCACGAATCTTCAGAACATTTTTGCAGACCAATGATTCAGAGATTCCTCCTAGTTTCGTATCAGAAACTTGGCATTTGTTTATTTCAGCTGGAAATCAAATTTCAATGGTTTCTGAATTGGTACCTTCACAACATTTGCAATAAGGACTGTATCACACCTGGCACGTCCAATGCTGTTCAAATCATGGAAAGTTTTAAAATATTGAGGAAAGATCAAGGCAACTGATTAAAAAACATTCAAGGATTTTAGCTTGTGTTTGTGATCAAGTTCCATATCTTTGTATTATTCCATGAAAACAACAAATAGCTTCTCCGTATAAAAATACAGACATGGATTTTTGAATCATTTTTATCCAGAAGATGTACCAACTTAGTTGAAAAGTCAAAAGAGTCTTGGGTACTTTAGTAATAGGAGTTTATTACTGGACAAGAGTAAAACAGACTGTCTTGCGAGGACAAACTGACTAGGTTGGGCCTATACGTTATAGAGTTTAGAAGAATGAAAGGCAACTTGTTTGAAACATGCAAGACTCTTTAGGGGGCTTGACAGAGAAGGGAGAGAAAGGTTGTGCCCCCATGTGGGAGAGTCTAGGACAGGAGGACATAATCTCAGATTAAGGGGTTGCACCATTAATGACAGATGAGGAGGAATTTCTCTGTATAACAGTTGCAAGTCTGTGGAATTTCTTTATTGCTGTCAAGGTTTGGTCATTCAGTACATTCCAGGTTGAGATAGACAGATTTTTAATCAGTAAGGGAATCAAGGATTATGGGATAAGGCAGGAAAGTGGAGTGAAGAATGATCAGATGAGCCATGATCTCATTGAATGTTGCAGCAGACTCCATGGACCAAATGGCCTATTTGTGCTCTGTATCTTATGGTCTTAATACCAGGAAACCCTGGGCTTTGGTAAAGTGAGAATTGGAAAACCTAGTGTTTGGTAGCACTGTAATGGGGATAGTTAAACTTGGAAATTAAAATGGAGGTGCAACCTGAGATTTGTTGCTATTGGATTCCTGGCTTATCAGCAGTAAGGAGACAGATAGAAGAAAGTAAAGGCCATGCCAAGACTCAGATCTGTTCATACCCAACATATATTTCCATAATTACTGAAGTTCCAACACTTCCACCATACAAATGGCTCTTAGCAAAGTCATAAATTACATCCTACGTGACTGTGGCAAAAGTAAACTACCCCTCAGGCATCTAACAACTGTGTATACCATCATTTTTCACACTTCTCCATTGTAATCCAACTGGCTAAGACTTCTCACCTGGATCTATTGTTACCTATTTGACTGTAGTCAGAAGTAACACCTCCCCCCTTACTTCCCTCCAAGACAACACCTCCCCCCTTACTTCCCTCCAAGGCCCCAAGGGACACTTCCATATCCGCCACAAATTCACCTGCACCTCCACACACATCATTTACTGCATCCGCTGCACCCGATGTGGCCTCCTCTATATTGGGGAGACAGGCCGCCTACTTGCGGAATGTTTCAGAGAACACCTCTGGGACACCCAGACCGACCAACCGAACCACCCCGTACCCCAACACTTTAACTCCCCCTCCCACTCCACCAAGGACATGCAGGTCCTTGGACTCCTCAATCGCCAGACCATGGCAACAACGGTTGGAGGAAGAGCACCTCATCTTCTGCCTGGGAACCCTCCAACCACAAGGGATGAACTCAGATTTCTCCAGTTTCCTCATTTCCCCTCCCCCCCCCACCTTGTCTCAGTCAAATCCCTCAAACTCAGCACCACCTTCCTAACCTGCAATCTTCTTCCTGACCTCTCCACCCCCACCCCACCCCACTCCGGCCTATCACCCTCACTTTGACCTCCCTCCACCTATCGCATTTCCAACGCCCCTCCCCCAAGTCCCTCCTCCATACCTTTTATCTTAGCCTGCTGGACACACTTTCCTCATTCATGAAGAAGGGCTTGTGCCCGAAACGTCGATTCTCCTGTTCCTTGGATGCTGCCTGACCTGCTGCGCTTTTCCAGCAACACATTTTCAGGTCAGAAGTATCATGTCAAGATTTCTCTTTCAACTCCCACACAATTACCGTGGAACAAAAACAGAAGTTGCTGGGAAAGCTCAGCAGGTCTGGCAGCATCTGTGAAGAAAAATTAGAGTTAACATTTTGGGTGCGGTAACGCTTCCTAGGAACTCTGATGCTTCCCACAGATCTATTTCATCCCCTCCTATTTCTCATCTAAATGCTGTGGTTCAGCATCACCCAACACCTGTTTGACACTTTTTTTTATAGGAAGGTGAGCGAGCTGAACATAATGAGTGCATGGGCAATTTGGTTATCATCTACTCCCCTTTGATTTTTCTTTGAATGTATATAGTGGGATTTGGAGAATCTGGTCTTGGGTATTACTGTAATAATTAAATATGGCTGTATATAGTCAGCATGTACATTGTCAGCATGTACATTTTTCTAATCAAAAAGTTCTGATGGGGGGAAATGTTTGAAAATCCAATTGAGCCAGAAAAGCTTGATCTTCTAGGCCTTGAATATCTACAGCAGTCAGTAGAGCAGGAGGAAAGGGGGGAAATGATTGAAGGACACTGTTTCATGGCTGTTGGAATCTTGGCTACCTGCCCAGCACCGAGATTTGTGTTTCTTTAATATCCTAAACAAGGCTTGCAGCAAGTTTGCAAATATTGGCTTCAAGAGGAGTTGGCTTTCCAACTTAAATCTTTACATTTAAGCAGCTTCTGCAAACCAAAAATTAGCCACCAAAAACGTAAACGAGTAAGCCCTGAGGTAATCTCAGAAAGCAATTGAAAACAAAAATTTAGCATTATACGCAATTAGAGTAACTTCTGCTTTGCAACTATCAAAACAAAGGGGTGTTTATCAGATAATAATAGAATATCGGTTTTATTTTTTAAAAAGGCATTTTTAGTGAAGAAAAGACATATGCTTGCTTCCTTGTATGCATGTATACACACCCAAGAACACTGTAATTAACAGAACCCATCAGCAAAATGTGATAATGCAAAAAGCAGTTTACTTTTAAAATTCAACTTTCATTTTCAAAATAAACTCCAAAACAGTTTAAGCATTAACTAAGTTTCTGATGATTTCTGAAATTTATAGATTGTTCATAATTAAGACACTTAAACTATGAATGCAATCAGCATCTCACACATATTGTCAGAATGTTACAAGGGGACATAAATTTAAGGTGAAAGGTGGAAGGTATAGGGGGGATATCAGGGGTAGGTTCTTTACCCAGAGAGTGGTGGGGGCATGGAATGCACTGCCTGTGGGAGTGGCAGAGTCAGAATCATTGGTGACCTTTAAGCGGCAATTTGATAGGTACATGGATAGGTGCTTAAGTTAGGACAAATGTTAGGCACAACATCGTGGGCCGAAGGGCCTATTCTGTGCAGTATTGTTCTATGTTCTATATTGCAAAGACAGCCTGATTTGGTTTCCTTTTTCAAAACGTCAGATGAACATTTTTGGAAATTTGTTCTCTGGCTACTTATGCGATTTGAAAAATAAGGCAGATTTTGTTCGCGATTAATTAGAGATGGCTTTTATCAGGTGCTAGTTTGTAAACGAGAGATGTATTAAGAAACTGCACACTGCACCTGATCTGCCTGCGAAAATCAGCCCAGAGTCTCACAAGACAATCGATGACATCCTAAATCAGATCTTAAACTTGAAGCAAAAACTTACATGAACACATCAGAAAACACAAAAAATACGAGACTGAAATGTAATTGATTTTTCATTTTGCTTCTTGAATATCACTATACTTTGAATATTAGATAAGTCATGTAACTGAGGAAATAAAGGGTGCTTTGTTTTAAAAAGTATTACAGAGCGATTTAATTATTCCATTAACAAACTGATGCCAAAATGTTTGGAAGTTTCTGTCATTGTAAAATATTTCCATAAACGTTCAAATATTGAATTGTACTCTAAATATTTATATAGTAAGTTTCAATTATAAATGGCTGATGTACAAACTACTATAGGAAGCAAACAGATAAGTAAATGCATGAAATTTGCAAAGTTTTGAATATGCTAGATTTTCAGCATGTATACCAGGAAAACAAAGACAAAAACTGAACTGCATTACATTTCAATTTAACATATTTTAGACTTTAGCTTTATCACAACTGCTTTAGTTAGAATAAACATACTCCAAAGAAACTAAAACAAACCTAAAGGCATGGAAAGTTCTTGGGTATGTTCTGTTCAAATTTAGCCCAACATATCGTTGTGAAAAAACATTTATGCAACTTCTATTCAACCTGAAACAGCTTCAGAGAGTTAACCAATATTGAAAATAAACTAAAGACAATTATACTAGCAGTTGCATGCTCAATGGCAAACCAAAGTTATACTTGTCAATATACCTATAAGCAAAGTGCCCTTGACAATTTAGAAAACTGAACAACAAGCTCTTCTGAGAAGCAATGGAACTGGATAGGTGAGAATGAGAAATTTCAAACACAACCAGATCAGCTGCGACCTCTCTTACTGATGCTGCTTCTGCTCAAGGGGCTTCTGCTCATAGATCATACGAACTACAGGTTAGCAAACAATTAGTTATTTATGAGCAGCAAGAAAAGCTGATCTCCCCCACGCTTTATCCCTTAAACCCTTCTTGCTCCAGAAACACACCCAATTGACTCTTCAACCTGGTCATATTAATTGTCTCAATGAAACCTCACAACTTATCCAATATATTTCCTGCTATTATTCCTGTACTCCCCTCATTTCTTGAATAATTTTCTCCAAACCTTCAACAGTAACTACAACTTATTTGTAACTATTAATACAATCTGTAAGTCTGAAAGTTTCCATAGATGGGCTTATCATGACTGCCCTACATCTGCAGTCAAAAGGTAGTAATATAATTTCTGCGACCTTAATCCGGTTTCATAAGCTCAGGTCACTGCTGGAAAACAGGCAAGTTTTATTATTAGTATGACCATTTTAGATTAGATTAGTTTCCCTACAGTATGGAAACAGGCCATTTGGCCCAACAAGTCCACAGTGACCCATCGAAAAGTAACCCACCCATACCCATTCCGCTACGCTATATTTACTCCTGACCAATGCAGCTAACACTATGGGCAATTTCCCAAGGCCAATTCACCTGACATGCACATCTTTGGAGTGTGGGAGAAACCCGAAGCACCCGGAGGAAACCCATGTAGACACGGGGAGAACATGCAAACTCCACACAGACAGTCACCTGAGGTGGGAATCGAAACCAGTTCCCTGGCGCTGTGAGACAGCAGTGCTAACAACTGAGCCATCTTGCCGCCTTGTTAGCTGTTATGAACAAAAGCTGAAAATGTGTTGCTGGAACAGCGCAGCAGGTCAGGCAGCATCCAGGGAACAGGAGAATCGATGTTTCGGGCATAAGCCCTTCTTCAGGAAAGCTCTGTTATGAACAAAAGGTTTAGTAAAATAAAGTTCACGGTGGCTGCAAGCAAGACACCAGGATGATGTGTTGCCTACCTAGTGCCAGTGTCGAGTGTGTACAGGATATTCTGAAAGGGTAAGGCGAGTAGCCAGAGGTAATGGTCCATATTGGTACTGACTACATAGAGAGGAAGAGAAATGAGGTCCTGCAAAGAGAATTCAGGGAATTAGATAGGGAGTTGGAAAAACAGGATCTCTCCAGCTGTCATCTCAGAATTGTTCCCTCTGCCATGTGCCACGTACCAGCAAGGCTAAAATAAGATGATAATACCTCAAGAGCTGGTGTAGGAGGAAAGGTTCAGATATCTGGATCATTGGGATCTCTTCCAGTATAGGAGGAACCTGTACAAGAACCACCTAATTTGGAGGGGCACCAATATCCTTGCTGGGAAGCTTGCTTAGGTGGAGGTGATGGCCTGTTGTTGGGCTGTTAACTCAGAAACACGGGTAATGCTCTGGGGACCTGGGTTCGAATCCCATGATGACATATGGTAGAAGTTGAATTCAATATTAAAATCTGGTATTAATAGTCTAATGATGACTATGAAACCATTGTCGATTGTCAGGGGAAAATCACTAATGTCCTGCCATCCTTATCTGATCTGATTACATATGACTCCAGACCCATAGCAATGTGATTAAATCTTAACTGCCCTCTGGGATAGGCAAAAACGCTGGGCTCACCCAACGATCTCTTATCCCACAAATGAATAAAAAAAACTTGGGAAGATTGTATATTGGTGTAGCAGGGGGGTGTGGGAAGCAGAGACATAAGTCAAAGAACATTACAGGACCAAAACAGGCCCTTCGGCCCTCCAAGCCCGTGCCAACGCATTTTGCCCTTCCATACTAAACCTGTCCTCACTTTCAGGATGTGTATCCCTCTATTTCATTCCTATTCATGTATTTGTCCAGGTGCTTCTGGAATACCGCTATTGTGTTGCTTCCACGACATACTCTGGCATGCTTTTCAGGCACTCACCACCATTTACCTAGTGAACTTGCCTCACACATTTCTTTTAAACTTCCTACCCTCACACCTTGAATCTGTATCCCCTAGTAATTGACCCCTCCACCCTTGGAAAAGCCTTATACTTTCCACTCTATCCATGCCATTCACAATCTCATAAACGTCTATTAGGTCATCCCTAAACCTCCTGCGTTCCAGTGAAAACAAACCAGTCTATCCAACCTTTCTTCATATCTAAACTCCTTCACACCTTCCAACATCCTGGTAAACCTTTTCCATACCCTCTCCAAGGCATCCACATCCTTCTGATAATATGGAACTGTACACAACATTCCAGGTGTGGTCTAACTAAAGTTCTATAAAGCTGCAACATAACTTGCCTATCCTTATAATCAATGTCCTTTCCAATGAAGGGGTGTGTGCAATTGGCCTTTTTTACTACTTTATCTACCTGTGCTGCCACCTTCAGTGATCTGTGGACTGCGCACCCAGATCCCTCTGCATAGGGTTCTGCTATTCACTGTATAATTTCCACCTGTACTTGACCTTCCAAAATTTGTCTGGATTAAACTCCATCTGACATTTTTCTGCCCATTCCTCCACCTGATCTATGTCCTGCTATATCCTCTGACAACTTCACCAGGTCACCACATGGAGTGATTGAAGAGAAGGGCTAAATTAAAATAGTCTAGTAGGAAGAACAGGCACGACCAGGTCAATGAATATGGCAGGACTATAGGTCTGAAGTGTATTTATTTCATTTTAATACAAGGAGTATAATAGAGAAAGCAGATGTGCTTAGAACTTTGATTAGTAAATGGGACAACAGTGTGGTAGCCATTACAGAAACTTTGTTGAGAGAACAGCAGAACTGACAGCTCAAATTGCATGGAAGTTATGGTGACTTGGCAAGTTGGATACAAACTTAGCTTCACCATAAAAGCTAGAGTGCAGTTATGGAGGGGTGTGATCAATGCTGGAACCTCTGTTGCTTGTCATATTAAAAGTGATTTGGATGAAAATGTGGGTGATCGGATTAGGATGTGAGCATATGACATGAAAATTGGTGGAATTGTAGATGATGAGGAAGGATATCAAAGCACACAGCAAGATATAGATCAGCTCGCAAAAGTTAGGACAGAAATGGCAGGCTGCGTTTAACCTAAACAAGTGTGAAGTGCTGCATTTTGAGAGGTCAAAAACAGAAAATGGTCAGACCCTTAACAGCATTGATATACCAGGGGACCTTGGGTCCAAGTCTGGAAAGTGACAACATAGTGGACAAAGTGGTAATGGAGGCATGCAGCATGCTTACCCTCATCGGTTGGGGAACTGAGTGTAAGAGTCAACAAGTCATGCTGCATCAGTATAATACCTTGACCCAGCCACATTTGGAGTGCTGTACACAGTTCTCCTCCCCACACTAATGGAAGGATGTTGATACTTTGGAGAGTGTACAGAGGAAATTTACCAGGATGATGTCTGGATTGGAGTGGTGTATTAATTACAAGGAAAGACTAGACAACGTCGATTGTTTTTGCCAGAACATCAGATACTAAGGGGCAACCCCATAGAAAAATTACGAGGGGCATGGATAAAGTAGATAGTCAAAGACTCTATCCTACGATAGAAATGTCAAATACTTGGGGGCATAAGACTTAGGTAAGAGGGGAAAAAGTTAAAACAAAATGCATGAGGTGATGAAAACAGATACAACAGCAACTTCCAAGAAGCATTTAGACAGACATGAACAGACAGAGAATAGCAGGATATGGACCATTTGCAGGCAGATGGGATTAGATTAGAATGACAGGATTTGTACAAGCATGGTGGGCTGAAGGGCCTGTTCCTGTGTTGTACTGTTTTAACCACAATGCAATGGCATTGAAGGTAAATGAAATAGCAATGATAAATTCGATTAGTGAATGAGGGAGTAAAACGGTGGCACTTCTGTAAGATATCAAAGATGAATGTGGATTTTCGGAAAAAGACTTGAAACAAAGAGTGAATTTGAAACACTACCATCAACCGTGTTGTAGCAGAAACCACAAGTTATGCCAAACATGAATTAAATAATTAATGGAAAGAAATGTTGCGAGATATGAGGGACATGTAAAGAGAATTAGAAATAAACATCAACACTTGCATAGTAATAGTTACTTATTGGTAGACAACTTGAGTATCACTACAACAAACAAAGACATTGTCTGACCTTTTCACCTTTCACTTATCAGGACAATTTGCAAGAAATAGCAAAGTAAAGAGAATGAAAACTTATATTAAATGAGAGGACATCCCTGATAATAATAGATGGGTTGCCATGAAGCTTGAATCAGTTGATGATCACTGCCAGTTAACTGTCAAAACTTAGTTAAATTTTAAACCAGGAGAAAGTGAGGACTGCAGATGCTGGAGATCAGAGCTGAAAATGTGTTGCTAGAAAAGCACAGCAGGTCAGGCAGCATCCAAGGAGCAGGAGAATCCACTCATCTTCCACCTAGGAACCCTCCAACCACAAGGGATGAACTCAGATTTCTCCAGTTTCCTCATTTCCCCTCCCCCCACCTTGTCTCAGTCACAACCCTCGAACTCAGCACCACCTTTCTAACCTGCAATCTTCTTCCTGACCTCTCTGCCCCACCCCCACCCCCACTCCGGCCTATCACCCTCACCTTAACCTCCTTCCACCTATCGCATTTCCAACGCTCCTCCTCCAAGTCCCTCCTCCCTACCTTTTATCTTAGCCTGCTGGGCACACTTTCCTCATTCCTGAAGAAGGGCTCATGCCCAAAACGTTGATTCTCCTGCTCCTTGGATGTTGCCTGACCTGCTGCGCTTTTCCAGCAACACATTTTCAGCTCTAAATTTTAAACCAGGCAGGTTGATTGACTGCTTGGTCATTACTGTAGAGAAATGAGCCAGTCAATGGGTGTCATCTATTTGTTGAGTTGAAACAAACATAGTCTCTACACGTCTTCTCTGCAAAGTACAGCCCTCTATGTATTAATAAACGAAACCTGACTGACATTCTTCAATTTGCTGCCAGCATGTGTTATAATTTTATAAATATATGTAGTGGTGAGCAACAAAGGTTACCTCAGAGTAAAACAGTACTTTGATCAAATGGGCCAATGGAGTTTAATTCAGTTAAACGTGAGGTACTACATTTTGGAAAGGCAAATCAGAGCAAGACTTATATATTTAAAGTTACGACCAAGGGAGTATTGCTGAACAAGGAGACCTTGGAGTGAAGGTTCATAATTTATTGAAAATGGAGTCACATTTAGATAGGATAATGAAAGCAGCATTTGATACGTTTGCCTTTACTGGTCAGTAGATTGAGTATAGAGGAACCTCGATTATCCAAAGAACAGGGGCGGGGAATATTTCATTCGATTAAACGAATGTCAGATAACATAGTTAGCAAAGCATCAGGACCTTATGAACTTGTTCGGATAATCAATTTCGGTTAATCAAATGCTGGATAATCGGGGTTCCTCTGCATAGGAGATGGGAAGTCATGTTGCAGCTGTGCATGGCATTGGTTAAGCCACCTTTGGAATATTGTGTGCAATTCTGGTCTCCCTGCTATAGGAAGGATTTTCTGACACTTGAAAGATTTACAAGGATGTTGACAAGTTTGGAGGGTTTGTGCTATTGGAGCAGGCTTAATAGATTGAGGCTATTTTCTCTGGAGCATCGGAGGCTGAGGGGTGACCTTATAGAGGTTTATAAAATGAGGGGTATCAATAGGGTAAATAAGCAAGGTCTTTTCCCTGGGGTGGGGGAGTCGAAAACTGGATGGCATAGGTTTGAGGTGGGGGGTGGGGGGAGATTTAACAGGGATATAAGGGGCAACTTTTCATGCAGAGGATGGTGCATGTATGGAATGAACTGCTAGAGAAAGCGGTGGAAGCAGGTACAATTACAGCATTTAAAAGGCATTCACAGCTGTGTACATGAATAAGAAACATTTAGAGGAATACACGCCAAATGCTGGCAAATGGGACTAGATTTATTTAGGATATCTGGTCAGCACGGAAGAGTTGGACCAAAGGTTCTGTTTCCACGCTGTATATATCTGTGACCAGTTTGTTTACTTGGGTGCAGTAAGTGTCGTGCTTATTCTAAACAGCACAGTGGACCTGTTGCTTTATATGATCTGCCAATCTTGGGATATTCAGTCCCCATAAGGTCGCACCAACAACATATCCTTTTGGCTGTTTGCAACAAGCCCACTTCCGACAGTCACTAACCAGCCCACCTTTGGAAACTTCCCAACAGCATCCAACACCAGAAGTGACTCCTTGACTGGGCAAAAAATTTCTGAATAATCCTGAATGCATAAAGAATTATACTGACAACCAATTTAGGATCAATATTCAAACACAGTGCTGGAAGCTAAATATATTGATACACAAGAGCCTGTTCTTTCAAGACAGAAAAGACGATGCACCTGTTTCAACTCAAGTAAATCGTTAATTCTCTGGTTAATTTCTCACACAATCCCTTGACCAATCGAAGTCAAGCTGCCTGCTTTATGCCCGAGTGGTTAACACACTGCCATAATTAACTGGTCCATTCTCCACAGTAATGCCTCTACCCAAAAACACTCCACTTACAAACAAATAATCGTCGCAATCCTCACGTACAAAATAAAATATTGCTTTCTTTTGACTTTTGTATTTCTAGAAAATTGTCCTGATGAATGCAAGATGCAGAGCTTTGCCAAAATATGTCTGTTTTCAGCAGCACACCTATTTATTAGGTCTATAAATTTGTTGTGCCATATTCTACAATCGACATGATTGTGATACTCTACTCAGTTCAATAATCTTCCAACGCTCAGTGGCGAATGCTCTCACTTACAAGATACTATTCGAGGCACCTCGGGGAACCGAACCATATCTCCAGAAGAGGAAATCCTTTTTAAAAATGATGCCCGGTTTATCTTTTTTTTGGATAAAATAGTAGATGGGGAGATTGAGTATTAGTCTGAAGAACAAGTGCTCTTCTGAAAAGACTTAAATACAAATCAAATTCAATTTCATGCAGCAGAACAGATCTCAACAAAAAAAAACACAATCTGAAACCAGAATCAGCTCTTCAAGTCCCTGTTATGTTCAATTAATCGGATCAAATGTCACTGACTAGCAGCAGTAGAAAGTAATTATAGCTTAATAGCTGTCTGCTGCTATCATCTTGTAAATTTAACCTTTAAGTATTTCAGCTATTATAATTTCATCAAGAGTATTAGTTGGCTGCTTAGGAAAGCAGAATATTTGAAAAACTGATGCCATTCACAGGCAAAGAAATAAAAGCTTGTTCATCTTTCAAATACGAAAAAGATGTTTTCAAGCTGTGCAAGGAGATACTTAAACTTCCAGTTTTTAATACTTAAAGTAATTAGCCCAATAGCAAAATCCAGAAACAACATTACAAAACACTCCAGCAATTGCACAGATAGAATAGGGTAAAGGAAATAAAAGTGCTGTAAATGTTCATCTATTGTTCTTTTGTACAACTAACCACAATCTTTGAAAGCCCGAATCGAACAAATCAGCATTATTTCATTAATATAGTGCTCATTGCCATGTGACTGGTGTACTTGGAGCACATATTAAAAGTTTCGACAGCTTTGTTTTATGGCAACATTGAGGAGATTTTCAGTTTGGATCCCTGACGTAGCAACTCTAATTCATCCATGTCACAGCTAATGATTGATCTGCAGAAGTTTGAACTTTAACAATACGATTTGAGACTTTCTCTCCCTTTAAATTTAAATATAATTTCAAAACAGCAGTGGTAATTGTGCACCTATACAGCACAAAAATTCAAATGTGACAAGTCCAATAAACCTCCTAGTCTCTACGCCAAGGTTGGTATGCATACTTGGCCTATAATTATTAACTCTACCCAAAAAAAAGGAAAATCCTTATATCAAAGCTCTGTGGAACAAAGACTGTCAAAGTAAACAAAGGACAACTTTATTGCAAAGTCTATCTCAGTGATCCTCAGAAATATAGTTTTAAGCTTCATAGATTATTCTTTGCAGGTGTTTCCACGAGAGTTCAATTAGTTTTGGATATCCCCTTTGATGTTACAGGGGTTTGGAGATTCCTAGTTGCACACATTCCAAAAGAGATCAGATGCCAAGATGTCTCGTTAAGACAAACCTGAATTGAAACAGCAAGTGGCATCCTAACTTCACTTTCTCAAAACTTGGCAAAAAACAATTCATTACCCACTATAAGAACAATTAATTTTAAAGGTCTTGTCTGTGTTTTATTGTGGGACAGGTAAGATTTTTTTCTCTATTTTTCTCCCCCCACAAGCAGCAGAAATAGTTGTATTACTTTATCCTGTACTTGACTCCTTCAATCACATCATATGCTGGAGAGATAAGCAAACTGGTCTGCACTCGGCCTTTGGCCAGTGTCACTCTATGACCATAAAGCAGACAAAGGTGTTCTGTAAGTGAGCCTCGTTGCACTCTGCTTAACACTTCATAGAAGAAGTCGAGGAAATCTATTGTGCATGGCAAATAACATCACTATCACTGAACAGATGCAAAATGTTGGAACCTCAAGGAATAAACTAAGTTTTGCAATCAAAGCTGACATGCGAGTAACAGCCACCAGGACAAGATATTAGGCAGGATCTAGTCAAGTACATTACACCTATAGGAAGTCAACCTCTTCAGACAAAGCTTAATAAAACAGTAGTCGAACATCACATCTCTGCCAAAACTTGCTGAAGTTCAAGTGCGAAACATATTCAAATAAAAAATGCTTCCCATGTTATATCTACAAGCAAATGCCACAAAATACTTGCTCTAGAACAGAAACAGACATGGAACACCACCAAAACACTCACCAGGCAAATCTACCAACAGGTCTTTTAAAATAATGCTTTAATGAAAGTAGCAATATAATCTCATCCTCCTCAGTGAGGCATGAACGCATACACGTAGAAATTGAAGGCAATTTAAGAACAACATTTTTAATAAAAGCACATGATGTGACTCACCTTGGAGTCAATGCCTGCAATCTCCGATATTCATCGCTATACAACAAACAACAGCAAAATAGAAATTCAAAATATTTTCACGTCAACACACAATTCATGATAGTCTACTGAAGATTGGTTGCAGACTTAAGTTTAATCCATCTCAGTGTAAAAATATATCCTTTCTGACATGCATGTCAGCCTTAAAAATAGTTACAATTTAATTTCAAATGAGTTAACAACCAATCTGACTCTACACATTTTGTTGATGTTGACAGGCCTGCTACTGTAATGTAAATGCAAGAGACTCTGGAGTGAGCTTAAAGTCATCACTCCAGTTATCAATGCTTACAAGTACTCCAACACTACAAAGTTGTCTCTTTAAATCAATCACACAATATGAAACTACTGTTAAGAAGCACAGCTACAATAAGTCAGTGCATACAATAGCAATACATTCGAAACACCTGCAAATACTGTAGCTGGCCAAACAGTTCCCCTTTCTCAGTTGTCCATCAACTGTAAGCGTTCCCATTTTGAGCATGCTGCATAATCTACAATCAGATTCTAACTATAACCTTTCAGTCTCTCACCAAGCACCATCAGATGCTGCAGATGCTAAAGCACAGATGCATACCTGTTTCAACAATGCGGTCATGTCACTAACATTACTTTAACATTGATGAAATGTAACCTTGGATTTTCCTAGTACTTTCTAAAAAAAAAATCAAATTCAAGGAAAGGTAGCTTAAAATACAACATTATTTGAGTAGACACCAGATATCCCAATTACTTATTGCAATACTTTGTAATTTCTCAACATTTCTTCCACAACCTCAGCAAAGGTAATAGCCTGGTTTAGTACAATGCCATGCTAAGCCAAAGTTTAATTGCTTGTCAATATTAACTCAACTGATATCAGCCAGAACAACTCAGCATCCTCACATTGAGTGTTGAGGAGAAATTGAAAATTATCCCTGTTCCCAACATGTTATCCCATTTCTCATTCAGGAAGTGCACAGGCACAAGAGATGAATAAAGTATTTCTCAGTGACATCACTGAGATCAAGCTCCTAAATTTACAATGTAAGATGACACCAGACAGCCAATATCAGATCTCCAAAGTCCAGGAGAGTACAGCAGGAAAAGTTCAACCCTAATTTCAAAGGAGATCCCAACTACCACTATTACCAGAATTTGCCTTTTTTATAAATTACAGTCCAAAGTCAATGCATAATCTGACATTTCCTCTTAAAATTCATCTCTATTTGCTTGTACATGAGAATTCTTTTCATTTGAAATAAAATGCTTTCCAAATGGTTGTGTGAAGAGTTTGAACAGTTCACAAAGTCAACTCCCATCAAACCTGCAACCATACCATGCTGACAAGAAGTTCACTCAAAGGAGCATCAGCAAAATAAGAACCAATGTCAATCACCATGGACACACCACAAAGTAATAATTTTAATGAGTGAGACATACAATAACAGAACCAGGTCTATTTTAAAGACTAAATATCCACCCCAGGGTGAGACAAGACAGGAGGTTGCAGTAGAATGGAACACAGACAAATGCCTTCTTCCATGAGTGTTTAACAAACACTCAGTAAATGCATTGCCAGTTGGAGAACTCATCATAAAGATCAGATTTACTGCTTCCTAATGCTGAAATAGCTGATCTCAACAAAAAGGTGTTGCAGTAATTTAGGCATAATAAGTCAGTTTAATTTTGAATCAAACTTGCATTTTAAATTTTTTTCCAAAAGATTAATTTCATGAGCATACAATGTGATTAAAAAGGATCAACATGACCAGCAAACTACATCCATATTTCATCAAAGCAGTTGTTTAAAACAAGAGAAAGTACTATGGACTAAAATGGAAAGAGAAAAAAAGAGCAATGCAGTAGTTCCAGCATCGGTGGAAAGAGAAATAATGTTAATATCCAAAGTCGGTGACCCTTCATTAGAACTAATTTAACATTCCTAGAGCTAATTACTCCCTCTGGAATTTCTCCCAGATACCCCTTCACCTCCACTCCACCGTTAAGAACCCCATTAAAACCAAATGCTGACCAATCTTTTGATCACTCTTCCCCATTTCTTTTTGAAGCACAGGACTATTTGTACGTTAACATTGTGACAAACACAAAACATTAGTAGAGTTACTGAGACCTCAGACTGGTGTCAGACTAGAACCAATGACCCAAATCACAACCATGAATGGTGTTAGTGGAACCTCAGTCAAATGCAGAAACTGGAACCAACAATGGTTCTAATCACAGCCCATAATGAATGACAAACAGCTAAATATTACAAAGAGTCCTGAAAAAGGTCACTGGACTTTCAGTTGGTCCATTTTTTAGAGCCACTATCTTCACAGCCAGTTTTACAGTGTAGTTTTGCAACAACCTGCATTTTCAATTTAATCTCATAATCCAGAGAGGGCCGCTATGCTTCGTTACAACCCAGTGTCATTGGGGAAATGAAAGTTTCCCATTGACTGTGGTAATTATTTTTAGACAGCAAATTACATTTTACATCATTTTCAACTAAGGGAATTTCAAGGTCTGAATCATTTGGCTGGGGAAAAATATAAAATTTGAAGAAAAGGAGAGGGGAAGTAAGTGTAATCTGGTTTCCCTTCCTGGAATTTCTTTGAGGCAAAGAAACACATGCATACACACAAATAGCAGAGGGGAATGCCACAGCATAGCCTGAATGCTCCAACTGTACTGTGCCCTAACTGCCACATTCTCAACCCAACCAAGTCAAAGGGAATGAATCAAAAAAAACCTTCCATGGTCGGGGAGTCCAGAACTAGAGGGCATAGGTTTAGGGTGAGAGGGGAAAGATATAAAAGAGACCTCAGGGGCAACTTTTTCACACAGAGGGTGGTACGTGTATGGAATGAGCTGTCAGAGGATGTGGTGGAGGCTGGTACAATTGCAACATTTAAGAGGCATTTGGATGGGTATATGAATAGGAAGGATTTGGAGGGATATGGGCCAGGTGCTGGCAGGTGGGACGAGATTGGGTTGGGATATTTGGTCACCATGGACAGGTTGGACTGAAGGGTCTGTTTCCATGCTGCACATCTCTATGACTCTATGACTCTAATAGGTCATATTCCTTCCTCTTACAACGAAGAGGAGTTCTAACAAGGCATAAACAATAATCTTATTATCCCAACAAAAAATTAAGAAATCTACAGAACTTGTGTTTCACGTAAGCAACTAAATTGGAGCCTGTTCTTATGCAAATTAAATAATTTCATAATGTTCTCCTTAAGTGCGCTATTGAGCACAAATTATTAAAAAAATAAATTTACATTAGTTGCCTAGGTTGACAGAGTAACTTGGTTTCTCAAACGGTTTTCTCTCAAGACACAAGTTCGCTTTCAAATCAAGTGACCAAGTTGGGAAAATAAATGGATCCTGTCTTCAAACCCTTTTCCAGGTCTTTACATTATCTAGTTGTGGACACCTGCAACACAAGTTCTTAACTGAGTCCTTGTATAAATGACATGGTGATACAATCTTGCACATGTAGCCAGTTAATATTGTCAATTAGCACAGAGATCAACTAAAATGAGAGATCTTATTTTCTGAGATGGCAGGGATTAATGCATAGTAAAATCCTACTGCCATTATTGCATTCATTAGTCTGTAACATCACTCCTCTGCCATAATAGCTTATGTCTGGTAATTGTCAAGGATGACAAAATTGCATGTGCACAGCATTCTTAGTTAAATAATTTACTGAACATCTTTACATACTTTGGGTTACCTAATAGCACTAGTGCTAATATTTGGCACTAATCATTCAGAAGTCAATGTTCAGGGCTTTCAACTGACAGAACCAAAATTGCAACTTGAATTCTATATGAAACTAACAGATGGGTCATATGTTAAATAAAAATAATCAAAATTTCCCATGAAAGGGTTGTATATTAAGAAAACTTTATGTTTAGCCAATGATACTTCCAGTAGATGTCATTGCACTAAGATATCCAAAGTTAATCTGATCAGTCATGTGTTGCACTCTCTAAAATTGCTGATCTTTTAGTCTGGCTACACAGCTCATCCACCTCCCCACTGAAGCACATTGGTAAATCTCAGCTTAATTATTGTCCAGGCCTTGCCACATTATGGCACAGAAGCTTCATTATCTGAAGAGCTGCAATAGAAGAAAGGACACCACTGTAACAGCTCAAAACAACTGGTCCCAGATCACTATCCTGAGGAACACCCAAAGGCTGAAATAATTGACCTTCATCACTATAACCATCTCGCTCTGTACTCAGTAGGACTCAAACCACTGAAGAGCCTTCCCTTTAAATCCCATTGACTTCAAATTTTATTAGAAGTTCTTTCATGCTGCACTTGGTCAACCACTAATACAAAGTGCAGGCATTTCAACCTTATCTCCTTCTGGAGTTCAGTTCTTTCGGTCAACTTTGAACCAAAGCAGCGATAAAGTCTGGAGCCAAGTGATCCAACTGGAACAAAGTCAGAATTCTGGAATTCCCACCCTCATAACAGACTGCAGCAGTTCAAGAAGGCAGCACACTATCACCTTCTCAAGAGCAACTTGGGACGGGCAATAACTACTGGCTAGCCACCAAAGCCTACATCCCACAAAAATGAATAATTTTTAAAAACTGAGCACTGGGTGAACAGATTCATAGCAAGTGTCACTTAACTCAAGAAATAGGAGCAGAAATTGACCACACGTCCCATCAAGCATGCTCCACCATTCAGCGTGATCATGGCAGATTTTCAATATGAACTCCACTTCTCAACCCTTTATCCACAATGAAACCAAAAGTCTGTCCCAGCCTTAAATATACAATGGAGCATTCACAACCCTCTTTAGGTAGAATTACAAAACAAAAACTCAAACCTACTGAAGTATGGCAATTCCTCCTCATCCTAATTCTAATCCATCTGCCTACGATACTGAGATTGCATCCCATATTTTAGATTTTCTGACCATTGGAAACAATTTTTCAGCACTTATAGCATCAAGTCCTGAATCCTGAGTATTCAATGAGGTTGTCTCTTGCTCTTTTAAACTTCTCATTGTAAGACAAAATCCTCATCCCAGGAAATAATTCAGTGACCTTTGGTCTACCACCTTCAAAATCAAATTTATGGTGTCTTTAATTATGAAAGCCAAAACTGCACAATTGTTCTGGAAATGGTTTCACTAAAACTTTGTACAGCTGCAGCAGGTCAGTTATTCCTGTAGTCTAATGCCCTTGCACCAGCATGTCAGTTGCTTTCTTAATTTTTGCTGTACCTTAGGGCCAAATTTTAGCCCTCCTATATTAGCACACGTGTCTTTCCATTTAAAATGTTTCACACATTTTATACAGTATCACAGAATTGTACAGTGCAGGAAATCATAATGTGGCCCATCTTATCTGCACTGGCTCTTCAAATAAGCAATTCACTTAGGCATACCCCAACTTTTCTCTCTCCCATGCAGCACATTCTTCACTTTCAGCTAACAGTCTAAGTCCCTCCTGAATGTTTCAATTCAACTTACTTTCAACATCCATACCTTAACCATTCACAAGTTAGGTTTTTCCCTGTTACTCAATATTCTTTGAATTATTTTAAATCCATGCTACCGTCCTCTTAATTCTTTCACAAGTATGAAGTTTCTCTTATCTACTCTGTCTATATTGCTCCATCAATATGTCAATCAAATCTGCTCTCAGCTTTCCTTACTCTAAAAAAAAAACAAATTGTCCTAACATCTCCCACTTGTCCCCATAACTGCTTCTGATTGTCAATGATATCTTCTGTTACTTTGCTCAGAGAGGGGTGGTAAGGGACAAGAGGCACAAGGAACCAAGAAAGTGTCCCAAAGAGAGGAGGAGGAGGAGATGGAAGAGAGGAGAAAGAGTGGAGAGATAATGGAAGCAGCAGAGGGTCTGTTCCCCAAGTTCCAGGTTCTGTGCAAAGGAGGTAAAGTTTGAATTGTTAAAAACTCATTCTAACCAGACAATTCAACTTAGTGATTCAATAATAGTACACGTCTGTCAATTGTAAAAACTGCTGTATTAATATTCTCCACTAATTTTATTGAAACCATCAGCCCATCCATAAATGCACTTAGATCAAGATGAAATTAAGTTAAATGTTAAAAGTTAAAGGCATTCCCCCCAACCCACTAATTTATTTTTATTGTATTTGGCCTGTTAATTTCAAAGTGTGTTACATACAATATCCTAACTGGACATCTACTTCTCGGTACTGTGCTGCCACTGCATGCAGTTTACAGGAAATATTGGTAATACAGTGCTCTTACAATTACTTTTATAACTAGAGTGCATAGCTTAGAAAGGAAATTTGCTGCTGACCTTTCATTTTCCAGAACCGACAGCAATTTTCGGTGAAGCAAGAGGAAAAGTATATGCTAACTCAAAGCAAAATTGTTCCTTAGAACAAAATGTAATAGTTTAAACTGTTGCAAATTGGAAGAGATTAAATGCTATAATGCTTCTCACATCAACATATGGTTTTAATTTATGGTAGAGTATGGGGGAAATACATAGATTCTTCTAAGGAGAGTGTGACATCAATGGCATAAAGAGAAGGGTTGCTGAAATGTGTCTGAATGTATGAACAAATGGAGGAACTTGAGAAAAAAAGCTTCATGAAATCAGATAGCACTGCCTGCAAGTGCATCCACATATGGCCGTGTGGAGCCCATTATTGGAAATAAGAAAGCCATATAAGATGACAATGACTCTACAAATTCCCAATGATAAAACTGAGGCAAGAATATAAAGGAATTTGAGCAAAAATTAAAATTAGTGGGATGTGGGAACTGGTCAGGGATGCTTGGAGTGTAGATAAGGACATAGACAACAGGGCAAAATCTGAACAAAAAATAAAATACTGCAAACACCGGAATTCTCAAAACCAAACCAGATGAAACCAGACACACAGCAGGACAGGCTGCAGCTTTGGACAAACAGAAAACTAATCAATGCTCCAGAACATAAGATCCTTCTTTAAGACTCCAAACTTACAAAACATTCTAAATTTGATTGAAATTAATGAATAGAAAAGCCAACAAAGTCATAGACATAACTTGTAAATATAGTATCATTTACAATTTCACAGCATCTATAACCAACTTCAAAGATTCTTAAATCTTCTAAAGTTTTATAAAAAGAATGACTACTTGATTGGCAATCACCAGAGGTTTCAACAAAGTCATTCTTTTCTTTTAAAAGGAAAGTTAAGTTATCAGATCAGATTTCCAATTACCACAATAAACCAGGCCACAATCCAGTAAAAATGAGATGTAATACAAACCTAACAGAAGCCATTCAAGGGTAATTACTGCGACAGTGGTCCTCTTTCTCACCTCCTCCTCCTCCATAGAACTGTTTTATTTGTGAATATACATAACAACATATAATGAACATACATAACTGATAATAATTTTACTGTGCGTCACTGCAACAACTAAGTGCTGCCCAGACTGTCACAAATCAATAGAATCATAACAATAGGCCCTTCAGCCCATCTGATCTTCAATCAGCATTTAAATTCCGCTTGGTGTTAGACAGCTGGGAATGACTGAGTTGACAGACAGCACGTTTTATCCCATCTACTATTTTGAGCGATGAAACTGAAGAAAAGTCTAATTCACAAGAATTATGTAATGTATCAGCATGGTGCAATGTATTGACTATGCTGCAGAGTTTCTGGGCACCAATTTATCGTACTGTATTCATTGACTCCAATGTAGTCACTGAATTAAATGACTGTTGTACAGTGCAACCTTCCTTTCTCAATTACAACTCAGACTTGTGTGGCTCATGATGTTAATTCATCCCCACTGTGATCTCTCCACCTTTGGTCTCTGTCACAGTGAGACATACTTGGTCTGTGCAGCCTGCAGAGAGAAAGCCAAAGGCAGAATTTAAGAGTTGCAGTGGATAGCGTCTTTAAGTAGCCAGCCCCACTTGGAAATGGCAGATATAATGCATTTTGTTCGCATTATTTCAAGTATTTTACAAAATCTCCTCTTTCATCCTCTGTATTTCCCCATTTCCTCATGTTTTTGTTTATGAAACATTCTTTTAACGTTCAACACTTTGTCATTCTGTATCATCTTGAAGATCTTTTCTATCCTTTAATTTCTATGAAGCAATTTTAGGATTATTGAAATATATTCATTCTCATACTGCACATCTGTTGATTCTCCCCTCACTCCATGATTCAATTTTTTTGTCAGAAGTTAGCTTTTAGACATCAAATTTAATGAAGAATTACACATTATTGTATCAATAATCTGCTTTCTTTTCATATATTTATTGACCTGTTTATCCAGCAGTTTTTATATCATCAATAGTCAGTGAAATGTAGTGCCACGTTGGTATACAAGGGCTTTATAATTCAGTAATCCACATTCTATTTATAACTTCATAAATATAGGATCATGGGTATACCATATTTAGTACTCAAAATCTTTTCTCCATTCAATCAGGTGATCTGTACCTCAACTCTATTAACCCACATTAGCACTGCATTGTTGATAACACAACAAAAATCTCAAGGCCAGAACATTTGAAACAGCCCCAAGGCATTTTGAGATGCTTGCTTCAGAATCTCACTACACTTATAGGGAAAAAATTGTTTCCTGATTACACTCCTAAATATCCAACTTTAATTTTAAGGTTATGCTCCTTTGTAGGAGATAGCTCCATCTGAGAAAGTGATTTCCATGCAGCGATCCCATCCCAGCCTTTCATCTATTTAAACTAATACATTCCACATGCCCTTACTCTTTCAAACCTTGATATAAAATCAATGAATCATACAAGAACATGCTTGAAGCTGGACATTACAAGATAATAATGTTTAAAATAACATCCAAGACAAAGCAACTGATTGATCAGTGCTCCATCCCTCAACATTCACTCCCTCTCTCACCAACAGCGGCAATTCACAAAGACTTCTTCAACAAACTTGTAATGTCCATTACCTGAAAGGCCAAAGACCTCTGATGCACAAGAAACATCACCACATGGAAATCTCCCCTGCAAAACACTCAGAATCCAGATTTGCAATACATCACAATACTTCACTGTTACTTGGTCAAAATCCTGGCAACATTTCTCGTAACACTCTTGGGTGCCCTTACACCTCATGGACTTTGTTTTTAAAATGTTGAACAGGGTGTGGACATTGCTGTCAATATTCGCATCTGTTACTTGTCCCTAATTGCCCTCAAAAAGCTGTTGAGCTGCTTTCTTGAACTGCTGCAGTTCATGTGATGTAGACATACTGACAGTACTACAAGGAAGAGTCTGCCAGGATATTGACACTATGATAGTGAGGCAATAGTGATAACAGTTCCAAATCAGGATGGTGTGTGGTTTACATTCCGTAAATTTCCGTAAATTCCACATTAGGCCATGCACCTTTCCACGCCATTCAAGATAGTGGCAGACCCACTCCAGGCCTCAGCTGCTCTTTCATGTCAACACCTCACAGGCCTCAACTCCCTGATACTTCAAAAATCTACCCACTACTCGTTTAAATATTTTCATGGATCTAGCTTCTACAACGGCACGGTGGCTCAGTGGTTAGCACTGCAGCCTCACAGTGCCAGGGACCCGGAATCAATTCCCACCTCTGGTAACTGTGTAGAGTTTGCACATTCTCCCAGTGTCTGCGTGGGTTTCCTCCAGGTGCTCCAGTTTCCTCTCAGTCCAAAGATGTGCAAGTTAGGTAAATTGGCCATGCTAAATTGCCCATAGTGTTGGGTGTAGGGGGATGGGTCTGGGTGGGTTGCTCTGCGGAGGGTCAGTATGGACTTGTTGGGCCGCAGGGCCTGTTTCCACACTGTAGGGAATCTAATCTAGAACTCTGAGGCAGAGAATTCCAAGGAATTCACTACACTCCAGAAGAAGAAGATTGCACCTCAAGTTTAAATGACTGCCCTCTTGTTTTCCTTGTTTTGCGAGGAAACCCACGCAGACACTGGGAGAATGTGCAAACTCTACACAGTTTTGCAACAATGTTCCCTCATTTGAAATTCCTCAAGTGGTGGAAACATTTTGTGTTAACTAAACAGGGTGCATGGAAAAGTTTTTTTCTGCTCAAAAAGGGAGAGGACAGAATAGACAAAGATTTGGTGAACAAAAATTACTGAGGTAAACCATGTTGATGGAAATGAGATCTGAATAACTTGGCCAAGTTAGTTTGGCACCATATCCACATTCGTTCTCATACTCTCTCCACTACCAAAGCTCAGTAACATCAGTGTGCACGGAATAAACTGGCCAAGGCTCCTTGAACAGCGACGTCCAAGCCAATGGTAATTATCTTCTTCTGGACGGACAAGGGCAGCAGATACATGGGAAAAACACCTGCAGCAATTATACCTCCAAGCTACTGGTTTGGAAACATGCCGCCATTGCTTCAATGTGGCTGGATCAAAATCCTAGCACTCGCAACCTGATGACATTGCAGTTCCATTTATACACATGGACTGCAGTGGTTTAGGAGATCAGCTCATCTTTTCAAGGGCAACTAAGGATGGGCAATAAATGCTGTCCCAGCAAACAATGTCCTCCTCCCACGAATGAAGTGTAATGATTTTTGAAAGGATATTGAAGTTTCAACTTAGCATTGCAGGGAGAAGTGAACCATCTGAAGAGCTGGGAGTCAAAGGGACTGTTCATTTAATGTTATGTGTGACGCTCATCAAATAGGCGTTATAAGATGCAACTCAACTGATCTAGTTAATTAGGTCATATGAAGTACCTTTTCTTTAGCAGCTAAAATATAAAATGTGAATTTTGTCCCTTATTTCAGATTGGAATTTTTCAGAGACAATCTTACTGGTTTCTGTGAGGATTTTAACTAACGACAATGAACAATCAGAATGATCTGATGAGCAGAGGACATGAGCCATGAGGGAATCTTGAGTAAGAACAAACTTTGTCACATAAAGAAACGGCAATTGACTAAATAAAGACTCTTATAAGTCCTTTGGAGGGGGGAGGGAGTGAAAGCAAAAATGGCCTCAGCAACAAAACAATCAGGATAACAGAACAAAATAATGTGCATTTAAATTCAAAAGTAACCACAATATTGCTAGCATTTACTTCTGCAAAAAGGTGACAGATGCTTGCAATGTTCTCTTTTAGCAGGTGATTGCAAGAGAACTCAAAATAAAGATTAAAACGCGACAGCATTTTATCAAGAGCAATACACTTTGAAAAGATCAATGCACTATGCTCATCATTGACTGCTCAATGTTTCCAAGATCATCATCTCATCTCTAAACAATGTTGTCTGAATCATTAGATTATATGCAATCCTACATGTTCGTGTCAACATCTCTGGGCCCAGAAATATTTTGTTCACATAAACAATGTTCTAAGTTTCAAAAGGATCCACTCTGACCCCCTCCATCTGTGAGCATGAATGAGATCTGCTGAAAATGTGAGGTGGACTCCATATCTAGTTGCCACATGCCACTTCAGAAGATCTCCAGATTTGGCTGGTCTTTGCAAAGATCTGGCTGATTATTTTAAAACTGCATGCAAGAAAGGTCGAGAAGCAGAAGATGCCGCCAAAATATATGGAGCTTTTTCAACTGGTGACACTGGGACATAACTAAGACTGTTGACTTATTGGACAAAAAAAAACTGCAGATGCTGGAAGCCAAGGTAGACAAGCAGGAGGCTGGAAGAACACAGCAAACCAGGCAGCGTTAGAGACAGAGAAGTCAACGTTTCAGGTCTAATCCTTCTTTAGAACTGGGATGGGGCTAAGGGGAGCTCGCCTTATCCTCATCCCCCAGTCCTGAAGAAGGGTTATACCTGAAGCATTGACTTCTCCACCTCTTGTTGGTGCCTGGCTTGCCACGTTCTTCCAGTCTCCTTCTTGTCTACTTCTTGAAGTATCAGGAAACCTTGATATCGACATCATGATAATGAGGTAAAATGAAATAGACGAATGGAGCAGGACCTTATTTTGTAGTCGAGGTGGGCAGGATGTTGACTTCTGCTGGTTTGACAAAAGGGATAAGAATGTATCAAAATAAGTCACAATCGACAAATATTGAATTTTATGTTGTTTGGTAGAATGAGAGCATTGCTGTCAATGCCATTAGTTATCTGTCCCTGATTGCCCTGGGGAAAAAAAATGACGTAAAAGAGAAGCAATAGGGCAGTTTGCTTTTTTTTTTGTTAAAAAATTAAAGTCTGTCTTACTCTATTTAAACAACAGAACTTAGTCTGTAGCTTGACAGAGTCATAGAGATGTCCAGCATGGAAACAGACCTTTGGGTCGAACCAGTCCATACAGACCAGATATCCTAACCAAATCTAGTTGCACTTGCCAGCACCGGCCCATATCCCTCCAAACCCTTCCTATTCATATACTCATCCAGATGCCTTTGAAATGTTGCAATTGTACCAACCTCCACCACTTCCTCTGGCAGCTCATTCCATACTCGTATTACCCTCTGCGTGAATAAGTTAATCCTTAGGTCTCTTTTATATCTTTCCCCTCTCACCCTAAACCTAGGCCCTCTAGTTCTGGACTCCCCGGCCCCAGGGAAAAAACTTTGTCTATTTATCCTATCCATGCCCCTCATAATTTTGTAAACCTCTATAAGGTCACCCCTCAGCCTCCGACGCTCCAGGGAAAACATCCCCAGCCTGTTCAGCCTCTCCCTGTAGCTCAGAGCCTCCAACCCTGGCAACATCCTTGTAAATCTTTTCTGAACCCTTGCAAGTTTCACAATATCTTTCCGATAGGAAGGAGACCAGAACTGCACACAGTATTCCAACAGTGGCCTAACCAATGTCCTGTACAGCCGCAACATGACCTCCCAACTCCTGTACTCAATACTCTGACCAATAAAGGAAAGCATAACAAACGCCTTCTTCACTATCCTATCTACCTGCGACTCCACTTTCAAGGAGCTATGAACCTGCACTCCAAGGTCTCTTTGTTCAGCAACACTCCCTAGGACCTTACCATTAAGTCCTGCTAAGATTTGCTTTCCCAAAATGCAACACCTCACATTTATCCGAATTAAATTCCATCTGCCACTTCTCAGCCCATTGGCCCATCTGGTCCAGATCCTATTGTAATCTGAGGTAACCCTCTTCGCTGTCTACTACACCTCCAATTTTGGTGTCACCTGCAAACATACTAACTGTACCTCTTATGCTCGCATCCAAATCATTTATGTAAATGCCAAAAAGTAGAGGGTCCAGCACAGATTCTTGTGGCACTCCACTGGTCACAGGCCTCCAGTCTGAAAAACAACCCTCCATCATCACCCTCTGTCTTCTACCTTTGAGCCAGTTCTGTATCCAAATGGCTAGTTCTCCCTGTATTGAAGTGTACAAATCCTGCTAAGACGTGCTTTCCCAAAATGCAGCACCTCACAATTATCTAAATTAAACTTCATCAGCCACTCCTCAACCCATTGGCCCATCTGATCAAGATCCCATTGTAATCTGGAGTTAACCTTCTTCAATGTCCACTAGACCTCAATTTTGGTGTCATCTGCAAAATTACTAACTATACCTCTTATGCTCACACCCAAATCACTTATATAAATGAAGTAGTGGACCCAGCACCAATCCTTGTGGCACTCCACTAGTCACAGGCCTCAAATCTGAAGAACAACCACCCTCTGCTTTCTACCTTCGAGCCAGTTCTGTATCCAAACGGCTAGTTCTCGCTGCATTCCATGAGATCTAACCTTGCTAACCAATCTCCCATGGGCAAACTTGTTGAACGCCTTATTGAAGTCCATAAAGATCATGTCTACCATTCTGCCAACATCAATCCTCTTTGTTACTTCTTCAAAAAACTCAATCAAGTTCGTGAGGCAGGATTTCCCACACACAAAACCATATTGACAATTATTAATCAATCCTTGCCTTTCCAAATACATGTACATCCGGTCCCTCTGGATTCCCTCCAACAACTTGCCCACCAGCAATGTCAGGCTCACCGGGCAATAGTTCCCTGGTTTTTCCTTACCACCTTTCTTAAATAGTGGCAACCTTCAGTCTTTGGCAACCTTCAGTCTTCTGGCACCTCATGTGTGACTATTGATAATACAAATATCTCAGAGCAAGGGGCCCAGCAATCACTTCCCGAGCTACCCACAGAGTTCTAGGTTACATCTGATCAGGTCCTGGGAATTTATCCATTTATACATTTCGTGACATCCAGCACTTCCGTTTCTGTAATATGGACAGTGTTCAAGATGTCCCCAGTCTATTTCCCTACATTCGCCATCTTCCATCTCCTTCCCCACAGTAAACACTGATGCAAAATACTCACTTAGTATCTCCCTTCACACCCCCCCCCCCCCCTCTCCTGCAGCTCCACATAAAGGCTGCTTTCTTGATCTTTGAGGGGCCCTACTTTCTCACTAGTTACCCTTTTGTCCTTAATATATTTGTAAAAACCCTTCAGATTCTCCTTAACCCTATTTGCCAAAGCTATTTCATGTCCCTTTTTTGCCCTCCTGATTTCCCTCTTAAATATACTCCCACTGCCTTTATACTCTTCTAAGGATTCACTCAATCTATCCTGTCTATACCTTACATATGCTTCCTTCTTTTTCTTAACTAAACCTTCAATTTCTTTGGTCATCCAGCATTCCCTATACCCACCAGCCTTTCCTTTCACCCTAATAGGAATATACTTTCTCTGGACTCTCATTTTCCAACCGGCCGTTTACCTGCAAAATTCTGAACCCAATAAGCTTTTGAAAGTTCTTGCCCAATATCATCAAAATTAGCCTTCTTCCAATTTGGAACTTCAACTTTTAGATCTCATCTATCCTTTTCCATTACTATTTTAAAACTAATAGAATTATGGTTGCTGGCCCAAAAGTGCTCCTCCACTGACACTTCAGTCACCTACCCTGTCTTATTTCCCCAAGAGTAGGTGCAAAACATGACCTACTCTCGTAAGTACATCCACACTGAATCAGAAAGTTTTCTTGTACACACAAATTCCTCTCCATCTAAATTCTTAACAACATAGCAGTCCCAGTCTATTTTTGGAAAGTTAAAATCCCCTACCGTAATCACCCTACTATTCTTACAGATAACAGAGATCTCCTTACAAGTTTGTTTCTCAATTTCCCGCTGACTATTCGGTGGTTTATAATACAATCCCAATAGGTGATCATCCCTTATTTCTCAATTCCACGCAAATATCTTCCCTCGGTGTATTTCTGTAATATCTTCCCTCAGTACAGCTGCAATGCTATTCCTTATCAAAAACTGCACTCCCCCTCCTCTCTTGCCTCCCTTTCTGTCCTTCCTGTAGCACCTGTATCCTGGAACATTAAGCTGCCAGTCCTGTTCATCCCTGAGCCACGTTTCTGTAATTGCTATGTCATCCCAGTTCCATGTCCCTAACCATGCCCCAAGTTCATCCACCTTCCCTGTTAGGCCTCTCACATTAAAATAAATACAGTTTATTAGTCCTACCTTGTTCTCTGCTTTGACCCTGCTTGCCCTGACTGTTTAACTCGCTTCTTTTCTCAACTATACTAGTCTCAGATTGAAATCTTTCCTCACTATCTCCCTGGGTCCCAATCCTTATCTTACTAGTTTAAATCCTCCTGAACAGCTCTAGCACATATCCCTGCCAGTATATTAGGCCCCTTCCAATTCAAGTGCAATCCATCCTTCTTGTACAGGTAGCAAAATTAATTACCAAGTGGCATTGCTGTTGTTGCCAATAGTTTGTTGACACCTAGCATCACTGCATTGCAAGCCTTCTGCTGTATCACCAGAGTCTTTGAAAGTCACAGAGGTTAGCAAGATAAAATTAGTGTGAATTATAAGGAACATAGGCATTGTGAGGGAAGCTTCAACGAAGTGAAACAGAGCACAGGTGTACTAAATTCCCAGAAATATTCAAAGTACAAATTTGATGCGGCAGAGGGAGATTAAAAAGTGAAGTCACGAGAGTGAGAGGTGAGCAGGAGAATATTAAAGGCACGGTAAGGCCTACCTACATCAAGAACAGTGCCTGACTGATGTGATGAACCATAATGTGATGCAAATGCAGGGAAAGCAGCTGATTGGCAACTAAGATTGATGAGTATTTAGAGTTTTTAATAAGTTTTTCAGTTTGTGTTTAGGTACCACTTTTTTTTAAAAATGCCCTCTCTCTTTTTCTAAAAATATCTCAAATATGTTTGAAACTGGTGCATAAAAACATGAATACAATAACGTATAAAAAGGGATATACTTCAAGTCTAAGGATTTTATGCATGATTTCTCATCATGCATAATCATGTCTCACAAACTTGATTGAATTTTTTGAAGTAACAAAGAGGATTGATGAGGGCAGAGCAGTTGATATGATCTATATGGACTTCAGTAATGCGTTCGACAAGGTTCCCCATGGGAGACTAGTGAGCAAAGTTAGATCTCATGGAATGCAAAGAGAATGCGTCATTTGGATACAGAACTGGCTCAAAGGTAGAAGACAGAGGGTGGTGGTGGAGGGTTGTTTTTCAGACTAGAGGCAACAAGCATTAGTGTTGGCTCCCCTACTTTTCATCATTTATATAAATGATTTGGATGTAAGCATAAGAGGTATAGTTAGTAAGTTTGCAGATAACACCAAAATTGAAGGTGTAGTGGACAGTGAAGAAGGTTAGCTCAGATTACAATGGGATCTTGATCTAGTGGGCTGAGAAGTGGCAGATAGAATTTAATTTAGATAAATGCGAGGTGCTGCATTTTGGGAAAGCAAATCTTAGCAGGACTCATGCACTTAATGGTAAGGTCCTAGGTAGTGTTGCTGAACAACGAGACCTTGGAGTGCAGGTTCATAGCTCCTTGAAAGTGGAGTCGCAGATAGATAGGATAGTGAAGAAGGCGTTTGTTATACTTTCCTTTATTGGTCAGAGTATTGAGTACAGGAGTTGGGAGGTCATGTTGTGGCTGTACAGGACTTGGTTAGGCCACTGTTGGAATATTGTGTGCAATTCTGGTCTCCTTCCTATCAGAAAGATATTGTGAAACTTGCAAGGGTAAAGAAAAGATTTACAACGACATTACCAGGGTTGGAGGATTTGAGCTCTAGGGAGAGGTTGAATAGGCTAGGGCTATTTTCCCTGGAGCGTCGGAGATTGAGTGGTGACCTTATAGAGGTTTATAAAATCATGAGGGGCGTGGATAAGATAAATAGACAGTCTTTTCCCTGAAATGGGGGAGTCCAGAACTGGAGGGCATAGGTTTAGGGTGAAAGGGAAAAGATATAGAAGAGATCTAAGAGCCAACTTTTTCACTCAGAGGGCGTTACGTGTATGGAATGAGCTTCCAGAGGAAGTGGTGGAGGCTGGTACAATTGCAACATTTAAAAGGCATCTGGACGGGTATATGAATAGGAAGGGTTTGGAGGGATATGGGCCAGGTGCTAGCAGGTGGGACTAGATTGTGTTGTGATATCTGGTCGGCTTGGATGAGTTGGACCAAAGGGTCTATTTCTGTGCTGTGACTCTATAAAAAGGCTACTGGAGTAGTCAATTTATACATTAAATACGATACGACAGTGATGACAGACCGGTAACGTATTGTTGCTGCAAGGTTTGTAGCTCAGCTTGAGATTTAGGGTGTAGGTTTGCTCGCTGAGCTGTAGGTTTGATATCCAGACGTTTCATTACCTGGCTAGGTAACATCATCAGTGGCAACCTCCAAGTGAAGCGAAGCTGTTGTCTCCTGCTTGTTGCTGCAGCACGTGGTAACTGCTGGACGTCAAACTGACAGGACAAACACATCTGTATTAAGTACTTACAACTCAGGAAACTTCAGAGAAGAATTGAGGAGCTAGAATCTCAGCTGCAGACATTTTCAAATCAAGGAAGGGGATGTTATCTGGACCCTTTGCTCTAGACAAAGTTTTGGCAACCACACCTCTCGGATGAGGTGATTGAAAGCTGGGCTATGATCAGAGATCAGTAGTGTGGTGCATTTGAGGGAGGTATAGAGAACTAGGGGCAGCATTGACTCATGTAATTGAGCAACAGTTGCACGATTTCTCAAAACTGTGTGGAACATTATAATTAAGGGAATGGTTATTGTCTACAACAGCGAGCTTACATCCAGAACTCATTATTCATGCTAGCAATGGCATTGACAGCACTAGAAAAGGTGGCTCTGCTGAAAGAAGAAAAGTGTGGAGCTAAATTATGAAGCAAAATCTCCAAGGAAAAGTCTCAGGATTACAACTAGAGCCACATGCAAACTGGCATGGGGCAAATAAAGTCAAAGGCTGAAATATGTGGCTCAAAGGTCAATGTGGGAGGATGGGTCATGAGGCCCTGGCACGAGAACAGAGTTAAGATTTTTAGGAGGAGCAACAGGATAATGCAGAAAGGTTGTTCCCCCATGTGGGAGAGTCTAGGACCAGAAGGCAGAATTGTAGATAAAGGGGTCACCTATTGAAGACAGCGATAAAAAGAGGAACTTGTTCTGTCAGAGGGTTGTGAATCTGTTGAATTCTTTACCATAGAGGCTGGGTCATTAAGTACATTCGTGTCTGAGATGAACAGAATTTTAATCAACAAGGGAATTAAGGGATATGGAAAATGAGCAGGAACACATTGAGGATTATCAGATCAAATATGATTTCACCGAATGGTACAGTAGACTCTATCAGCCGACTGGCCTACTTCTGTTCCTACAAATTATGGTCTTGTTTGAACCTCTATGCACAGATTAGCAATGCCATGACAATGGGATCAACACTGCTGCACAACGACAGGGAACACTGCCTCATGTAAATTAATCCATCTGGTTCTTTCACATGGTACAGTTAAAGATGAAGTGTTGTTCTTGCTAATTTTCACCGGCTTTTGTCCTTCAATGCACTGACTCTAAATGTCCTGGTCTACAAAATCTACATAATACCATAGATGTAGGCCAGTCAGCCCATCCATCTGCTCAGCCATTTAATGAGATCATGGCTGGTCTGATAATTCTCAACCCCACTTTCCTTCTCTTTGGCCCATAACCGTGGACTGCCTTATGGATTAAAAAGTATATGCCAGCTTGAATATATTTATAAAGCCATAAGACAACTTCTCTCCCCTGTGATTGACTTCATTACAACATTCCTACCCTCTGATCCATAGATCTTTCTCCAATATTGGAATTTAATTCATCTTGATTCATCAAAGGTCTTTAACTTTCTTCCTAATCCTTTTACTTTTGTAATACAGAGACCACTTTCAAAAAAAACCCTTTTCTTAAAAAAAATCCATTTCTGAAGCAGTATTATCAGGCTCTTCAGTATATTTTTCTCTTGCCCTGGATGGTGCTGACTCTCATTTGACAAATCTCCGAGTCTTTTGCATTAATTAAAATGGTGCAATGTATGGAAGGTGCCATACAATTTCTACATTAGACCTGGAGAGATCAACCTTGCTTTCTGCATGGAGTGGTGCACTTTAAGTAGCTAGTACAATGTTATTAACCAGTGAACATCTATTAGCAACAGTGATGGGCTCACCAAAAGGATCCAAATAAAAAATGCATTTGTGATCACACAGATAACATATCATGTAACTGGAATTGAAAAATGCTTGCCCGAAAAGTGATTGAGAGATTAATTTGGAAATGTTTTTGGCTGATTGAATGCCATTTTTGTTTGTGTAACCGCATGTGTTACTTTTTGTAATTGATTTTTGCTGTAGTCTGGGATTGACAGTGACATTTTTTTTTTTAAGATTTAGATTACTTTCATCCTTGAGGTAAATGGTAATAGAAAACATCTTGCATTCTTTCCTGGTGCAACTGATATTCAAATGAACAAAGTAATTAATGTGGAAAAAGAAACACTAGGAAGCAAGAGATGTCTTCATCTGATGATTGGGAAAGAACAAGATTATTGAGCACATAATATCAGGGCCTCAATATTTCCAAGTAATTTTTTTTGTTTTAAAAAGGACATGATAAACATAAGGTTTTGAAAATGACTTCTATGTATTCAGGCACAGAAACCAACACTAATTTTGTTTTTTCCCACATATCAGATGAAGACATCTCTTGCTTCCTAGTATTTCTTTTTTCCACATTGGCTACTACTTTATTCATTTGAATATCAGTTGCACTAGGAAAGAATGCAAGACGTATCCAATCACCATTTATTTCATGGATGAAAATCATCATCTAAGTCTTAAAAAAAAAATTAAGGTCACTGCCAATTCCAGACTATAGTACAAATCAACTACAAAGAGTAACACATGCAGTTAAAAAGCAAAAAAAGCATTCAATCAGCCAAAAACATTCCCAAATTAATCTCATCATCAAAATGGAGTCATAAAAGATATTTTTGGTGCTGTCAGGAGGCCAAGACTGAATAAAGTAATAAAGATGGCGAAATCAATAATACAAAGTAATTGTGCAGGTCATGCAGCTCTCAACTTAAAATGCACATTAACATCACATATAATAACTAATTTTGTTGGTCATAAATAAACCAGTTAAACATGAAAACAAATGTTTTTGTTTTACTCATACACTTTATTAATTGTAAGGGTTTTTGAAATCTTATAGTGTTCAATCTTGGGTATAAAGACAGCAATAAAAACGAAAATGTCATTTGCCCAGGTTAAGATCATGTATTAGCCCAGAATCTCGATGATGATTTTCATCAAAACCCCCAAACAGTCCATCATACCTCAAAATAATGTATACATATCTGGCAGACATTATAGCAAACTCAGAAGACAACAATTTGCACAACTCAATGAGAACAGCAGCAACAGACCTCATCCTCTAAGTCTTCTCTAGACTTCATTCTGACAGCTAATAACTAGCAACATCACCAATTAGTCTGAACTACCAGGCATACCAACAGTCAGTCGGTTTAGTTTGCCCAGTGAATACACAACAGGAAGGAAGGAAAATGGAAATGACAAACACTTCAACCTGGCTCTGTCGCAGTTACTCCTGATTTTAAAAAAAAGGGATGCAAAGAGGTTATTTAGTTAAGCAAACTGCATCAGACAGTGATGCACTAAGGGAGTAGAACCTGTGGAGGAGGAGAAGGGGGCAAATATTACAACTCTTTTTCCTTCCCCAAAATTAAAACTTAAGAGAAGTCAGAGAAGTTTGAATCTTGTAAGACTGATGCGAATGGGAATGCATACTAATGCAATGTATTTTAACAGCTCAACATAAAAGCAATATTTTGACATGGTGTATCCGGTCAAATTTAAAATCTATGTAAACACTCAACAGGAAAAACAAAATGTAATCAACTACATTAGTCCTACTTTTAGAAAATAACAAATGACATTTTGTTTGGAGGTATGGGGTGGGAGGAGGGATTGATACAAAGACAGACAGAGGTGGACAGGCTGACAATGGTTCAGGGGGGTATGAACAAAAATCGGATGCTCCAAGTTAAGTTTCAAAGCAAGATGCTACAGAGGTAGTAGAAATGTCAACCTCGATAGTATTGTATTTACAAAACTGATCTTTTAACAACTTATTCTTAAACTGGACTAAAACTACCATAAAACACAGAAACCATGCAAATATTCCAGACTGGAGGATTTTTAAAATTTTAAAAAGCAATTAAATTATTAAATGAACAGAACATACTTTAAAGCACAATACAGTTCAGTCATCAGTTGACAGATAGGTTTATATTTCAGGTATTGGAATTGGAATGTTTAGGTGGCAAATGTTTTTTCAGAAAAGTAACCTCAAAGTTCTAAAGCCTGTAATTGCCAGTGCTATTAGAGGACTCATGTTGTGCACTTCTAACATTTTCTGTTATCAAGGACAAGTTTCCCTCATACTGAGCAAGCCTGACTGTTGAACTTACATAAAAGAAAAGTGTAGGGGCCATAGTGGAGAACAAAAAAAAGTTCAGTCAGGATGTGTATTTTCATAAACACAATGTGATTAATCCATTTAAACTGAATTTTCTACAAATTTCCTACAAAGAATCCTACATAAGACAACTCTTAGTAAATGCAAATTTTCTGAGACCCCATAACAAGAGGAGAGAAACCTTGGCAAAACAAACAGGAGATGTTGTTTAAGGAAAACTTTTTACTGAAACATACGATTCCCCACAAAAATTAAATTATACCATTAACAGAAACACATTGAAGCTGTAAAAGCATTTTCCCAAATGTTGTGAATTTTCTCTTCAAAATTATACTTAGAAAATGCATCTAATTATAGACCAGCTACGAAAATTATAAGGTCTCCAGTGTGAATATCTGCCACATGAACTTGTCAGCTTAAGGAGCAATTTGAACATAAATACAGTAATTGTTTTTAAAAAGGCACATGAAGCTTACTGTAACATTTTTGAATTTATAACATTAAAGAAAAACAGCAACTGATGACTTTGATGCCAAGTTAATAAAATTAAATAGTCTAAAAAAGTGTTTTCTTCAACCGAAGACAAAAGTCACAACAGTATAACCATAGCAAAAATCTCAAATCCCAGTCTTAGTGGGAAGTTAAAACATATTTATCAGAAAATTGACATCTGCCAGTCGAACACAAATTTACTGATTTGCTTGTAGTTATGCCACGAGGCTTATGCAGCATGTTGGTATCAATTGGCTTCAAGAAAAATCGCAAATAAGCCATTACATTTCATATTCTGCAATGCATTGCTTCATCTGAAACTTCTCTCAACAGCATCAAAACTAGTGCAAGACATAACTATGGCACTTCATCACAGTGCTATGCAGCTGAAAACTCTCTCTCCACATTGCACTGTATTGTTTGCTTGTTTTCCTTTCAAGGTTCAAATGATCGCACAAAATTTTCACGCAGTTCATGTTGGTCACATTTCTTGTGTACATAAAGTTACTACCACCTTTATCCCAGGTTTTGGGTGCATGAACTAACTGAATCACTCTCTCATATTTAGCTTTGCAAAGTACAGTTTGTAAGACAGCTGAACTTCAGGCAACTCAACACGACAAAAAAAAGTAATTTGTGCAAAATTATGTCACACCACGTCTGCAATTACTTATTTCAAGCAAGACCTGTGGTAACAAAGAAGGTTCATATAAAAACCTCTTACCCTCAGACAGTGCAGAAAGACAAGAGTAGGTCTACATTGACATGACTACTGACTGTGAAAGACAGCTGAGATGATATTAAGGCTTTAAGAGGTGTATTTTCTCCTTTTTTTAATGAAGAGAGGTTGAGACAGAAGTGTTGAGTGGTCTGTTGCAAGCCAATAATGTTAACAACTTATGAGGCCTTGATTTTTTTTTTTATAAGTTGGAATAATAGAAGCAGCCTGAAGGGAGTGGGGTGAAGCTCCCACAGAACTAGGGTTTTAGTTTAGCTTTCAATAGTTGTTGGGTTATTGAAACTGGATGTGGAAGCTGTTATTCCTCTCTGTTACAACTAAAAATGTGAGTTATAATAAAATATTGTGTGTATATAGATACAAGGTAGATGCAAGGTATTACATTTTGGAAAAACAATCAAAGACAGGACTTATACAATTAATAGTAGGGCCTGAATAGTGTTATAGAACAGAGACCTAGGGGTTCAGGGATAGAATTCTTTGAAATTTGCATCATAGATAGACAGGGTGGTTAAGAAGCCTTGAGCATGCTGGCCTTCATTGCTCAAACCTTTGCGTATAGGAGTTGGGACTTCATCTTGAGGATTCTACAGGATGTTAGTAATGCTTCTTCTGGAATAGTGTGTGCAGTTCTGGTCATGCTGCTAGAGGAAGGATATTAAATTGGACAAGATTCAGACAAGATATACAAAGATGTTGCCAGGAATGAGTGTTTGAGTTACAAAAAATTAGGCTGGATAGATGGGAGTTTTTTTCCCCACTGAAGCATAGGAGACTGAGGAGTGATGTTATAGAGGTTTATAAAATCATGAAGGACATAGATAAGGTGAATAACAAAAGGTCTTTTCCCCAAGGTGGGGAGCTCAAAACTAAAGGGCATTTCTTTAAGGTAGGAGGAGAAAGGTTTCAAAAAGGGCATGAGACACAACTTTTTTTTGTAACACACAGTAGTTCGTGTGTGGCATGAACTGCCAATTGATGCAGGTACAGTTACAACATTTAAAAGACATTTGGATAAGTGCTATAATAGAAAAGGTTTGGAGAAATATGGGCCAAACCATAAGCAGGTGGGACATGTTTATTTTGGGAACATGGTTGGCATGATCTAATTGGAGCAAAAGGTCTGTTTCCACATCTATGAGTATGAACATTTGAAGTTCCTTCCTTTAGCTAAAATTGCACGTCAGACAATCTATTTTATTGAACTTGCCTTTGTCAAAGATTTCTTTCTAAGATGTTACTGTATTGGAACAGTTGCTGTTTAATAGTTAAGTAATCTATTATTCCATTAAGGTTCCAATAGAGCTATTACAATTTTTCTTTCTTTTGTTTGCATTTTAACTATAGTGCAAGAACAAAGTGTTTTGCTTCAAGTTTGGTAGTTTGACCAATCGAATTGCATCCGGCTTACAAACATCTTACACTTGCCTTTAAAAGTAAAGAAAACATTGGGGTCTCAACTATCTTCTTAAAGTATATTGAAGGTGTGTAAACTGGTTCATAACACTAAAATAGTAGTGAATGGCTGAAGAATATTACAACAATTTAATGCACTTATTTATTTTACTAAAAGAATAAAAGCAGATATTACTATAACACAAAGGGAATATTTTTATGCCTGTCATGAAAATATTCAGGACTTGCATTTTCTTGAAACTGGCAGTGAGTCAATGCCACCTACCAAGCCAAATGGCACATTCAAGTACATTGATAATCAATATTTGTCAATATAATCATTTTTATTGATACCTTAAGCATGGAACTTCTATTTAGTGCTTCAACAGAAGCAAATAACTGTGAATGATCTTCACTTTAAAAGAAGAAAGTCCAAAATAAAATAAAAATCTTCTCGGATGTAAATACATCTATAATGAAACAAGATTATTCAATTTAAGTAAATATGACTCACCACTGAAAAGTTTATTTGCTTAAGAGCAGTCTAGACACTAATCTAAAATAGGCAAAGTATTGACTGACACACGTCTATGACTGAATCACTTCAACCAGAACAGAACCAATCGGGATTTTACCCTACAAAACAAAAGTATCTTATTTAGTATTTAACTCACTGCCACATCTCTTCCAGGTATGCACACCTCAAAGAAGTTCTGCTCCTCTCTCAGACAGGATTTCCATTCCAATTTTTTTCCAGTTCATTGTCATTAATTTTACTGTCACTCCTGGTATTTGACAAGGCATTTGCCAAAACTCGTTTCCACAGCCACAGCTTATCCTCAGCAACTGCCTCCAGCTCAGACTCACCCCATGTGGATTCCAACTCCATTTCTATCCTTCATGTTTTGAATCCACACAGGATCACAGGTATCTCTGTAATGTTCAACATTCCTCGGACAACTTCATTCTGAGAGCCACATCCAGTGCCATGCATTGTCGTATGCACACTCGTGACCTCTGCTGTTCACAATGTGGTGTCCTCTACATTGGGTAAATGAAGCGCAGACTGGCTCACCGCTTTGCAGAACACCTCCATTCTATCTGCCAAAAAAGAAGACTCTGTTTCCAGTTGCCTGCCACTTCAACACACCACCTTGTTCCCTGGCCACATATCTGTCTCAGGTTCACTGCAGTGCTCGAGCAAAGCTCAGCTTAAAACTGGAAAAACAGCAGCTCATTTTCCACTTGGGAACTCTACAATCATATGGACTCAATATAGAGGTCAACAATTGTAGGGTTTGAGCGCCTTTCCCATGTCCTTACCCCTACTCTTACACACAGGCAGCTACCACACACTACCCATTGTCAGCTATTAACAGACCTCATTAGAAGCTATTCATTCTCCCAGGGTGACCTTTATTCACTCCTTTGTCTATCCAACTGTTGTTCTCTCTCTCTTTGGGCTTTTCCTCTCTCCTCCCCTCAACCCACCTCTAGCATAAATACCAAATACCAACTTTTACCTGGCTACTGTACACTAGGTGCACAAGTGAACAGCACAGCAGGAGTTTATTTTTTTAAAAAAACTTTATTTTGAAATACACCTGTTGATTCATTGTGAAATCAGTATAAAGCAGGATTTAAAAATAGGACTTTTCCTATTTTATTGAATCACTAAGTAGTTGAATCAATGGCTTGCTTTGGGCTACTTAAAACCCATAAACACAGAAGACATAGAAGGCAGAGTTTCCCAAACTCCAGGTTAATGTTAGAACCTGAAGCTGAAACTCTTCAGTTTATTTGTTGCCCAGGAACATTGCCTAATAAAAACTTCACTTGCAGTTTCTATTCCCAGTTTCCCTATTCAAATTTCCAAGAGCACTGCACAGCAATTATGTACACTATAAACAATCATTTTATCATGTTAGATTAACCGAAAACACCCTTGTGAAAGTTAACTAACCCCTTCTCACCAATTCAAGGTCAAGGAGACTCCTTCACCTTGCTAATCCTTCGCAGAACATGCATTTCCTGCAACCAACTCAATGAAGAGGGGTTTATGGGCTGAAACCAGCTATGAATGTATTTTAATGGAGAGATTGGAGTTGGTTGGGCCTGGATTCACTGGAATTTGGAAGTATGACAGGTGACCTTATTAAAAGATACTAGACACTGGGACGAAAGGGAATGAAGAAGAAATTATGAAAAGCGCTTCATTTCCCCAAAACGTCAATTCTCCTGTTCCTCAGATGCTGCTTGACCAGCTGTGTTTTTCCAGCATAACATTTTTCGACTCTGATCTCTAGCATCTGCACTCCTCAATTTCTCCATGCAAGACTCTGAGGGGACTTGTCAAGGTAGTCATGAAGGTTGTGCTGAAAACAAAAAAAATGCTAGAGATCACAGCAGGTAAGGCAGCATCCACAGAGAGAAAGCGAGCTAATGTTTAGAGTCTAGATGACTCGTGTTACCACCGGCAGAAACTCTTTTCCCCTACCAATATTTTGTTTTTGTGGCGAGTACTAGCTACAAAGATGCATTGCAGTCACTCATCATGGCTATGATAGTGCTTTCAAAATCTGTAGCCTCCACCACCTAGAAGAATAAAGTTTCCCTTGAGGGAGGGGCTAGGATCAGAGAGTTTAATTTAAGACTAAGGGGTTACACATTTAAGACAGCAATGAGCAGGATTTCTTCTCTCAAAACAGTGAACCTGTGAAATTCTTTACGGAAGAGGGCTGACGAGGCTGGTTTGTTATATTCACGGCTGAGATAGACAGATTTTTAATCAGTAAGAGAATCAAGTGTTTACTGAAAAAGGCAGGAGAGTGGAGCGGAGGATTACCAGATTCAGTGAGACCCATGGCCTATTTTCACCACTGTGTCTTATGGTCTTATAAAAGTTTCTCAATATTTTTTATTTACTTTTTTCTCCTTTGGTAAGCTCGTTTTTGGTTTGAACTCCCCACAACTGAAATTGAAAATCTAAGCTTCATAAATGAATAAATGAGTCTTTTGCAGAAGATCTAATTAAAAGGCACAAGTAGCTATCGCACAAAAACCTTGGAGAATTTAGGTAGCAATGCTCAAAAATTTTTTTCCCAATGACTAGACATAGTTAGTAGTGCAGGTGCTCCTACAGTACTGTTAAGTAAGAAGTTCCAAGATTTTGATGCAGTGAAGAAACATTTACATGCACCCAAGTTAGAATGGCACAATTGAGAGGCAACGGTATTCCATGTGTCTGTAGTAGGTGGAAGGTAAGGTGTTCTTCCTCCAGTTTACGTGTGTCTATACTTTGATGGCTCCAGTTTGCATGTGACCTTGTTTTGACGTGTCTCGTTCCACGCTTCTGAAGCCTTTGCTCTTCTAGGTGGGAGGCCACAGGTTTTACGAGTGCTTTCATAGCCATGATGAGTGACTGCAATGTATCCTGTACCTTATGCACACCACACAAAAAAAATATTGATTTTTTTTTGGTGGGGGGGGTGAGGAAGAAAGAAGAGTGGACATTTACGTTGGTGGTATAAAGTGTCAGTCATGTGGACTGCTTTCTCTATCATGGTTAACAGCTACTATAGCCATGGATTTAAAAATAAAAAAGCAGGATATTCGACAAACAATCAACAGAACATGGGGTAATGCGATCCAGACACATGGCAAGGATCTTTGTCCACCAGCGCCAGCATTGCAAATTCAACCACAATTCAGACAAGTCTTGCCCATAGCAACACAGATGCATAAGATTATCACTTGTAAGTCAATGACATCAAGGTGACAGTTATAAATCAAGTTTAGGCTTAGAATCCTTGACTGAAAGGGAACATTACAGAGTGGTAAATACTAAAAGATAAACGGAAGCACTATTTCAAACCAAAGTTATTACAGCATAAACAAAGAAATACAGTTACAAACTGTTAAAGGCTAGTTTAGGAACATGTTGACATGATCCTCACCGTTTTAAAAAAAAAGTGACTAGTTTCTGAAATGTACTGTAAATAACTCTTGAATTATTACATTGGCAACTAAAAGACCATAAGGTCTCAATATCAGGAGAAGCCAAATGAACTGAACATCTCCCACCTGAATTTAGAAGGTGAACTTCAAATATGTAGAGAGTAAATTCAGTTCGTTAGGAGTTTGAGCCCCACTTGAGAGACCAGAGAACTCCAGTGCTGGTCTAGGGGAATGCTGCATGGGAGGACCCACCTTTTGGACAAGACACTAAGCCAAAGCTTTGTTTGTTCTGTAAGCTGTAAAAGATCCCTCAAGGACAAAGTAATGTTAGGGAATTGTGCCCACTGTTTTCACCAATATTATTCCTTCAACTAACATCATAAAATCAGATTATCTCATCATTACACTGGTTAACAGAAAATTGCTACGCATAAAATTTGTTGTTGCATTTCCTACTGTACATAAATAACAACATATCACTGGCTGTGAAACAACAGAATGTGAAAGGAACTAAATAAATTCAGTTTTTTTTCTGTTCTTTAAATTTTTACAAAATATAATTATATTAATTCTCTCTATTTTGGGGAGGGAAGAGCAAACAAATGCTTCCAGCAGTAGCTCATTCTTAAAGTCTTTCAGACGATTGAGTGAAGGAGAAATTAATCAACCAAGAAACTATTTTGGAAATTCTACAAAAAGAAACAAACAATGACTGGTGAATAAAAGGAGAAACTAAGGCACTCTCAGTCACTATCTCCAAACAACTCTGGGTGTTGATACATTAAAGTTCAATGTCTGATTACCATAGATTCCACAAAGGTAAAGTTATTGGACAGATTTAGAAGTCAGACCCAATGAAGTTTTCCATGGAAATATTATCTTGTTTCTACATTATACAAGAAAGAATTTGTATTTAATTTGAACCTTTCATATCCTTTAGGACAATTCAAAGCCAATGACTTACTTTTGAAGTGTGGCTACCAATGTAACAGGGACATAGTAAGAAGAGATTATGTGTTTTAGTGGCATTTTTGAGAGATAATTGTTTAGGACACCCATGAGAAATTTCACTGTTGTTTTTTGAATACTATGGGATTTTATTTTAAGGATTCAAATAAGTAGGCACCCAAAAGCAAGCATCTTTTCAGTACTAGACTGAAGAAGTGACAACCTAGATTTTTTTTTTAAAAACACACAATACACATTACTTTGTCCCTGAGGGATCTTTTACAACTTACAGAACAAACAAAGCCTTGGCTTAATGTCTTGTCCAAAAGATCTCAAAACCACAACTTTACAATTCCATTGTCACGAAGCCACAGCTGACATGGAAACAAAAATACCTCACTGCCAAAGTAAAACTTAAGAAATTCATTCCTTTAACAAAGAAATGTGTATTAACACCATTCTTTGGGATGGAGCAGCGAGTGGGACCATTACATTTCATATTTAATAGTATCAGCCAATCAAACTCCATAATAGACCTTAGAGATAGGAGTGGCTGAACTTTTGATTCCAGAGCTACAAAGAGCTTGCCAAAACTGGCAATTAAGTTATTGAAGCCCAATCTTAGTTGAGATTAAATGTCATGATTCGGAGATGTCGGTGTTGGACTGGGGTGTACAAAGTTAAAAATCACACAACACCAGGTTATAGTCCAACAGGTTTAATTGGAAGCACACTAGCTTTCGGAGCGACTCTCCTTCATCAGGTGATTGACACCTGGTGTTGTGTGATTTTTAACTTTGAGATTAAATGTGTTATTTTCAGATTTATCTTGTTTGTGCTTGGTTAGTTTGGAAGGACAGACTTTGGAAGTTGCAATTTTTGGTGCAAAATCTTAGATCTATTTGTTTCAACTATATGCAAATAAATAGGACCATGAATGCAAACTTAACATGTAGCCCCCCACAATAACATTCATACACATGAGGCAAGACAAAACAGTGGTAAGGCCCTGCTTCAAGACCCGGTCAAGATCTTGATCATTGCTTAGATAAAAATAGCAAAACAGTATGACTAATAAAAAATGAACGATGCTGGTATATTTTAAGTCACAATTTGAAAACCCTCACTCCAAATACAATGCAAGAGTGGATAGAAACATTAATGTAGCATGAAGAACACATATCTGAAGACTCTGAAGTTTGTACTTTACCCTGTACTAAGACACACAATCAATTAAGTGCAGGACTTAAATGAATAAAAACAAAAATCAGTCGTCAGGATTCACACTATTTGCGTCTGTCCACTGATGCTGGATGGGGCATGTGATAATATCCTACCCTGACAGAATTTCAAACAAAAAACATATAAGATATGAGAAAATGGCCAGAACCAGCAGAACAAAATTTCCTGCATGAAACACTGGCTTCAGGAGGAGGAAATAAATGGTTGAGAATGAAAGAAAAATAGCTTCAAGGGAATCTCGATAATTAATAAGGTTTGTGTCCAATTTTTATTAACTTTTCACTTGCCTGGACGTGTGCAGCTCTAATACTACTGAGGAAGCTTAATACCACTCAGAGCAAAGCATGCACTTCTTTGACACCCCACCACCGCCCAAGCAGAGTTGTAGCAGTGTGTACCATTTACAACAAGGCACCGCAGTAACTCACCAAGGCTCCTCTGATAGCATCTTTCCAATCCATGACCTCTACAACACAGAAAGACATGAGTAGCAGATGCATGGAAACAAAACCACCTGCAAGTCCCCCATCAAACCACACACCATCCTGACTTGGAATTATAAATCGAGACCACTGGGTCGAAATTGTGAAACTTGTCTCAAACAGCATTGTGGGCCTCTCTGCAACACATGCCCTGTCCAGCAATGCCCACGGCTCATGAACAATTTTTTTTATAAAGTCCTTCAAATCAAAAAACCAAAACAAACATTCCTTTCATTACCACTCAGCACTTCTTTTTTCAATATGAATAATTTGACCTGAAATATGTAATGCTTCTAGCAGCAGTGATAAGTATTTCCAAAAGATATTTACACCACATAATATAATAACACTGCTGCTCATGCCGACCACTACATATTTTCCCTTGGATGTTTTTAAAAAGAGTATTTTATTTTCCACTGGAAAAGTGCAGTAGATACAGTAGTTCTTTTTTGCATCCCTCTCGCTTCAAAATAAATATTTTGCATGACTACAACTGTGGGGTGATTGCACATTTGGAAAGCTGGCGTGCATGCAACTTCAGCACCTTCCTTTTCTCATGAATCTATGATTATTCCTAAAAGCCCTAAAGTAACAGGAAAAGCAGCCGGTTAGATGGCTCACACTAGGTCAAATGGTAACTTTCAGAAAATCAAAAAGGTTAAAAGAGGTAGAATTTATGAAACAAGAGAAAAAGACTCACATACACCAAGACATAGTGCTACTTCATCTTAAACGTTACTGTATACAGTTCTTTACAAGCTGAAAAGATCAAAGAAAACATCAAAGGACTTTTTTTTAAACCTTAAAAGCAAGTCAAGTCCAATCCAAATGGTTTACACATCCTAACTTGAAGATAAAAGTTGCCAGCAAATGTGCAAAAAGCCAGTGCTAGAATAAGAGGAACTCCTTTAAAAAAAAGGCACCAGATTCAAGCAACACAACTAACAGATGAAAAACATGTTCAAAAAAAAAATCAAATGAGCATACATTAGAAAGCAAGATGCACTGAGCTTTCAAGAAAATTGTGAAAGATGCCAAAGTCAACTGTGGAAATGTCACACAAAAAACAGAAAATATGCAAATATTACATAAAACTATTATTGCACTAATACAACTGTCCTCTAGCCCAACGCAGACAACTACGACAGTTCAAGTCTTAATTCTCTGCTGCTTCTGGGTATTATTTTTCAAATTACATTGAGGTGGCAGCTATTAAATAATTTCTTTGACCAGCAATTCAAAATTCCCTAACATGAGATCTCTGTTCATATGCCAAGCCCCTACTAGAAAGGGCAAATAGCATACATGCCATCACTTTGAAAAACAGAACTAGGCATTTTAGCAACATAATTATGCCCAAGGAGCCACCTTTCACATAACAAAAGGCAGCACTTGGTCAAAAGGTAAAGACAATGCAATGCGATAAAACAAAATTAACCATATTAATAACACTGCCTTGGTGCAAAGTTCTGTTGCAGATACTGAATAGCTAGTAAGTGGATGTTTTATATTTTGTGTTTTGCTTTTCAGAAACAATAGAATGTAAAAGGAAGAAAATAACAGCTATCCCAATCATTGCAGCACAGAAATCCAATCAATTACGCGTGGTCATGGAAAGAGCCAAACAATTTTGCAAAGGCTGCCCCAACACAATCAGTGTATTGATTCCTTTAAACATTTCTGATCTTATTCAGAACAAGGAAGAGAGCAAATAGTCCATTCCCCTAAATTGTGAACTTAAGAAAAGGTAGGCTGTTATTTTTCCCCTACAGCCTACCATGCTCATCAGCGTAAACAATGAGTGTATTATCTCAATCGGAACTATAATGAGCAACCATTGTGTTCAATCGGTCTATCCAAAAATTTATATTACCAGCAAGGCAAAAGTAATAGATGCAGCTTCTATACATCAGCTGTTCTTCAGATCAGTTTGGTTTTGCATACCTAAGACTAATGTCTTTCCTAACAAACTCAAAATTCAATCCAGCAATAATTCAATGCAGTAAAATAACACATACTACTGACAGACAACTGCCACATTCAAGTCATTAACAACTTCATGACAGCTCTTGGTTCTGACTGTATTTAACCCGAATTTACAAATTTTAATAAGCATTCCTTATTTCTACTAAGGTCGGAAATACAAGTCCTGAGCCGCACCTGAATGACATTGCCTTCAGAAACTGAGTTGAAATCAATCAGTTTCCAGTGCTTCCCATACCTTGTCCCTCCAAACCTCACCACTACAGAACTGTCAATATAGACTATGTTAAGTGTGCTAATTCTGATGTGTCAACATAAAACATTACAACAAAGCCTTCTTACTTGGACAAAAGAGGCTACGGTTCCAAGAGAGGGGAAAAAAAACAGACATGATTAATGGTGTTCCTCATATTAGGGGTTAGCCAAAAAGCTGTCAGGCGACCTTTTTCATCAGCCAAAGGATAGGATGGCACAACTGAAGATATGTTCCAGGATCAAGCAAATCAGTGTGGGTAGGGTTTCCTCTATACATAGAAATATTATCAAAACTGATAAGATTTTGATTCTGGTATTTCTCACAATATATTGAAAATAAAAGTTGTATGTTTACTTCATTAAAAAGTATTTAGTTATAGATCACTTGTAACTAATATGTTTAGACATCTAAATTATGAAGCGACACCAGAACTTTTAAAAACTCTACTGCATATAAATGAAAGAGTTTGAAAATCAAGATGAGATATGCAAAAGTAATTAAGAGATATGTTATTTGCAATTAAATTGAAATGTTGAACCAGCCAGGCCAAATTCTGTTGCAAGAATCTCTTGAAATACAAGAATAAGACTCTTTGGGCTACCCAGGCTGAGTTTTACATTATTGCTCATACAAAATGTTACTTGTGGCCTGCCTAACCTGCCAACCTGACTTTTACATTTACAGTGCAACAATCTGAGAATGAACAAGAAACCCATCTTGCTCCTAGTAATTACTCAATTTAACACAAATTTTATAGGGGCAGTCAGGTATCAACACTTTGAAGATTTAAAAACAAATTAATTAACAGAATAAAAGATTATCTCCATAAAAAAGAAACAAGTTAATTCAGATTAAATATATCCTATACAAGCTTGCAACTAATTTTAGTCACCCTTATAGTCTACAACTGAGTTATTGAAAAACATGAAACCACTTTTTTTTCCAAAAAAAAAAATGTATTCAGTGTTATAGCTTTTCATTATTGTCTTATTGGCCAAATCTATACTTTGCAGAGATGATGTGACAAGCAGTGAAGAACATTGTAATGGGGGCATTTCATTTACAAAATATTATGACACTTCCTGAAAATTGATAAATACAGCTAACAAATAGACTGCAGTTCAGAAAGAAAAAAAACTAATATTCTGAAGTCAAATAAATGCTATGCTTCCTACTGAGAGGAGATGTGTCTAGGCACAATCAGAAACTGACTATATTGAAACGATAACTAAAAATATTTCCAAACATTTAGAAGTAATACAAATTTTGATTGAAATCCATTGCATTTATTTGTTCTAATTAATACATTATTGGTTTTATTTCCAAATTTTCATTACACGTTTAACTACCCCACATTTGCAAATCAAAATCAATGATTTTTTTCACACAAGCATTACGAGCCCAGTTCTTATTTAATATTGCACTTGTAGCTTTCAATAAGAATGCAAAAAATTCCATTTAGACGCATTTAAGCCATATTACAAATCTAAAAATATTATTCTACACTGTTTAATAATACACAGGTAACAAATATCTTCACATTTGTTACTGTTGATTTCATACAATCAAACAAAAATAAAAACAAGATACATCGCCACAAATCATTCAATTAACAGGAATCGTCGGCATCGCCCTTCCAACCGGGAAAGAACAAGTGTAAGGGAATGGCTGCCAAGGAAAAGGCTGAAAATTCACTACAGTTAAAAAGATCTCTCAATTGTTGAGGATATTGCAATTTTATGAAGTTTTTGTCACTCTCACAGGGGTATTGTGGATTACTATTTCAAAATAACCTTTTATATATTTAAAAGAAGAAAGCCAACAATTTACCACAACAAGAAATTTATTCCACTTTTGTGGAAACAGAATTGTGGCCAGAGTAATAAACAGTCCATTGACTTTAAAAGAGGAATTCACATGGTATGAAACTCGGCTTAAAAATGTCACTCAGTAATGTCTTCTCGGAAATGCAAGCTTTTTTTTGAAAAGACAACAACTTTGAGAATATAAAAATGCCTCAATTACATAAGTTGCACAATTGATACTTTCATGTGTAAATGAATTTAATGTAGAAAAACTAATGTTATTTTTATTTCACCTGTCCGAGAAAATCATATCTATGAAAGAATATACACCTGCGCTAGCCAGAGAAAACTACCTGCTCTATCCTGGCCTCATTACTTTGCACTAATTTTAGGTTTTCCAACAAAAACTACAATCAGAAGGAAAAAAATAAGATTCAAGTCACAACTATCTACACCTGCTAAGTATTGTGGGGTAAATGGAGGGAGGGGTGGCGGGGGCAGACACTGGGGTGACGAGGGGAGATGTGGTGTGAGATCAAAACAGCATGAGTGATATATTCCCGAGCACTTCTCAATTACCACGCAAAAAAAATTAAAAGTTAAAGGAAGTTTTAATAATTAACAAAAGGCTAACAAATAATTGAGGTCTCAGATACCCTTTTTAAATTGCTTATGTTAGTTTTAGCACCTCAATAAAGCACAAAAATTGTACCAAGATGCGCTGAGTACAAAATTTTCCATGGCAGTCACAATGCACACAACATCATCATACAATGATAAGCAAATTTATTCTGAAAGAAAAAGAACTCTGAAAAGGCAACTGTCTGAATTCAATATGGAGAATTAATTTATTTCCAAAGATTCTATACTAAATTCAAAACTTTTCCCCCCCCCCCCCCGAGAAAAAATTATTTGACAGGAAATAATTGCAGAAATTCAGATAAGGCCTTTTTTTCCATTTTCACATGACTCTTAATACAGACTTGCATTATAATTTCATACATTTTTTGAAAAAGTGATACAACTCATCAATGTGGAAAATTACACTGCGTCCATCTGCTTTTGCACAAACTTTCAGTATAAAAGCAACCCAACTATAGTTAAATTTTAATTTGATGCACATTTCTAAAATAATTACTGACAACTGTTTGAAATTATGCTCCATCTAAAAGCACATACAATCCCTACAGTGCAAATTAAAGCTGGGGAGTTGGGGGGGGGGGGGGGTGAAAGAGGGTCAAAATCCTTTGCATTTCCTCAACAAAATCAGTCACTACAGTACATATAAAATATTAATGCATCTCAAATGGCTGCATGATTCAGTCTTTAAGGCAGCTTTCAAAATTTTGTCATATTAGAGTGCCGTGTTTTTATGAAGTTTCTCCTTTACATATGAAAAATCTGTATCTATATCAGCTACAAAGGCTCACCCCATCTCAAAAACTTTAAGATTGCTTTGTTAAAGCAATTTGTCTGGAACAATTCCTCAAGGGGAAGCAAATGCTTTACGAAACACAATGTATCACATAAACATGTACACATTTTTCAATCAAAGAAATGAATGTATCCAACAGCTATGCGTGTGTTTAAAATAAGTGCACTATCTTTAATCACAAGTTATGTACTAAACATCCATACTTTCAAAACAAAAAGTACACCCTTACATAAAATTCTATAGTATAGTTAATATTCACAACCTTGAATCAAATAAACAAAGAATTCCTCAAAATTTAAAATCTGACCTATACAACTCTGTGTACCCTTCAGTGCTGCCACAAATGTCTAAACAGCAGGTGTTCTTAGAATTTATACAAGACTTTACTGAAAAGTAAAGACCCTTTATCATTAAAAAAAATCCTCTTGGTATCAGAGTTTTAACGGTCCTATGTTGTTTTGAACCAATCGCTCTAGCTCTGTAACAAATGACTTGAATCAACGGACTTGCACATCAAGTGACTTCAAAGCATTCACACACAAGTACCTGTAACAGACAGGTAGCCTTTCTATTCACTCCCAACTCCATATTTTCCCCCAACTAAATCAGGCACATGAGCGTTCAATGCTGACGAATAAGGCTACAGTAATTTAAAGCAAAAGTACTGTTTATGGGGGAGGAAATGTCTAAACAAATAACTTCAATAGTATCTCAGTAGTATTTTTGTTGTTTTAAAATTACCCCGTCGCTACACAATTATTGCTTCCGGTCTATCTGCCAAATGAGACAAGTTCGACTCATGTTAACGAAACAACCTCAGTGCTCATGGAAGATATTCCGTTTAGAAGCGAGCTACTTCAACTGCTTTTACAAGATAGGTCTAGGAAGCCAAACTAAACGTGCTCGACTCGAATCGGTCCGGCTTCCTGGGAAAGAAAGTTCAAAACCCACGGAATAAATAAAACAGAACTGCTTTAGACACGAATCAACACCAAAGTAGTGATTTACATACTTGAGCCCCCGAAATGGCCACTTCCCAGGGAGGTTGGTCCATTCTTCCCACTACTCACCGGCGGTGAAAACATCTACCAAAAAAACAGGGAAAAAAATGTTGTTAAAAAAAGTCACTGCTTGCTCAACAAATTACCTCCGATTCTCATCCCAGACTTTCAAAAGACAGCATCTCCTTTTCTTACGCAACACAGTAGTGGCAACTCGTTTCCACTACTAGCCTTATTCAAAAAAAACCAAAATAAATTAAACAAAAGTCGATAAGAGAAGTTTCGCAGCACTTCTTCGCACAGATCTTACCATAAACACGCCTGCGCCCCTTTTTTTTCACGAGTATTGGATTTGATTACCGATTAACTCTTCCAGCCACTTATCTGCGAGCACAAACGTTAAGGAGCGAGAAAAGCAGCGAAAAAAAGAAAAGGGTTGAAATCGCCACCGGCTATATTTCCGCCTGGCACTACTCTCCTGACCAAACTTCCGAAACCCATTTCTCAAAGAGGATATTCCTCCAGCAACCTCAGAAAGTGCTCTATTTAAACGCGATCCTCGAAAACAATTGTTAGCACATCAAGAGATTAGAACTGAGTGGAGTGTTATGTGACTTGTTTATTTTTTTGGGGGGGGGGGGGTTGAAGGCTTCTTTTTTTTCCCTTATTGTGGATGGATTGCTAAAATACACAGAGCATTATGAAAGGCCAACAGAAAGTCTTTAACTGGCAACGCTCCTGTCGACTAGCCCTGGCTGGACTTGAGATTTTTTTTTGCCGTGCACATTCACTCACTCGCCTTTCTCAGCACCTGCCATGAATGGATTCTCTTACCGCACTGAAATCCAGTAAATCGCTCAGCTCTTTGTCCGTCCCTAAGGCAGCCATTCGCTGTTGGTGATGCATTTTGACAAAATTACACAAGCCTAGAAACATGGAAAATCAGAAACGAATTCCCAAGTTTAATGTTTTATTTCTTTCGCACTCGATTTTAAACAATTCACCAGACTTCGAGTTGCAAAAACACACGAATGCACAAACGAACAACACGAAATCACTGTACTAGCGGCATCATTATGCAACAGGAGGTACTTAAAATGAATGAATCCGACATCGATTTCCCCCTCAAACTCCTAGGCTCCACATCTCTCGATACTAAAAGCAACTTGCTTCAAAACAAACACTCATCAGGATGACCACACATCTTTCTGATCATAAGAAACAAAACATCAGTGCTACATGTGCAAAAAAATCCCTACTCAACCAAAAAAAAGGCCTGATAAAATTTTCCCTAGTGGGTAATTTGGATCTCTATTCAAGCGGGTACAATATCCAACTTTTAATGCAAAAAAAACTTCGCAGATTTAACCTTTCTGCCCACAAACAAGACCATCGAACCTAGACTAGTTCTCACCTAACCCAACAACATCAGAAACTTTCATTGAAACAAGGTATGTTTTGGCATCTGCGCTGCAAAATAAAAATCTCGATTTCTTTTGTTTTGATTATCCAGATAAATGCATTTGATCAAAGTGTGTCAAATGACAAACTTTTTTGGGGGGCGGGGGGGAAGAGAGACACACACATGGAAAAAGCAATACAGTTTGCTCTTACTGGCCAGCGTGTTTGTTTGTTTGGCTGGCTTATGTATATTTAAGATTTTTTTGTTAGAAAGGGGCAGATAATGAACAACGAGTTTTTTTTCCTCCATCTGAAAAGTTTCTGTAGAATGTCTACAATGTCATTTTTGACGGGGGCGGAGTGGGGGTGGGGAAGAGAAAGAGAGAAAAAAAAATCAGAGTCCACAGGGAGAGATTGCTGTTCTCACTTTCAGCATCGTGACATTTTAACCAAAAAAGAAGCCACAATGTATCCAATCTAGATCCGGGACACTGCTGACCTTTTGTAACCCTCCGTTACGCGGCGCTGTCTGTCTCGGAAACTGCCTGAGGGTCCTCACAACTTTCTCCTCTTCACCCCCATTCCCCCTTCCTCCACTTCAAGCTCCTCGTTCAGGACACTTCCTTCCAGCCAACAACTTGCCCCTCCATATGCAACCTTCGCCCTTCCTCCTCAAACACTCCCTTCCCTTGTCCTCGGCTGGCGGCGGCGGCCGCCTCCTGACTTTTTGATACAACAGCAGGAACCTGAAGCTGCCAGCCCCTCTCCCGTCTCAAGACAACTTTGCAACTGTGTAGTTGGCAATTCCCAATAAAGTCAAAATGGAAGCAAAATGTATTGACCGTGTTACACTCAGTTCAAACAAGCAGAGAAACAAATGAAATGAGATTTTTTTTTGTTTTTGCTTAGAAAGGGGAATGGGGTGTGATTGCATGTGCGAGAAAGGATGGGGAGGGAGGGAGAGAGAAAGAGAAAAATAAACTTTCTGGGCTTTGCAGATGACGAGATGGAAGGGAAAAGCCAAAGTCGATTTTGTTCCGAGAGGCGAGCAGCCAAACAACCTGCGCGCAAAGGCTAGAAATTTACGAGCAAGAGGAACCACAGCCTGAGTTAGATGGGAGTCAAAAGAGATGCATTCAAAATACAAACGAGCAAATGTTTGAAATGCAAACTTGCAATTGAAATCTTACTTTTCACCCCTCGTATCGTTTGAAATGCAATGCTCTCTCTGGTTGCTATTATGTCCAATTGTTCCTCCCACTGCATGCACATATACACACAGAAAGTTACATTGCGATAAGAACGCGGGACACTATATAAAAGCTACAAAATAACATTGAGCAGGAACACAATGTTTCCAGTCTCGGATCAGAAGCTACAAAGTTGCTAATCAGACAAACGAAAGCGAAACATTGTTTCCCGGGGGCACGAGGAGGCGGTTTCCCCACACGAGCAGCCACCACTACCCTCTCCTCCCTATTGCACTGCAGCCGCCAAGCAACGCTGATTGCATTGATCATTCGTTTCTGTTCAAGAGAAATAAGAGATTTAAACAACTCACACACACACTCTCTCTCCCTTTTTTTGCTACCTCTGCCCTTTTTCTTTATTTCCCGCTTTCCCTACTTTTTATTCACTTTCTTCTATTCAAAGAATTTGCATCTTTTTTTTATTCTCACTCTTTCTTACCCGGTTAGACTCTCGTCTCATTATTATATTTTCCCCCCCTTGGTGAAGTGGGTTTCTCAGGCGCAGCGCTACGTCTCCCCAATCCCCGCCCCCTCCGACCCATTGGTCCAGGTGCGTTATGACGCCATATTCCAAAAGAGAACAGTACTCCGTTCCGTGCTCGCGTATTGGAGGACGCCATTCTGTCAATCACTGGTTCGGCGCCCTGGCGGCACGTGCTTTCACACACGGAGTCCCTGAGAGTGTGAAGGACAGGGCTGCAACATGGGAAAAGGACAATGCCAGTTGCATTGGCCCTGAGCACTGAGGAGGAGGAGGAGGGGAACAACAATCGGAGGCTCATTTGGATCTGAAGAATGGTCACTGGAGTCGAAACATTACCTGTTTCTCTCACCACAGCTGCTGCCAGACTTGCTGAATTTCTCCAACACTTCTTTTTGGAGTAGTGTTTACCTCATCTGGAAAGAGTTTTCATTTGGTGCTGTTACCTCTACAGTTGAAAGAGGTTTTTATTTTACAAAAAGCACACAGAAAATGCTGGAGATAGAAACAATGTTAACATTTTGAGTTGAATGTCGCAGAAGAAGAGTCGTACTGAATGCAAATGCGAACTCTTCTTCTCTTTCCACTAATGCTGCATTTTTCACTTTACAAACTTCCAACATCTGAAGTGTCTTGCTTGCATAGAGTTTTTACAGCACGGAAAGAAGACCACTCAGCCCATCGTGCCCACTACCCTCATCAACCATCTATCCATTCTGACCCCATTATCCATAAATTGGCCCATTTCCCTGTATATTAAGAGCTTTTTGCATGCTCATCTAAATGCTTTATGAATGACTTGAAGATTCCCAACTTTCCCACCTTTTTAGGCAATGAGCTCCAGGTATCGTCTGATTTTTTTCTCCTCAAATCCCTGATAAACTTTCTGCTTTATCCCTTAAAACTGTTCCTCCTGGTTATTGACTCCTACACTAAAGGGAAAAGTTTCTTCCTATCTACCCTATTTATGTCCCTCATAATATTGGACACACAGAATACCACTTTGGTTAAAACAATCAAGGGACTGGACTTCAGTTGAGAAAGAAATTATAGAAGAGCTGATCTGATGTAGAATCTAAATGCTATGTCCCAACAGATGTTGCCAGATCTTTTAAGTTTTTCTAGCACATTCTGTTTTTACTTATTATCGTATAAATGATCCTGGACTGGATAGTACACAGAAAAAAAATTGAATTTAGACTACTTTTTGGGGGGCAGGGGGGACATCACAAAATCTGTTGTACCTTATGCAGTACTTTTGAAGCTGGTTGTTGTTACAATTTAAGAAACTGAGCAATCAATCAATTTGCATACAGTAATAGAGAATCAGACAGGCACAGCAGCAATCCAATTAATGAGGAGATCATCTGAGGTGCAATCGTTGGCCAGCTGACCAAGGAAAACTTCCTCGTTCATCTTTAAAACTGTGCAGTGGGATGTTTTGCATTCATCTGAGAGGCTAAATCAGATCTCAAAACAAAGAATTGATGCAGTACTTCACTGACATACAATCATAGATTTTGTGCTCAAATGCTTGGAGTGGACTTGAGCCCACTAAATTCTAACTCAGAGTCAAGAGACTCAGTCAAAACAGACTTCTAAGAATTCATTTAGAACAGTAATGATATCCCAGTCTTCAAGAATTTAATTTCTAAAGGTTTGAGAATGTGGGGGCAATTGGGAAAATGGTCTTGAAATAGACAAGAATAGTGTTTGAATATTTTCAAAAAATATTGATTAAAAATGATTCAGTGGAACTGATTATTGAGGCAAATGATTGAACATCCAAGGTTATGCATAAAAATGGGTGTTAGATATAACATAGAACATAAAACATTACAGCGCAGTACAGGCCCTTCAGCCCTTGATGTTGCGCCGACCTGTGAAACTAATCTGAACCCCATCGAACCTACACTATTCCATTATCATCCATATGTTTATCCAATGACCATTTAAATGTCCTTAAAGTTGGCGAATCTACTACTGTTGTAGGCAGGACATTCCACGCCCTTCCTATTCTGAGTAAAAAACCACCTCTAACATCTGTCCTATATCTATCACTCCTCAATTTAAAAGTATTTCCCCTCATGCTAGCCATCACCATCCGATGAATAAGGCTCTCACTGTGCACCCTATCTAATCTTCTGATCTTCTTGTATGTCTCTATTAAGTCATGTCTCAACCTTCTTCCCTCCAAACCAGGCAACATCCTGGTAAATATGCTCTGCAATCTTTCCAACGCTTCCATGTCCTTCCTGTAATGCGGTGACCAGAACTGTATGCAATACTCCAAATGCAGCTACACCAGAGTATTGTACCGCTGCATAATGACCTCATGGCTCCGAAACTCAATCCCTCTACCAATAAAAGAATACAGCCCGTATGTCTTCTTAACAACCTTATCAACCTGGGTGGCAACTTTCAGGGATATATGCACATGGACACCGAGATCTCTCTGATCATCCACACGACCAAGAATCTTACCATTAGCCCAGTACTCTGTATTCTTGTTACTCCTTCCAAAGTGAATCACTTCACACTTTTCTGCATTAAGCTTCATTTTGCCACCTCTCAGCTCAGCTCTGCAGCCTACCTATGTCCCTCTGTAACCTGCAACATACTTCAGCACGTTCCACAACTCTACTGACCTTTGTGTCATCCGCAAATTTACTAACCTATCCTTCTACGCCTTCATCCAGGTCATTTATAAAAATGACAAACAGCAGTAACCCTAAAACAGATCCTTGCGGTACACCACTAGTAACTGAACTCCAGGATGAACATTTCCCATCAATCACCACCCTCTGTCTTCTTTCAGCTAGCCAGTTACTGATCCAAACCACTAAATCACCAACAATCCCATGTCTCTGTATTTTCTCCAACAGCCTACCATGAGAAACCTAATCAAACGCTTTAATGAAATCCATATGCACCACATTAACTGCTTTACCTTCATCCACCTGTTTGGTTACCTTCTCAAAGAACACAATCAGGTTTGTGAGGCACAACCTACTGTTCACAAAACCATGTTGTCTATCCCTAATCAAATTATTCCTTTCTAGATGATTATAAATCCTATCTCTTCTAATCATTTCCAACACTTTAGCCACAACCGAAGTAAAGCTCACTGGTCTATGGTTACCAGGGTTATCTCTACTCCATTTCTTGAACAAGGGGACAATATTTGCTATCCTCCAGTCTTCTGGCACTATTCCTGTAGACAATGGCGACATAAAGATCAAAACCAAGACATAAACAGGGTAGCAAGCAAAGTTTCTTCTTATAAAACTAAAATAAGTTTCTAGAAACGATCAACTGAAAAAATGTTTCAAGCGTGCAGAATAAAAAGGTTCAAAATGCATTTCCAGAATCATGCCAAGAGAGAAAGGATTGAGTGGCACGATGAACGTTAAGGTGGATGAAAGGCAAAATGTTTAAGTAGTCATTCTGTAATATTTAGTTATGGAAAATATAAAATAGGCTACAAACTGAAGATAGGCGAAAGTGAGGACTGCAGATGCTAGAAACCAGAGTTTAGATCAGAGTGGTGCTGGAAAAGCACGACAGGTCAGGCAGCATCCGAGGAGCAGGAAAATCGACATTTCGGGCAAAAACCCTTCATCAGGAATAGAGGCAGAGTGCCTGCAGAATGGAGAAGTAAGTGTTGGGGGCAGGGGGGGGGGAGCTTGGAAGAAGGTAGCAAAGAGTACAACAGGTAAATGGGGGTGGGGATGGAGGTGATAGGTCAGAAGGGAAGGTGGAACGGATAGGTGGGAAGGGAGATTGGAAGGTAGGACAAGTCATGAGGACAGTGCTGAGCTGGAAGGTTGGAACTGGGGTAAGGTGGGGGAATGGAGAAATGAGGAAACTGGTGAAGTCCACGTTGATTCCCTGGAGTTGAAGTGTTCCGAGGCGAAAGCTGTGGCGTTCTTCCTCCAGGCGTCGGGTGGTGAGGGAGCGGCGGTGGAGGAGGCCCAGGACCTGCATGTCCTTGGCAGAGTGGAAGAAGATATATTAACTGTAAGATTTGTAATATGCCAGAGTATTTGAAGTCAGTATGCAAAGGTTAGGTTCTGTTAGGATTATATTCTCATTCTTGATGAAGGACTTTTGCCCGAAGCATTGACTCTCCTGCTCCTCGGATGCTGCCTGACTTTCTGTGCTTTTCTCGCATCACACTCTCGACTCTAATCTCCATCATCTGCAGTTCTCACTTTCGCCTCGGATTATATTCTCAGGAGTTTAGAACAATAAGAGAGGATCTCGTAGAAACTTATAAAATTCTAACAGGATTAGATAGGATAATTGCAGGAAGGATGTTCCCGATGACACAGCAGTCCAGAAGTAAAGGTCACAGTCAAAGGGTACAAGATAGGCCATTTAGAACTGAGAAGAGGAGAATTTTCTTCATCCAGAGAGTGGTGAGCCTGTGCAATTCTCTGCCACAGAAAGCAGTTGAAGCCAAAACATTGAATGTTTTCAGGAAGGAGATAGAAATAGTTCTTAGGACGAGAGGGATCAAAGGGTTTGGGGTGAAAGTGGAAATGGGGTATTAAATTGGAAGATCAGCCATAATCATATCGATTGGCAGAGCTATCTCAAATGGCTAAATGGTCTCCTTCTGATCCTATTTTGTCTGTGTCAATAACATACTGGACATTTGTTTGAAAATACAGTAAGTGGAATAAAAAGAACACAATGAAACTTTAAAAGAGACCTGGGTGTGAGCAAGACTTGCTGCTTTCAAGTCCTAGCCATATGCCGTGCTAATAAGCATGTAGCAAGAACTGGAGAGTACTTCCCTGTGAAGGATTTGCATTGCCCTGGGCAAACTATACTTGAGAAGAGAGTCCAATTAATGGAACTGAACCATGAAAAATTTGCTTTTATTCTTACCTTTTTTTCATCCTGAAACAATAGGGACCCTAATGCCCTTTAGCAGAAGGCATAGTGGCAGGTATTATCAATTTCATAGCACAGTTCTTAAAGAGAGTGCAGCAACTGACGGGCCTGGGAGTGCATGTTTACCAATCTTTGAAGTTGGCAGGACATAGTGAAAAAGAGCTACCAAAGCATATGGGATCTTGGTCGTCATGAGTAGAGGAAATGAGTACAAAATAATGAAATGAAAAACAGTTTTGAGAATAAGGCTAGAGAGTGGAGCTGACAATTATCAGATCAGACATAATCTCATTGAAAGTTGGAGTGAACTTGATTGGCTGAGTGGTCTGCATCTGCACTTATGTTCAATGGAAAGTTGTGTTGAATATTTATAAAGTTAGACTTTAACTGGAGTATCATGTTGCTGTAATAGTTCTGAGTTTTAAAAGATTGTTACCTTTTTGGGACTGGGTCTTTGAAGTTCCATTGATCAGAAACCAAACTGGACAAGTCATACGGTGACTACAAAAGCTGATGAGAGGCTAGGGATCCTGCAGCACGTAACATATCTTTTGTCTCCACAAAAAAGTCATATTCTTACCTGGCCATAGGGAAAGACAGCTAGTGGCAGTTTAACCTGAGGAGAGGGGAGAGTCATGGAGTCATAGAGGTGTACAGCACAGAAACAGACCCTTCAGTCCAACTCATCCATGCCAAACAGATATCCTAACCTAATCTAGTCCCACTTGCCAGCACCCAGCCCATATCCACCTTTATGTGATTCAAGACATCCAGCACTTCTTCATTTGTAATATGGACATTTTCAAGATGTCATCATCTATTTTCTGACATTCTATATCTGACATGTCCTTCTCCACAGTATATACTGAATCAAAACACTCGTTTAATATCTCTCCCATCTCCTGCAGCTCCACACAAAGGCCTCCTTGCTGATCTTTAGGGGACCCAATACCATCCCTAGAGATTGAGAAAAAGAGTGTTTCATCGTAACCTCAGCTGGTCTGGAGTTGAAACCATGCTATTGACATCACTCTGTCACATCCAGCCAAATGAGCTAACTGACTCCTATCTACAAGTCACAAATAAGAAGTATGATGGAATAATCTCCACTTGCCTGAATGAGTGCAGCTCCAGAAACACTCAAGAAACTTGATACCATCCAGGGCAAAGCAACCATTGATTCGCACCACATCCACAAACATTCACTCCATCTACCAAGGATGCTCAATAGTAACAGTGTGCACCATGACAAAATACAACAAGAAATTCACTAAGGATCCATAGAAAGCACCTTCCAAATCCACAGACATCACCAGAAAGACAAAGGCAGCAGACAGATGGGATCACCACCACCTGAGAGTTGCCCTCCAAACCACTCACCATTCTGACCAGGAAATTCCTTCAGTGTCTCTGGGTAAAATCCTGGAACTCACTTCCTAAACAGCACTGTGAATGTACCAACATCAAATGGACTGCAATGGTTTACCATCACCCACAATGGCTTACCATCACCTTTTCGAGCATAAGTAGAAAATAAGTGCTGGTCCAACCTATGCTGCACATGTACCACGAATGAATAAAAGACAAAAGGTAAAGTGAAAGGAAATCATTTTTAAGAAATCACTCAAAGCTCTCAAACAAAGGAAGCCTGCCAGGTTCCAGGAGAGAGAAAGCATCAAGGAGCCAAAAGTGTCTATGGTGTCTATTGCACCTCATACTCAGACTGGAAAGTCCAAATTTATATGAAATTAAAATGAGACTGAAAGATTTGTTTGGCTTTGGCCAGAAGGAAATCTCTCCAGTTTTGCTCACACCAATGAAAAAAGTTCTGGAGTTAATAAATTTCAAAGCTGGAAAAGGAAAAGTTTTGAAAGAGATCTTTGGGTGCTAAGAAACATTTTGGACTGTTTCTTGAATGACTATTTCAAGGAAAATTAATATATACTTAATAGTTTTTTTTTGTTGTTGTGTTAAAAGTTCTGTATAAGTTGCCTTGAGAAGTAGTATCTAGTCAATAGTGCTTTGGGTCTGTTTATTAAAGCAAATATTTTAAAACATAAAACCTTATTGTGTCATCCACATAGTTAATAATGGAATTTTCAAATTTCTATTTAAAAGGTATTGGTCTCCATACATATCTGAAGGTAGTCACTGTATTTTAAGAAAGACATGAAGGTCCTTGTGAGAGGGAGCAAAGGAGAGTTGCAAGGATAACTCCAGGGATGGATGTTTCCCCTTAACGCAAATGATATGACAAATACACACAGATTTTTATAAAATTGAATAAGATAGACCAGGAGAAAGTGTTCCCATTAACTAATGTTAAAGGAGATGCACATTTAAGATTTTTGACAATGAATTTTATACAGCAAGTAGTACTAACCTAAAACTTGCTGCGCACAATAATGGTGGAAACAGAAGTATAATCAGAAAGAAATTGTATTGATGCGTGAAGAAAATAATCTGGCAGTGCCACAAGAATCATGCAGAGGAATAGAACTAATTGGATTGACATGATGGCTTCTGCATGGACTCAATGGGCCGAATGGTCATCAGTGGAATTAATGGTGCTGTGACTCTTAAAAAGTCAGATGGATCTTTGGAAGTGTGTTAATTAGTTTTCATGGAATATTTCTGTTTATTCTTGTCATATGATTATGTGCCTCTATAAGTGGGTGAAATATTAATACTCCAATGCATAATAAAGTCACACATTGTAGCTTTTTTACACAAAAAGTATTTTATCCTTGGCACTGGGAATTACCACATGGAGTCCTGGCAAAGGCAGAGCTATCAACAACAGGAAAATAACAAGAGTGACATTTATGATTAACAAAAATGATAGTTTGCAAATTAGTACTCCTAAATTTGAATGCAAAATGTGTGAATCAATTTCCATTGCCCTTTGTCAAAAATATTTCCTGATTTCACTTCTTGAATATCTTAGCTGTGATTTTAAGAATGTGCCCCTTGTGTTGCCACCACAAATAGTTTCTTTGCATTTACCCCACATCAAAATGCTCTATTTTAAATCAGTTCACGTCTCAATAATTTAACCTTAAGGCAACAAAAAATAAGGTTTTTGTAACTTCTCCTCATAACGTGACCTTTTAAAATCCAGCATCATTCTGGTGGATGTTCATTTTAGCATCATCGAAGCCAAGACTTTAAAGCACTGTATAAACAGAGCTGCACTAACCTTTCCACATAAAACAACCACTCATTCTAGGTATCAGTCTGTTGAACTTTCTCCGATCTGCCCTTCAATGCATTTACATCCTTCCTTAAATAAGGTGACTATTACTATTCCAGATAGGTGTCTCACCAGTACTCTATAGTATGGACTATCTAGTTCTTTCTTGTATCCAAATTGTACCCGGATCTCTGTTGTGCAAAATACACTGTGCAGAATTTTGGAGGTGGGCTGAAAAGTATGAGGTACTTCAGCTCCTAGGCAGTGCAGGGTATTATATTCTTCTCAACTCATTATACCATTCATGAGCGAGTAAAATGCCAAAGAGTAATGGCACAAAGGTAGGATGTTCTGTCCCCTGCTGCGTCACACTGGACACTGTATGTAAAAGACATCCAGACAGAACTTCATTCTATGAAGTAAGACTGTCACTCATCCTCTGTTCATTATTTCCAGCTACTCCCTAGAGAAGTCAGAAATCATGCAAAAAAGCAGTACTTTGCTTTCATGATGCCTCCTGAGACATTGTCCTGAAGGTTGTCCAGGAGCTAAGGGTAGTTTTTTTTCTCATGGGATGACAATGAGAAGCCATTCCAACTGACAAAGTCAGCCTGGATAAAGGTGACTGCAGAGGTCACTACCAGTGGGTGACTCAAGAGGATCTGACTCCAGGGCCACATATTGAGAAATGATCTGCACTCCATCAGGGTATATATTATCATCAACTCAAAGTTTCATGCTCCTGCATGTCAATTAATGTTGTAAGGTTGGCCCTGTAGGAGATATTCACACAGAAAATTGGGTGCCAGGCATCTCCATCAGATGCTTCATGTGACATCAAACCTGTAATTTCATTCCAGCTACCAAAGGAGCACTACAGGTACCACATCGCTATTGTATGATATACATCTGCCAGGGTTTATACATTTTAAAAAAATCAAAGGAACTACAACACTCAGAAGTTCTTGCATCACCAGGTTACTGACCTTTTATCACAATCAGATAAAGTCACACACCCAATAGCTACAAAAAATGGCCTGTTGAGTTCACTCCCGCTTAGTCACACCAGTGAGATTTGCTGGTACAACCAGTGTGGCTTCCTCACTTGGACAGGTTTGTTGGCCTGGTCAGGCTTTATGCCTAACACTGTAAGCATGAAACAATAACAACCAGATTGCATGTGACTGAGGCTTCTCCTAACCTGATCACCATGTCGAGGTATCGCACTAACACCGAAAGTTCTTGCACAAAAAAACAGCTTGGGTATAAAGGAATCAAGTAAGTAAAAAATAGAGTACTCACTGGTGGCAGAAATCGACAATACTTGATCATCCTGCCTCACTATAGTAAGGTTTGTAAACAGACATGTTTCCCATTTTTGCCGAAAAAATTTGTACCCGTGAACGTAATTCCAGAAGGCTGGTGTGTTAATGAATATTCATCAAATGCAAATACATGCAAAACATGTTCCCGCTGATTACGGTCAGGAAATGTGACCTGCCTGAAACGTTCTGAGAACATTATAGCAAATATTTAACTTAGCATCAAAAAACAGTAATTTTGTTTCCCATCCAATTAAATTCCCTTTCCTACCTGTCTAAAATCTCTAGGCAGGTTTGAAAATTTCTACTCACTGTTCCCTTTAAACTAACTTTGTACTTCTAAATTGTTATTTCATATGCCATGCTACGTGAATTAGTGTATAGAAATCTTAGTTAGAAACTTTAATATTTGTTCTCAACTAACTCATTGGCCCTGTTACAAAGAATTTGCTTTTAGCAATTGATCAGTAGGTAGCATTATGATCCCAGCTGATACATTACAGGGCAAGCCAGAACCCAGACTGAAATACAACTTAATAGTTCATATTTTAGAATACAAAGCATGGAAACAGGCCCTTTGGTCCAACTATTCCACACCAGCCATGTTACGAAGCTAAACTAGTCCCACCCGCCTGCATTTGGCCCATAACCCTCTAAACCTTTCTTATTTATGTACTTGTCCAAGTGACTTTTTTCTTTCTTGTAGTGCTTATTTTTTCTCCAGCACCCATGTTGTGTGTGCAGGTGTGAGACACAGTGAAAGACACAAGGTGCACAAATCTTTATTCGGTTTCCACCACCAAGAAGAAAGGAAACACCCGAGTGGCCTGTGACAAGCAGTGCCCTTTACATCAAAGAGCAATGCTGTGTGATCAAACAGTGAAGGGGAGGGCAGGGATTAAATCAAAATGGAGTTGGAGGGGGAAATAATGCACTCCACTCCCTGAGGTGCCCACCTCTCCCTGAACAGCTCAGGAGTGTTGGTGGACACCTCGTGCTCCTTCTACAAAGACACCCGGGCTCTAATGTAACCAAAATAAGTTTCCAAGAAGCCAACTGAGCTCTTTAACACACTGCAGTGCAATCTGTGTCTCGCAGGAAGAACCCATAAGACTATCCACCAGCCGACTGGCGCCTGGGCACCCCCCCCACCCCCGCCAGAGGTGAACTTGGTGCTGGGTCCAAGTGACTTTTAAATGTTGTAACTATATTTGCATCCACCACCTCCTCTGGAGGTTCATTCCACATACCAAACCACTGTCTGTGTAAAAAGTGTTGCCCGTTATATTCTTTATAAATCTTTCTCCTCTCACCTTAAAAATATTCCCCCTAGTTTTGAACACTTCCATCCTAAGGATAAACCCTATGCCCCTCATGATCTTATAAAGCCACCCCTCAACCTCCTATGCTCCAGTGAAAAAGTCCCAATCTATCTTTATAACTCAAACCCTCCATTCTTAACAACATCCGGTTAAACCTTTTCTCAACTTCTCCAATTTAATAATATCCTTCCTGTAACAGGGTAACCAGAACTGTACACAGTACTCCAGAAGAGGCCTTACAAATGTCTTGTACAAGTTCAACATGACGTCCCAACTTTTTTCCTCAAGGTCTGAGCAGTGAAGGTAAGCATGCTCAATGCCTTCTTAACCACCTTGTTTATGTGTGACACAGATTTCAAAGAATTATGTACCTGATCCCCTAGATCTCTCTGTTCTACAACACTACCCAATGCCCTACCATAAATTGTTTAAGTCCTGCCCTTGTTTGTTTTACATTGCATTTATTCAAATTAAACTCCATCTACCACTCTTTAGCCCATTAACCAAATTGAACAAGATTGCATTGTACTCTTAGATAACCTTCTGCACCGTCCACTATACCACCAATTTTGGTGTCATCTGCAAACTTATTAACCTTGCCTCCTAAATTCTCATTTGAATTGTTTTCATAAATGGCAAAAGGAAATTTCTTTTAGTTTTAACAGAGTGGCCTCTTGCAAAAAGATTGGCATGCAATGCTGCAGATTTTGCTTTAACAAGAGAACAGACATTTGTTAACAAAGTAAATGAATATGATATACAAGTTATAATAGTACTCAAAACACATTCCTGGTCCAGTACTCACACTTGACTCCATGCCTCTAACACCTTGACAGGTTTAAGTCACATGTGACTTTAACTTAGAACTGCACGTATCTTCTTTCTAGAGCTATTCATCCACTCTTTAGCCCATTAACCGAATTGAACAAGATTGCATTGTACTCTTAGATAACCTTCTGCACCGTCCACTATACCACCAATTTTGGTGTCATCTGCAAACTTATTAACCTTGCCTCCTAAATTCTCATTTGAATTGTTCTCATAAATGGCAAAAGGAAATTTCTTTTAGTTTTAACAGAGTGGCCTCTTGCAAAAAGATTGGCATGCAATGCTGCAGATTTTGCTTTAACAAGAGAACAGACATTTGTTAACAAAGTAAATGAATATGATATACAAGTTATAATAGGACTCAAAACACATCCCTGGTCCAGTACTCACACTTGACTCCATGCCTCTAACACCTTGACAGGTTTAAGTCACATGTGACTTTAACTTAGAACTGCACGTATCTTCTTTCTAGAGCTATTCATCCACTCTTTAGCCCATTAACCGAATTGAACAAGATTGCATTGTACTCTTAGATAACCTTCTGCACCGTCCACTATACCACCAATTTTGGTGTCATCTGCAAACTTATTAACCTTGCCTCCTAAATTCTCATTTGAATTGTTCTCATAAATGGCAAAAGGAAATTTCTTTTAGTTTTAACAGAGTGGCCTCTTGCAAAAAGATTGGCATGCAATGCTGCAGATTTTGCTTTAACAAGAGAACAGACATTTGTTAACAAAGTAAATGAATATGATATACAAGTTATAATAGGACTCAAAACACATCCCTGGTCCAGTACTCACACTTGACTCCATGCCTCTAACACCTTGACAGGTTTAAGTCACATGTGACTTTAACTTAGAACTGCACGTATCTTCTTTCTAGAGCTATTCATCCACCTGAGCTTAAATATAAGCTTCATGTAACCTCTTCAGAGTTTTACTTCAACACGTATGGTTTGGACTAACATTAGCTGTTCACTCTAAAGTGATCAAGTTTCACTATACCCTCTCCTTCACAGGAGCATTGACGTATAGAAATATCTTCATTGATGGATTTCACTGGACTGTTTAAAACCACAGTAAGAGTTAAAAAAAATCTCTCTAAGCTAAGAGTGCTGCATCCCCCAAGCCTGGAAAGAAAAATTTCCAGGAATCTCCAACAAACCTGTTGGTTCATAAAACTAGCTAAGGCAAACAAAATGCATTACTTATGCAAAAATGCCTCTCATAAATAGTTTCATCAGAAATCACCATGCCTACAGAAATACTTGCAAGTTAATAATTAACTTCTAACATCCAGAGAAACCCATAAAACCATAAGACATGGAATAGGATTAGGCCATTTGGCCTATTGAGTCTGCTTTGCCAATTGATCATAGCTGATATGTTTCTCAACCCTATTGTCCTGCCTTCTCCTCACCTTTGGTCTGCTTGCTAATGAAGAACATATCCATCTCTGTCTTAAATACACTCAATGACTTGGCCTCCACAGCCTTCTGCAGTAATCAGTTCCACACATTAAACACTCTCTGGTTGAAGAAATTCCTCCCCATCTTAGTTCTAAAGGGTCCCCCCATCACTCTGAGGCTGTGCCATTGTGTCCTCATGTCTCAAACTAATGGAAACGTTCTCTATATCCATCCTATCCAGGCCTCTCAGGATTCTGTAAGTTTCAATCAGATCCTCCCCTCATCCTTTGTTTTAATTGAAAAATTTTTATTCTTTACAAAGTTATAAAATTACAAAAAAAGGTAACAATCTGAGAGTATAATGATAATAACAATAAACTAACCACTACTCTCCTCTACAAAACAAATAGCAAAAAAACTACCCATACCACAATTCAATAACTAATGGAACAAAATAAATTAAATTAAATTAAATTACACTGCTCAGCATTACCCTACCAAGCTTCCCATCTCCGGGAGCATCAGTTAGCAAACCTGTATTTGTTCAGGATTCTTCCTCTCAGGGCACCCGGCTCATCAGACCCAGGCCTTGTGGCTAAACCAAGGCCTAAGTTAGTAAGCCAAATAAATCTGCTTCTAGGTGGTTAAGAAAGGGCCTCCACTTCTTATGGATAAATTCAATTTTCTGGTGCACCATACTTGTAAGGAAGTCCAGGGGGATGTATTCCATAACTAATCTATGCCATTCCAGCAGGCCCAGAGGACTTACCGAGGCCCAACTCATCAAGATGTTCTTCCTCGCACAATATGCAAGAATGTCAAACAGTTTTTTCCCATGCTCATCTAAGGAAGGCAAATTTGGAAGGCCCAGGAGAAGAGACATCGGATCTATGTTGACCTCAGTCCCCAGGATCCCCGCTGCACCCCCCCCCCGCCCCCCCACCCCATAACACTCACTATAGTGCCCCAATACTTGCAAAGCTTGTGGCATAACCACAAACAATAAGTAAGAGTGCTAATGCCTATTTTACATTTGGGGCACAATGAAGATGCTCCATTTTTAAATTTCTCAAGTTGCTCTGGGGCCAGATAAACCCTGTGAAGGACCTTCTGTTGGATAGCATGCGTTCTGTTGCGGATCAAGATCTTTCTCACTTTCTCCCAAATGTCCTCATCTTATCCATGAATAGCAGATTAATAAGGGGGCACTTCGCTTGGGAGGGTCCTCACAAGCCCAATTATTCACAAAGGACAGTAGGGAGTTTATTTGATACCTCTAAATATCTGGAAAGTCTACCCACCCCCCCCCCCCCCCTACCCTGACCCCGTCAATCCCCTGGGGAAGCTGCAATTTGGCAAGCTTAATGAGAGGCTGCCTGTGATGCCAAACAAAGGAACTGAGCCAACCATTGAGTCTTCACAACATTTGCCGAGGCAACCTCAGAGGAAGCATTCGCATAGGATATAATAAGCAAGGAAGAACATTCACTTTAATGACAATTCAGCCTTACCAAGATGTTGGAAGAACCTCAAAACATTGAAAACCCTACCTTATCTTATCAAGCAATTGCACATAGTTAGGCTTATATAGCTAGTCAAAGGTGGGAGTAATGAAAATACCTAGGTACGGAAAACCTCCCTATGACCATCTGAAACGGAATCAGATTTCACCTTTGAGATTGGGTTTCCCCCCAAGACCCCACGGGCATGGCCTCCAACTTCATAAAATTAATTTTAAATCCCACGAAAGAGCCAAGTAAATTGGTACATTGTATTAAACAAGGCACAGACACTGCTGCATTTGATAGGAAGAGGATAACATCATCTGCTTAGAGTGTTATCTTATGCGCCCCTGATCCCACCTCCCAACGGCTCAATCACCAACGTGAACAACAGCAGTGAGAGGGGACAACCTTGTTAGCTGCCTCTACCGATACTAAAATGATTAGGTCTTATACCACTAGTAAGGACCACTGTCATAGGATCACTGTATAGCACTTCCACCCATCTGGTAAAGACCACACTGAGACTAAACCGCTCCAGAACATAAAAAAGATACGGCCACTCCACCTGGTCAAACACCTTCTCTGAGTCAAGGGAGACTACCACGCCCGGGATCGACCCCTCCTGGCACCCCTGGACTATGTTCAGTTCTCCTCTAATGTTATTGGAGGACCTACGGTCCTTACTAAAACCTGTCTGGTCCTCCTTTACAATAGAGGACAAAATCTTCTCCAATATCAGCGCGAGTGTCTTAGATAAATTGTTAAAATCCAAGTTAGCAGCGAAATGGGCCTATACGAAGCACAGTCGTCTGGGTCTTCCCTCTGTTGGGGATGGGAGAAATATTAGCTTCTCTCAGAGAGGGCAGGAGGCAGTCCTCACTGTACGAATAATTGTACATGGCCGGCATTGGCCCGACCAACATATTCCTAAATTCCTTATAAAATTCACTTGGAAGGCCGTCGGAGCCGGGTGTCTTGCCACTTTGGAGCTATCTTACTGCCTCCTGCATCTGTTGCACTGTCAAGGGAGCATTCAGAAGGGACACTTGCTCTGGAGTCACACCTGGAAGGTTCAGGTTCTTAAAGAAGAACTCCATCTTCACCAACCTGTCTTCACAGCCCTCTGACAGATACAGCTCAGAGTAAAATTTTCTAAAAGCCTTCTTCTTTTTGAAGTCACAAGAAAAAGTTCCAGTGCCCGCTCTGTTAGATGCGTTAGATTGGGGGAGGGGGGAAGAGGGTGTCCTATCCCCATACTCAAATAACCTTTGTTTCGCGAAAGAGATCTTTCTCTTCGTTGTTTGAGTAAGCGTGGAACTCAGAACAGCCTGGAGAGCTGGGATTCGCTGTAACTTAATCAAGGATAGCCTATCAAAGTATGTGGTCTTGGCTGCCTTCAGCAGGGCCTCGAGCAGATGTTGCTGCTCTCCCCTCTATCGTTTCCGACTCGCTGAATAGGAGATGATTATACCCCTGGTGTAGGCCTTGGCAGTCTCCCAAGCACAAACGGGTTACTGGCTATGCCTGAGTTGATATCCAAAAATGTTTTAAACTCTTGCGAGAAATACTCAATAAACTTACTATCCGAAAGGAGAAAAGGATTAGGGTGTAGATTTGCTCGCTGAGCTGTAGGTTTGATATCCAGACGTTTCATTACCTGGCTAGGTAACATCATCAGTGGCGACCTCCAAGTGAAGCGAAGCTGTTGTCTCCTGCTTTCTATTTATATCTTTCTCCTGGATGGGGTTCCTGGGGTTTGTGGTGGTGTCATTTCCTGTTTGTTTTCTGAGGGGTTGATAGATGGCATCTAGATCTATGTGTTTGTTTATGGCATTGTGGTTGGAGTGCCAGGCCTCTAGGAATTCTCTGGTATGTCTTTGCTTAGTCTGTCCCAGGGGTCTTAGTAGTCTGGCTGTCATTTCTGAAATTTCTTTGATGTATGGTAAGGTGGTTAGCGTTTCTGGCTGTGTTTGGTCTGCTTGTCGTGGTTTGTTCCTGAGGAATCTGCGCACTGTATTTTTTGAGTATCCGTTCTTCTTGAATACGTTGTGTAGGTGGTTCTCCTCTGTTTTCCAAAGTTCATCTGTGCTGCAGTGTGCGGTGGCTCGTTGGAATAGTGTTCTGATACAGCTTCGTTTGTGTGTGTTGGTTTCAGAAATGACAGCCAGACTACTAAGACCCCTTGGAGTCCTAGTAGCACACAAACCCACCAACACTCTCAAAAAAAAACTAACAAATTTAAAAGACCCAGTACAACCCATGGACAAGACCAACGTCATCTGCAAAATTCCATGCAAGGACTGCCACAAACACTACGTAGGACAAACAGGAAGAAAGTTAGCCACCAGGATACACGAACACCAGCTAGCCACAAAAAGACACGACCCTCTCTCCCTCGTAGCCCTAAACACGGATGAAAAAAGCCACCATTTTGACTGGGACAACACATCTATCCTGAGACAGGCTAAGCAAAGACATGCCAGAGAATTCCTAGAGGCCTGGCACTCCAACCACAATGCCATAAACAAACACATAGATCTAGATGCCATCTATCAACCCCTCAGAAAACGAACAGGAAATAACACCACCACAAACCTCAGGAACCCCATCCACTAGGAGAAAAATATAAATAGAAAGCAGGTGACAACAGCTTCGCTTCACTTAGAGGTCGCCACTGATAATGTTACCTAGCCAGGTAATGAAACGTCTGAATATCAAACCTACAGCTCAGTGAGCAAACCTACACCCTAAACCTCAACCTGAACTACAAACCTTCACAAACCTTGCAAAAAAGGAGAAAAGGATCCATGCACCAATGCCACGAACCTACCTCATTATCCCCAGCCTTAACCTCCACTGCCGAATGATCAGAAATGGCTATTCCCAATTTTACAGGACAGCGCCAATTGCAAAAAAGCTAATGGAGCAAGAAACAAATCAACCCTTGTGTAACACTTGTGCGATTGGAGAAAAAGGTGAAATCCCCACCCACCAGGTGAAGGTATCTCCATACATCCACTAGTCCCTTTTGCGTGTCTCTATAGAACTGAAATCGCACTAGGACCAGGTGGGGGTGCAGGTCAGACTCGGGCCTGTGCATTGCGATCCGGTGAGCTTGATCGATCCACACTCAGACCGCCTCAGCTTCCCATCCTAGAAACTGCTGCAGCCATTGCTCAAAAAAGCTGGCAGGCTGATCCTCTTCTTCTAGCCCAATAATACGAATGTTCACTCTCCAACCTCGATTTTCAAATTTGCTGACCTGTTCCACTAAGGCCTGTACCTGCTTGTCCAGAACCTGGATCTGTCCTGTCGAAGATTCGGCCGCCGTCTCCGATGCCGCAGTCCGCCGCTCGACCTCCTCCACACACTGCTCGAGACACTGCATCTCCTATTCATGCTTTTGCAGCATGGATGAGATCGGTTCCAGCTTGGCCCAGATCTCTTCCATCGCTGACTCGATCTTTTCTCAGAGTTTAACTAACCCCGAAGCCAGGCCTTGCTGAGCAGGTAAGTCCAACGGGGCTTCCACGGAGGTCAATGCTGCAGCCTCGGGTGCGTCTGTCACTGCAGGGGAGTGCCCTGCGTGTTGTGATCCATGTGGCCCTTTGCCTTTAGTCATCTTCCCACTTCACTAAAAAGGATATATAGCAATTCTAATAACTTAAAATTACCTGTTTTTCCCTCAATAGCTAAAATGTGGAGGGTAAATGCACCACTTTGCCTGAGGAATGGTGCAGAGCTCAGCAAGGCAGACCTGTTAGATTGCTGCCATCTTGAATCCCCTCCTCCCCTCATTCCTTCTAAACCCCAACGAATACATGCTCAGAGTCCTCAACTGCTCCTCGTATGATAAGCCCTTCATTCTAGAATCATTCTTATAAATATCCTCTGGGCCCCCTCTCAGGCGACATCATTGTTCCTTAGATACAGGGCCCAAAACCGCTCACAATATTCCAATGGTGGTCTGACCAGAGCCTATACAGCCTTAGCAGTATATTTCTGCTCTTGTTTTCTAGCCCTCTTGAAATGAATGCTAACATTAAGTTTGCCTGCCTAACTATACATGCATGTTAACCTTAAGAAAATCCTGAACTAGGACTCCTATGTATCCTTGTGCTACAAATTTCTAAGCTGTTTCCCCATTTAGAAAATAGCCTTTGCCTTCATTTTTCCTATCAAAGTTCACAACCTCACACTTTCTCACATTGTATTCCATCTACCACTTCTTTGCCTGCTCTCCCAGCCTGTCCAGGTCCTTCTGCAGCCTCCTTGCTTCCTCATCACTTCCTGACCCTTCCCCTATCTTTGTTGTGTCTGCAAAACTAGCAACAATGCCTTCAGTTTCTTTGTTGAGGTCGTTAATGCATAATGTAAATAGTTGTGGTCTCAACACTGACTTCTGCAGAATTCCACCGGTTATCGGCTGTCATCCTGAAAAAGATCCCGTTACCTGCATTCTTTTATTACTGCCAGTCAGCTAATCTTCTATCTAGGACAGTACCTTGCCCCTAACACCATGGGCTCTTATCTTATTTAGTAGCTTCCTGCGTGGCACCTTGTCAATGTTTTTGGAAATCCAAATAGATCACAACTACTGGCTCTCCTTTGTTTAGCGTGCTCATGACCTCCTCAATGAATTTTAATAGATTTGGCAGGCATGATCTCCCATTGATGAAGCTGCACTGACTCAGCCCTATTTTACCAATTGCTCTGCAATCACCTCCTTCATAATTGGTTCTAAAATCTCACCAATGACCAAGGTCAGGCTAACCAGCCTATAATTTATCATCTGCTGTCCCCCTCCCTTCTTAAACACGGGTGTTACATTAGCCATTTTTCAGTTCTCTGGGACCCACCCTGACTCCAGTGATTCCTGAAAGGACACCACTAATACCTCAACAATCTCTTCAGCTATCTCCTTCAGAACCTTGGGGTGCAGTCCATCTAGTCCAGGTGAATTATCCACCTTCAGACCTTTCAGCTTCCCCATCATCTTTTCAATCATGATGGCAGTTACACTCACCTCTGCCTCCTGACTCCTTTGAGGTTCCACTGCGTGACTCATATGTGCTACAGTGTCTCTCACTAACTCTAACAACAGTAACCAAAGCTTAGTTAAATGATATTAAAATATATATAAATCACACAATCTTCCTCACTGTAGCATGCTTGTTTCTTCGCTGAACACTCTCCAGGGATTTAACAAAATCCAACTTTACTTTCCAATGCAACATTGCAATTTGCATGCATCTAAGGGAAGCAGGGAAGCGATGCAAAATCCAGAACAAAGCTACAATCTTAAAACTGAGACCGCTCAATAGTGAAATGAGGATGCTTTTTCTCAAAAGTGACAGTAAGAATGTGGACGTCTCTTCCTCAAAAAGGCTGGATCAACTGAAATTTTGAGAACAGGATCAGATTTTTGTTGTATAAGGGTCACAAGGGTATAGAACAAAGGTTCGGTAAAAAGAGTTGAAGAGACTTGTGCTAATTAATTGCTATTCTTGGAGTCATTACACATCTATTAATTTTTGACCCTGTCAAAGTAACATGGCTTTAAAAGAAACTTTAAATTTGAACAGTGACTTGAATAGAAACATAGCTGCATGAAGGTCATGAACCAAGCAGTTTCACAGCCCTATTAGTGGATTTGAAATTAATCCCTCAGGCCTTTAACTGCAGTTTGACATCTGACGTAAATACAGATTAAATACAAATACTTGTATCTATACAATGATTTCAGGATCTCAGGACATCTAAAATGTTTTACAACCACCGAAGTACTTTTGGGGTGTAAAAGTTCCATGAAAAAGCAATTACTCAAGTTGCCAGATCATCTGCTTTAAATGAAGATTGATGAATACATTTTGCCCAGGCAACCTCTACTGCTCATCTTCCAATAGTACTATGGGATCTATTAAGCCCATTTGAGAGAGCATACAGGTTAAACTCTTCACCGTTGATAGTCCTGCAATATCTCAATACTACTATTGATGTTTCAACCTGGATTATGTTTTCAAGTCGCTGCAGTGGTATTTGATCCAATGACCTTCTGTCTTAGCTGGAAGAATAATACTTCTGAGCCACGTTTGACACTTAGTATAAATGTGGCTTGTTTATACCATCCAGATAAATACAAATTATGCTAAGGCCCCTAGGCATCAAAACTCAAAGTCTTGGACGTTGTTTATGAAAAAATTATTTTCCTCAAAACTAAGAAGTTTTGGCTCACTTAGTAGACCACCAGGAGTTTTCTTGTATGTCACTATGTCTGATTCTGCTTGTCTGTATGAACACTCAGATATATGAACCTTTTTTCTGGCATCTTAAAGATTTTGATTAACCTTTCATTTGGAGGTCAAGTTTTTCTTGATAATTTCCTCTTGAAAGAGAACTCATCAGCTATCACTTGACTACATCAAACAGTTCATCAAGGATGTGCAATATCAATTAATTTCAACTGGCTTTTTACGATATTCTCGAAGCTGTTTAATACAGGAAGCTGCTATTTGAAGAATAATGCCTCTTGCTGAACTATTTTCAAGGTCTTGGTTAGGGTGTCAGGATGACACTGAGTGGAATTTGAATTTGTCTTTATACGTACTACTTCTTTTTATTCTTGTATACTAACCTCGAATCCACTGGTACATCGGTAAAATTATGTGCAGCACCAAACTTGCACTTCAAACTATACATCTAATTGAAGTGAATATGTATATATATGATGATGAACTAGCCACTTCTCCTCACAATAATTGTTGCTTACAATAATTTCTTTCTTCCTGTGATCAAAGTAAATTACAATTATTTGGTTGTGTGGTATTGGGAACAACACCCTTTGTGAAATTGGCAGCACTCCAATGAACAATTGCAAAATAATCGTCTTTCAAAAAATATAATCACACATTTCCTTCTCCCAAGTTATAATTAACACACTGACAGGGCTAACTTTTCTTTATACTTAGCTTAAAACTTCTTAGCTTATAAAGAAATCTCCAACATGGCTGACAAAAAACATGTGTGCCTCATGAGATGGAATGTAAGGTCAGTTTTAGTCTAATCAGAAAGGAAGTGTCCAGGGCTTACCCTGAAAATGACAATGACTCCTTTCACTGAAACAAGGTCGACAGGTGAACAATTGCAAACTCTTAAAGTGCCCGTCACCAGGGTACCAACTAGGAAGCTTTTGAAATGTATTTAAAATGGAGCTGGCAGGAACAAGAGTACTCCTCCCAATCACAAGTTTAAATAACACGAGTTACTGACAGTCACCAGTACCAACTCTTTTGCTACATGATCTCCACCCCAGACCCCATACTGTCTAATTTCGACCTCCGCTCCCCTAATCATTACAAATCAATACCCTGTATTCTTCCTCATTGATGAGCTGCCTGGGGACACCTTTCTGGTATTCACAGCTTGCGGGCTCAAGGATAATGCGATCTGGGACCTTGAGTTCACCTTGAGCTTGTCAATTGAGGTTGATTTAAATATCTATGCTATTTTTTATAATAAAGATTGCATCAACGCAAGGGGTTCCATGTTTAAATTGACATTTTGGGATTCCAAGGAAACATTATAATTCAGGCAACCAGCAAAAAAATTGCTCTGTCATGTTTTCTTGTAGATTTTACTGAACAGAAAGAAAGGATTGAAAAGATGGAAGCTCTCATGAGAAACAAAGGGAAAGATCTCTTCTTTGAATGGAAGGCAGTTTCAGGTGCTTGCTAGGAGTTAGAAGTGAAATTGTACTGGGACTGACATAATTGTAACCCATTCTAATTTTCACCCAGGTAGGATTATAGGTGAACAGGGAACCTCCCATTTGAATCCGTCATTCTAGCAATTGTAATATGTGAATCAGAAATTAATTTCTACTTTAACTAAGATTTTTTTTAAATACTCATTCATGGGATGTGGACGGCACTGCTTGAGCTAGTACTTACTGTTCATCCTTATTTGCCTAGAGAAGGTAGTGGTGAGCTGACCTTGTGAAGGCTATCTGGAGATGGGCAATAAACAATGGTGCAGCCCATGATGTCCATATCCAATGAATAATATATTTTAAAAAAACTTCTTGAGGGTCACCAAAAATTCAACGCTGTAAGTATATATTTTCCTGTTATCAATGAAGTTGGATAAGAATGCTCCCAAACAAATTTAAATGAGGCCTGAGAGTATGTATTGCAAGGCCAGATAGTGATTGCAGCTCAGAAGGATTTTGAATTGAGGCAATCTTTCACCGTGACGGGATGGCTCTGAAACCAGAAAGCATGCAGGGAAGTGGCCTAGTCAATTAGTAGCACAAATGTGGCTCCTTCAATTCAGAGACTATGCATCACGATTATGCATTAATATCTATTTCTAGCTGCCCTTGAGAAGGTGGTGATGAGCTGCCTACTTGAATTATTTGCTGAAAGTATACCCACAATGCCATTAGGGAGGGATTTTCAGGCTTTTGATCCAGTGACATTGGTGGGATGACAATATATTCCCAAGTCAGAATGAAGGGTGACTCATGGAGGGGAAATAGCAAGTGGTGGTGCAACTCTTTGTCCTTCTAAATGGTAGCAATTATAGCAATTGTGGGTTTGGAAGGTGCTGCCTAAGGAGCCTTGGTGAACGTTTACAGCGCATCTTGTAGATGGTACACACTGCTACTACTGAACATTGATGGTGGAGGGTGTGGGGGAATGTGATGTTTTGGCCTGGACAGTGTTCAGGTTCTTGAGTGTTGGTGGAGTCGCACTCATCCAGTGAGGAGTATTCCATCACCCTCCTGACTTGTTCCAAAATGGTGGACAGGCTTTGGCAAGCTGGGAGGTGAGTTATATTAATATGTTTGTATCTTAAAGAGAGTATTTGACAGCAAATGAACTAAGGCAGAGATTAGTTCTAGTGACATTATGGTGAATGGTCTTAGTGATGGTCTGGTTATTTCTGATAGATGTCTAGTAAGGATACTTCTGGCAAGGTGTTATGTCAGACAGTTACATGAGATGTTCGACCGCTCACGAGTGAGAAGAAAGTCTTCAGGTTTTGAAATCCTCTCTTATAAAGGTGAGGGTGAAGAGGAATGTTCATTTTCCCCCTCAGTGATAAATAGATTGCAAAAAAAGACCTTCAGCAGATCTGGGAAGACATAAATGAGATGGATAGTTCCAGAAGCATCACATTGCACCGAATTAAATGTAGAAAATGTTTTAATATCACGTGAAAAGATGCAGTTGGGAGTAGAGCTCTCAACTTTTATTCTCACCAACAACCGTGACAATCATACCCTCCATGCCCTACCATTCTGCCCAATTCCCTCCACTGCCTGGCATCATTCGCCATCTATCACATGATAACTCATGATGATTTCTTCTTGTCCAAATATATGTTCAATTATTGTTTGCTGCCCACACAGAAGTGTTAACAGAATTCTCTTCTCATGCAATAACTATTGAAGTGAGGATGAGAATAAACAGGGAACTATAGAATTCTTAGTCTTACACCAGTATTTGCAAAAGCGCTAGAATCTAAACATAGCACATAGGACATAGACAAGTACAGCACAGTACAGGCCCTTCAGCTCATGATGTTGTGCCTAGGATTAATCCTAATCTAAAACAAAATAACCTAACCTATGCACCCCTCAATTCACTGCTGTCCCTGTGCACATCCAGCAGTTGCTTAAATGTCCCTAATGACTCTGCTTCCTCTACTACTGCTAGCAACGCATCCCATGCATTCACAACTTTCTATGTAAAGAACCTAACTTTGATGTCTCCTCTACACCTTCCTCCTAACACCTTAAAACTATGACCCCTTGTGGCAGTCAATCCTGCCCTGGGTAAATGTCTCTGGCTATCGATGTCGCTATCCATGCCTCTCATTACCTTGTCTCCCTCAATCAGGTCACTTCCCTTCCTCCTTCTCTCCACAGAGAATAGTCCAAGCTCAGTCAACCTCTCATCGTAAGACAAGCCCTCCAGTCTAGGCAGCATCTTGGTAAACCTCCTTTGCACCCTCTCCAAAGCCTCAACATCTTTCCTATAATAGGGTGACCAGAACTGGACACAATATGCCAAGAATGTTCTCACCAGGGTTTTGTAGAGCTGCAGCAAATCCTCGAGGCTCTTAAACTCGATCCTCCTGTTAATTAAAGCCAAAACACCATATGCTTTCTTAACAACCCTATCCACTTGGGTGGCAATTTTGAGGGATCTATGCACTTGAACACCAAGATCCCATTGTTCTCCACACTGCCAAGAATCCTGTCTTTAATCCTATACTCAGCATTCAAGTTCGATCTTCCAAAATGCATCACTTCGCATTTATCCAGGTTGAGCTCCATCTGCCATTTCTAGGCCCAGCTCTGCATCTTGTCAATGTCACCCTGCAGCCTGCAATAGCCGTTAAGACTATCAATGGCACCTCCAACCTTTGTGTCATTGGCAAACCTACTAACCCACTCCTCAACCTCCTCATCCAAGTCATTTATAAAATCTACAAAGAGCAGACACCCAAGAACAGAGCCATCTGGGGCTCCATTCACCACTGACCTCCAGGCAGAATACTTTCCACCGACAACCGCACTCTGTCTTCTGTCAGTCAACTAATTCTGAATCCAGAGAGCCAAATCTCCCAGTATCCCACAACTCCTGACTTTATGATTGAGCCTACTGAGGGGAACCTTAACAAATACCTTGCTGAAGCCCATATACACCACATCCACTGCTCGGCCTTGATCAACCTGTCTCGTCACCTCCTCAAAGAGCTCAATAAGATTTGTGAGGCATGACCTGCCCCTCACAAAGCCATGCTGACTGCCTTTAATCACGCTATGCTTTTTAAAATAGTCATACACCGTATGCTTCAGAATTCTTTCCAAAACCTTGCTGACCACAGACGTAAGACTGACTGGTCTGTCATTGCCTTTCTTGAAAAGAAGAACAACATTCGCCTCCCTCCAATTCTCTGGTATGACTCCCGTGGAGAGTGAGGAAGCAAAGATCTTCGCCAGCGGCTTAGCAACCACCTTTCTCACTTCCTGGAGCAGCCTATTATAAATCTGGTCTGGCTCTGGGGACTTATTAATCTTAATTTTTGTCAAAATTTCCTGCACATCAACTCCATCAATCTTGATCTGGTCAAGCCTGTTTCCCAGCTCCTCAAAGTTCTCATTCACATCAAGGTCCCTTTCCTTAGTGAAAACCGAAGCTAAAAAACCCCTATTGCTCAGGCGCCACACACAAGTTCCCTACGCTATCTCTGATTGGGCCTGCCTTCACCGTGATCATTCTCCTATTCCTCACGTATGAGTAAAATGCCTTTGAGTTCTCCTGAATCCTTCCTGCCAAGCCTTTCTCATGGCCCCTCTGGCTCTCCTTAGTCCATTTTTGAGCTCCTTCCTGGCAAGCCTGTAATCCTCTAAAGCTGTGCTAGACCCTTGCTTCCTCCATCTTACGTAAGCTGCCTTCTTCTTTTTGATGAGGAGCTCCTCTATTCTCACCATCCAAGGCTCCTTAACGTACCCTTTCTTGCCTGTCTCAGAGGAACAAAGTTATGCATCACTCGCAACAACTGCTCCTTAACCAGTCTCCACATGTTTGTTGTGCCCTTCCTGTGCTACAATTGCTCCCAATCTGTACTTTCCAACTCCTGTCTGATAGCATCATAATTTCCTTTTACCAAATTAAACATTTTCCCTTTGTAACTCCTTCTTTCTCTCTCCTATGGTAAATGTGAGGCAGCAGGTCAGGCAGCATCCAGGGAACAGGAGAATCGACGTTTTGGGCATAAGCCCTTCTTCAGGGCTTATGCCCGAAACGTCGATTCTCCTGTTCCCTGGATGCTGCCTGACCTGCTGCGCTTTTCCAGCAACACATTTTCAGCTCTGATCTCCAGCATCTGCAGACCTCACTTTCTCCTAAATGTGAGGCAGTTGTGATCACTGTCACCAAAGTGCTCTCCCACCGCGAGATCTGACACCTGTCCTGGCTCATTGCCGAGCACCAAATGCAAAATGGCCTCTCCCCTCGTCAGTCTGTCGACATACTGAGTAAGGAAACCCTCCTGAATATACCTGACAAAAACGGCTCCATCCAAACCATCTGCACTAAGGAGGTTCCAATCAATATTGGGAAAGTTGAAGTCATCCATAACAACAACCCTGCTATGTCTGCATTATTCCAAAATCTGCCAGCCTACGAGATCTTCAATCTCTCTACTGCTATGAGGGGGTCTGTAGAAAACCTCCAAAGTGGTGGCTGTTCCCTTGCTGTTCCTAACTTTCACCCATACTGACTCAGTAGACAAACCTTCTTCAACAACCATCATTTCTGTAGCTGTGATGCACTCTCTGATTAGCAATGCTACACCCCCTCCTCTTTTTCTACCCTCTCTGTTCTTTTTAAACATTCTAAACCCTGGAATATCAAGCAACTATTTCTGCCCCCGTGAAACCCATGACTCTGTTATGGCCACAACATCATAGTCCCAAGTATTGATCCATGCTCTAAGTTTGTTACTCATATTTCTGACACTCCTAGCATTAAAGCAGATACACTTTAACCGATCCTTGTGTTTTCTATCACATGAAAAACCTTCACAACATCCTGTCACTACCTCATCTACAACTACCCCTCCCACCTCAGATGTGTAGCTCTGGTTCCCAACCCCCTGCCAAACTAGTTTAAACCCTCCCGAACCACTTGAGCAACTCTCCCACCCAAGATATTTGTGCCCCTCTAGTTCAGGTGCAACCCATCCTTCATGTACAAGTCCCACCATCCCCAGAAGGCATCCCAATGGTCTAAGTATCTGAAGCCCTCCCTCCTACACTAGCCGCGCAGCCATGTGTTAAGCTGCACTCGCTGACGGTTCTTCCCCTCACCATCTCATGGTACTAGTAGCAAACCTGAGATCACTATTCTACTCGTCCTGCTCTTCAGCTTCCATCCGAGCTCTCTGTATTCACTTTTCAGATCCTCAATCCTGGCTATATCATTGTTACCAATATGTACCATGATTTCTGGCTGCTCACTCTCACCCTTCAGAATCTTGTAAACCCAATCAGTGACATCCTGCAACCTGGCACTGTGGAGGCAATATACCTTCCGGGAATCCCGTTCCTGGCCAAAACATCTCATGTCAATCCAGTTAACTATTGAGTCCCCTACCACTTTCTATTCTGCCCCCCTTCCCTTCTGAGCCACTGTGCCAAGTTCAGTGCCGGAGACCTGACAACTATAGCTGTCCTCACCAGCAGTATTCAAAATGGTATACTTATTGCTGAGGGGGACGGCCACAGGGATCCCTGCTCTGATCGTCGGTTCCCTTTCCTCCCCCTGACAGTAACCCAGCTGTCCTTACCCTGTGTCTGGGGAGTGACCACTTCCCTGTACATCCTCTCAATTTCCCCCTCAGCCTCCCGGCTGATCCACAGTTCATCCAGCTCCAGCTCCAGTTCCCTAACTCAGTTTTCGAAAAGCCAGAGTTGGGTGCACTTCCCACAGATGTGGCCAACGAAAACATGTGATGTGTCTCTCACCTGCCACATTCTGCAGGAGGAACATGCAACTATCTTAACGTCTGTACCCCACTACTCTGAAAGCCCACACAGGACTAAACAAGGAAGAGAAGAAATGAGAAAACATGAAAAACTTACCAAGTCTACATTTACATAAATGATTTGGATGTGAGCATAAGAGATATAGTTAGTAAGTTTGCAGATGGCACCAAAATTGGAGGTGTAGTGGACAGCGAAGAATGTTATCTCAGATTACAACTGGATCTTGATCAGATGGGCCAATGGGCTGAGAAGTGGCAGATGGAGTTTAATTTCGATAAATGTGAGGTGCTGCATTTTGGGAAAGCAAATCTTAGCAGGACTTATACACTTCATGGTAAGGACCTCGGGAGTGTTGCTGAACAAAGAGACCTTGGAGTGCAGGTTCATAGCTCCTTGAAAGTAGAGTCACAGGTAGATAGGACAGTGAAGAAGGTGTTTGGTATGCTTTCCTTTATTTGTCAGAGTATTGAGTACAGGAGTTGGGAGGTCATGTTGCAGCTGTACAGGACATTGGTTAGGCCACTGTTGGAGTATTGCATGTAATTCTGGTCTCCTTCCTAGGAGAAAGATGTTGTGAAACCTGAAAGGGTTCAGAAAAGATTCAGAAGGATGTTGCCAGGGTTGGAGAATTTGAGCTACAGGGAGAGGTTGAATAGGCTAAGGCTGTTTTCCCTGGAGCGTTGGAGGCTGAGGGGGTGACCTTACAGAGGTTTATAAAATTATGAGAGACATGGGTAGCACAAAAAGCCAAAGTCTTTTTCCTGGGGTGGGGGAGTCCAGAACTAGAGGGCATAGGTCTAGGGTGAGAGGGGAAAGATATAAAAGAGACCTGAGGGGCAACGTTTTCACGCAGAGGGTGGTGCGTGTATGGAATAAGCTGCCAGAGGAAGTGGTGGAGATTAATACAATTGCAACATTTAAAAGGCATCTGGATGGGTATATGAATGGGAAGAGTTTGGAGGGATATGGGTCGGCTGCTGGCAGGTGGGACGAGATTGGGTTGGGATATCTAGTCAGCATGGACAAATCGGATCCAAGGGTCTGTTTCCATGCTGTACATCTCTATGACTCTATGACTCTTATTAGGATTAATGGTAGGGAAAATGACATTTGAATGATGATGACCTGAATGGGTATGGTCAGCATGGATTTGTAAATGGGAAATTGTGTTTGATGAACTTGTTGGAGTTTTCTGAAAATGTTATGAACAATGTTATCAACGGACAATTAATGGATGTGGTGCATTTAGATTTTGAGGAAGTCTCCCTCAGAAAACTAGTTAGAAAAATTAAAACCAATGGGATGTGGCGGGGGGGGGGGGGGTGTAATGTACTAGCTTAGATTACTGTTTGGCCAACAAACACAAAACAGTAAGTAGGAATAAATGGGTCCCCCTCACCTTGGCAGGCAGTTGCCTAGTGGGTAGGTCTGTCAGATTCAATAGTTGTGCCTCACCTTTTCAGAATATATATCACTGATTTGAAGGTGGGGACCAAATGTAATATTTCCAAATTTGTAGATGATTGCAGTGGAAAATATTGTGAAGAAGTAAGATCACTTCAGGAGGATCTGGACACGCATCGTAAATGGGCAAGAACAAATCAGATGGAATAGAATGTGGAAAAATATGAGGTTATCCACTTTGGAAGGAGAAACAGCTGCAGACTATTAAATAGTAAGAGGTTGGAAAGTGTAGATGTACCAAGAGACCTAAGGGGCTCTGTCAAAAGTTACTTAAGGATAACATACAAATGCAGCAAGCTATGGAATGCTCAGCTTTATTGCTAGATGATTTAAATATAGGAGTAATGAAGCCTTGCTTCAGTTGTACAGGAACTTGGTTAGACCACACCTGGAGTAGTGTGTGCAGGTTGGTCTACTTATATCAAGAAAAATATTATTACCACAGAGGGAGTGAAACTAAGTTCACCAGACTTGTTCACCAGACATGGGTCTGTCCTCTGAGGAGACATTGGGAAAATTAGGTCTATAATGTCTAGAGTTTTGAAAAATGAGAGGTGATCTATTTGAAACTTACAAAATACTTAAAGGAGTAGATGCAGGTAAGATGTTTACCCTGGTTGGGGAGTCTGAAACCAGGGGATATAATTTAAAAATAAGGGGGATATTACTGAGGTACGAGAAGGGGAATGCTTTTATTTAAAGAGGTCTGAACCTTTTGGAATTGCCTACCGTACAGGGCTGTGGAAGTCTAGTCTTTGAGTATGTTTAAGGCAAATACTGATAGATTTCTGATTTCTGTGGCTGATACCTATAGATGGTGATTTGAGATGGTGATCCATGGTGAGGAACATGCAGCCAACGATGAGCTGTCATTGCATGGTGCCCACTCTAGCTTCCATGTGAGACTTCTCAGTCATCTAGTTCTCATGACAGGTGGTGTTATAGGAAGCTGCATATTAATGAGGTGAGAGGAGCAATTCACAAACTGGTTAACCAGCAGGTATACCCTTTAATAGTTAACTCTCCTCTCCCTGGTGAGAATCTCACCTTGACGCCCAGAATTTGCTTCAAAGAATCAGCGACTTGCTATGAATGTTGAAATAGGCCTTGCCAGACTTCTTGCATGATTCTGCCACATTTCTTGCCATAACCCATGTCATTCAGACACAATAAGACTCCACCCTCAGTAATGATGTGAAGCTAATCTGTTTTGTGCTATTTCTTAAAGGGTAAATATTGGCCAGGACCCTGGCACAGTGATTCCCCAAAATAGTGCCATAGAATATTTTACTTCCACCTGAAAGGGTAAGTGGGTCTTCAGTTTAACATCCCATCAGTTTGGGTCAGAAGCACACTTGATTCTTTTCATTTTTAGAAGTGAACTAATTTCCTAGTTCTCACAACTGCAGGAGTGTCTGAATCTAAATGACCTTGGAGGGAAACATTCCTTCTGAAAAAAGCATTACCATGCACTGCCTCGCTCTCAAGCATCAAAATTGACACAGCAAATGAACTAGACTATGAGTTAGAGGAGTTTGATGTACAGATGCATCAACAGTGAAATAGATCACAGAGAACTCAATAGAATTCACCAGAAAAGACTGTCCATCTCCAAGGACAGAAACACGTGTCTGTATTTTCCTATTCCTGTGTTGGCAGGCTTGGAAATGGAGGTTACTAGATAGTAAGGAGCTGCATCAAGACAAATCTGCTCATAAATTTGGGGTTGAGGATGTTTCCCATGAGTGGACTGGGATCCAGATTAAGGTCTTTATCAAAGAGGTACACAGCCAACTAAGAACATTTTGGATTCATTTGGAAAGCATGTCAAATAGACTTGATTTTGGGGTGAAAATGTGTTGCTGGAAAAGCACAGTAGGTCAGGCAGCGTCCAAGGAACAGGAGAATCGACGTTTTGGGCATGACCCCTTCTTCGGGAAGCCCTTCAGGAGCCCTTCTTAAGGCTCATGCCCGAAACGTCGATTCTCCTGTTCCTTGGATGCTGCCTGACCTGCTGTGCTTTTCCAGCAACACATTTTCAGCTCTGATCTCCAGCATCTGCAGTTCTCACTTTCTCCTAGTTGATTTTGGGGTGCACCAGTGAGCTCACCAGAAGCAAATCAGCACCCTACATGTGCTTCCACCTTATCATAATAGTAGCCTCATTCAGGCAGCACAAAATCCATATCAATACCAAAGTGTTCATGTCCCAAAGGAGCAGACTCACAAAAGGCTGCTTTGTCTGTCTGAGCTATGCACCCATGAAAACAATGCTTTGTTGATTAGTTGAGTCTCAATTTGGGAAATGAGGATGTCTATCCAAGACAAGGGGAAAGCAAAACACTAGCCTGAGGATAAGCACCTGCTGTACTCAATATGAAGTCTGTCACTAGAGAAGGGAAACATGGGAATTAGAGGGATGGGAGTTGCTGAATCTTCTTGTAAGGCTTGGTATAGCACTCCTGGTCCACAGGAGAACAAAAAATGCAACTTGAAAACCTATCTTCGGGGCCTCTTCTGACTCAAAGTTAAGCCCCAACCGGGATATTTAAAGCATGATCCTCTTCTACCTCTAATTGACCCACTTGAAGGTTCAAAAGTATGGAGCAATATAAGGGGAGGCAGAGGTATAATGGTGTTTTTCACTGAACTATTAAACCAGAGCTCCAGGCGAAGGTTCAGGAGACATGGGTTTGTATCCCACCACAGCAGAATTTAGCACAGAAGGAAAATACAGATGATGGTTCAACCCACAGTACCTATGTCTGCCCAAATGAAAGAGCTTCTCAATTAGTCCCATTAGCTGACTCTTTCCCTGTTAGTTATAGCTTTGGTATGACCATTGGCATCGCCTTAGTTTAAGCCTCCCTCAGTCAACATTATAATGTTATTCTCTTACTTTTTTCTATCTTCTCTATTCTATCTATTTTTACTTCCTCCTCCTCTGTTTTAGCCCCTATTTTCTCCTTCAGTTGTCTGACAAGACTGTTGGTTTGCCATCACCAATGTCAATATTTGGCTGTCTTTTTCTAACTAATTGGAGTTAATAAACTTCTTGATTCTACTTTTTACCTAACCCACTCATTCATCTTCCTGTCTATCAGTGGATGCTAAACATTTCCTGCCAAAAGCATTTCCTCCTGTTATCCTTTCTTCAGACTCCAACACTCACATTCATACAGTGCAACACCACACATTAGTATTCAATGGTTTTTCAGCTTCACGTTGATGCATTTGGACTTCCCGGCACTACTTAAATCAGTGGCCATACCTCTTTCCATAGCCAATTTAAACTGAATTTTATTCTTGTATATAACGTTAGCGTTTATCATGGACCCAGAATATTCAAATTTGTCATGTGCTTCTATAGTATCTTGGGTTGTAAACCCATAGCCATGAAATTCCTTCCTTTCTTCAGGTTACTCAGCATCAGTATCATGTTAAAGCAGAAACATGCAAAGAAGAGCCAAGGTATAGAAATGACTCATAACAAACAAAGAAGAAAGTATAGCATTAATATAACAGTTTATATAAATAAACACAAAACAGGGATGATTGATATTTTAGTATTCAGTACTGTACATTTAAACTGTTTGAAGTTAGTCAGAGGAAAGGGCTGAAATTATTTTCAATTCTTAATGATTTTAGTCTAATTTATGTCTGAATTGTTTACACTACCCTGTTTAAATAATATTCCTATTCTGATGAGTTTTAAAATGATTTTCAGAAATCACCATTAAAACAATCTAAGCCATGAAACTAATATTTAGTTTTCTGCCTCCCACAAGAAATGAAAACATCTCCTGAATCTAGTTTGTTTTTGCCACTAGAGAAGGATATGATATGCAAAAATATTAATGGTTCTATTTTCAGATATAAATTTTCTGGCAGTCTTGTCTGACCCGGAGAAAATGATGCTTGTTACAACTGCTGGCTTAGTTTAGTGCACAGGGTAAAATGTGATTTAGAGACTTTAATGCTTTAAAAATACGAGACCACAAGAAAGCAATCACAAGTTACAAAACTGCCATAAAAATCATTTATAAAATTAATCAACATGTATTAATCAATAATGTAAATGTTATAGGACTTCTTTTGATTCTTTGGCAAGTATGCAATTCATTATATTTATGTTCCATTTGTTAAGCTCAGCATGTGAGGGTGTATTCACAGCCTGGTGTAACTGCATACAAAGGTGATGATGAAGGCAAGATATCTTGCCCTTTTTTCTCAGTTTGTGTATTGTATTCCTCCAAACAGCGTTCATCCCCTACATCTAGATAAAGTGGAAGATGGCTTGGGCAATTGCGATACAGGAGGGAGGAATCGCCCAGTCCTGCAGCACCAACAGCAGCACCTAGAGCACTTTGCACCTGATAATCTGGTTCTGATACACAATACAAAGGAAGTGTTGCTGCCCAGGCCCAGTTTTTGTTTGATCTTACTTGCTCTGTCCAGTTTTAGCATATGTCCCAGCTGCTCTCTGCTGTACTCCAAGCGATTTCAGGTAATCTGACCTGACAGCACAGGGGACAAAGGCTCTCTAAGTACCTGACCTCTCTCTTGTCATTTATGTTGGCTTCCAAAGCCAACTGATTGCAGACACCAATTACTCTACACATTGATAATGGATCCGAGCAGAGGCAGTGTTGTTGTCTATACACAAGGAGGTTTGGACCTCGGTACCTTCCGTACCTGGGATCCTCTTAATGTTGCACTGCTTGATCTTTTTTTCAGGTTAGCAAACTAACTATTGTGGTGTCACAAGTATTATTGCTGGAATCTCAACTAATTAAAATCAATATTAATGATAAAGATGAAAGGATTGACTATATACGATCCAAATTTGATCAAGTGTAAGCAGGCAAGCTAGTTGTGAGGGGGATACAAACAGCTAAATCTTCAGACCTTCTGAAGTCAGGATTGGAAACTGGAGACTCCAAAATGAAAGATATTGGGCAGAATGTCAATTTCAAAGTGCAATCCCAGTGCCAGCAATGATCACCAGCACATGGAGTGTCAGGACAGGAATTCTGCTCTCTTTCCCATAAAAGACAATTAAACAAGTTTAAAAACTCACTTAAAGTCCGAGAGTCGTACACATGGAAACAGACCCTTTGTTCAAACTTGGCTGCACCAACCAGATATCCTAAACTGACCAAATCTCGTTTGCCAGCATTTGACCCATATCCCTCTAAACCTCTCCTATTCAAATACCCATCCGGATTCCTTTTAAATGTTGTCATTGTACTAGCCTCTACCAGTTCCTCTAGCAGTTTGTTCCATACATGCACCACCCTCTATGTGGAAAAGTTGCCCGTTAGGTCCCTTTTAAATCTTTTCCCTCTCACCTTAAACCTATACCCTCTAGTAATGGACTCCCCCAACCTGGGACAAAGACCTTGGCTATTCATCCTATCCATACCCCTCGTGATTTTATAAACCTCTATAAGGTCACCCCTCTGCCTCCGACACTCCAGGGAAAACTGCTCCAGCTTATTCAGCCTCTCCCTATAGCTCAAACCTTCCAACCCCAGCAACATACTGGTAAATCTTTTCTGAACCTTTTCAGCTTTAACAACAGAGCTTAACAGCAGGCTGTAATTCCAACCTGTAAGGTGCCAGTAAAATTACTACCAGAAGGCAGCTTGAAAGTTGCAGCTAAAGACAGGCTGGCACACAGCTGGAACCAACTATGGCTGCTGAGAGCATCACCATGTCCCCATAAGTCGATCAGTGGAGCAAATGGAGATCGGGCAGCTGACAAGGGAAGTCCCTTAGCATTTTAGAGGGAGCAGTGAGAGTGGTGAGAACAAGGCTGCCTACTCAGCTCCTTACTCTGCTCCCTGTATACTCATGACTGTGTAGCCAAATTCCGTCCCAACTCCATTTACAAGTTCACTGATGATGCCACTATTGTAGGCTGGATATCAAACAATGACATGACAAAATACAGGAAAGAGATAGAGTGCTTGGTGGCATGGTGCAAAGATAACAGTCTCTCCCTCAGATCCAGCAAAATAAAATAGCTGGCCATTGACTTCAGGAAGCAAGGGAGAGTACACGGCTCTGTCTGCATCAGTGAGGCTGAAGTGGAGATGGTCAAGAGTGTCAAGATGTTCACCAATAATCTGCCCTGGTCCACCCATATTGACGCTATGGTCAAGAAAGCCCAACAGCCCTCTACTTACTCAGGAAGCTAAGGAAACTTTTCATGTCCATAAAGACTCTTACCAACTTTTATAGATGTACCACAGAAAGTATTCAATCTGGATGTATCACAGTTTGGTGTAGCAACTGCTATTCCCAAGTAAGAAACTGCAGAGAGATGTGAACACAGTCCAACATACATGTAAATCTTCCATCCATTGACTCCATCTATACTTCCCACTGCCTCAGAAAGGAAGCCAAAGATCCTTTCAAAGATCCCTTCCATCCCAGTTATAATCTCTTCCAACCTCTTCTGTTGGACAGAAGATACAGAAGCTTAAACACATGTACTAACAGATTCAAGAACAGCTTCTTCCCTGCTGTTATTAGACTTTTGAATGCACCTCTCAAATTTTAAATTTAATGTTGTTCTCACTCTTTGTGCACCTTCTCTGCAGTCATAACATTGTATTAGTGTCATAGAGTCATTGACATGTACAGCATGGAAACAACCTTTGGTCCAACTTGTCCATGCTGACCAAATATCCTAACCTAACCTGGGCCCATATACCTCTAAACCCTTCCTATTCATATACCCAACCAGATGCCTTTCAAATGTTGTAATTGTACCAGTCTCCATCACTTCCTCTAGCACCTCATTCCATGCATGCACCAGCCTTTGCGTGAGAAAAATGCCCCTTAGGTCCCTTTTACATCTTTCTCCTCTCGCCCTAAACCTATGCCCTCTAATTCTGGAGTCCCCCACCCCAGGGAAAAGACCTTAAATATTTATCCTATTGATATCCCTCATGATTTTATGAACCTCTATAAGGTCACCCCTCAACCTCTGATGCTCCAAGAAAAACAGCTCCAGCCTATTCAGGGTCTCCCTATGGCCCAAGCCCTCCAACCTCAGCAGCATACTTGTAAATCTTTTCTGAACCCTTTCAAGCTTTACAACATCCTTCCGATAGGAGGGAGAGCAGAATTGCGCACAATATTCCAAAGTGGCCTAACCAATGTCCTGTACAGCCGCAACATGACCTCCCAACTCCTATACTCAATGCTCTGACAAATAAAGGAAAGCTCTGTCCTACTCTAATGTACTTTGCATGGTATGATCTTCCTCTACTGCATGCAAAACAAAACATTTCACTGTACCTGGGTACATGTGACAATAATAAATCAAATCAAATAAAGTTTGCACCCTTTGGTGACATCACAACTGAAGAGCAGGATACAGCTGGGGAGATACATACCCAGAAGGAAGGCCCCAGCTGGCAATGGGGACAGAGCAGTCAAAGTGGACCCATTGTAATAAGGGGAAGAACACTCCACAGGAAGGGCCTTATATTGCGCATGAGGATGGCATGGAAGAGGAAAGGAGGGCAGGGAGGCAATGAAAATCAAAGCCTTATCACAGGATTAACCGCTGAAGATGACACTACTCAAAGATGGCTGGGACCCAGTGCCACAAGAGACTATGACTCTGTTGAAGAAATCTGTTTCAGACATCTATTTCCTCATCATCAAAGATCTTATTTAGTGAGCCAAAAAGAGATCAGGGCAAGTTTAATTTGCATGCATGTAAATGCATGGAGTGTAGTGAACAAAATTGGGGAATTGGAAACAGAAATTGCTTTAGGGGAATAGGACATTTTAGCATAGAGGAAACATGGCTCAAACCAGACAGGAATGGATAATTAACGTTCAAGGTTACAAGGCTTTTAGTAGAAACAGGGTGGGTATAAAGGGAGGAGGTTGTAGCAGTCTTGGTCAAAGATAGTGTCACTGCCATTGAATGAGATACAATTCCAGAATTGAATCAATGTGGTTGGAAGTGAGAAACAAGAAGGGAGCGGTGATCTGGTTGGCTATTTATTATAAACTTCCATATCGTGGGGAGGAAATAGAAGATAACATTTTTAGACAGATTATGGAAATCTGCCTGAAAAGTAGGATTGTGATAGTTGGTGATTTCAATTCATCCAGGGTAGATGAGAAAAATGTAGAGCATAGAGCATGGAAGGGGAGAAATTCCTGCAATGTATGCAGGAAAACATCTGGAAAAGTACATTTACGGTCCTATCAGGGAGGGAGCTGTGCTTGATCTGGTCCTGGGAAACGAGGCAGGCCAAGTGGAGAACATCAGAGTGAAGAGAATTTGGGAAATAGTGATAACAATACAATAAGGTTCAATACTAAGTCGGAAAATGATAAGAATCAGTCAATCATTCAGATTCTAGCCGGAGAAAAGGTCAGATTGTAAGGATCTAAAAGTACAAAGAACTGGCTGAAAGGTAGAAGACAGAGGGTGATGGTGGAGGGTTGTTTTTCAGACTGGAGGCCTGTGGAGTGCCACAAGGATTGGTGCTGGGTCCTCTACTTTTCATCATTTATATAAATGATTTGAATGCGAGCATAAGAGGTATAGTTAGTAAATTTGCAGATGACACCAAATTTGGAGGTGTGGTGGACAGCGAAGAAGGTTACCTCAGATTATAAGAGGATCTTGATCAGGTGGGCCAATGGGCTGAGAAGTGGCAGATGGAGTTTAATTCAGATAAATGCGAGGTGCTGCATTTTGGGAAAGCAAATCTTAGCAGGACTTATATACTTCATGGTAAGGTCCTCATGAGTATTGCTGAACAAAGAGACTGGAGTGCAGGTTCATAGCTCCTTGAAAGTGGAGTCACAGGTAGATAGGATAGTGAAGAAAGTGTTTGGTATGCTTTCCTTTATTGGTCAGAGTATTGAGTACAGGAGTTGAGAGGTCATATTGCGGCTGTACAGGACATTGGTTAGGTCACTGTTGGAATATTGCATGCAATTCTGGTCTCCTTCCTATCGGAAAGATGTTGTGAAACTTGAAAGGGTTCAGAAAAGATTTACAAGCATGTTGCCAGGATTGGAAGATTTGAGCTATAGGAAGAAACTAAACAGGCTGGGGCTGTTTTCTCTGGAGTATCGGAGGCTGAGGGGTGACCCTATAGAGGTTTACAAAATTATGAGGGGCATGGATAGGATAAATAGACAAAGTCTTTTCCCTGGGGTGGGGAAGTCCAGAACTAGAGGGTATAGGTTTAGGGTGAGAGGGGAAAGATATAAAAGAGACCTATGGGACAACGTTTTCAGGCAGAGGGTGGTACGTGTACGGAATGAGCTGTCAGAGGAAGTGGTAGAGGCTAGTACAATTGCAACATTAAAGAGGCATCTGGATGGGTATATGAATAGGAAGAGTTTGGAGGGATATGGGCCGGGTGCTGGCAGGTGGGACTAGATTGGATTGGGATATCTGGTCGACATGGACGGGTTGGACCAAAGGGTTTGTTTCATGCTGTAAACCTCTATGACTCTATGACTCTACAAGTGGAGCAGGTGGATTGGAAAGACATTGTGTTACATAAAATAATTGATGAAAAATGGGAGAATTTCAAAAGAATGATATAAAGAGTGCAAGCCATGTACACACTCATGATAAATAAATATGGGGCATCCAAAGCTAGAGTACTGTGGATGATTAAGTATATTGGTGATAAAATAAGGAGGAAAAAGGAGGCATATGGTGCATCCCAGAATAACAATAGAAATCAAAAAGAGTATCTGAAATGTAGGAGAAAGGCTAAATTTGGAATAAGGAAGGCGAAGAGGAAGCAAGAGGAAAGAATGGCAGACTGCACTAAAACAAGTAGTAAAATGTTCTTCAAAGATATTGGTAATGAAAGATTAGTGAAAGGTAGAGTGAGGTCCATAAGGAACAAACAGGGTAAGTCTATTACTAAGAAAATCTTAAGAATATTAGAAAAGTAAAATAAGATTAGAACAAGTCAATAAAATTTTATAAAAGATCAAGATAGCACCCACATGATCTGACTCCTTGCAAGCTCCCTACAGCAGATATAATGCTAACATTTCTCATAACTGTTTTTCACTTTTAAACTTAAATTCTAAATCTGTAAACATTGATCTTTTTACAACCTCTGATCTGTATGTCCTTGCTTACTATGGTCTGTCTGTTCTGCTCATAAACAAAGCTTTTTGCTGTATTATGCGTGACAATAAATAAATCAATCAATCAACTGAGAGGAAAACTCTGTTGACAACTTCATTTTTTTTGAGGATGCAATGAACAAGGAAGATAAAAAACAATCAGTAGTTGTCGGATACTTCGATTTCCAAACGCCACGCAAAAAGATACTAATGAAAAATAATTGGTTGGAAGAGGGCTTATGAAGTTGTTGAGGGGCGGGGGGGGGGGAGGGAATATGGAGGGGGTGGATTATACATTAACATTGATCGAGAATTGGTAAATGGAAATGAATCAAGGAATTGGCATAAATCGGGTATTTTCATGTTGGCAGGCTATGACTACCTGAATGATGCGAGGACCAGGTATAAATCTTTAGAATTATGTACCCAAAAAAACTGTGGAAATTAAATGTTTGGATATAGTCAAGGCTAAGTTAATCATATTGCACCATAAAGAAGTCAAGGATTATAAATGGAATTAAAGTAGGGAATGGAGTTGAGGCCAAGATCAGAGAAGCCATTATTTTATTAAACAGCAGCAGACACTTTAGGATCTCTGAGGCTTAATCCTGCCTGAGTACAGCTCCAACAATACTCATGAAGATCGACACTATCTAGGACAAAGAAGTCCACTTCAGCAGGTCAACAGCATGTCATCATTCCTAGGTAGTTCTTTGTCTTATCATGGCAATGAAACTAGACTGCAGCAGGCCTATGCTCACCACTCATTACAGCTTAATCCTCTTTTGCTTTGGTCCCTGTGTGGAAATCATACATCTCATTGAAGATCTGCATTTCTTTCTCCCTGGATGCTTGCAAAAAGTCTAAATAAGTTGAAACTTTATTGCTGGAACAGCACAGCAGGTCAGGCAGCATCCAGGGAACAGGAGATTCGACGTTTCGGGCACAGGCCCTTCTTCAGGAATGCAAAAGTCTAAATAACACTTGTTCCACCTCAACAATTTGTTCAAATGTACCTAGATGTTAAAAATATCATTTACTGCTCAAAGATTATATATGCTCAGACAGATTTAGTAAAAAATAGGGTGGCACAGTGGCTCAGTGGTTAACAACGTCTCTCACAGTGCCAGGAATCCGGGTTCGATTCCATCTTCCGTCAATTGTCTGTGCGGAGTTTGCACATTCTCCCTGTGCCTGCGTGGGTTTCTGCCAGGTCCTCTGGTTTCCTCCTACAGTCCAAAAATGTGCAGGTCAGGTGAATTAGTCACGTGAAATTGCCCACAGTGTCCAGGGATGTGTAGGTTAGATGTGTTAGCCATGGAAATACAGAATTACAGAGATCGGATCGGGGGATAGGTCCGGTTAGGATGCTACTTGGAGGATCGATATGGACTTGTTGGGCCAAATGGCCTGTTTCCATACTTAGGGAGTCTATGTATTCCAACTGATTGGCACCCCATTCACTACGATGACATTGATCCTCCATCGTCAATATACAGTGGGAGCAGTGTGTATTGTTTACAAGATGCACTGCACCAACTCACCAAAGACCCTTAGCAGCACCCTCTAAACCTATAACCTCCACTACCGAGAAGACCACCATCTGCAAGATCCCTCCAAGCCACGTCCAATTCCTAATGTGGAGCTATGTCAATGTTCCTTCAATTTTGCAGCATGAAAATCCTGGAATTTGCTTCCCAACAGCATTGGGTCTATCCACAATACATGACCTGAACTGGTTAAAGAAGGCTTCTTAACACCACTTACTTCAGGACAATTAGTACTGGCCAATTAATGTTGCCCTAGCCAGAAAAAGGCACATCCTGTGAAGTAATTAAAAACAAATTCTTATGTTCCTAAAGTATGATCGAAGTGGAGACACAAAAACTCAATGAAGGTGAATGTTGTTTGATTAGTGTGTGTTTTTACTTGCACTTATTTAGTGATTGTGAATGTTTATGTGAGGAAGAGGACTAAAATATGACTAATCCATTTCATGAAGCCAGTTGGATTACTTAAATCTTAGGAACAGCATTCTTATTGCTAATATGACTATTTTGCTGCTTTAACAATGATAAAAGGATTTCAATTCTTGCCATTGACTTCAAATTCCTTCAGAAACTTGCTGCTGCGAAATCTTCACCAGCCACATGAACCACCCATAACCACTATCCACTTAATCTGAATTATTGCCTGGTTTTCCCTTTTCATGGATGACTCTTTCAAACACTATGGAGAGCATTTTAACCTCCCAAGAATGGATAGGTTGCGTTAGTATCTTTTATTTTTCATGCAATAACACAATTCAAATTCTGGGTTTTGCAGAGGAAGGTCTGGATGCCAGTGAAAAATCTATTTGGTGAAGTCCGTGATTTAATTATTGTAGGCAGGCTGGTACTTATCGCCGCAATTAATGTCCTTAGGAGACATTAATGAGGTGTTTGCAAATTGTTTTAACTTGGCTCCAAAATTAACTCATGCAGCATGGGGTTTGGGAAGCTGACCAAGGAAATGGAGTCAAGTTTGAGCAGTTGTTCAGCTGGGTATTTAAACTTATCATTTTCCCATCTGAATAAAAGCTCACTAATTGCAGCTGGTGTCTCAGTTCCCACTGGCAAACTTTTGGCAGTAAGTGCTTGTTTGGATACAGCTTTTTATCAACATTGGAGGCTTTCACAGTGACGATTAAGATTGAGGTGGTAGGAAACATTGGGTGTGTTCAACAGGACATCAGAAAGGGAAGACCATCACCAACCACATTAGGGGTGACACACTGTGGTTGGAACAGCAAGTGCATGAGTGAGAGGTATGCAGGAGAGAAGTATGCAGAAATTGAGTGGCATACAGGAAGGAGGTATGCACAGCTTCCTTAGTGCAGACCTGCTTCATGCTGGACTTGATCACCAAAGTAGATGCAAAATTGACAACTGCCCTCAACATTTCTGCTTCCAAATCCTTCAAGGCAATGCCAATGATTTATCCCAGATCTTCCAGTTGGCTGCACACAAATACACAGAGCAGGTGACTGATGAATTGCTTGCCAGGGTCAATAATTATGTCAATTCCTCCTTTTTATGACAATAGCCGCAGACTGCAGGATCTCAGATTCGCCTGTCTGGCTTGATTCCCACAGTTACAGAGTGCCATCGGCTGCACTCTCATGGCAATCTGAGCGCCACCACATCAACATAGAATTTTTACTAACCACAGGGATGTTTGCCATCAACTGGCAGCTGGCGTGCAACCACAAGAAGCTGTTCACACATGCTTATACTAGATTCCCTGGGTTTGCCATGATGCTTCTACTTTTATGTTGTGGCAGATCAACATTCCAGATCTTTTTGTTCCAGGAAGCAGACAAGATACCCACGTCAAGCTTCTAATTAACCTGTGAGGCATAAGACTCCTAGAACAAGCACACGTTATCACCCAATGTGTCACACAGAAAGTTATAGAACTTTCTATAATGGCACGGTGGCACTGTGGTTAGCACTGCTGCCTCACAGCGCCTGAGACCCGGATTCAATTCCCGCCTCAGGCGACTGACTGTGTGGAGTTTGCACGTTCTCCCCGTGTCTGCGTGGGTTTCCTCTGGGTGCTCCAGTTTCCTCCCACAGTCCAAAGATGTGCAGGTCAGGTGAATTGGCCATGCTAAATTGCCCATAGTGTTAGGTAAATGTAGGGGTATGGGTGGGTTGCACTTCGGCAGGGGGGTGTGGACTTGTTGGACCGAAGGGCCTGTTTCCACACTGTAAGTAATCTAATCTGAAAATGAACGCCTAACTGCGTTTGTGGCACCTTTAGTTCATCTTCAAGTTCTTTTGCAGATTGCAGATGAAGAACTCACTCACTCATTTTCAGAAAATGAGATCATAGAGAATGATCATAGAGGAGGACAAAAGTTGGGTATCACTTATGTTTTATAAATATTTTTCATTTCAATTTCTCTTCTTAGCACTCTCCCCCTCAGATCTGATAACATCTTCCTTCTCAAAACAAAGGTCCAGCCTTGATCCCCTTTGTCCTTGCAAACCTAAAAGAAGGTTCCCAATCTAAAACATGCAATCAGTTTCTGTCTCCACAAATGCAGTCTGACCTGCTGATTGTTTTCTTCATATTCTGCTTTTATTTAAGACTTTTGATGTCCGTAATATTTTGCTTTTGTGTGGCGTTCAGCTGCATTTCTTTGTTTCTTTTCTATACATTCTGAGGCATTAATGAGAATGTGGGACACATTATGCACAATCACATACAAAGGCAAACGGATAAACATTTTTGATGGAAAGAATCGGGTGCAAAAACATACCAAATGTCTGTTTGCTCAATTTACAGATCCCCTGCAACCTGTTCTTCACTTGGACAATTGGTATAGACGATTGGAAAATTGACACTAAAGAATAAATAATAGCAGTAATCTCAATACGGAATTGAAATCACAATCCTGAAGGGCAAAACTGGAAACAAACCTTCTGCCAACATTTGTTTTGCTGAGTGGTTTTTGTCACAAAGTGACTTTTGGGATGAATGTAAGGAGTTAACATTCAACACAAGCAAGTTATTAGGTGCATCAGTGGGAAACTTCTTGAGCATTATAGACAGTTGTATAAGAGTTATTCTGATCTTTCTTTCCTTTTAGTTAGTTGTAGCTCTATCATTTGTTCAGTGGTGAAAATATGCACTCTGCTCAGGTACTATCGATCCATCTGATATGTTCAAAGCTCCGAGATAAGTTTACTTTTATTAACTTGACCAAATGAGTTATCAACAGCTTATTATATCAACATAGCACTTGTTATACAAATGACAAGAAACAAATTGCCATTATCTTAAAAATATAAACACAACAGTGAGGTTTTATATTTTCAATAGTACAGTATATTTTATAATACGGCAGTAAAATTTCTGGCATACACAAAAGTAAGAAAGTTGACATGAGTTCCTACCTGTTGACAAGAGTGAGCAGATAGCCAGTCCCATCTCAGTCTTTGTGCACCGAGATATGGTAGAACATAGGTCAGTCTGAGAAAAGCGGGGTGGCATGGTGGCTCAGTGGTAAACACTGCTGCCTCACAGCACCAGGGTCCCAGGTTCGGTTCCAGTCTGTGTGGAGTTTGCATATTCTCCCCGTGTCTGCGTGGGTTTCCTCCAGGTGCTCCGGTTTCCTCCCACAGTCATAAAGATGTGCAGGTCAGGTGAAGTGACCATGGTCAATTGTCCATAGTGTTAGGTGCATTAGTCAGAGGGAAATGGGTCTGGTGGGTTATTCTTTGGAGGGTCGGTGTGGACTGGTTGGGCTAAAGGGCCTGTTTCCACACTGTAGGGAATCTAATCTTAAAAAAAAATGTTCTCGTCTTGTCAGTATATTGTTTCTTCCTGAATCTGCTCCCCATTCGTGGCTCACTGCCCACAAAGAGCTGGCATTTTGACAATGTTCCCACTACAGCTCAGTACCACACAAAGGGACATGATTTACTCTACCTGAACGAGACTAAATCACAATGCTGTGACAGCTTGGTCAGAAATCAGCCAAAAGCAGGCAGGTGCAATTGTACACCCTAGCATTGTCAAGAGAAGTCTCCAGAGGCTTCCACAAACTCGGAGGTGAAGGTCTCTCACACTCACAACATGCTAAATTCACTGAACTTTGCATCCTGTGCAAACTGAATTAATTCCAAACATAGGTTCCATTTATAACTTTGTCAAAGGGTCATAGGAACATCAGTTAAGTACCAAACAGCCAGTAGTATCTTATGAGAATTTCGGTGTAAAGGTCAGCTTGCCCCACAGGATAGACCTGTTGCTCTCCAACACCCAAAGCCCCAACATGTAGTCCTGGTAGGCAAAGCTTTGCACCCAGAATTCAAATGTGCAGATTTAATCCTGTTGTGTATGACAGAGACCAATTACGGTTACTTTTATAATTTTTTAAATTTTCTAATCATGAAGGTACTTTACCCATACAGCATGCTTTTCATAAAACAGTCAGATTATCTTTAAGAGATATGTGGGCCACGATTTTGCAGTGATAATGATAGCACAGGCAATAATTACATCTCTAAGACTGACAGCATCACCTGGGATCCAGGACAGCTTGGAAATTCAGAAGTAGTTGACAGAGTGATTTTCAGATCTTCCACAGGATGTGATTTTGAAATAATGCACACACCATCCCCTTCCCAAACTACGGTCTAATTGATGAGCATTTCTTATTTTAACATTGTTAATGTCACAGTAGAACATCTTGAATAAGTTATGGCTAGATGCACAAGTGTAACTGTGTTCTTAATAGTTTCATGGTTATCTCTAAATGCCTTCCCCACCCCTGAAAAGCTTATTTTTAAGTATATTTGCAGTTTGTCAACTTTCTCCATGATGATGAAAACTGTCACCAAATTTCTTTAAAAAGCCACGGTTCACTTTTCTGATTTTTAAAATTCTTTATCCCAGTGTCTGTCTTAATACAATCAGAATTCATTGAGCCATCTGAAAACCTAAATAAAAAGTGAGGAATATTGTGTAACTCTGGGTCTGTGAATATTTTAGTGTGATTGGTTGCTTAACTGATTGCTGCTGCTGCACGCTCTAATGTCCAAGAGATTGAGAATCACAACTAGCACAATTTCATCACAAATCCAATAGTTTTATTGCCCAGAATTTAAACTTGAAAACAATACAAAGTGATTTAATACAAGTAATTGCCCACAAGCTAATCAGACGAGATTGACTGCAGACCAATTAGATTCGATCTGGTGAGGACCAATTCGCTTCCAGTGGAATTCTCCTGTTGCTGGACTTGCCTCTATCAGCATCGTCTTGATGAAAGTTTTTATAGTTTGGCTGCTCAGCAGATTCTGTTGTGTTCCATCCCTCTGAGTCACTCGATTGGCAGTTTCCGATTTGTTTCTGGAGTGGGTGGTGGCATGTTCCAAGAATTATCAGCTCATTTCTGCAGTAAATTTAAACCCATCCTAGAATATATTCTCATCTTGCAAAGACACCTCTTGACTTGGTCCCAGATTGAAAACAGCATTGGGGAAAGGGAAAACGGAGCCAAAGATCCGAGGACATTTGTTCTTTGTTTTTTGTTCTGATTTGTGAGCATCTTTCTTCAAGATCAGTGAAGAAAGGTTAACTTTCACGACTGACTGGAAAACTGAGGCCAGAATAATAGATAACACCCAATAGGATGGTTGGGGGTGATGTGAGTGGGGAGTTGGAGCAGGGTATGGGGAAGCACAGAAGCCAAATTAACATCAGAGGAAGTATATGTCAGGTACAGTGCATTAAAAACAGGGCAAGCTGTTCAAAAGTACAGAGAGTATATGTCAGGTACAGTGCATTAAAAACAGGGCAAGCTGTTCAAAAGTACAGAGAGTAGGAAGTTGCTTAAAGGGGAAATAAGGAGGGCAAAGAGAGGCCACAAAAATATATTTGGCAGTTGTAATCAAGGAAACCCCCCAAGGATTTTTATAAGTATATTAAGAATATGGGGATTACCAGGGAAAGTATGGGATCCATTAGGGACCTGTACAGTGAAGCCAGTGAAAATAGGTGAGATCTTAAGTGAATGTTTTGTATTTATAGACGAGAGAGACATTGAAGGGATTCCAGTTGGGATGGTGAGATTCTAGAACACATTAAGATTAATGAGAAGGAGGTATTAGATATTTAGTAGACATAAAGGTACATAAGTCCCCAGGTCCTGATGAGATGCTTTCCAGGCTGCAATGGGAGATTGCTTCATTGGCCACAGGAAAAAATGCCAAATGACTGGGTGATAGGTAATGTGATTCTTTTTGCTCAAGAAGGATAGTAGGAATAGGCCAGCTAATTACAGACTAGTTACACAGCCTGACGTGAGTGGTATGGAAATTATTGGAAAATATTCTGAGTATTCTGAAGGACAGGGTTAATAATACTTGGAAAGTAAAGGTTTATCAGGGATAGTCAGCCCAAATTTATTAGAGGGAGATCCTTTCTGACAAATTTATTTGAGTTTTTTTGGAAAGGTGAGGGTGGTGCAGTTGATGTGGTTTACATGAACTTCAGTAAGATCTTTAACAAGGTCCCACCTGAAAGGCTAGTCCAAAAAGTAAGAGCCCATGGTTCTAAGGCAAGTTAGCAATTTGGATCCAAAATTAATTTGCAAATAGGAAAGGGTGATAGTAGATAGTTTTTTTTGTAGCTGTAAGCCTGTGTACCACAGGGAAAAGTGTGGACTCTTGCTGTTTGTTATATATATTAATGACATGGATGTGAAAGTAGAAGGTTTAATGAGTAAATTTGCAGTTTGACAATAAAAACTGGGGGTGTTCTTGATATTGAGAAGATGGTCTCAGGCTACAGTGATCATCTGTAAACTGGGCAGAGCAATTGCAGATTGAATTAATCCTGATAAGTGCAAGGTTATGCATTGGGAGGTCTAATGGGGGAATATATATATAAAATGAATGGTAGGTCCCTGCTGAGGAACAAGGGGACCTTGGTGAACAAGTCCACAGGTCTCTGAAGGTGTCAGCACAGATAGATAGTTTGATGAAGAAGGCGTATGGTGTAGAATACAGGAGCAAGGAAGTTTTGTTACAACTTTATAAAGCATTGGTTAGGCCACAGATAGAATGCTGTCTGCAGTTCTGGTTGCCACACTATCAGAAGGATGTGAATGCACTGGAGAGAGTGCAGAGGAGAGTCACCAGGATATTGCCTGGGATGAGAATTCTCAATTATGAGGAGAGACTGGACAGGCTGGGTTTGTCTTCCTCAGAGCAGAGGAGGCTGAGGGGGAATCTGGTTGAGGATTACAAAATTATAAGCGCATAGATAGGGCAACTCGTGACAATCTCTTCCCCAAGGCAGGCATGTTTAACAGCAGTGGACATAAGGTGAGAAGCAAGTTGTTTAGAGGAAACCTAAGAGAAAAAAGAAATCACCCAGAGAATGGTGGGTATATGGAACATACTGTCTGATTGGGTGAGGGAGGCAAATACTCTCACAACACTTAAGAAGCAACTGGATGAGTAATTGAAATGCTGGGGCATAGTAGGCTATGGACCAAGTGCAAGCAAATAGGATTAGTTTAGTTTGTAGATTATAGACATGGTGGGTGGAAGGGCCAGTTTATATGACGATTGAGGCCAATAGTTTCTCAGAAGAGTGCAACCAGAGCCAAGTCTGTGGCACCACAGACACATCTACAGGCTCTCTCTATCAATGCTGCTTGTTATACCCTCAATGAACTCTAGAAAATTTGTCAGACACAATTTCCCTTTCACAAAACCATGTTGAATCGTTATTTTTTTTTTCTAAATACCTTATTAATGGACTCTGGAGTTTTCTCAATGACAGATATTAGGCAAACTGGACTATGGTGTCTTACTTTCTATCTCCTTCCCTCCTTGAACATTAATGTTTTTCCAATCTACTGCAACCCTCCTGGAACTCGGTGGGTTGTGGAATATTTTTAATGAACACCTCCACTATCTCTGCAGCCAATTCCACAAATCTACAGCCACAAATCATGGGTGAGCAGCTGACACCTTTGGCTTGAAATTCCTATGCCCATTAATACCCTTTGTATGTCGTGGGGTGGTGGGGGAGCGGTGCATGTGTGCTGGAAGTGTCTGCAGCTGCTTCAGTCCAAACTGTGGATTTTTAAGCTTGAAGGGGAGCTGGAGTCACTGAACATCCTTAGAGTGGATTGCTGTTTACAGGAGTCGGCCATCCCACATACAGTAAGACTTGAGGAGAGTGGGTGAGTGGCCATTTGGAAGCACTAAGGAACAAGCACTAAGTGCTGGAAACTTTTGGGAGTGGTGGGGGGAGGTGCGGAGTAGAGGGTTGGTGGTGGTGTGCTATTCTCAAGCACATACTCAACATTGCAGACTGCTGAGAGTAATGGCATCTTGAAGTAGTGAAATCCAGACAATGGTAGCAAGTACAATAATGGCTGGCAGAACAGCAAAGCACAGAAGTACAGTCATCATATGAAATCCCATAGTCAAGCAGAGAGAAGGGTATTGTAATCATTGTCACTGTGACCCCCCAGAAGATGTGTTGTCTTCCTGGTACCAAGATAAAGGTCATCACATAGAAGGTGGAGAATATTCTGTGAATGCAGGAGAATGAGCTGGAGATTGAGGTACACATTGGTACTAATGATGTAGAGATGGAAGATATGGAGATCAGACAACAAGTATTCAGGAACTACTGAAGAAGTTAAAAAGTAGGACTTTAAAGGTAGTTATCTCTGGATATTTACCAGTACCACCTGCTAGTAAGGATTGAAATAGGAAGATGGGGGATCAATATGTGGCTTTAGGTATGGAACAATAAGGGAGGCTTCAAAATCTTTGTGTATTGGGCCCAGTTCGGTGGCTGCAAGCATGTGTTGTACCCCAAAAGGACTAGGATTAATCTGCTCTTTGGGTTATTCTTTGGTCAAAGATAGCATAAGCTAAATGAGGATGGTTTAAACTAAATTAGGAAAAGGGCAGGAACCAGGATATCATTGTATATAAGGTGAATAATGTACATATCGAGAGAATGATATATGAAGTATTAGTGAAGAGTATATTTTTAAATTAGGCGTGTCCTAAAAGGCACCACGAGGAATACAAAGACAGGTTTATAGTGCAGCTGTGTAAATGCACTAAGTATGATGAATGAGGTTGGTGAGTTATAGGAACAAATAGCCATGCAGAAATATGATGCAGTAGCAATTACAGAATTATTGCCTTAAAAATGGCAAGAACTGAAAATGTAATACTCAAAGGTTTGAAAGCATTCAGGAAAAAAAGTCTGAAAGGAGAAAAGGGAGGTGGGGTGGCATTACTAATTGAGGTAGATATTGAAGAGTTGGAAAGAGTTGAAGTGACCAAGAAAGAATCAAATACAATTTCTCCTTTGTACAGTCACGTTGACTTTGTCTGACTTTCTGGGTGCACTTTTATGAATTCCTTATAATAATAGATTGGAACATTCTCCTGCTGTTGGACATTACTTGGACCTTAATTGAGAGAGAGTCTTTAGTCTGAAAGAGAGAGCCCTGATTTTCCATGCAGTAACCAGGCATACCACTGACGTGACACCTCTTTTCCACAAATGAAATTAACAGTTGAAACTTCTCTGATACATGCACCATTTTGGACTGCCTAATGTAGAAGATAGCATTTGTTTGATTTGAAAGGCTGTGGTGACACTGAAATTTCATGCTCTGGCAATCCTCGCTGTACAGGAAAACCTGTCCCTGGTTCTGGTTTTTGACTGCAGATCATTGGGCAGCAGATAGTATATCTCTGTGGCATCATTTGTGAAATGGAGGTGAAAAAGCCACGTTCTTTTGGTATGCAGATCTCAGACTATTGCTGAAAATGGCCACTGTGTTTCAGAAGTTCTTAAGCCCACATAATAGACTCCTTAAAAACTCATTCTTCGTAATGTCAGTTACACCAAACCTGGAGGAGTAGACAACCCTGACATTTATGTGGAAGCAAGGAAGAAGTAGAGGGTAATAGTTGGCAGCCAAGGGCACAGGAAATTGGGAGAAACATTTGTCCAAATTGAGAATTTGGCTGGATACTGAGAGAGAGAGTGCTTCTGATACAAAGCTACAGCCATGGACTAGATAACAAAGAACAGTACAGCCCAGGAACAGGCCCTTCAGCCCACTAATCCTGTGCCGACTCATGTTGCATTTCTAAACAAAAAACCTTTTGCCTCTATCCCATCTGTATCCTTCTTGCCTATTCACATATCTGTCAAGATACCTCGTAAACATTGCTGTTCTATTTGCTTCTCGATGAGGAAGGGTGGGAGAGATTACGCATGTGGGGAGAAGTGAGGCTGTCAGAGAGTTAACTGTCAGATCGCGGTGGAGAGATCAATGGGGAAGACATGGGACCATCATAACTGGATGGTGAGGGGATCGTAAAGACTTTATTTTGTCACGGTAAGAGAATCCCTTGAACATCATGGTTTTGGTAGACAGATCTCGAATTGGGGGTTTTTGGCGAAGGAACTGAGGTAAAACACATCTGTTTTTCTTCTCCCCCAAGCAGTATTTAGATGCTGACATTCGTCTACTTTCTAGCTGTCTTGTTTTCAGAGACCTGGAAAATGTGGCTGGCAGCTGTTAGATCACAGGGCTGCTAAAATCTGAGGCCTGTGACCTCATTTAAATGTTGCAATTATTTACCCATCTCTCAAGAGCAAGTTACTTGCTTGCACGCTAAACTATTGTGGACCTGATTGATTCACTAAATCCTTTTGGTTATATATCTTCTACACTGGGACTATATAGGGACCTCCAGGATATTGACCTGGCAGTAGTGAAAATAGAAGTCTTTAACTTGGAAAGTAGCTCTAATAGATGATGGAGTTCTCATTCATTTGGACTTTTGTCCTTCATGGAAATAGAGGTCAGAGGGTCAGAGGGAAAGGAAATGCTGTAAAAACATATAGAAACATATTGCATGGAAGTCAGTGCTTATCTACTTCAGTCTACACAAATTCTAGCTGTGTGTAAAAATGGCATAAATTTATTGTGCTGTGAATTGTGAATCATCACAATGCAGAAGAATTTGCATCTTGAAGCTGACGGTTGAGGGACATCTCATGAGTCACAAGAAACTGCCTTTCACACAAAGTTTGTTTGCTGTATACCCCTATCCCAGCAATACTATAGCTGTATCTCAGCAGATTGTTGAAACAGAAATCTTGAAGCCTTACAGCATTATATTTGAACAACTCCTATCTAGGTAAAATTAAAATCAGTTCCACCTGCACAGGACCTTAAATATAAAGTTAACTATCACTTGCTTTTTAGTCAACTTCTGATATTTTTGATTTCACAATTACCTTGATTTAATTTTACCTGCTGACCTTGAGTTGCCAGAGCAACTCCACATATATCCCATACTTCTAAATAGTGCAGTAAAGGGAGGCTATTCAGCCATCTAATTCATTAAAAAAATTGATCATGGGAAATGAGTCTGGCTAGTACTTCATGCCACTCTTAATTGCTCTAGAGATTGTGGTGGTGAACCATTTCTTGAATATCCCAATCATGTAGTGTAAGCATGCTAACAGTGCTGTTGTGTAAAGAAATTCCAGTATTTGGATTCTCTATTGATCCAAAGAGTGGCAATATTTTTCCAAGTCAGAATTGTGTGTGACTTGGAAGGAATGAGCAGGTATTGTGTTCCCGGGCCCCTGGGGTAGAGTTCAACTGGTTCAGAAGGTACTGTTGATGTGCACCCTTATATCGAAACAGATTACCTCTATGCTTCCTGATGGGCCCACTCATTCCCTGATGATACTTTTGCTCTTTATTGTTAAAAAATACCCTTTGGAATTTCCTTTATTCTCCCTGCTAATGGGTTGTCTTTGTTTTTCTTAATTTCACTTTTGTGATCTCCTGCTTGTAGTTTTTATAGTCCTGTGGCGTTTCTGCCATGTTGAACCCTTGGTATCTGCTAAAAGCATTGTTTTTTTAAAAAATTAATCTTAACCTACGAATCCTTAACATTCAGGGTTCTCCAGTCTCAGTCCCATCCTTTATCTTCACGGGAACAGGTTTACCCTGTACTCTTGTTATTTCCTTCCTGGATGCTTCTCTTTGCACTGATACAGTTTTATTTGCAAATAGCTGCTGCCAGCCCACTTGGACCAAATAGTATCTTTCTTAATAAAATTAGCCTTTCCCCTGTTTTGAACTATCATTATCCTTTTCTATAACTAAATCTAGCTGTGTAATGGTCACTACCTGCAGAATGCTCCTCCACTTATACTCTTTCCATCTGCCAGGTTCATCTACAAATATTAGGTCCAGAACTGCCCCTCCCTTGTTCGGTTTTCTCTATACTGGATAAAAACGTTCTCCTAGATGCAATTTAGAAATCTCTACCAAAACTATCCTATTATAATTATACTTCTCTGAAATCTGATTTCAAATGTTTGCCCTTTTTCTATGTTTTACTTCTACCCATTTGGTCTAATTTGGTGATCTGTATAACATATCATCCCTCTTCACTGATATAATTAAGGACGACACGGTGGCTCAATGGTTAGCACTGCTCCCTCTTTGCATCAGACACCTGGGTTTGATTCCAGCCTTGGGTGACTATCTGTGAGGAATTTGCACGTTCTGCCCGTGCCTGCATGGGTTTCTGCTGGATGTTCTGGTTTCCTCCCATAGTCCAAAGTGCAGGTTTGCCCCACAATGTCCAGGGATGAGCAGGCAAAGTGGATTATCTGTGGTAAAATGTGAAGTTATGGGAATGGCGAGTTCGGTCTAGAGGGATGCTCTTTGGAAGATCAGTGCTGACTCGATGGGTGACTGGCCTCTTTCTGCACTGTAGGGATTTTATAATTGATTCTTTGACCAATATTTCACATCCCCTTCACCCTCTTTATCTTGTCTTAATGCTCTAGAACTAAGAAGGTTGAGCAGTCAATCTTTGAGGAGAAAGTGAGGTCTGCAGATGCTGGAGATCAGAGCTGAAAATGTGTTGCTGGAAAAGCGCAGCAGGTCAGGCAGCATCCAGGGAACAGGAGAATCGACGGTTCGGGAATAAGCCCTTCTTCAGGAGGGCTTATGCCTGAAGAAGGGCTTATGCCCGAAACGTCGATTCTCCTGTCCCTGGATGCTGCCTGACCTGCTGCGCTTTTCCAGCAACACATTGTCAGCTCAGAGCAGTCAATCTTATCAATCTTTCAGTCAAGTCTCAGTCATAGCTATGATATTATACTTCCATGTGTCTATCTATGCCTTCAGTTCATCTGTCTTATTCCTCAGACTTCTTACATTGTGTATTTAGGCTTGTCAAACTCATTCCTTTCTTGTCTAGCTTATGTTTCCTCTGTCTTCCTGATTCAATTACTGGGATTTTAATTTCTAAACCAATGTCAGCTTTTCCCCTCACTGAACTGTTTGTCAGGATCACAGACTCTGTCAGTGTAATTTAAACCCCCCCTCACAGTACTAACAAATCTCCTCATGAAAATGTTAGTCCCAATCCTGTTCAAGTGTAACCCATTTAACTTGTACTCTTAAATAAAGCCCTCCCTCCTGCACCATGTCTCCAGTATGGATCAAACTGCTCTATCTTTCTAACCCTATACTCACTATTGTGTGGCCCTGGAGTAATCCAGCAATTACAACCTTTAAAGTTTTGCTTTTCAATTTCTTATCTAACTCCCTTATGTCTGCCTGCCGGATTTCATTTCTCTTTCTTCTTATGCCATTATTACCAGCATGGACTATGACCTCTAGCCGTTCACCATCCTCCCCTTGTCAGAAAGCCCTGTAGATGTTCCATGACATCCTTGATCCTGGCACAGTGGAGGCAGCATACCATCTTAGAGTGACGTCCACAGACATAAAAGTACCTGTTTACTCCCGTCACTCCCTTCTGCACTTCTACCTTCTTGCTAAGCAGCTGGACCATTCACAATGCCATGGTATTACCTCTGGCTGGCCTCCAGAAAACAGTGTGAAAGTGAGATGTATTTGGCAAATTTCCTCACTATCAACCTAGTCCCCTTTTTCAATCTGAAGGTCATCCATTCCCTCTCTGACTGCACTTACTTAGCTGTAGGGTGACTGCATTCTGAAGCAGGCTATCCACTTAGTGATACTGACTGTTTAACACAGGATCCCCACCCCACCTGCTCCTCTCAGTGAACCTGACTGTTTTTGTATTTCAAAGTATAGCATAGTCACAAATGCAATTTCGTTCAATACTGTTGCATATCAAGGAAACAAACAAAGTTTGATTCTATCCAAACAAACCAAAGCCATTTCTTACTTGAACCAGACTAGATTATCATGTATTTGAAGCACTGGAGGGTCCAGTAACTGAACAACCTCCATTTAACTTCATCAGAAAGACCTCAGACACTGTTTTTTCCTCACTGCACCTTGATGGCAGCTGACCCAAGCTTCAATGGGTCCCTCAGCACGTAGTCCTGGATCTTGAATCAAAATCAGCTCCTTGCTTTAGGAGACCAGCACATTTCAGGCAGACCAAAGAGCATCTTTTGCTGAGTGTATGGTCCTCCAGGCACAGTCGCTGTTTGTCTCCATGTGCATCCTGGGGAGCAGACCAAAGAGCAGAGTCCTGCTTCAAGGACTGCTTAGGATGAACCTCGACACAAACCACAGCATCTTCCTCCAGACATCCTTTGCAAAGGCACATTCCAGAAGGCGGTGTGTGACTGTCTCTACAACCCCGCAGTCGCACTAAGGGCAGTGTGCGATGGCGCAGACTGACCGGGTATACATGAAGCATCTCACAGATAGTGCCCTTCTCCCCACCAGCCAAGCAATGTCTTGGTGCTTGTTGGAAAGGTATGGTGATGAGGAATTCTGCCAAAGCACTTTGACAGTCTGCTCAAGGAACCACGCAACAGGATACACCTCTCCTTTTCTCACAGGGACATATGTGCTGACCACTCCCTGAAGTGGTACTGACCAACTGTCAGAGGGTTCTGATTTTGTCCTCTCCTCTTCAAGTTATAAGACTTAATAGCAACTATTTGCAATTTGACTTCAAAAGTAAATCAAGAAGGTTACTTAAGCAGGTCTACTGCTCTGACACCTTGTCAGTTGTTATTAAGTCCAGTAATATTCCTTTAAATTTTTCTGTATTTCCCATCAATCAGCAGGGTCAAATTCATGAGACATCTGTCTATATCACAGTTGCCTCCGGTTCCACTCTGCTGTTATGGCACCTACTATATACAGAAGAAAAAAAAATCTTTATATATCCCAACCTTCTCAAGCAAAACAAAATAAAATGCTCGAAATAACACTGACTCTAAATAAGCCAAAAAAAAGGTGCAAAAGAAACTATTCAAATAACTATTTTGTTACAGGTCGATGCTGACACATTTTTTTTGATATGTGGGTGTTTTTAAGGAAAAAAAAAGAACAAGTTTAGCCAGAGGTCACCCATGACTATGTTAAGGAATTTGAGATGCATTTCTGACTTCCCTGGATACTTGAAAAGTATCAACCAGTGGCCCTCAGAATTGGAAGAACAGATGGTCTACACTGAAGGATGTACATAATATACATTTTTAAACAGAGTCATTTCCACAACAGACTGGAGTGTTTTGCCTGGAACCTGTTAGAATCTTGGATTCGTCTAGCTAAGTGAGGTAATACTGTAATATATAATGAGCTTATGTACAAGAAGACCGTTGTGTTCAGCTTGAGGTGCACATTCTTGAATCACCACAAGGTGATATGCAGGTGTTCAAACTAACCTTTTTAACGTGCATTCACTGGCAATAATCACTACGCTGTTTATATTTAAATGAAATGATTTAGAGGCTCGGGGGATTTTAAAAATATTTTATAGTTTGTTCAGGGACTTCAAACAACTAGTCCTGCTGGCAGGGTCCAACAGCACCTAAGCTGTAGGTGTCTGTCCCTCTGCTGTTTTCTGACAAGGAAGTAGGGATGTGACTGCAAAAGACTCATGTGATTGAAGTCCTCACTTTCTCCTGTGTGACTGCAAAAGGCAGGAACATGCACCTGTACTCCTTAAACTGACCAAGGATGGCAGCCATTCGGTCATTAGATTCGCTTGTAGTTTTATCACAAAACTAAAATACCAAATATCATTTTTTTTTTAAAAACGTGGATTTTTTTTGGTTTGTGCTGTTTCTCAGCAGGCAAGCTCCTTTAAATAATAAATAATGATTTGAAATGTGCAATCTCGGGGACATTTTATGAATAGATGAATGAAACAATTTATTTCTACTTTTTGAAATGAAAATATTTTCTCCTCTGAAGTATGCAGGTCTTTCCATCAACTATGAAATATTAATCAATTTTATTATGCTTAGAGATCAGGACAGGGATTCCAAAGGAAACCAAAGCAAATGATTTATTTTCCCACAACACGCTAGTAGTGCAGTAAAATAAGAAACGGATTATTATTTCAATTTAAAAATAAATGGTTTATTTAATGTTTCTTAATGTTGAGAACATTATTCTTTGACAGCTCTTAAATAGCTCATAGGTTTATGAAAGGGTTAGAGTTCTTTCAGCCTTATTCAGTCAGGTGCTGCGGTACCACAATTAAGAGCAAGCTGCAAAATTCAGGAGACACATCTCCACAAAACAGATGTACAGGATGCATCCCACAACCCCAGAATAATTTATTTAAGAACTCATGGTAGGTGACCCAGTGTGTGAGAATATTTCAGAACCCTGACATAGATAAACTTTTGTTAAGCAAAGATATTAAGGAGTATGGGCTAAAGGCAGATATATGGAGTTAAGCCACCGATCAGCCATGATTTCATTAAAGGGTTTGCGGGGCTGAATGGCCTACAGGAGTTCCTATGTTCCTATGTAACCCTGTTCTGCCAGGTCACTGATGTCTTTCACAGGCTGAGGAGTTTTCTGAAGAATATTTCTGTTTATATTGAAGAGAACAATGTGTTGTAATTTCTGAGGTAATCAATTAGCAATCTTTCCCACCATCTTCATGCGAACCAATAGCAGCTGTGTTAGGTGTATACTGGGCAGCCCAGGAATGTTCAAAATATGAAAGTGATGTCCACCTAAGGATTTGGTATTCACACAGAGGTAGGTGAGGGGCATACTAGGCTGAAAGAAAAGCTGCTCATAGAAAAGCCTGAAACGTCCTACTCTCAAAGTCCACAGATGCACTTGTGATTGAGATGTTTTAAAGAATTAATCTGAAGACATTTAGGGATTATGCAGAAAATGTGGAAAAATTTAGAATTGATGTGCTTAGCCAAAAGGAGGGACAAGCTTTTTGGGTTAAATAGTCTACTATGTTCTTATAGTAGCCTTCATGTTATGGGTACTTAGTCATTGTGTGTGAATGATATAGTATCATTCATTTTGAGTATCTTGAATTTATGGTGTTTATTTTCAGAAAAGAACATCCACATTCATTAATGAGAATGCAGTTAGCATTTATTGTTGCAGCAATTGGACTATAACATGAGCATTGAAAAGTAACAAAAGAATGTTTCAAAAATGGATGGATTAGATAAACAGAAAGAAAAGCCTTTCACTTATCTACCTCCAAACATTAACTCAGATGGTTCAAATGGAACGCAGTTTGGAAAAGTGTGGAAATGAATTTCTGCACAGCATGATCTCATGAAAAGCAATGCATTAAAGGATCAGTTAATTTGTTTTTCTTTCTAACTGATGTCGATTGAGGGATAAATGTTGGAAGGAAATCCCTGGATAGATTATTGATATGCAACAAAAGAGTCGGCCGTCAACATGTTCATTAAACTTAGGCTTGTTCCTGGTCCAGGTCAGTGTGCTGACAAAATGAAATAAAAATGTTCTCTCCACCTGGCATTCTAGCTTCCTAATCTGTAATAGCACTAATCATGATAAGATATTCTCCTGGTGAAATTTTGGGTTCGTCAAAGGGTTAGATGATAGAAATGGAGAATTAGGTATTTCCCAGTTACAGGCAATAGTGCTAACATTGCTATTAAAAGCAGGATAGAGCTCTTTTCAGCTTTATTCCACTTATTTGATGACATAGTTGATGCTATTTTTTGAAATAATGTAAGATCTGCAATGGTGTCAAAGCAGCAATCTTTCGTATACTCTTGTCATTGCTGTTATCGTGTGCCTTCAGGATTTGTACAGTGGGTGCCTATTGGCGGAACCGAGGGCAAATTGTTAAATCTAACCCAAAAGAGATCCAAGGCAAAAATGTGTGCGGAAGGGAGGTGGTGTCACTGTACTAGTTAGGAGAGCCCCAGGCTAATTCCTTATGTGCACAGGTTTAAGTATCAACTGGTAGATTTAAATGTCATTTATGAAATGTGGATTTTAAGGAAAAACCAGTATCAGTCAATGACCCACTGCCAGTTGTCATAAAACCTAATTTGCCCACAAATGTTCTTAGGAAAATAAATTATTCCTGCTCTGACCTACAAGTGACTCCAGACGCACAGCAATGTGGTTGACTCTTAATTCCCAAAAATGGCCTGGCATGTTTTATTAAACTGCTGTGAAGTCTAAAATGAATGAGAGTGGATGGACCACTTTGTATTGATATTGGCACCAGAAATGACCACACCAAACCCAGCTCTATCCACACTGCAAAGTCCTCCTTGAAACATCTGGGGACCTGAGCCAAAATTGGGAGAGTTATCACACAGATTAGTCAAGCAGCAACTTACCATAATCATATTCAATGAAACATATTATACATATCGCCATTACTGGGTGAATAAGCTATCGTCTCTAATAGGTCCTGTCACACCTGTAAGACAGACCCACTAGAGAGGATAGCATAGTTGCATACGGCCAGTGAGTTCTCAACATTGACTCCAGATCATATGAAGTTGCATGGCCTCAAAGCAAAAATGGGCAAGGAATTACCAATTACCTCCCACTACCCACTTTCCATTTTAGTTGGGAAATCAGCACTTCTTCACACTGAATCTCAATTGCCAGAAGCGCGGAGGGTGGCAAAAGCAGAGTATCCTGAGGTAGTAGGTTCATAATAGAGATGAGATGAAATTACATCTTTCAAAGAGTCATGAATCTGTGGAATTCATTACCCCAGAGTATGGTGGATGCAGGAACATTAAATAAATTTAAGGAGGAGATAGACAGGCTTTTAATTAGTAATAAGCTGAAGAGTTATGGAGGGAGAATGTAGTTGAGATTGAGAGGAGGTCAGCCATGAAGGTGTGATTGATGCAGGCTCAAGAGACTGAATTGCCAACTCCTGCTCCTAGTCCTTATGTAAACACGGCTAAAAAGGCAGGATGGGGACTATGAATTATGCAGTGAATAATTTATCTTGTGTCTCCCTCAAGTCAATCCACTATCTGCAAGATATAAGTCAGGAGTGTATTAGAACACTCTCCTTTTGCCTCGGTGAGTGCAGAGTCAACAACACTCAACCTGCTTGATCCCATCCAAGTCAAAACAGCCCAATTGATTGACATACTATCCACCACCTTCAAAATTTTGCATTCCCTCCACCCACTGATACACATTGCAGCAACTTCCAGCTTCCCTTGATGGTATATTTAAAGCCCACAAACTCTTGTCCCACATGCCTGCCCTTGACTGGCCCCAGATAGTGGCCAATTAAACCTTCCTCCCTCCTAAAAGCCAGCAGCAGATCACCCTGGTTTCCCACTTTTCTCTACTGCTGGAAAGACAGATAATCAGACTGTGGCTGGGTTGAGGCCCTCAAGTGCCTCTTAATTGACTACTTAACAGCCTTAATTGGTGATGTGTCAAGAAGCCCCAATGGACCAACTCACTCAGCATTTAATGGTTGAGGTGATGTGAAGATGGCAAGCATCTCTCTGGGGCCAACACGCACAATTATTTTCCCTTCTTGCCACTTTGCTTTTGTCAACTCTAGGCAGGGAGAACCTGTGCATCTGGAACCCTCAAAGCTCAGAAGGAGATCATTCAGCCCATTGAGTTCATGTCAGCTCTCCGTAAATCCATTTGGCCCATGAGCGTGGAGCTGAACCGTTAACTCTGTTTCTCTGTCCACAGATGCTGCTGTCGAGTATCCCTGGTATCTTGTTGTTATTTCAAATTTCCAGCAGCCACAGTATTATGCTTTTGCTTTTGTTGCCCTGCTGTCTGTCTATATTTGTACATATTTATTCCCAGAGGTGTTGCATCCTTATGAAGCATGAAATCATCCCTTCCTAAAAAAATTAGGCACATTACACACATAAAAATGATTCGTTTTCAATATCATCTTTATGTTTTAAATAGTTCATTGAACTGATTGAAAATGGTCTTATGAAAGCATAGCAAGTATGAAAAAAACAGGATTTATATTGATATAGAATTGCAGCTTGTTTAAATGAAATACTGAAAAACTCTATGAACAGTCAAAATATTTTAATGTACAATCTAAATACAGATATCCAGTTCTGGCATTGCACCAAAACTGTACATGACCCTGAACAAATGTTTGTTCTAGCAATTTCAGCTAGAGGATTCTGAAGGGCTTTGACAGACTAGATGCTGAGAGAGTTTATCCCCTTGTAGGGGTATACAGAAATAGTGGGTATAGTGTAATAATAGTGGATCTGCTATGTCTACTGGAGATGAGGCAGGATTTCTCCTCTTACAAGATCATTGGAATTCACAATGTATTGTTCTTACTTGAATGAGTTAGTGAGAATGTTTTTTATTGATTCATGGGATGCGGGCATCTTTAGCTAGGCCAGTATTTATTGCCCATCCCTAATTTCCCAGAGGGCAGTTGAGAGTCAACCACATTGCTGTGGATCTGGGGTCACACGTAGGCCAGACCAGGTAAGGGCAGAAGATTTCCTTCCCTAAAGGACATTAATCAAACAGATGGATTTTCTGACAATTAATAATGGTTTCAAGGTCACCATTAGATGCTTAATTGCAGGTTTTTATGGAATTCAATTTCTACCATCTGCTGTGGTGGGTTTCAAACTCAGATCCCCAGAACATTACCTGGGTCTCTGGATTAATAGTCCAGTGATAATGCCACTAATCCATTGCCTCCCCTTGAAAAAAATGAAAAAGAGGAGCCCCTAAAAACCCAATAAAAGTAGCCTTTGAACAAATCCAGCCCCCAACAAAATCTCAAGAACAGCCCTCAAAAAATAATTATTTCAACCCCAACGTCCTACCCACATTCCTTCTATCCTCCCACTGACTCCACCCACTCTACCCCCTTACCCTACCCTACATCCTTACACAGTCACTTCTGGAAGCTTTGGGCCATTTAAACCCTGCTTCCTGTCATACTCTGCTGTAAAAAGAGGGCATGGTTCCTGCGCTGCTCCATCCGAGGATTCCTGTGCGACTAATTTCCAAAGAATCCTCCATCAGAAAATTGCTTGGAAAAATCAGAGGGAGGTAAGTGTATAATTTTTTGGCTACAATCTTCCCAGTACCTGAACGATGTGGGCATGATGAGAAAATCAGAAAATTTGTTGAGAAAAATTGTTCAATGATGACCTACTTGACCACAAGACCAAAAGGTCCCATTTTCCAACCAAGTGTTGGACATTGAATTGAAATTCTCGCACATGAACAGCAAGAGTCCCATTTAGATGGACTATAACTTATTAGCAGCTTCATTATTAAATAATCTTACCTTATTACCATGCAGCTTCCCATTCTCCCACCAATAGAGGAGAAACTAGATGCCGAGAATTCCCAACATTAAAATCAAAGCAAATACTTGGCAACTCCTAGCTCAACACTTGCTATCTCCATGTTTGATTCCCCGCACAAGCATCGGAGAGCACACTCCATCAACAGTAGTTGCATGTCCAACCATCTGACTTTTACCAACCTCACAGCATCATCACAGTTTATCTCTGATATACTTACAGGGCACTTCTTCGCTTCCTGTCACTGCAATGCTGCTGCCCAGAAGTGAGTCATCTAATGGATAGGACCAGACTGAATCTCAGGGCTCTTTGTTCGCTTTCTTAGTGTTTATTTCCTTTGCTCCTATTTCAATGCACACAGCATCCCTATCTGGCCTTCCTAAGCCTTGCCTTTTTGTACTTAGGAACATAGGAACTGGAGTAGACGATTAAACCCCTCAAGTCTTTTCCACCATTTAATAGGATCATGGCTAATCTGTGGCCTAACTGCAAGTACCTGCCTTTGACCCATATGCCTTTAAAGCTTTGCTGATCAAAAAAAAACTCTCTATTTCATATTTAAAATTAACAACTGATCCTGCATGCACTGCCATTTGTTGAAGAGTTTCAAACATCGAACACCCTTAGTGTGCAGAAGAGCTTCCTAACATCCCTCCTGAAAGATCTGGCCCTAATTCTTAGACTATGCCTCTAGTTCTGGAATCTTCAACCAGCGGAAATAGATTATCTTTAGCTTCTCTGTCTTTTCCCGTTAATATCTGAAGACTTCAATCAGATCAACCCTTAATATTCTAAATTAGAGAGAAAACAAGCCTAATTTTTATGATCGCCTTCTAGCATAAACCCAGAAATCCAGGAATCCTTTATGTAAACCTACGTTGTATTCATCCAAAGGTCTCTCGAAAGTGTGTTGCCCAGGTCTGCTCACAATACTCCAAGTGGGATCTAACCAAGGTTTTATATAACTGCAACATAACTTTGAGTTATAGAATCATACAGAACAGAAACATTCCCTTTATCCCAACTTGGCCATGCTGACCAGGTTTCCTAAACTGAACTAATCCCAATGAATTGTCCCCACAGTTGCTGCCAGACCTGCTAAGCTTATCCAGCAATCTCTATTTTTATTTGCATTTGCCTGTATTTGGCCCGTATCCCTCTAAACCTGTCTGATCCATGTACCTGTCAAAATATCTTGTAATTGTACCCACCTGTACCACTTCCTCTGGCAGCTCATTCCATATATGCATCACCTTTTGTGTGACAAAGTTGTCCTTCAGATCTCTTTTAAATTTTTTCCCTCTCACCTTAAAGCTATGTCCTCTACTTTTGGAATCCCCTAGCCTGGGGAAAAAACTCAGCTAAAGCTATTCACTTTATCTATGTCCTTCATGATTTTACAAACTTTGATAAGGTCAGCTCACAGCCTCCTACACTCCAGGGAAATTGTCCCAGTCTATCCATGTGACCCAATCTTGTTAACCAGCAGAACCTTATTGAACACTGTACCGAAGTCCATATATACAACATCCACCTGTCTGCTTTCATCAATCCTCTTCATCACTTCTTCAAAAAACTCAACCAAGTTAGTGAGACACAATTTCCCACACACAAGGCCATGTTGACTATCCTTAATCAGTCCTTGTCTTTCCAAATGCATGTAAATTCTATCCCTCAGAATCCCCACCAAATATGTGCCCACCATCAACATCAGGCTCACCGGTCTACATTTCCCTGGCTTTTCCTTACCACCCATTCTTAAATAATAGCACCACGTTAGCCAACTTCCCGTCTTTTGGCACTTCACCCGTGTCTATTGATGATACAAATATCTCAGCAAGGGACCCAGCAATCACTTCCCTACTTCCCACAAATTCTAGGGCACACCCAATCAGGGTCCGGGGATTTATCCACCTTTATACATTTTAAGATGTCCAGCACCAACTCCTCTGTAATATGGACACTTTTCAAGATATCACTATATATTTTCCCAAGTTCTCTCATTTCCAGATTCTTCTCCACAGTTAACCACTGATACAAAATACTCATTCAGTATCTCACCCAACTCCTGCAGTTTCACACAAAGGCAGCCTTATTCCCTACCTAATTATTCTTTTGTCCTTCATGTATTTGTAGAAACCCTTTGGATTTTCCTTAACTCTATGTGCCAAAGCTATCTCATGCCCCCTTTTTATCCTCCTGATTTCCCTTTTAACATGACATGGAATACAGGGAGAGCTAGAACAGGGAGAACATTTGGATAGCAACCTGGCTGGAAGGTAGGAGACAGAGGGTGGTGGTAGAAGGTTGCGTTTTGAACTGGAGGCCTGTGACAGCAGTGTGCTGCAGGGGTCGTGCTGGGTCCAAATTGCCTGGATCCAGCTGACTACTTTTCGTCATGTTTTGGATGTGAATATTAGAGGTGGTTAGTAAATTTACAGATGACACCAAAATTGGTGGTGTAGTGGACAGCAAAGAAGATTACACTAGAGTACAATGGGACCTTGATCAGACGGGCCAATGGAATGAGTAGTGTCAGATGGAGTTTAATTTAGATAAATGTGAAATGCTGCGTTTTAGCAAGGCAAATTAGGGCAGGACTTAAACACTTCATGATAAGATCCTGGGGAGTGCTGCCGAACAAAGAGACCTTGGAGTCCAGGTTCATTGTCCCTTGAAAGTGGAGTCACAGGTGGACAGGATAATGAAGAAGGTATTTGGTATGCTTGGTCAGTGAATTGAGTATAGGAGTTGGGAGGTTAAGTCACGGCTGTACAGGATATTGGTGAGGTCACTTTTGGAATACTGCATTCAGTCCTGGTCTCCTTGTTATAGGAAAAATGTTGTGAAACTTGAAAGAGTTCAGAAAAGATTCATAAGGATGTTGCCAGGGTTGGAGGTTTTGAATAAGCTGGGGCTATTTTCTCCAGAACATCGGAGGCTGAAGGATCACCTTATAAATTTTTATAAAATTATGTGGGGCATGAATAAGGGAAATAAATAAAGTCTTTTTCCCAGAAGAGGGGATTCCAAAACTAAAGGTTTAAGGTAAGAGGGGAAAGATATAAAAGGGACCTAAGGGGCAGCTTTTTCATGCAGAGGGTGGTGCTTGTATGGAATGAGCTGCCAGAGGATGTGGTGGAGGCTGGTACAATTACAACATTTAACAGGCATCTGGATGCTTATATGAAAAAAAAAGTTTTAAAGGATATGGGCCAAATGCTAGTAAATGGGACTAGATTAATTTAGAATATCTAGTCGGCATGGACGAGTTGGACTGAAAGGCCTGTTTCTGTGCTGTATATCTCTATGGCTCTATGACTGTTTCCAGCCTCTCCTTATAACTCAAACCTTCCAGTCTTAGTAACATCCTTACAAAATATTTTTATCTTTCTATGCCATTATCTAAGTGATTAATAAATAATGTGAATAATTGAGGCACCAACATAGATCTGACCGGTCACATCCTGCCATTTGATTACCTACCCATTTTCCCAGCTTTCTGTCACCTGACACTCATCCAACCTCCTAGTCATGTTAGTGATTCATCCTCAATTCTGTGAGCTTCTACCATAGTTGACAGCATCTTCTGTGGAACTTTATCAAATGCCTTCTGCAAGACCATATAACCAACATCCCTAGGCATTTCCCTTCCACTACCTTAGTCATTTATTTCAAAAATTCAATTAGGTTTGTCAGACATAATGTACTTGTCATGAATCCATGAAGAATGGAAGGTTTTCATAGTGTTACCCTATCCTTGATTTGATTTGATTTATTGTTGTCACACATACCTAGGCAGGGTGAAAGTTTTGTTTTGAGTGCAGTACAGACAAATCATACCAGGTAAAGTTCATTAGGGTAATAGAACAAAGGGAAAAATACAATGTGACAGTGGCAGAGAAGGTGCACACTGAGCGAGATCAACAATAAATTTAAACTTTGAGAGATCTATTCAAAAGGCTAATAACAGCAGGGAAGGAGCTGTTTGCGAATCTTTCATATGTGTATACAAACTTTTATATCATCTGCCCAACAGAAGAGTTTTAAAGAGATTATAAGTGGGGTGGGAGAGGTCTTTGATTATAGAGTCCAACAATTTCCCAACTCAGATTAGATTCCCCACAGTGTGGAAACAGGCCCTTCGGCCCAACAAGTCCACACCGACCCTCCAAAGAGTAACCCACCCTCTGATTAATGCACCTAACACTATGGGCAACTTAGTATGGCCAATTCACCTGACCTGCATATCTTTGGACTGTGGGAGGAAACCGGGGCACCCAGAGGAAACCCACACAGACCGGAATCGAACCTTGGACCCTGTTGCTGTGAGGCAGCAGTACTAACCACTGAGCCACCGTGTGAGGCGAACAGGTCTGTAATTCCTTGGCTTTCCTCTTTGGGCCTTCTTACAAAGCAGAGTGGCACATGCAATTTACCAATCCCGAGGAATGACTTCTGTGTCTAGGCAACTGTGAAAGATTGTAGATCGACCATCTACAATGTGCACCCCTACTTTCTTTAACACTCTTGATTGGAAACTTGGGGATGGAGAGAGGGGAGGGTGTTTGTCAGTGTTTAGTTCCATTATTTTCCTCGTTAACAATGTCTTATTTCATACAAGAACAAAAAGAAGTCCAACACAAGAACAGGCTGTTTGTTTGCGTGTCCAAACCTACACATGATACCTTTCTAAACTAACTCTTTATTCCCTGCCTGTTTACACATCTGTCAAGATGTCTCTTAAATGTTGCTATTGTATCCATCGCTTCTGGTAGTACATTCCAGGCAGTTACTGCCCTCTGTGTAAAAAATCTGCCTCTCCCATCTCCTTTAAACTTTCCCCCTTTTACCTTGAACCTATGTCCCCTAGTAATTGACATTTCTACCTTGGGAAAAAAGCTCTAACAATCCATTCTATTCACGCCTCACATTACTTTGTAAACCTCTGCCAGGTTGCACCTCAGGCTCTGATGTTCAAGTGAAAACAAATTTGAGTTTCTTCAATCTCTCTTCATAGCTAACATCGTCCAAACAAGGCAACATCTTGGTAAACCATTTCTGTATTCTCTTTGCATTCGTCTGATAGTATGGCGACCAAAACTGTATGCAATATTCCAAAGTTGATTTAATTGATTAATGTGGCCTGTCTAAAATTTTATCCAACTGCGACATAACTTGCCATTTCTTAGGCGAAAGTGAAGACTGCAGATGCTGGAGATTAGCGTTGAGTGTGGGGTGCTGGAAAAGCACAACAGGTCAGGCAGCATCCGATGAGCAGGAGAATCGACGCTTTGGGCAAAAGCCCTACCTCAGGAATGAGGCTGTGAGCTGAGGGGATGGTGAGAAAAATGGGAGGAGGGTGGGGCTGACAGAAGGTAGCTGATAGTGCAATAGGTCAATTCTGTGTACTCTCTGCCCCAAGTGATAAGGGCAAGTGTGCCAAATGTCTACCTGAAGAAGGGCTCATGCCTGAAACGTCAATTCCCCTGCTCCTTGGATGCTGCCTGACCTGCTGCGCTTTTCCAGCAACACATTTTCAGCAAATGTCTACCTAGCCAACTTATCCACATGAGTTGCCACCAGCAAGCCTAAATCCCTCTGTGTCTTAATGCTTTTAAGAGTTCTGCCATTTACTGTTTACTTACCTCTCATTAGACCTTCCAAAATGCATCACAGCACATTTGTTCCAATTAAATTTCATCTGTCATTTCTCTACTCAAGTCTCCAAGTCTATCTTATATGCTGCTGCATCCTCTGACAATCCTCTTCACTATCTGCAGCTCCTCCAACCTTTGTGTCATCTGCAAACTTACTAATCAGACCACATGCATACTCTTCCAAATCATGTATGCATATCACAAACAATAGGGGTCCCAGAACTGATCACTGTGGAACACTGCTGTCATAGATGTGCAGTCAGAAAAGCACCTTTTCACCACTACAAAAAACCGAAAGAACTGTGGATGTTGAGAATCAGAAACAAAAACAGAAGTTGCTGAAAAAGCTGAGCAGGTCTCGGAACATCTGTGAAGAGAAATCAGAATTAACATTTTGGGTCCAGTGACCCTCCTTCAGAACTTTCCCAGTTCTGAGGAAGGATCACCGGACCCGAAACATTAACTTTGATTTCTCTTCACAGATGTGACCAGACCTGCTGAGTTTTTCCAGCAATTTCTGTTTTTGTTACTCTTTGACTTCTACTCTCTGTCTTCTATGACTTATGTTTTTTTTTAACATCCCTGCTCCCCATCCACTCTTAATTTTCTCAAGACTTGCGGCAAGCTATCCTCCTTTTCCACTGTAAATACCGAAGCAAAGTAATTTTTCAACGTCTGCCATTTTCTTGTAGTCATTGACAATATCCCTACTTTCAGTCTGTAATGGGGCCTTCATTGCTTCTGACCACTGCTTTCCTATTATGTAATTGTAAAATTTCTTCTTATTGATTTTGATGTCCCTGGCAAGTTTTCTTTCATAATCCCTTTTAGTAGCTCTTATAAGCTGCTATGAGGTCCTTTGCTGGTCTTTATATTTTTCCCATTCAGCAGGATCTATACTGCTTTTTTTGGCATTTTTATACGGCTTTTTAATTTAATCTTTCTCTTATCTCTTATTTACCCATGGCCATTATTTCTGTTAAGTGGTGCTTTTCTCACCCGGGGCATAAGCTAGTTTTGTTGTGTGTTAAATGATTCTTTCAACATCGTCATGATTTTCACTCTCAAGCGCTATATTGATCATGATTTGGAGACGTCGGTGTTGGACTGGGGTGGACAAAGGTAAAAATCACGCACACCGGGTTATAGTCTAACAGGTTTATTTGGAAATGCTAGCTTTCGGAGCGCTGCTCCTTCATCATGTAGTTGTCAACCACATGACAAAGGAGCAGCACTTCAAAAGCGAATGCTTCCAAATAAACCTGTTGGACTATAACCTGTTGTTGTGTGATTTTTAACTATATTGACCATGTTATGATGGCTATTTGATAGATGTTCTAATTAATAACTAAATCTGGCGCATTAGCTATTACTAAATTCTATTATTGCTTGTCCCCTTGTTGCTTCTAGAACATATCACGATTGGAAACTATCCCTGACACACAATCCATAAATTCATGGCCATTCCAACAGGTACTCCTTCCACCTCAGCTAGAGTTGAAAGTATCGTGCCTTTTTTGCCTTTTTGTACAGACACAAAACCAAGCAACTGGTAATGATTGTCAACAGTTATCAAACAGAAGGTGGACATGCTGCTGTATGGCATCATGTGCTTCCCACAAATATGATAAATGCACCATGTGTACATCAAATGAGTGGCCATGTCTCATAGTCATAGGGCTGTAGTCCTTAGTTTAGTCGGACGTTCTGGCACTGTAAGTCAAAGGTAGCCACCAATACCTGGCCAGGTACTTGGACCCGTAAATGACCCCACTTGGGGCTGTCTTGGTCGGGTGGTCTATATCTCTATGAACCTGAAAAGATGGCCATGGTCATCCCTTTGGGTCCAGTCTGGGGAGTTGCAGCTGGACAGAAGGGAAATTGTACTGTTATCAGTTCAATGTCTGGTTACTCATCATTAGGAACTGTTGGTCCTGGGGACCTGTCCATTGATAGTGAAAGTGGGGGTTATCAGGAGCCAGTGCTGTGGGAAGGAAATGGGGCAACCTAATTGTGGGGACTGGAGGTAGCATGCTGGGTTGCAGAGAGAATTACAACACTGAAACTAGGAAGTACAATACAATATGTAAGTGGGTGGAGACAAGAGAGCAGGAAATGAAAGGGAATGCAACAAGCAGCAACACTGAAGAGATTGGGGAGACACTGAATGAATACTTTTCGTCAGTATTCACTCAGGAACAGGACATTGTTGCCGATGTGAATACTGAGTCACAATTAAGTAGAATGAATGACTTTGAGGTACGTAGGGAAGAGGTGTTGGAAATTCTGGGAAAGGGTGAAAATAGATAAATCCCCTGGGCCTGATGGCATTTATCCTAGGATTCTCTGGGAAGCAAGGGAGGAGATTGCAGAGTCATTGGCCTTGATTTTTATGTCCTCGTTGTCTGCAGGAATAGTGCCAGAAGACAAGGCTAGCAAATGTGGTTCCCTTGTTCAAGAAGGGGAGTAGGGATAACCCTAGTAACTATAGGCCGGTAAGTCTCACTTCTGTTGTGGGCAAAGTCTTAGAGAGAATTGTAAGGGATAGGATTTATGAACATCTGGATAGGAATAATGTGAGCAAGGATAGTCAGCATGGTTTTTTGAAGGGCAGGTTGTGCCTCACAATCCTTATTGAATTCTTTGAGAAGGTGACTAAGGAGGTGGACGAGGGTAAAGCGGTAGATGTGGTGTATATGGATTTTAGTAAGGCATTTGATAAGGTTCCCCATGGTAGGCTACTTCAAAAAATACGGAGGTATGGCATTGAGGGTGAGTTGGAGGTTTGGATTAGGAATTGGCTGGCTGGAAGAAGACTGGCTGGTAGTAGTTGATGGTAAAGGTTCATCTTGGAGTGCCGTTACTAGCGGTGTTCCGCAAGGATCTGTTTTGGGACCATTGCTGTTTGTCATTTTTATAAATGACCTGGAGGAGGGGCTAGAAGGTTGGGTGAGCAAGTTTGCAGATGATATGAAAGTCGGAGGAGTTGTTGACAGTGAGGAAGGATGTGGCAGGTTACAGCAGGATATAGATAAGCTGCAGAGCTGGGCAGAAAGGTGGCAAATGGAGTTCAATGTAGCTCAGTGTGAGGTGATTCACTTTGGTAAGAGTAACAAAAAGGTGGGGTACTGGGCTAATGGTCAGATACTTGGTAGTGTGGATGAGCAGAGGGATCTTGGTGTCCATGTACACAGATCTTTAAAAGTTGCCACCCAGGTAAATAGTGCGGTGAAGAAGGCATATGGCGTACTGGCTTTTATTGGTAGAGGAATTGAGTTCCGGAGCCCTGAGGTCATGTTGCAGTTGTATAAGACTCTGGTGCGGCCACATCTGGAGTATTTTGTGCAGTTTTGGTCGCCATACTATAGGAAGGATGTGGAGGCACTGGAACGGGTGCAGAGGAGGTTTACCAGGATGTTGCCTGGTATGGTAGGAAGATCGTATGAGGAAAGGCTGAGGCACTTGGGGTTGTTTTCATTGGAGAAAAGAAGGTTTAGGGGTGACTTGATAGAGGTGTATAAGATGATTAGGGGTTTAGATAGGGTTGACCATGAGAACCTTTTTCCACGTATGGAGTCAGCTATTACGAGGGAGCATAGCTTTAAATTAAAGGGTGGTAGGTATAGGACAGATGTTAGGGGTAGGTTCTTTACTCAGCGAGTGTTGAGTTCATGGAATGCCCTGCCAGTAGCAGTGGTGGACTCTCCCTCTTTATGGGCATTTAAACGGGCATTGGATAGGCATATGGAGGATAGTGGGCTAGTGTAGGTTAGGTGGGCTTGGATCAGCGCAACATCGAGGGCGAAAGGGCCTGTACTGCGCTGTATTCTTCTATGTTCTATGTTTATCTTCAGTGGGGGAAGTGATGGTGTAGTATGTTGACTTGATTTACTTGAGGCTGGGAAGTATGAAGTGGGGATTTGAAGATTTACTGAGATGAGTTGTGTGGGAATGTGGGGAAGTTCAAGATCGATTGACTTAGAGAGTGACCAAGAAGGGAATGTGAGTATTTGAGGGTTCACCCTCAGGAGTTAAGGCTGAGTCTGAAACTGCACTGCAGGAGGAGTGACTGCTGTTACGTTGGACATACCAAGTACACAGTGGTGCTGAAAGTGGCTGTGATCACACCCAGAATGAGCGAGGTTTCGTTCTATGAGAGAAGTAGATTCAAGTTTGCACAACGTGAGGGAGGCAGCGTTGCACAGACACAATACACTGAAGCTGAAACACACATCTGGGCATTGTATGCTGTGTGAAGCTGATACATGAACCGCCTCTGTGCAGTCCCAATACTTGCCCAAAGCACTCTTGACCAACATATTGTGGCCTCGAAAGATTCACCCTCGGTACAAAAGTAGCAGTTATCTTCTGAGTTTCCATTGCCTGCAAATGCTGTAGGAGCTACTACCTTGACCCATAAAACATTGTGTAGTGTTAGTATAACTAGACTCTGTACTACAATAATGTAGTTGTGGCTGAATAGATACTTCCCTACACAACTGATGAAGAAAAGTGAATATGCATTTTCAAATTGTGCAGGAATATTGACAATGAATACATGAACCCTTGAGACTTATGGTGCCCTGATAAGACCTTGTTCACTGTGGTATAGGGTAGTCACAGGGTCTGCAGTTGGCCAGGAGGGTTTCTGAACTTTTTTTAGATTCCCTACTGTGTAGAAACAGGCCCTTCGGCCCAACCAGTCGACACATACCCTCCAAAGAGCAACTCACCCAGACCCATTTCCCTCTGACTAATGCACCTAACACTATAGGCAATTTAGCATGGCCAATTCACCTGCCCTGCACATCTTTGGACTGTGGGAGGAAACCCACGCAGACACGGGGAGAATGGGCAAACTCCACACAGACAGTCACCCAAGGCTGGAATCGAACCTGGGACCCCGGTGCTGTGCTAACCACTGAGCCACTGTACCTGGACTGGAGGTTTTTAATTAGGCAACCCTGGGGACATTTAGGTCTAGATGGCCCAGACATACTGAGTGTGTCTTGCCCTGGGGCAGGTGCACTGTCCTTGGCTGAACCGAGTTCAAGGGCTGAGGATGGCAGGCAAGATGAAGGCGGAAGGCCTGGCCACCTCTGGAGTATCCTGAGAGGAGATTTCTGGAGGGCCTCTCAGTTGATTCTGCTCCAGCTGAGTGCCTGCTGGGACCATCCTGTCTCTTTGTGAGGAAGAGACAACTGCAGCTAACTCAAGGTCTTTTATCATCCTGTGACCATTGTTGGTGAGAATCAATGACTAGAGCAATGGAGTGCAGGTCTGTGCACAAACGCTGACAGTGCTGGACCTGGCTCTCCATGGCAGCTGTGAGAGGCAGTAGGCTCACAACGACGTTGGGGCAATCCTATAACTTTTGTGTCAAGTTGCCAAGAGCTATCGAGAAGCCTGTTGGCTGCTCCTGTGTCTGCTTGTTAACAAAGTTAAGAATTGCTGATATGTTTGGAGTCCTCTCCTGCCTGGGGCTGAGCCGATGCCTAGTCTCTGGCAGTCCCCTGAATGCCAACAGCCTGGAATATTTCTCCCTTGGCCAGCTGCAGAGATTTGGCAGTGAAGTTCTCACCATTAGGTTCTCCCATCCCCGAATCAGCTACAATGCCACAGAGGTATCGGTTTCGGAACTAGTGGTGGATGCAGCAGGCAGCCCTGTTAATACTTCCTCTAAGGTATCTTGGCTTTCTTCCTAAAAGAGGAAATAATGGGATAGTGGAGCAGCAATGGTTGATGGTTACTTGGCTTCCAAAACATAGTTGCTTCAGCATCTCCACAGAACTGGTCCCAGTCATTTCTGGCCAGGGCCAAAATCCTCTTTTTATTGAGGGTGAGGTGGAGAATGTCATAGAGTCACAGAGTCATAGAGATGTACAGCACGGAAGCAGAACCTTCGGTCAAACCCATCCATGTCGACCAGATATCCCAACCCAGTCTATTGCCACCTGCCAGCACCCGGCCCATATCCCCCCCGACCCTTCCTATTCATTTACAGATGCCTTTTAAATGTTGCAATTGTACTAGTCTCCACTACTTCTTCTAGCAGCCCATTGCATACACATACCACCCTCTGCATGAAAACTTTGCCCCTTAGGTCTCTTTTATATCTTCCCCCTCTCACCCTAAACCCGTGCCCTCTAGTTCTGGACTACCCCATCCCAGGGAAAAGATTTTGTTTATTTATCCTATCCATGCCCCTCATGTTTCTACAAAGCTCTATAAGGTCACCCTTCAGCCTCCGATGCTCAAGGTAAAACAGCCCCAGCCTGTTCAGCCTCTCCCTGTAGCTCAAATCCTCCAACCCTGGCAATATCCTTGTAAATCTTTTCTGAACCCTTTCAAGTTTCACAACATCTTTTCGATAGGAAGGAGACCAGAATTGCACGCAATATTCCAACAGTGGCCTAACCAATGTCCTGTACAGCCGCAACATAACCTCCCAATTCCTGTACTCAATACTCTGACTAATAAAGGAAGGCATACCAAATGCCTTCTTCACTATCCTATCTACCTGCGACTCCACTTTCAAGGAGCTATAAACCTGGACTCCAAGATCTCTTTGTTCAGCAACACTCCTGAGGACCTTATCATAAAGTGTATAAGTCCTGCTAAGATTTGCTTTCCTGAAATGCAGCACCTCACATTTATCTGAATTAAACTCCATCAACCATTCCTCAGCCCATTGGCCCATCTGATCAAGATGCCGTTGTAATCTGAGGTAAATTTCTTCATTCTCCACTCCACCTCCAATTTTGATGTCAGCTTTGGCAAATGGAGTTAAGGAGACTCCAATTGGTTTTTGCAAATAAATTAAGGACAAAAGGGTAACTAGGGAGAGAATAGGGCCCCTCAAAGATAGCAAGATGGCCTTAATGTGGAGCTGCAGGAGATGGGGGAGATAATAAACAAGCATTTTGCATCAGTATTTACTGTGGAAAAGGACATGGAAGAATACAGAATGAAGGGAAATAGATGGTGACATCTTGAAAAATGTCTATATTACAGAGAAATGAAACTATCATGGTATACGAACAGATGAAAGACCCAACAGGCAATCAAGGTATTTTTCAATGTATAATTTCAGTTACATCACACTATTAACCTTTGCTTTAAATCCTGTGCCTTACAATTGTGTCCTCCACAATCACCTGATGAAGGAGCGGAGCTCCGAAAGCTAGTGCTTCCAATTAAACCTGTTGGACTATAACCTGGTGTTGTGTGATTTTTAACAGAGGAGGAAGTGCTGGATGTCTTGAAACACATACAAGTGGATAAATCTCCAGGATCTGATCGGGTGTACCCTAGAACTCTGCGGGAAGATAGGGAAATGATTGCTGGGCCTCTTACTGAGATATTCGTATCATTGATAGTCACGGGCGAGGTTCCAGAAGACTGGAGGTTGGCTAACGTGGTGCCACTATTTAAGAAAGGTGGTAAGGACAAGCCAAGCAACAATAGACCAGTGAGCCTGACGTTAGTGGTGGGCAAGTTGTTGGAGGAAATCCTGAGGGACAGGATGTATATGTATTTGGAAAGACAAGGACTGATTAGGGATAGTCAACATGGCTTTGTGTGTGGGAAATCATGTCTCATGAACTTGTTTGAGTTTTTTGAAGAAGTAACAAAGAGGATTGATGAGGGCAGAATGGTGGACATGATCTATATGGACTTCAGTAAGGCATTCGGCAAGGTTCCCCATGGGAGACTGATTAGCAAGGTTAGTTCTCACGGAATACAGGGAGAAGTAGCCATTTGGCTAGAGAACTAACTCAAATGTAGAAGACAGAGGTGGTGGAGGGTTGTTTTTCAGACTGGAGGCCTATGACCAGTGGAGTGACACAAGGATCGGTGCTGGGTCCCCTACTTTTCATCATTTATGCAAATGATTTAGATGTGAACATAAGAGGTACAGTTAGTAAGTTTGCTGATGACACCAAAATTGGAGGTGTAGTGGACAGCGAAGAAGGTTATCTTAGATGACAACGGGATCTTGATCAGATGGGCCAATGGGCTGAGAAGTGGCAGATGGAGTTTAATTTAAATAAATGTGAGGTGCTGCATTTTGGGAAAGCAAATCTTAGCATTTATACACTTAATGGTAATGTCCTAAGGGGAGTTGCTGAACAAAGAGACCTTGTAATGCAGGTTCATTGCTCCTTGAAAGGAGAGTCGCAGGTAGATAGGATAGTGAAGAAGGTGTTTGGTATGCTTTCCTTTATTGGTCAGAGTATTGAGTACAGGAGTTGGGAGGTCATGTTGCGGCTGTACAGGACATTGGTTAGGCCACTGTTAGAATACTGCATGCAATTCTGGTCTCCTTCCTATCGGAGAAATGTTGTGAAACTTGAAAGGGTTCAGAAAAGATTTACAAGGATGTTGCCAGGTTTGGAGGATTTGAGCTATACAGGGTGGTTGAATATGCTGGGGCTGCTTTCCCTGGAGTGTCGGAGGCTAAAGGGTGACCTTATAGAGGTTTATAAAATCATGAGGGGCATGGATAGGATAAATGGACAAAGTCTTTTCCCTGGTGTCGGGGAGTCCAGAACTAGAGGGCATACGTTTTGGGTGAGAGGGGTAGATATAAGAGATCTAAGAGGCAATGTTTTCATGCAGAGAAAGGTACATGTATGGGATGAGCTGCCAGAGGAAGTGGTGGAGGCTGGTACAATTGCAATATTTAAAATTACTCTGGATGGGTATATGAATAGGAAGGGTTTGGAGGGATATGGGCCAGATGCTGGAAGGTGGGACTAGATTGGGTTGGAATATCTGGTTGGCATGGACAAGTTGGACTAAAGGTTCTGTTTCTGTGCTGTACATCTCTATGACTCAATGACTCTTACTAACTATACTTCTTAAGCTCACTCCAAATCATCAGGCACTCCCACCAACTTTCTTGCTCTTTTGTGTCCAATATGGACCATTTTCTCCTGGAATGAGAAAAAGGAAGGTATTGAGTCAAATGCAAGGCTGTTAGTGCTGGTGCTGGTGGGGGAGAAGTATGAGGAATGTATTAAGGTATCCCGAATGAGTGAGTAGGTAACAGAGATTAGCATTCATGGTTATCGTTATAATGGGACAGAGCAATGAAAAAAGGTACTGCATGTAAAATTGAAATAGTAGAGCATGAGCCTAGGTGGAAGGTGGGTGCAATAGAAGAAATAGAGTGAGTGTGATGTAGCAAAGGTAGCATGAGGAATATGGTGACAGTTACATTAGCAATGCAGAGAGAGTCCTTATCCACTTTAAGGAAATGCTGTGGTTTTCCTTTTGATGGTTGATACCACAGTGACTTAGTGTGGCTGACAGGCTGACAGGGTCTGGTCTCCTACTCTCCTCTGATGGTTCTGGGGGAAGAGAATGGTCCTTCTCTATACCACCACCTCTTCTGGAGGCTGCCATCTCCTGGATGAATATCATGAATCACACAGTGAGGATCTGGACCGTCAGTGCTTGACAAGGTGCTCATGTCCTTTTACATATGGCACTGCACAAGGGATCCCAGGATATTCCAGCAGCAGGGAGTACTTCCAGCTACAGCAAGTGGGAGAATTGTCTAATGTTGTATATTGTTAAGAAGATAGGTTTAGAAAAATAGCATGAGAAAATCAGCTGGACCTCATGGAGAGAAACCCTCCAGAAATCTCAAAGAAAATGGCACTTTGCTTATTTCTAGTAAGCTTCAGCCTGATATCTAATCAGAGTTGAAGATTGGGTTTCTGATCCGGATCGGAAGTTTGGGGCCAATGACTTGTAACATAAATCGTTGCATTGTGACCGACCTACCATCTTGCAATGTTATGTTTGCCGTAACTGCAAAGGTTTTAATCATTAGGATTTGTTTCCCTTTAGGTCCATAACATCAGTTTAGTTGAGAATAGCGGGTAAATGAATGTTATGGAAATTCTTCAAACTGAATTAAAAACTCTTGCACCAATATACAAAACTGCCATTTGGGGTATTGTCAAAGTGTGCAATTTTTCAGCAGACGACAGAGAACACCTTACAAGGTCTACCGCAGGTCACATTTATTTGGATGACATGTTAACAACAGGTAAGATTTACAATTTTTTGGGGAGAAAATTGGAAAACCAGGCAAGGATTTGTAGAGGGAACATTTTAGCGGAGACATTTGCAGACTTGTGGAATAAGCTGACGGTGCAGTAAACCCTTGAGTCTGCTGAGGTTTGCAGAAGGAAGTTGGATGGAATTTTATTGAAGTAGGGAATAGAAAATCAACATAAAGTTAAAGCACTATCTAGTTTTATATTTCTATTGTTTACACTGTTCTAACATTTACATCTGGTGATGTATTGAACAATCTATGGAGTTTTCAAATAAGGTCAATCCACAAGTACTGCTCAGATAGAGCATGGGATGGGGAGCAAAGCCCAACTACTCAACAATAAATAATGAATATTTTTCAAATACAGAAGGAGGCCATTTTGATTTCTCCCCTTGTGCTGAGTGAGGTCCTTTCAAATAACCCATAACATTCCATATTAGCTTAAAACGGACAATACCTTTGCAACAAAATGCCAAACATAGTTCAGTTCCATGATGGGCTATGGACAACATTGATCCAATTGTTATTTTTGAGCTCCTGGCAGTCAAACAATAGGAGAAAGTGAGGTCTGCAGATGCTGGAGATCAGAGATGGAAATGTGTTGCTGGAAAAGCGCAGCAGGTCAGGCAGCATCTAGGGAACAGGAGAATCGACGTTTCGGGCATTAGCCCTTCTTCAGGAATGAGGAAAGTTGGTCCAGCAGGCTAAGATAAAAGATAGGGAGGAGGGACTTGGGGGAGGGGCGTCGGAAATGTGATAGGTGGAAAGAGGTCAAGGTGAGGGTGATAGGTCAGACTGGGGTGGGGGCGGAGAGGTTGGGAAGAAGATTGCAGGTTAGGAAGGCGGTGCTGAATTTGATGGATTTGACTGAGACAGGCTGGGGGGAGGGGAAATGAGGAAACTGGTGAAATCCGAGTTCATCCCTTGTGGTTGGAGGGTTCCTAGCCGGAAGATGAGGCGTTTTTCCTCCAACCGTCGTTTTGTTGTGGTCTGACGATGGAGGAGTCCAAAGACCTGCATATCCTTGGTGGAGTGGGAGGGGGAATTGAAATGTTGAGCTACAGGGTGGTTGGGTTGGTTGGTCCGGGTGTCCCAGAGGTGTTCCCTGAAACGCTCTGCAAGTAGGCGGCCCGTCTCCCCAATATAGAGGAGGCCACATCGGGTGCAAAGGATGCAATAGATGATATGTGTGGAGGTACAGGTGAATCTGTGGCGGATATGGAAGTTTCCTTTGGGGCCTTGGAGGGAGGTGAGGGGGGAGGTGTGGGCGCAAGTCTTGCACCTCCTGCGGTTGCAGGGGAAGGTGCCGGGAGTGGAGGTTGGGTCGGTGGGGGGTGTGGATCTGACGAGGGAGTCACGGAGGGAGTGGTCTTTACGGAATGCTGATAGGGGAGGGGAGGGAAATATATCCTTGGTGGTGGGGTCCGTTTGGAGGTGGCGGAAATGGCGGCGGATGATGCGCTGTACATGGAGGTTAGTGGGTGGTAGGTGAGGACCAGTGGGGTTCTGTCCTGGTGGCGGTTGGAGGGGCGGGGTTCAAGGGCGGAGGATCGGGAAGTGGAAGAGATGCGGTGGAGGGCATCGTCGACCACGTCGGGGGGGGGGAAATTGCGGTCCTTGAAGAAGGAGGCCATCTGGGATGTGCGTTTTTGGAACTGGTCCTCCTGGGAGCAGATGCGGTGGAGTGGAAGGAATTGGGAGAATGGGATGGCGTTTTTACAGGGGGCAGGATGGGAGGAGGTGTAGTCCAGGTAGCTGTGGGAGTCGGTTGGTTTGTAGTAGATGTCCGTGTTGATTCGGTCGCCTGAGATAGAAATAGAGAGGTCGAGGAAGGGGAGGGAGGAATCTGAGACTGTCCAGGTGAATTTGAGGTCGGGTTGGAAGGTGTTGGTGAAGTGGATGAACTGTTCAACCTCCTCGTGGGAGCACGAGGCGGCGCCGATACAGTCATCGATGTAGCGGAGGAAAAGGTGGGGGGTGGGGCCAGTGTAGTTGCGGAAGATGGATTGTTCCACATATCCTACGAAGAGGCAGGCATAGCTGGGGCCCATGCGGGTGCCCATGGCTACTCCTTTCGTTTGGAGGAAGTGGGAGGATTGGAAAGAGAAGTTGTTCAGGGTGAGGACCAGTTCAGTCAGCGAAGCAGGGTGTCTGGGGAAGGGTACTGGTCGGTATGGCGGGAAAGAAAGAAGCGGAGGGCTTTGAGTCCTTCGTGATGGGGGAATGGAGGTGTACAGGGACTGGATGTCCATGGTGAAAATAAGGCGTTGGGGACCGGGGAAGCGAAAATCATGGAGCAGGTGGAGGGCATGGGTGGTGTCCCGAACGTAGGTGGGGAGTTCTTGGACTAAGGGGGACAGGACGGTGTCAAGGTACGCGGAGATGAGTTCGGTGGGGCAGGAGCAGGCGGAGACAATGGGTCGGCCGGGGCAGTCAGGTTTGTGGATTTTGGGCAGGAGGTAGAAGCGGGAGGTGCGGGGTTGTGGGACTATGAGGTTGGAGGCGGTGGATGGGAGATCCCCCGAGGTGATGAGGTTATGGACGGTCTGGGAGATGATGGTTTGGTGGTGGGGGGTGGGGTCATGGTCAAGGGGGCAGTAGGAGGAGGTATCTGCGAGCTGGCGTTTGGCCTCAGCGGTGTAGAGGTCGGTGCGCCAAACTACTACCGCGCCTCCCTTGTCTGCTGGTTTGATAATGAGGTTGGGGTTGCAACGGAGTGAGTGGAGGGCTGCGCGTTCCAAGGGTGAGAGGTTGGAGTGGGTGAGAGGGGTGGGGGAGTTCAGGTGGCGGTTAATAGCGTGGCGGCAGTTGGCTATGCAGAGGTCGAGGGCAGGTAGGAGGCCAGCATGGGGTGTCCAGGTGGATGGGGTGTGTTGGAGGCGGGAGAAGGGGTCGTCAGAGGGTGGGCGGGAGTCTTGGTTAAAGAAGTAGGCGTGGAGGCGAAGGCGGCGGAAGAATTGTTCGATGTCAAACAATAGGAGACCATTTTATAGACCCTGTTCTCTGTAGTGATTATAATGAGGTCATCCGGGTGAAAATCAAAGGAGCCAAGACCACTTTATATGTTGACTAGGAACTAATTCCACGATCCTGCAAGGCCCACCCCAATGCAGTTTGCCTTCGGGGCAGAAATCAGAAATCTGGAAAGTGAAGGAATTTTCAAACCAGTCCAGTTTGTGGAATGGACAGCACCAGTCATACTGCTGTGACGTCTGATGGGTCAGTTTGTCTCTGTGTGAATTTTAAACAAACATTTCACAGCTGGAGAAATATCTAAACCCTTGCATAGAGAATTTATACGTAAAGCTGGCAGGGAGCCTGTCCTTCACGAAGCTGGACATGGGCCATGCGTACTTGTAATTATGGTTAGATGAGGATTCCCTGACGTATGCTACAATTAATACCCACAACGGCTTGCACCAATACACAAAACTGCCATTTGGGGTATTGTCAAAGTGTGCAATTTTTCAGCAGACGACAGAGAACACCTTACAAGGTCTACCGCAGGTCACATTTATTTGGATGACATGTTAACAACAGAGAAGACCAATAAAGAACACTTAGAGAACTTGGACATGGTACTTAGACATTTGTCGCAGGTCAGCGTATGTCCTAGAAGGGAAAAATGTTTTCCCAGGCACCCAAAGTGACCTACATGGGCTACAGAGTCGACAAGACTGGGTTATACCCATTGGAAAAAAAAGTGAGGGAGATCAAAGATGCCCCAGCTCCCTGTACTGGAGCTTAGGTCTTTACTTAGGCTGGTGAATTATTATGGAAAGTTCTTACATAACCTGGCCTTCATCCTGGCACCTTTGCATCAACTCTTTATAAAAATGGTCAGCCTTGGAAATGGTCACATAGTCAAGCCATAGCTTTCAAGGGAGTGAAGAAACAGCTGGTGTCCTCGAAGATGTTGATGCATTATGATCCCAAGTGAGATCTGTTATTAACCCGTGAGGCCTCCCCACAGGACACTGGGGTACTATTAGCTCATAGGTGACCCAATGGAGAGGAATGTCCAAGAGCGTATGCTTCTAGGAGTCTGGCTAATGCAGAGCGTAAATATGCCCAGATTGAGAAGGAAGGTTTGGGGAACATATGTGGAATCAGGAAGTTTCACCAATAACTTTACAGACATAAATTTGTAATTACAATGTAAAACAAACCCCTCATAGGTCTACTGAAAGAGAATAAGGTTAAAGAATCTCACACACCAGGTTATAGTCAAACAGGTTTATTTGAAAGTACTAGCTTTCGGAGCGCTGCTCCTCCATCAGGTAGCTGTGGAATGGAATCACACAATTTATAGCAAAAGATTACAGTGTCATGCAACTGATACGATATATTGAACAAACCAAGCTTGCTGTTAAGTCTTTCACTCTTAGAATGGGTTGCAGGTTTTGTTAATGTTCAAATACCAGAACTTCTTCTAAATCACATCCTTGAGATAAATTAAGGTTTTATAAAAAAAAAAGTGACATCTCAGCTCAGACAATGCATTAAGGTACTTGATGAAGGAGCAGCACTTCCAAATAAACCTGTTGGACTATTACCTGTTGGTGTGTGATTTTTAACTTTGTCCACGCCAGTCCAACACTGGCACCTCCACATTAAAGAGGATCAGGCAGTGCAGCCCACAGCTTCTGGCTGAAGCCAGCGGTGGGCTCCAATACCAAGTATGAACAATTACAAGTTGAACACTGTCCGGGAAGCCAAGTGGTAAATGTGAATGCATTGAACTGCCTCCCACTGGCAGATACACTGCTGGTGCTGCCGCCACTGGAATAGTTCATAATGGTTTTAAATTAGCTGACAATATCAGACTTTGGACACAGAAGGATCCAGTCCTGGTAAAACTGAAATAGCTGGTGGTGATGGGGGAAGCCAAAGGGCCGTCACAATCAGAACTGAAACCTTTTTGGAGAGACCAGATCACAAAAGGACAGCATATTATTATAGGGAGCAAGGTTGATTGTCCCAAGCAAAGGTTGCCACCAGATACTGGCTGAACTCCATCAGGGATTTCCAAAATGAAAACGTTAGTAAGAAATTATGTCTGGTGGCCAAACGTAGCCACGTTGGTGGGGCAGTGCCCAGAGTGACAATATGGACAAAGTTCCCACCAGCAGCTCTCCCACATTTATGGGAATGGCCAGGTAAACCCTGGACTTGGTTACACAATAATTATGCAGGTCCTTTGATGGGCTGAATGTTCTTAGTCATTGTAAACATCCGCTCAAAGTGGCTGGACGTGCATAGAGTTCATTCATCAAACACGGGAACGATGATAGAAAAACTGTACAGACCTTTTGTAAGACTCAGACTCCCAGAGGTGTTGGTCACAAATAATGGGCCATTGTTTCCGAGCAGAGAATTTGAGTATTTGCTATAAAGCTGATTATTTGAGATATAAGGAAAGCTCCATGCCATTCATCATCCAGCTGTGTGGCAGAAAGAGCAGACCACACTTTAAAAGCAGGTTTAAAAAAATAGACTACAGCATTATTTGGTATTAAACCATCACTGTTCCTGTTTGATTATAGCACCACCTCTCATGCAAAGATGGGGTACTGGGCTAATGGTAGTGTGGATGAGCAGAGGGATCTTGGTGTCCATGTACACAGATCTTTGAAAGTTGCCACCCAGGTAAATAGTGCGGTGAAGAAGGCATATGGCGTACTGACTTTTATTGGTAGAGGAATTGAGTTCCGGAGTCCTGAGATCATGTTGCAGTTGTATAAGACTCTGGTGCGGCCGCACCTGGAGTATTGTGTGCAGTTTTGGTCGCCATACTATAGGAAGGATGTGGAGGCACTGGAGCGGGTGCAGAGGAGGTTTACCAGGATGTTGCCTGGTATGGTAGGAAGATCGTATGAGGAAAGGCTGAGGCACCTGGGGTTGTTTTCATTGGAGAAAAGAAGGTTTAGGGGTGACTTGATAGAGGTGTACAAGATGATTAGGGGTTTAGATAGGGTTGACCATGAGAACCTTTTTCCACGTATGGAGTCAGCTATTACGAGGGGGCATAGCTTTAAATTAAGGGGTGGTAGGTATAGGACAGATGTTAGGGGTAGATTCTTTACTCAGCGAGTGTTGAGTTCATGGAATGCCCTGCCAGTAGCAGTGGTGGATTCTCCCTCTTTATGGGCATTTAAGCGGGCATTGGATAGGCATATGGAGGATAGTGGGCTAGTGTAGGTTAGATGGGCTTGGATCGGCGCAACATCGAGGGCGAAAGGGCCTGTACTGCGCTGTATTCTTCTATGTTCTATGTTCTAACCATAGGCATAACTCCAATAATGTTGCTAATGGACAGAAGACTCCACACCAGGTTAAATCTGATCTTCCAGGGCCAGGGGAAGAGGGCGAAATAGCATTAGAATGTCAATGCCGGACGCAAGAGTCTGTGAAACAAGAGAGAGACAGTTTACTTCAGCAGATGAAGTTTGGGCATAGGAACCACAGGAATGGTCCTGGACGAGTAAGAAGGATAGTTGTCATGAGGTCAGGTCGAGTGATGTGCGAAGTTCGGCTCAGTGTGACGGTCCTGAAAGCTGCAAACTCACAAACGGTGTGGGGACAAAATGTGCCCAGCTCCTCAACAGCCTTTACAGCCGATTGGTTCTCCATCTCTATCAGGTGTTGATGATACCTCGGAATCTGGGATGGACATGGTGGGTGATGCCTTTGCCGCCTGAAGAAGAAAATTAGTTTTTTTCTGAGATGCTTTGGGGCACATAGTTGGAGGAACCTGATCCAGTGCTAAAACGCCCCAGGAGGAGCTACAAAAAACTTAAGAACTGACTTAACTCTCAGACTCAGAGGGGGAGGGATGTAATGATTGCACACAGGTCAGCCAGGTGGACCTCTTAGAATAGGAGTTCCCAGATTGGGGCTGTTAATCTGGTTCAATCAGGGAGCCCTGACTGACAGATAGAAACAGAGGTGTCATTCATCCTGTTCACTGTGAGAGCTGCCTCAGAGGAAGCTGGATCAGCATCAAGGACTTTACACTTGTTAAAAAAAGTATGACTTGGTGATGGGATACCGGCCTCTGTGACATTATTTCATGCTCATTTCAAAACGTCTTTTGATTCTGTCAGTTTGAAGACTTTGTGTTTGCTTTGGTCATCTTGAGTGTGCCAACTAAGAGCTCAGTGGTTGTTACTTTGTGACACACTAGCCTTACTTAGATTGCAAACTAAGTCAGGTAGCAAAGCTGGTTAACAATGATTAAGAACACTTCAACATAGTGATAAGTAGAACTGTGATAGCAATAACATCTGCGTTATCAGCTGCTTTTTACATTTCTCCTGACTGGTCAATCTATGCTGTTAAGACTTTATGCTGAACTAATCATAACTTTAAAATTATATAATTTATATAGAACGCATGAGACAAAGCAGACTGCCAAAATGTCAGAGACAGCCATTTGGAGTTTAATTGTATTTCCTTACCCTTCCTCCACATCTTACACACTTGCTTCCTAAAGACTTATCATCATTTTCTGTTCTGAATGATGTTACAAGCTCTATTTCAATAGTCCTTGCAACAACACTTGCTACATTCTAATAATCTCCCCTGTTAAATAATTAGTTCTGATGTCCCCTTTCATTTCAATTTTGTGTCCATTGGAGCCCAATTCTAATTCTGTAAATGAATGGGTTTTGAATGAGTTAAAAGTTACCACTGAATTTGCAGTGGACAACTATTCACATTATACAGTAGCGATCTGGATGAATGAAATGGTGGCATTGTTGCTAAGTTTTCAGCTGACGCAAGTGTAGGTGAAGTGACAGATAGTGTTGAAGAAATAGGGATGCTGCAGAAGGACTTGGACAGGCTTGGAGAGTGGACATAGAGTTGGCAGATAGAATACAATGTGGGAAAGTGTGAGGTGGGCATAAACTTTGGCAGGAAGAATAGAGACCAAGATTATGAATATGGAATATAAAACTGTATAGCACAAGAATGGGCCCTTCAGCTCATGTTGTTGTACCGAACAGGAAGCCTAATTAAATTAATTTCTACTGCCTACCGTTTGTCCATATCCCTACATTCCTTGCATATTCATGGGCTTCTCTCAAAGTCTCCTAAATGCTCCTATTCTATCTGCCTCCACTACCCCTGGCAGTGCTTTCTAGACTCCTACCACTCTGTGGAAAAAACCTGCCTCTTACACCACATTTGAGCTTTTCCCCCCTCAGCTTAAATGTATCCCACAGTTTTAGATTTTTCAACTTTGGGTAAAAGAGTCTGACCGTCAACCTTATCTATGCATCTTATAATTATATAGACGTTTATCAAGTCTCCCCTCAGCCTCTGCCACTCTAGATAAAACAACCTGAGTTTTTCCAGCCTCTCCTACTAGCTCATACCCTCTAATCCAGGCAGCATGCTGGCAAACCTCTTCCACACCCTCTCCAAAGCCTCCATATCCTTCCTGTAATGTGGCAACCAGATTTGAATGCAATTCTCTTAGAGTGGCCTAACCAAAGTCTTATAAACCTGCAACATGACATCCTCATGTACTCAGTTGTACATCCTCATCCTCATTGTACTCAATTCCCCAACCAAAAAAGGCCACATGTCTTTTTTACCACCCTATCTACTTCTGTGGCCACTTTCAGGGAGCTGTGGACTTGAATCCAAGGTCCCTCTCTACATCAATGCTGTTCAGGGTCCTGCCATGAACTTTGTAGATGTCCTTAACATTTGATCTCCCAAAGTGTAGCACCTCACACTTACCTGGATTAAACTCCACCTGCCACTTCTCGGCCCAGATCTGCAACTGATCTATATCCTGCTGTATCCTTTGATAACCTTCTACACCATCCACAATTCTTTGTAAAATCCACCCATCTACAGTTTCCACTACGTCATTTATACATCTCAAACAGTAGAAGTCCCAGTATGGATCCCTGCAGACCACCACTCGTCATGGACCTCTAGCCTGAAAAACACCACTACCCTCTGCCTTCTGTGGACAAGCCAATTCTGAATCCCAGTGGCAAAGTCACCATGGATCCTATGCATCTTAATTTTCCAGATGAGCCTACCATGAAGGATTTTGTCAAAAGCCTTACTAAAGTCTATGTAAACAACATTCACTGCTCTACCCTTATCATCTCCTCATAAAATTCAATCAAGTTACTAAGATGTAACCTGCCCCTGCACAAAGCTGTGCTGACTGTCCCTAATTGCGCCATGCTTTTCCAAATGCACATAAATCCTATTCTTAAGAATTCTCTCCAATAGCTTCCCAATCACTGATGTAAGGATCACCGATCTATCATCTCCTGGACTATCCCTATTTCCCTTCTTGAATCGAGGAACAACATTAGCTAATCACCAGTCCTCTGGGACCTCTCCAGTGATGAGCGAGGATACAGAGATCTTGGTCAATCTCCTCTTTTGCCTCTCTCAGTAACCTGCGGTAGATACCATCAGGCTCTGGGGACATATCCACCTTTATGTTCTTCAAGAGATCCAATACCACTTCTTTATTGATCTCAAAGTGCCCCAGCATATTAGTGTGCTCTACTCAAAGTCCACTATCCTACAGATCTTTCTCCTAGGTGAATACTGAAGCAAAGTACTCATTTAGGATCTTACCCACATCCTCTGCCTCCAAGCACAAGTTCCCTCCTTTATCCTTGAGTGGTCTGACCTTCTTCCTAGTTACCTTTTTGTTTTTAATGTAAGTACAGAATGCCTTGGGATTCTCTTTAATTCTACTTATCAAGGTCATTTCATGGCTCCTTCTTGCTCTCCTAATTCCCTGCTTGAGTTCTTTCCTTCTTTCTTTATAATCCTCATAGGCTCTGTCCGATTTTAGCTTTCTAAACCTTACATATGCTTCTTTTTTCCTTTTGACTAACTTCACAACCTCCCTGATTATCTAAGGGTCTCTTACCTTACCATCCTTGTCCTTCCTCAATACTGGAACATGCTGGTCCTGAACTCTCATCAGCAGGTCTTTAAACAATTCCCACATGTCAAATATGGACTTGATTGATAACAGCTGTTTCCAATATACACTCCCTAGCTCCTGCCTAATACTGATGTAATTTGCCCTCCCCCAATCTTGTACCTTGCCACGAGGTCCTGACTTCTCTCTATTCATCGCTGTCTTAAAACTTAAGAAGTTGTGATCACTATTTCCAAAATGCTCTCCCACTAAAAGGTTCAGTCACCTGGCCAGGCTCATTAGCCTATCTACATACTGTTTCAAGAAACCTTCTTGGATGCACTTAACGTATTCTGCTCCATCTAAGCCTTTTGCTCTAAGGGAGGCCCAGTCAAAATTGGGGAAGCTAAAGTCACCCACTATGAAAACCCTGCTGTCATTGCATCTTTCCATAATCTGCCTACATATTTTTCCTCAATGTCTCGATTGCTGTTGGGGGGCTTATAGTATAACCCTAACAGAGTGGTTGCACCCCTCTTATTTTTGAGCTCTGCCCATATTGTCTCAGTGGATGAGCTCTCCAGTATGTCCTCTCTGTGTGCAGATGCAACATTCCCCCTGATTAGTAATATAACTCCTTCACCACTTTTAACTTTCTGTCTAGCTCGTCTAAAGCAACCCAGTCCTGGAACATTGAGCAGCCAGTTCCTGTCCCTGTCTCAACCAAGTGTCTGTAATGGCCACAACAACATGGTCCCATGTACTGATCCAGGATCTAAGCTCGATTTCCTTACCTATAATACTCCTTATGTTGAAATAAACATTAGTACCATCATGCTCATTATCTGATTCTACCTGTCCTTTCTTTCTGATTTACTGATCCTAACTTGCTGATCCTAATCTCTCCACTTGCTGACCTGCTGCTCCAGGTTCTAGCCCCTGCCACTCTAATTTAAACCCTGCTGAACAGCACTAGCGAACCTTCCTGAGAGAATATTGGTTCCCTTGCAGTTTAGGTTCAACCCGTCCCTCTTGTAGAGGTCACCCCTGTCCCAGAAGAGGTCCCAATGAACCTGAAACCCTGCCTCCTGCACCAGCTCCTTAGCCACACATTCATCTCTCCTATCTTCCTATTCCTTACCTCACTACCACATGGCTCTAGTAGTATCCCAAAGATGATTACCCACAAGGTCCTGCTTTTCAGCTCCTTTCCCAACTCTCTGTACTCACACTGCAGGACCTTATCCCTCTTGCTACCTATGTCATTGGTTCCAATGTGCACAATGACCTCTGGCTGCACACCCTCACTCTTAAAAATTTTGTGCAATTGCTCAGAGACATTCTTCAGTGAGACAATACACCATCCTGGAGTCTCGAATGCGGCCACAGAAATGCGGTCTGTCTGTGCCTCCAACTAGCGAGTTTCCGACCTTGGACCTTGCTCTCTTGGATCTTGCCTGACCGTGCTCTACAGCAGAGCCAGTTGTGGTGCCACTGGCCTGGCTGCTGCTGTTATACTCCCCTGAGAGTCTATCCGCCCCCAGCAGGATCGCAAACATTATACTATTCGAGAGGGTAATGGCCACAGGCGATTTCTTATCTATCTGCCTGCCTCTCCTGGTGGTCACCCATCTACCTGACTAAACCTGTGGTGTGAGCACCTCCCTGTAAGTAGTGTCTATCATAGTCTCTGCCCCCTGTATGCTCCTCAGCTCTAACTGAACTGATGCAGATTGTTTTCTAAATGGAGATAGGCTTTGGAAATTCGAAGTACAAAGGAACTTGGAGTCCTCGTTCAGGATTCTCTTAAGGTTAACATGTTGGTTCAGTTGGTAGTTAGGAAAACAAATGCAATGTTAGCATTCATTTCAAAAGGTCTAGAATACAAAAGCCATGATGTACTGCTGGAGCTGTATAAGGCTTTGGTTAGACTGCATTGGACTATTGTGAGCAGTTTTGGGCCCGTTATCTAAGAAAAGATATGCTGGCATTGGAAGTGGTCTAGGGGAGGTCTGTAAGAATGATCCCGTGGATGATGAACTTGTCATATGAGAAGTGGTTGAGGGCTCAAGGTCTGCACTTGATGGAGTTTAGAAAGATGAGGGTGATCTCTTTGAAACTTATAGAGTACTGAGAGGCCTGGATAGAGTGGACGTGGAGAAGATTTTCTATTAATAGGAGAGACTAGGACCCAAGGGCATAGCCTCAGAGTGAAGAGACGATTCTTTAAAACTTAGATGAGGAGGAATTTCCCCAGTTAGACAGTGGTTAATCTGTGGAACTCATCGCCACAGAGACTTGTGGAGGTCATCATTGAGTGTATTTAAGACAGAGATGGATAGATTCTTGATTGGTAAGGGGCTCAAGAGTCACAGGGAGAAAGCATGAGAATGGTGTAGCAAAGCATATCAGCCATGATCGAATGATGGAGCAGACTTAATAGGCCAAATGGCCTAATTCTGCTCCTGTATCTTATGGTATTTCGGTATATGTCTGCTGTTCAGACTTGTGGATTGTTGACTTTGCTGTGGTCAAGGGTAAATGCTAAAATCACTGATTCTTTTGATGTATGTAAGTGACTTATGTATTGGTAGACAGACTAATATTTCAAAAAGTTTAATGATGATTTCATACTTGACTGACACGAAGGATGAAAGCAATTGACTATAACAGAAATGGATAGGCTGACAGAATGGCCAAACAAGTCGCAGATTGGTAGAACAAATAGAGAGAGGCAACATTGATTATAGTAACTCCTCACTTATATTTGTGAACCAGAAAAGTGCAACGTCAAGAGAAGAATTCAATGAAAAAGCTGAAGTTAAGTTCTGTAAGACTTTCCTTATAAGAAAAGGAAACTTTACAGGTGGATTTTCCCCTCCTTATGGTGGCAGGGCAGGTGCTAGGAAGGGCAAACAGTTGTACTGTTTAGTATTGCAGAGTTACCTGCTCCCTTCTGCTATCTCAGCAACTACTTTCAGGGCAGGAAGGTCTATATCACTAATTATGGCACAATAGTGGTCAATTAACAGCCATTTAAGGGCCCCAGTCCATCAGTGGAACAATTACCTGCCTTTCCACAGCCAAATAAAATGGTTTCCATCCTCCATTTGCATAATTTGAGGGCAGCTGGGGCCTGGATGGTGGGTAATATTCTGGCTGCTGAAGACCATCCTTTGTCCTTGTCTGACTGGCTGACCCCTCTCCCCCACAGCTTCCATCCAGAGAGCCTTTGTAGTAACCAGTACCTCCAGCTGTTATTTAATATTCCATGGGGTGAATCAAACAAGCTCAACACTGGAGTTTGAGATACAGGAGACACCAGGCGGTACCTGAGATGGATCATTCATCCAGCACTCCTGCCTTTACATGTTTTGTGCTAATGCACTGGGTCCTGCGTGATTGAAGATGGGAATATTTATGGAGCCTCCTCCTTCTCCTGGCCACCGCTTTTCCCAAACTGTTGCAACAAAAACTCAATGGAAATTTCATCAACTCAGTTAGCTGTGTCTATCAATTACTGGTTCTGTTATTGGGATGTAAATAGGTCTGCATTGCTGCTTCACTAGGTTGATACCTCACTTTTAACTATATCTGTTGTTGTTCCTGCACAATTTCCTGCATTCTTCATTGAAGCAGGGCTGTCCTTCAGTTTGATGATCGTTAATCATTTAGTAGAAAAAAGTCACATTTTGTTGAAGCTCTTTGCCTCACACTCATCAGAAGAATTCAGAAAATCATAGGGAAAGGAAAACATAATTTATATTGAATGACAGAAAAGTGCAGACTGGTTGGCAAGTGAACTCTGGTAGAAGTGTTTCTATGCAAAATGTGACAGTTACTGATGACTGACAGTTAACTGCCCAGGTTTTGTTTAAATTTATACAAAGTGAGTTGACTCTGATTGGTCAAGGCATTGCCCTGACAAATGAATCAGGAGATGGCTGCCATCTATTTTTGTTGAATTGAAGCAGGTACAGTTCTTGTTCATGTTCTTTCTGTCTGTAAAGAAGAAGGCATGTGCTTTAGATATGTAGCTTGCAGTACACACAAGTGCACCACAATGCAAGCTCCACTGACATTTCCATTTGGCTGTCAGTGTAATTCTTCATGATTACTTAGTAAAAGTTGGACTATAACAGAATCACAACAAATGTTGGACACTGCATTTAATTTTGGGAGTGCAAGCTGGTTAGGTAATATCTTGCTTGTTCTGAACAGTTGAAGGGATACATTGACTGAAACAATCCACCAGTCTATGGGATGTGCAGACAACATACATAGCATCACCTCAGTTATGAAATTCATGTACCGCATTACTCCTTTGTGTAATGGATAGAGAACATCACTTAAGCCAATGAATCATACAGCACAAATGTTTTCCCTTTACATTGACATTTCGTGAAAATTGTCCTGATAATTGCAAGGTAAAAAGTTTTGATAAAATGTGTCTTTTTTGATGGTAATTGTATAATGGGCAATAGCATTTTGCTGATTGATGGTTCACCTTACCTTATGGATGTCCAGTTTCGATTTACTAGATCTGTTCAAAGTCTATTTTCTTCTCCACAGTGTGGTGCCATACAATGAGATGAAGGTTATCAATGTGAAGATGAGATACAACAATAATTAATAAACTCAATACCATTGTGAATAAAGCAGACTGCTTAATTGACACCCCATTCACCACCTTCAACATTCACTCCCTTCATCATTGATATACAATGGCAGGAATGTATACCTTCTACAAAATGTACTGTAGTACTCACCAAGACTCCTCTACCAGCATCTTCTAAATCTGGAGCTTCTATTACCTAGAATGACAATAAGGGCTGTAGATGCACGTGAACAGGGCCACCTTCAAATTCGTGTCCATGCAGTCCTGACATGGGACTAGATTACGATTTCTTCATTGTTGCTGTGACAACAATCTGGAACTCCCTTCCAAGCAGCACTATCAGTATCCCTCGATCCTAAGGACTGCAACAGTTCAAGAAGGAAGCTCATCATGATCTTCTCTAGGGAAACTAGGAGTGGGCAATAATTGCTGACCCAGTTACTGAAACCAACATCTCATGAACAAATCAAAAGAAGTCTCTCCTCATAGGACCGTGAACTGCAAAAACACTGCTAACATTAAACCAGAAATAAAGTTTATTCAACAGACTCGAATAAATGGGGAATATTTTGCAACATGGATGCACTCACAACACATACACTGGGAGTTAGTATCAGCAAAGGCAAAGGCAAGTTGAAACACATTATGCATACTACCCCATTTAACAACAACCTTGCTTTAAGTTTGAGTCGAAAAACTCCAAAACTGGTGTTAACCATCGATAATTCCTTGCAGGGATCGTTGAAAGGGCTAACCAGCAGCTGAAGTTTGTAGACAATTTTATTCTCTTTAATAATCTCTTCAAAATTTTTCTTCCAAAGTTTTGCAGATATACAGGATCTGCTTTATTGTTTTAATGAAATAAAGTTTATTTGCAGAACGTTCAAGTATAAATTGTTGGCAGCCTTTTACAGGGCAGAGGCTTTTTCTCATGGCCTGAAATTATGTTTGTGATATTGTCGGTTGATGTTGTATCAGTGCTGATCCCTGAACCAACTACTTTTTTAAAATGGAAAAGTTTTGATGGCCTTTGAAGTGTGCCACATGATAATTGTCTTATGGACCCCAAAGTGGACAGGATGCCCGGGGTCTCCCAGGTGCCACCCTGCAATCCAAATGACTGGTGGACTTATGTGGGGAGTTGGGGCTGGTGGATGTGTGGAGATGCCTTCACCCTGATGGTAGAGACTTTACTTTTTTCTCTAACCAACACAAATGCCCCACAAGGATTGACATGTTTTTGTTCCTCTGGCCTTTTTGGATTCGGTGCTGTCCTGTAGAATTAGGAACATAGCCATTTCTGAACATGCGGCAATGTATTCGGAGGTTAAGGCTAGAGATAATGGGACAGGCTTGCGGCATTAGCGCTGGGTCCTTTTGATTAGATTAGATTCCCAACATTGTGGAAACAGGCCCTTCAGCCCAACCAGTCCACACTGACCATCCAAAGACTAACCCCCCCAGACCCATTTCCCTCTGACTAATGCACTGAACACTATGGGCAACTTAGCAAGGCCAATTCACCCGACCTGCACATCTTTGGACTGTGGGAAGAAACTGGAGCACCCAGAGGAAACCCACGCAGACACAGGGAGAATGTGCACACTCCACATAGACAGTCACCCGAGGCTGGAATTGAACCTGGACCCTGGCACTGTGAGGCAGCAATGCTAACCACTGAGCCACTGTGCCACTTCCCCTGAAGGACAATAAGTTTATTGAGTACTTTTCATGGGAGTTTAAAATTTTCTGGGATATTAATTTGAGTACGGCCAGTAACCCGTCGGTGCTCTGGGAGACTGCCAACACCTATGCAAGGGGTATAATTATCTTTTATTCAGCGACCCAGAAGCTACAGAGGGGAGAGCAGCAGCGTATATTTGAGGCCTGGTTGAAGGCAGCTGAGACAGTGTACTTTGACAGGCCATCTGTGACCAAGCTACAGTGGATTGCAGCTCACCGGGCTGCTCTGAACTCCGTGCTCACCCAGGCAGCGAGGAGAGCGATCTCCTTTGCAAACAAAGGCAATTTGAGTGTGGTGATTAGCCGGGTAGATGCCTGGCATATCTGGCCAGGAAGGAGAGCGCCCCCCTCAATCTATCATATCCATTAGAGAAGGTACTGGTACTCTCACTTGTGATTCCAAAATGATTTGGAGATTTTACTCTAAGTTGTGTCGATCGGAGATCTGTGAGGACAGGTTGGAGAAGATGGAGTCCCTTTTTAGGTACTTGGACCTCCCAGATGTAAATTTGGAGCAGGCGCCCTTTGGAATGACAGTGCAAGAGATACAGGAGGGGGCAAGGCAGTTCCAAAGTGGTAAAGCGCCCGGCCCATATGGATTTCCAAGTGAGTTTTATAAGGACATTATAGATATGTTGGCCGGGCCAATGTTGGACATGTACAATTATTTGTAAAGTCAGGACAGCCTCCCATCCTCTCTGAGAGAAGCTAACTATCTCCCTTATTCACAAAAGAGGGAAAGCACCAGAGGACAGTGCTTCATACAAGCCCATCTTGCTGCTAAACGTGGATTTTAAAACTCTGTTGAAAATGCTAGCACTGAGGGTGGAGAAGGTATTGCCCTCTATTGTAAAGGAGGACCAGACAGGTTTTATTGGGGGTCGTGGGTCTTCTAACAGTATTAGAAGAGTTCTGAACATGGTCCAGCTGTGCCAGCAGGGGTCAATTCCGGGCTTGGTAGTCTCCTTGGATGTGGAGAAAGTGTTTGACCGAATGGAATGGCCATACCTTTTTTATGTCTTGGAATGGTTTGGTCTTGAGGGTATCTTTGCTAGATGGTTGGCAGTATTATATAGTGATCCTATGACAGTGAGCCTCATTAATGGCATAATATCTGACAATTTTAGTATTGGTAGAGGCAGCCATCAAGGGTTCTCCCTTTCACCGCTGCGGTTTACATTAGTGATTGAGCCATTGGTGGAGGCTATCCGGAGGGAGGCCAACATAGTTGCTCCGGAAGTGGGATCGGCAGTGAGGGGGGGCATAAAATCGCCCTTTATGCAAACGACGTACTTCTTTTTCTATCTAACCAGACAATATCTGTGTCCCATTTAATACAAAATATTAATTTATTTAGCTCTTTCTTTGGCTATAAAATCAACTTTATGAAATCAGAGGCTGTGCCCATGGGGAGGTCTTGTGGAAGTACCCGATGTTGAAGGTGGAATCCGATTCCCTTTCGGGTGGTCACAGGGAGGTTTTCTATATTTAGGTATTTTTTATTACTCCTACCTTTGATCAATTATATAAAGCTAATTTTGTGCATTTGCTTGAGAAGATAAGACATGACCTTCAGCTTTGGGAGGTTCTATCAATACTTTGGTTGGGTAGAATAGCCCTAGATAAAATGAATGCTCTTCCTCACTTATTATATCCCATGCGAATGCTACCAAGGCAAATGTTGCAGAGCCTTAACAGCTGGCTTGGTTCTTTCATCTGGTGACCCAGGTGACCCCTTTCTGAGCTTGCTAAACTGCAGCTTCCACAGGGGATGGTGAGGAAGAGATTTCAAGAGAAATAAGTTCCCTAGTATCCTATGTAAATGATTGGGCTTGTCAGGACCTGAGGTCAATATGGCTGGACAATGAGGCCTCCCAGGCACAATGTCCCCTTATTAATTTATTGTTTATGGACAAAATGAGGGCTGTTACGGAGCATTGTAAAAGCCCGATTTTCATTAACATGGTTAAAGCGTGGAGAATGATGCGACAAAGCATGGGCAATTTATATAAAACTTCCTCTCTTACTCCTATAGTAGGAATGCCAGGATTTCAGCCAGGATCAATGGATTCTGGCTTTAGGTTATGGGAGTCTAAAGGAGTGTCCTGTTTGGGAGATGTATTTGAGGGCGACGCCATGATGCCTTTTGATCAGCTGAGCCTTAAATATGAAGTGTCCAGTAGGGATCTGTTCTGTTATTTTCAGATTCGGGGCTTTATGCAGAAAAAGACCACGCTACTGGTTAATCCTTATAAGTCTGATGTGGAGAGGAGAGTACTTCAGTCCATAGGTATTCTCTCGATTAGTACCCATTATCATTTACTGGGAGGCGGTGTCTCGAAAGATATTGAACGGCTCTGTGAGATCTGGACTCAGGAATTGGGAGTGGAGATCTTGTCAGAGGCATGGGAGGACATTTAGGAGAATGTGAGAAAGATTTTGATCTGTAATAGAATACAACTGAAGGTTCTCCGCAGGGCCTATTTGGCCCTGGAGTGGTTTGCGAAATTTACAAAAGGAACGTCTCCAATGTGCCCTAAATGCAAAATAAACTCTCACACACTGCTTGTGGTCATGCACAAACTTTGTAGGTATTGGGGCGCTATAGCAAATGTTTTGGAAGGGATCTTGGGAACTGAAGTCAAGCTAGATCCAGTATTCGTCCTCTTGGGTCTGCCGAGTCTGCCTTCTTTAGATGAGCATGGGAGGCAACTGTTTAATATTCTCTCATATTATGCGAGGAAGAACATTCTGATGAGCTGGATCTCGGAAAATCCCCCAGGCCTATCAGGGTGGCGCACGTTAGTTATGGAACCTGACACCTTAGATTTCCTTACAAGTATGGTGAACCACAAAACGGAACTTTTTTAGAAGATGTGATGGCCCTTTTGAACCATATAGTCACAGACTTGTTGGCTATATTGATTAGGGCCTCTGTATAGCCATGAAGACTGGGTCTAGCGGGTCAGGGACCTAATGAAGAAGTATTTTGAATAAGTACAGGTATGCCAATTGATGCTCCCAATGATGAGGATCTTCGGTGGGATTGCGCTGTGTGGTGTAATGTCATTTAATTCAACCTAATTTAGTTTAACTTATTTTGTTTAATTATTCATTGAATTGCAGTATTGGTAGTTTTTTTATTTGTTTTGTAGAGTAGTAGCTTATTGTTATTGTTGTTATACTATAAGATGGTTATACTATTTTTATTGTAATTTATAATTTTGTAAAATGTTAAAAATCTTTTACAATAAATAAAGGAAAAAATGGTATAGATTTAAGGGTGTTTGGATTTAACAATTATGGATGTCATGTGACTAAACCTCCTGTGTTTCTGTGTTACGATCTGTGTTAAAATTCTGTGTTACGATCGAGCCCTCCACAATCACCTGATGAAGGAGCGTCGCTCCGAAAGCTAGTGTGCTTCCAGTTAAACCTGTTGGACTATAACCGAGTGTTGTGTGATTTTTAACTTTGTAAACCTCCTGTAGGGGGAGAAGTAGTTCCCGTGGAGACAAAGTCAGATTGACAACTGTCAATGGCCTATTCCAATGGTTAAGTGGAACGTCATTGATACAGCTCATAGAATGGCTGCATTTGCAATTTTAATGTGTCTGTGCTTTTCTTGAAGACATGCCTCTGCAATAGCCTATAACACAATAATTAACATTCCAGACCCATCAGGAGTTACATGCACATTGATTGTCTGGTTGACATTGACTTCAGAGAAGTGCATAGAAAATTCCTGCTAAGGCCAGATGCACGAGTCGAGCAGCCATCTTTGTTGAGTTGTTTCATGTGTTTTTAAAATGAACACCAATATGTATATATTATAATTTGTTTTTAATGTTCATGACAATCATTGAGACTGTTTTTTTTGAAAAAAACCCTCAAGATTTGCGAACTGAATTTAAATTTCACCAGCTACCATTGGGTGGTTTGAACCTAGATTTTAAGAGTATTCTCCTGGGCCCCTAGATTACCTGGCTAGTGAATTATATCACTTCACTTCCATCTGCCACCAAAGGAAAAGGTGATGGGGGTATGTAATGAGAAGAAAGGAACGACAAAAATAAACACAGTGCTAATATAATTACATAGAACATAGAACATTACAGCGCAGTACAGGCCCTTCGGCCCTCGATGTTGCGCCGCCCTGTCATACTAATCTGAAGCCCATCCCACCTACACTATTTCAATATACATTGAAAATAAAAGATCAATAATAGGTAAACTTAGGTGGAACCCAAACTGTTTATCTGAACATATGGTGTAAAAGACAGAAAAGTTTGTTAGCTCTAATGGATAACTGTTCCAGATGGAAAACAAGAAACATGTACTGGGACTCACTCTTCATACTGATGATGTGATGATGACCTTCCTGTCTAAATGAGAAACAAGTTGTTCTGTTTTATTGATGATTAAACCTATTAAGGCCCCTATTCACAGAGCTTTGCTGATCTGCTCAAAAGCACTTGGCTGTAAATAATCAGTTGTAGAAATAGTGTTGGAAACAAAAAGAAAACACCACAGAGCATCATCTGCAAATTAGCATAGGCATCAGTCAACAAATAGCTTTGAATAGTCCATAATACACCTATGGTCTGCAATGTATCAAAAACATCTGTTTGAGAAGGATTTTTCAACACCGTTATTTCTGACAGTATAACTGAAAGTGTGCACCATAGAGAGAGATAGAGATCTACAACACAGACAAAGGCCCTTCGGCCCATCATGTACACATTGGTCAAAAACAAGCCCCAACTATTCTAATCTAATTTTCCAGTAGTTGACCCATAGCCTTGATCTCGCAAGCACTCATCTAAATACTTCTTAAATGTTATGAGAGTTTCTGCTGTACTACCCTGATAGGCATTGAGTTTCAGATTCCCATCACCATTTGGGTAAAAATATTTTTCCTTACATATCATCTAAACCTTCTTGCCCTTGCCTTAAATGGATGCCCCCTCATCATTGATCCCTCTGTCAAAGAGAAATGTTTCTTTCTGGCTTGAAGGTAGAAGGCAGAGGGCGGTGGTGGAGGGTTGCTTTTCAGATTGGAGGTGAGCAGTGGTGTGCCACAAGGATTGGTGCTGGGTCCACTGCTTTTCACCTTTTATGTAAATGATTTGGTTGTGAACATAGGAGGTATAGTTGGTGAGTTTGCAGATGACACCAAAATTGGAGGTGTCGTGGACAGTGTTTAAGGTTACCTCAGCGTACAACAGGATCTTGATCAGATGGGCTAATAGGCCGAGGAGTGGCAGATGGAGTTTAACTTAGATAAATGTGAGGTGCTGCATTTTGGAAAGGCAAATCAGAGCAGGACTTATACATGTAATGGGAAAATCCTGGGGAGTGTTACTAAACAAAGGGACCTTGGAGTGCAGGTTCATAATTCCTTGAAAGTGGAGTCACAGGTAGGTAGGATAGTGAAGAAGGCGTTGGATATACTGTACTTTCCTTTGCTGGCAGAGCATTGAGTATCGGAGTTGGAAGGTCATGTTGTAGCTGTACAGGACATTGGTTAGGCCACTGTTGGAATATTGTGTGCAATTCTGGCCTCCTTCCTATTGGAAAGATGTTGTGAAATTTGAAAGGGTTCAGAAAAGATTTACAAGGATGTTGCCAGGGTTGGAGAATTTGAGCTACAGGGAGACCCTGAATAGACTGGGGCTGTTTTCCCTGGACCATCAGAGGCTGAGGGGTGACCTTATAGAGGTTTATAAAATTATGAGGGGGATGGATAGGGTAAATAGACAAGGTCTTTGCTCTGGGATGGGGGAGTCCAAAACTAGAGGGCATAGTGTTAGGGCGAGAGGGGAAAGATTTAAAATGGACCTAAGGGGCAACGTTTTCATGCAGAGGGTGGTGCATGTATGGAATGAGCTGCCAGAGGAAGTGGTAGAGGCTGGTACAATGACAACATTTAAAAGGCATCTGGATGGGTATATGAATATGAATTAGATGAAGGGCTTTTGCCCAAAACGTCGATTTTCCTGCTCCTCGGATGCTGCCTGACCTGCTGTGCTTTTCTAGCACCACTCTAATCCAGACTCTGGTTTCCAGCATCTGTTTTTGTTTTTCCTTAGAGGGAAATAGGCCAAGTGCTGGCAAATGGGACTAGATTAGGTTGGGATATCTAGTCAGCATGGAGAAGTTGGACCGAAGGGTATGTTTCCTGCTGTACATCCCTATGACTCTATGAATCTAGGTCTACCCTATCTATGCCCCTCACAATTTTATACATGTCAATGGTGTCCCCTCTCAATCTCCTCTGTCTAAAGAAAACAACCCTAGTCTGCCCAATCTCTCTTCATAACTGAAACTCTCCAGTCCTTGCAGCATCCTGGTAAATCTCCTGTGCACCTTTCAAAATGTTATCATATCTTTCCTATAATGTGGATCCCAGAACTGCACACAAACATCAGGCAATTCTTTTCTTCCATTTATTGCAGTTTTGTTATTGCAACTAAAGTTTGAAGTGCTGGGGATCTGGGGTGGGATTTCAGAGAAGATGTACAATTAAGTGGTAAGGAATGCTTTTGGGTGCTTAAATCCACCATCAATTGGCATTGTAGCATGAAAGCACAGGCAATAAAAAGGCAGTCTAGGCAAGTAAGAACTGCTCTGCATTATATACACAACTTTCCTGCCCAGTTTCATTGATGTTAACACAAGATTTGAGAGCACAAAGGTGACACTGGATTTTTCCAAAATTATATTTGACTGATAAATATTTCACATTACATCAGTTTCACTTCATTGATATGTGTGCCATTGTTATTTTTTGAAACTGATTAGAACGCTCCAATGTTGGCATGCATTGATGGTTACGGTGGAGTTAGATACTTTGCCTTTCTTGTGGAAGAAACAAACTTTTCTTTTAAAACAAACACAAAGAACACTGGAGAAACTCAGCAGGTCTGACAGCATCTCTGGAGAGAGAAACAGACTTAATGTTTTGAGTCTGGTATGACTGTACTGAAGACTCAAAAACATTAACTGAATGCTCCAGAATTCTCTGTAACAAAGACAGAAATTGCTGGAAAATCTCAGCACCTCTGGCAGCATCATTGGAGAGAAATCAGTGTTTCAGGTCCAGTGACCCTTCCTCAGAGCAGAAGCCTGTATTCATTTCAGATTTCCAGCATCTGCTATAATTTTCCTTTATAAGTCTTGTTTGTTCCCTCTTTATTGAACGATGATGTTATTGATTGATTGATTTATTGTCACATGTACCAAACTATTGTTTATGAGCAGTACAGGCAGATCATAGTAAGCAGGCATGTACAGATCAAAGTTTGTAAAAAAACTTAGACAGAGGCGTACAGGTTACATTGCACAGCATGTGCGCTAGGCGAGATCAACATTAGCAAGACCGACTTTTTTTGAGGTTAGACAGTCCATTCATCAGCCTAATAATGGCCAGGAAGAAGCTGTTCCTGAACCTGCTGGTGCATGTGTTCAAGCTTCTGTATCTCCTGCCTGACGGAAGAGGTTGTAAGAGAGCATTACCAGGGTGCGATGGGTGTTTAATAATGTTGGCAACATTTCTATAACAATGAGCCATGTAAATAGAGTCCATGGATGGGCATTATGCAACTGGACAGTATGCTTTCAATGGTGCATCTGTAGAAGTTGGTGAGAGTCCTTATGGGCATGCTGAATTTCTTGAGCAAACTGAGGAAGAAGAGGCGCTGATGTGCCTTTTTGACTGTCGCATCTATATGGGAAGTCCGGGACAGGCTGTCAGTCATCAAGTCTCGTGTCCCATGGTGCGGACAGCACTGTGTGGGAGATGGTTGAATTTGCAGGCTCACATGGGTTGTAAAGAACACTGTCTGAGATCACTTTCAGCAGGTACACTTCAAATGAATTAGCTGAGCTTAAAACCTTGTAAGGACTTTGGCAGCCATCATCATAAGGTTTGGACAGTGTTGACATTGCCTTTTCTGCCCTTCATTTTCTTAATGATTGACTATTTCCAGTATACCCCAGCACACCTCTGAAGTCTTGTCCTTCCCGTTACACTCCTCTATAGGTGTAACACCAGTCCACAATACCAGAGATACCACTGGCTCAGTGCTGATTTTCCTGAGCCTTCATACAAAATGCCTTCTGCTCCCTTCCATTGTGCTATAAGACAAGGAAAGCTGCTGACCTTACACACAATTGCACAAAGCCAACTGATGCAAACAAGAACTGGGTGTAATAAGGTTCTTAGGCCCTGCTAACTTTATTTTAAAGATAGGATGTAGTTGATGTAACAGGCTGGTATGAGGCTTATTATGTTGCAAACATGTTCTGACTTTATTTCAACCCACCATCAGGAAATCCCATCCAGTCAATGCACAGACAATGTTTGTCACTCTTGTTGGCTTCATCTTGTTGACCCCCAACCCCTTGGATTCACAGATTATTTTCTTAAGAAGTTGTCCAACTTCAATCCTGCTTGTGAGAAGTAGGCACTGGCAGTTGTCAGTGTCTCACTCCAGTACCCATTCTTCATGTATGATCTTAGATGGTTAATGTTTGCAGACTATTCTGCCCAAAGAAAATGGATCTATTCAACTCCTCATGTGGAGGACATTGCATGTTATCTGATCCTGTCCTCAGCCAACATCTATACTATATGGACTTTTTCCAATTAGACTTTGGAGTCATGCCCCTGTTGTGCATTTCTTGAGTAAACCCTTGTCACAGTAAAATGGGTTTCTGATATATCAATGTTATTGCAATGCCAATTAGAAGCATTAACGTGACCACTATTCTTCAATGTCTTCTCAGATGGCTATTTTATCCTGAAATAAAATGTTCAAAACTGTTTAGAAGTTTTTATTTGGCAGCAACAGTGACCAATGCATTGTTAAAATGTTTTGAAAAATAGACATTCTTGTTATTTAGTTAATAGCTTGCTTTGTCATTGACAATGAGCACCTGAATCCTAATAATTAGAAACAAAATGTAAACATCAGTGAGACCACATCTGGAATATTGTGAATAACTTTGGTGTCCTCACTTGAGGAAGGATGTTCTGAAAGCAGTTCTGAGGAGGTTCACAAGATTGATTCCAGAGATGAGGACTTTGTCTTATGAAGAGAGATTGAGCAGTTAAGGCTTATACTTTCTGGAGTATAACAGAGAATGTATAAAAGAGATTGATAAAGGAGACTAAAATGAGAGGTCATAATTTTAGGATTGGGGTAGAAGGTTTAAAATAGAAATGAGGAGAAATTAGTTCTCTCAAAGGGTGTCATGAATCTATGGAAGTCACTACCCCAGAGTACGGTGGCTGTAGGAACATTGAATAAATTTAAGCAGGAGATGTACAGATTTTTAAATTAATAATGGGTTGCAGGGCTATGGAGAGCGAGTAGGAAAATATACTTGAGGCAGAGATGCAATTATCCATGATCATATCAAATGGTGGAGCAGGCTCAAGGAACTAAACTGCTACTCCTGCTCCTAGTTTTTACAGGAACATGAAGGAAAATGCACGAAATTGTACTAATCTAAATTTGAAGGGATTCAGCCTTTCTTCCGAAACAGACAAAACAATTAATTCCCATTGGAAGCAATTATCATTTTAGGAAAATCAAAATAAGTATTTTGTTCTTGTTTATAGTATTTAATTGATAATTTGGTACTGTTGTTGAGATGCTGCCACAATGCCAAATCCTTCAGAAGTCTCATGTTACTGAGTTGTTTCACCTTAGAAAGAGGCACCTCTGCAACCATTGATGATGACTGTATTACGCAACCCTCTGACTGAAATGGCATGTAGATACAATGCAGACCGTTTTTCAAGCAAGGCCATCAAGGGGCAGATGATGGTCCTCTTGGATATAAGGTCCAATGCTTGCATAGGTCTGAGAGTCCTGCATACACCCACGCGGAGTATGGTGCATAATCCGTGTAAGATGTGCTATGCACAACTGGAGCAGACAAAGAGGGAATGTGATGGATGCTGATAAGCTTCAAATAGAACAGTAGTCTTCTGAGGAGGAAAAAAAGGACACTCCTGAATAGAAGGAACCTCACCTTCATCATGATAGAGTGGTGCAGTCAGTTGTAACAAACCAAACAGACTTCATTGACACTTGCTATCAATAGGTATTAGTTAGATGCATTGATTACAAATTTGTTTTTGCTCAAGGGGCATCCTTGTCCATAACTTTCTTATCTGTGTTTATTTTCACTTGTGTTGTTGAATGAAAGTGAATATTTTCAACCATTTAAAGATTTTTTCAGCATGTGACACTCTCAAAGTGAACATTGAGAAAATGTCATGCTATGCTGAGTGTTAGGGAAGGAATATACTTTCTTCAACAGGGTTCTAGGATTGTGTGGCGCTAAGGGCAGGTATTACATGCATTCTTGTAGCTGCAGGTGGCAGGTAATGATGTAAAATGGCAATACATTTATGATTCATAGTGAAGCATTTCTTTTTGATTTCCACATGGTGAAGGGGAGCTCCTGGTTGGCAGACTTTGCCTGGTGCACATTCAGTGCTAGTGCCAGGAGATCATGATGGAGTAGTGCAGTCAGATGTAGCTAGCCAGACAGAACTTCATTGACATTCGTTATCAGTAGATATGAGCTGGGTGCTTCTGCTATGCTGAGCATGATAGCATGAGCAATGTGCCACTGTAGCATGGTGCATATCTAATGAAGCAAGCTTTGCTCGTGGAAGGAAATCCTTCTTGAAACTCCCCAAAATTGACACTTAGTTGATCTTTGTTCAAATTTCTTCCATAGTTCAAACTTGTATTTGTTATGGCAAAAACAAAACAAACCAACATATTGCACCATAAGCACACTAACCTCACCATTGGAGAAAAATGCTGTTAAATGAAATTTAAATCTGCATCTTGCTAGATTTTGTTGAACACCTGTAAAATAATGCTGTTGCAGCATGAAGGAGAAACAATGGAGAGCTATGACAGGTGATTAATAAAAATATAATACAGTTTTCAGATTTTTTTCAGGACAGTACTTGACAAAGAATAATAAATGCAAGCCTGGTGATATTGTCATTATGAATTCCCACAGAACATAATGATTCTGGGAATATAAATCGCAAATAAGACTCTTGAAGTGGAATACTGTGTATGTATCTCTCAAGAACACTCTTAATAGCCTTAGATAACTCCCAAATGTTACGGATACTGGCTTAAACTGCTTACCTATGCATTCATACAGCACGAACAATGAGAATAAAATGATGCACTGCATGATGGGCTATTATATGCTAACCTTACAATATAATTTCCTTGTCTCCTTCAGTTCTTTGGGCTGCCTTAATGTTCATGATAATTATTTTCTGTAATGTAAAACACAATTAATCCAGTGGGATTAAATAGTAGTATCATGGCCCAAACAAGTGATAATTCACTACAGTGCAAAAAGCAATTATATCGCCTCAAGGCATTTAGGGATAGGAAACAAATGCTGACTAGCTAGTGATGCCCACATTTTGTGAAAGAAATAGTAACATGTAAGCTGCATCAATTTATTGCAAATGCTTTATTTAAATTCATTATTGGACCATGGCATCACTGGCCAGCCCACATTTAATGCCATTCTCAAATTGCCCAGAGGGCAGTATTTACAAGTTAACTACATAGCTATGGGTCTGGAATCACATGTAGGTCAGACCAGATAAGGACTGAAGGACATTAGTGAATCAAATGCTTTTTTATGACAATCAACTGTGATTACATGAATACTATTAGACTAGTATTTTTAAACCAGATTTTTATTGAAGTCAGATTTCACCATTTCCAATGGCAGGATTCAAATCTGTGTCCCCTCAACATCAGCCTGAGACTGCTGGATTAGTAGCCCAATGTCATTACCAAGACACCGCTGCCCACTGGAGGTGGGAAAGGAATGGTGAATGGAAATATAGTAATCTGACACATTTCAATTAAATTAAAATTAAAACAAGAAAAAATGTTCAGTGATATTTTACTTTAAGTAACCAACATGATGAACAGACTAGCTCACTGTTTCTTATAAATACAGGTGCTGTTGTACTCATGTGAAAGAACCATATAACTCACTTGCACCTGCAGTGAGTAATGGGTCTTTCATGTTTTGCAAAAGAACACCCTTGTTTGCCTGGCAAAACTAAGTTACACTGGGGAAAAAAAAGGGAAAAAAAGCAAAAATAAATATTTTTTCAATGACATAGTCTTGTCATGTGATATCTTAATTATTTATGACCCTATTACATAATTCAGTAAAAATGAGATGTTTGTATGCACATGCTGCGATTCCCATTCAGAGGTCCAGGTCCAGGGCACCGAGACCACAAAATATGAATGATGTAAACAAGCCATCTAAATATGGGCTTTGTTGTGTTGTAAAAGAAAAGGATGAGGTCATCACCAAAATCTGAGTGGCAAAGGCACAGCCGTATAGTTTATTGAAATACTATCTCACAGAAATATTGAAACTAGGAGTAGGAGTAGGCCATTCTTGCCTTCGAGCCTACTCTGCAAATCATCATGATCACAGAAGTTCCTCTACCTCAAAACCATATTCCTGCTTGAAACCCCTTGATGCCTTTAATATCTAAAAGATATTCAACCTCTTTCTTGATTACATTTAATGATTCGGCCTCCACAGTTTTCTATGGTAAAGAATTCCGTAGATTAATTATCCTCTGAGTGAAGGAATTCCTCCTCATCTTAGTCCTAACTGATCTACTGCATATCCTCAAATTGTGTTCTCTTGTTCTAGACTCTCCAACTAATTAAACATCCTCTTTGAATCTAGTCTGTCCAGCCCTGGTAAAATTTTATACGTTTCGAACAGATCTCCTCTCATCCCTCTAAACTTTACTGAATACAGGCCCAATCTCTCCTCATAGGACAGTCCTACTGTCCATGGTATCAACTTCTTGAAACTATATTGGTACTCTCTCTATGGCAAGTCTAACCTTTCATAGGTAGGGAAATCAAAGATTTCATGCAATACTGCAGGTATGGTCTCACCAGGTCCTGTATGACTGCAATAAGACATCCTTCTGAACTCTAATTCTCTTGCAATGAAGGTCAACATACCATTTGCCTTCCAAATTATTTACTGCACCTCACTATCTATGTTCATTGACTCCTAGAAGGGGACACACAGATCCCTTTGCACATCCACTTTACATGATAAATAATCCATTTTGTTTTTCACACTGAAGTGTATAACCATATTGCACTTCATCTGCCATGCATTTGCCATTCATTCCACTTGTCTAAATAATCCTCAAGTCTCTTTGCATTCTCCACACAACTCACAATCCTGTCCCTTTTGTGTTATCAAGAGGCTTGGAAATGTTGCATTTGGTTCCCTCATCCAAATTATTGATATATGCTATTTATGGCTGGAATCCAAGCACTTATGCTTGCAGTATTCCATGAGCTACTGCCTGTCACCTGGAAAAAGGCCCAATTATTCACACTCTGTTTCCTGTCTGTCATACAATTTTAAATCCATGTTAATATTTTATCCCCAATCCCCTGTGCTTTAACTTAGCTCAATAACCTCTTAGCAGAGATCTTATCAAAAGCCTTTTGATAATCCAAATACAGTACATTCATCGATCTTCCCTTACCAATTTTACATCCTCAAAATAATGTCAGTTGTCTTGTTAAGCATGATTTATCTTTTACAAACTGTAAGGACTGTGTATATTTTTGTGTTTTTAAAAACTATGGAGAAAAGATAAATAACTGTTTTTTAAAAAATAAATAGATTTGCCAGGATTGCTGCATAATCTCAGAGCAAGGAATTTAATACCTGTAGTGAGCTCTGTTTTTGTGGCTGTGGATTCCTGTAATGTGCAGATGATCAGGAACTGAGGATTTGTTTACAAGATAGAGAAATTTATTTTCAGCTAACTGATCAGGTTGCAACTGGAAACAGGTTACACAAACACAGACATACAGGGAAAGAAAGGCACCGAAATGTGTGCAGTTGTTCTGACCAGCAGAAACTGTCTGTTCTCTGCAGTAAAAAATACTCAGTTTAAACTTGAAGCAAACCAATTACCTCTCCTGCAGCAGTTGCTTGAGCTGTGGTTTGTGAATTGGCAAAGTTGAGACATTTTCAAGTAAATCAGTTCATCTGTACTTCTTGCAAATCAGTAGAAGCTTCCAGAGAAAGACAACTGAACACCGAAGATCTGGAAAACCAAAGAAGGATCATCTCATAGCAGAATGGGGAAGACAAACCAACTGAAGTGACCTTCCAGTTTTTCCTACCATCCCCAATAATCTATTTTCTTTATTTATTCATCTGTATGTGTATTTTAGGGGCTTTGTGTAAGGGGATTTAACAATCAATAGATTTATCAGTCTACCTGTAGAAGGGCTTATGCCCGAAAAGTCGATTCTCCTGTTCCCTGGATGCTGCCTGACCTGCTCCGCTTTTCCAGCAGCACATTTTCAGCTCTGATCTCCAGCTTCTGCAGTCCTCACTTTCTCCTACCTGTAGCTATAGTCTAACTACTTATACTAAATAATAATTCCTGTTTAGTATAGAAATCTGGTCGAGCTTTCTGTCAACTTCAGTCTGCAATTCTGGTAAATTAGGGCACTCTGCGTACATTAAAAAAACTTTATCAATTGTTACAACTCCAGGAAGACCTCAGTGGATTGTAACAAAACCCATGCTGCCTTTTCCCAATCCCATTAATGTTTTCCAAATGTTCTGTTATCATGTCTTTTATAATAGGTTCTAACATTATCCCCACTACTGATGCTATGGGAACATGTCTGCAATTCTTTGCTTTCTCCTTTCCCCCCACTCTTTTTAAATAGTGGGGTTATATTTGCTGTTTTGACATGAAAATTGAAAATTGCTCTATCATTCCTGGGTTAAGTACGATACTGTTAATGATGGTAAAAATCTAGAGTACTAGCAGTCGGAAGAAAGCAAAAGCATAACATGCTATGCTGCTTCATGCCACATTAACTATATAGATTTATCTGCAATTTACTTGGTTTGTGTTGGGATTATAGTCTGAAATGAAAGCATTGACTAATGCCCCAACTGTTGAACAAGCAATAAATCGAGCTAAATCCCTGAATAAAAATCAACGGAGTTTAGTTTTCCCTTCGTTCAACTTCCTAATTCCAAAACAAAGAAAGAAACATTCTCTCTAACTTGCCACTCCTCACCGCCCCCCCCCCCCCCCCAAAGATTCACAGACATTTAGTTTGCACTTCATTTTATATCAGTCCTTAATTTTTCTCTAGGTAATTGGTATGAATTTTCTTTCCTCCAATTGTACAGTGATCTGAATAAATACGCAACAGCAGTCAGCCAGAACTCACCATTCTGCATGTGTCCCAATGGCAGTTGGGGATGGGCATCATGGTTTTGTCAACAACACCCACATCCTTTGAACAAATTGTTAAAAAGGCACTACAAAAATGGCTAAGTAGTTAGTATGGGAAGATTATTTAATTATAAGGTGCATCAAACCTGATCCTGCCCTCCTGTAACATCCACATCCAGGTTAACAGTGACAAGTCACCATTAAGCATACTATACATTTGTAACATGTTTTAAGAAATGAAATATGCCACCCTTACCAGGTCTGGCTTACATGTGACTCCAGACCATCAGTAATCTAGTTGCCTCTCAAAGGGGCAATTAGGAATGGAAAATAAATGGAGGCTGCAACAGCAACATGAATGAGTTGAAAAAAAATGTTTCCCTCAAAAGATGCAAAAGCCTGGGCTTTGATTTCCTTTTATTTACTATTGTCAAATGTACCTAGATACAGTGAAACATATTGTTTTGCATGCTATCCAGATAAATCATACCTCATATAACTATATCTTGATAATAGAACAAAATGCAAAATATAGTGTTACAGCTACAGAGAAGGTGCAGAGAAAGATCAACTCAATATATGAGAGGTCCGTTCATAAGTCTAACAACAGAGGGGAAGAATCTGTCAGTATGTGTTTCGAACTTTTGTATCTTCTGCTTGATGAAAGACGGTGGAGGAGAGTATAACCTTACACTATAGCAACACATTGCATGAGAAACAGTTGGGTGATTTAATAAAGAAAGAGATTGTTCAGCCTTCTGAGACTTGGTATCTATGGTTAAATTCATTGCTGTGAGTGCAGTATATAGAGAGAGAAAATATAGGGACAGGAGGTGGGATTCTCCCTGTCAAACCTGCTGCGTCTTTCAATGTGATTGTGGCTGATCCTTTATTTTCAATGTCACGCTCTTGCGCTTTCTCCATGCCCTCAACATCTTTTTGTCTAAGAAACTATTTCTTTCTTAAATATACTCAGTGACTTAAAGGAAGCAAACGTAAGGTCGAAGAGGGGAAGAACTGACAAAGGAAAGTAGGAAAGAACTTAAACAGGGAATTAGAAAGTCTAAAAGGGGTCATGAAAAGTTGTTCACAAACAGGATTAAGGAGAATCCCAAGTCTTTTTAAACATATATAAAAAGCAAGTGGGCAGCCAGGGAAAGTGTTGGTCCACTCAAGGACAAAGGAGGTGATCCACGTGTGGAGCCAGAAGAGGTAGGTCAGGTCCTGCTTTGTGTCGTGTTCACCAAAGAGAAGGAATTGGTGAAGGATAATCTCAGGGAAAGGAGTGTCGAATTCCTAGGCTAACTTTCTATTAAAAAAGAATAGGTGTTGCGCGTTTTAAAATGTATTAAGGTTGATAAGTCCCCAGCTCATAGAGTTATAGACGTGTACAGCATGGAAACAGACCCTTCAGTCCAACCCATCCATGTCGACCAGATATCCCAACCCAATCTAGTCCCACCTGCCAGCACCTGGCCCATATCCCTCCAAACCCTTCCTATTCATATACCCATCCAAATGTCTCTTAAATGTTGCAATTGTACCAGCCTCCACCACATCTTCTGGAAGTTCATTCCATACATATACCACCTCTGTGTGAAAACGTTTCCCCCTAGGTCTCTTTTATATCTTTCCCCTCTCACCCTAAACCTATGCCCTCTTGTTGTGGACCCCCCGACCCTAGGGAAAAGACATTGTCTATTTACCCTATCCATGCCCCTCATAATTTTGAAAACCTTTATAAGGTCACCCCTCAGCCTCCGACGCTCCAGGGAAAACAACCCCAGCCTGTTCAACCTCTACCTATAGCTCAAATCGGGATCTATCCCAGAATATTAAGGGAGACAAGGGAACAAATTGTTGGAGCACTGACAGACATCTTTGCATTCTCTTTGAGGTCTCAGAGTACTGGAGAATAGCCAGTAAAGAAGGGTAGCAGGGATAACCCAGGAAATTACAGGCCTGTGAGTCTCACATCGGTGGTAGGGAAATTATTGGAAAATATTCTCAGGAGCAGGGTCTATACGCATTGAGAAGCAAATGGCCTTATTAGTGATAGACAGCATGGTTTTGTGTAAGGGGAGGTTATGCCTCACTAACTTGAGTGAGTTTTTTTAAAGAGGTGACAAAGATGATTGAGAAGGGAAAAGCAGTTGATGTTGTCTACATGGACTTTAGTAAAGCCTTTGTCAAGGTCCCTCATAGCAGACTGGTACAGAAGGTGAAACCACATGGTATCAGGGGTGAGCTGGAAAGATAGATACAGAACTGGCTCAGTCATAGGAGACAGAGGATAGCGGTGGAAGGATGCTTTTTGGAATGGAGAATTGTGACTAGTGGCGTTTCCACAGGGATTACTGCTGGGAACTCTACTGTTGGTGGTCTACATGAATCATTTGGAGGCAAACATAGCTGGTCTAATCAGCAAGTGTGTGGAAGATACAAAGATCAAAGTTTGTGAGAAGATTTGTAGCTCGGGTGCTCGTTGCTGTGGTTCTGTTCGCCGAGCTGGATGTTTTTGTTGCAAACGTTTCGTCCCCTGTCTAGGTGACATCCTCAGTGCTTGGGAGCCTCCTGTGAAGCGCTTCAGTGGCGTTTCCTCCGGCATTTATAGTGGCCTGTCCCTGCTGCTTCCAGTTGTCAGTTTCAGCTGTCCGCTGTAGTGGCCGGTATATTGGATCCAGGTCTATGTGTTTGTTGATGGAGTTTGTGGATGAGTGCCAAGCTTCTAGGAATTCCCTGGCTGTTCTTTGTTTCGCTTGCGGAACCACAAACATCAACTAGCCACGAAACGACATGACCAGCTATCCCTAGTAGCCACACACGCAGACGACAAGCAACATGAATTTGACTGGGACAACACTACCATTATAGGGCAAGCGAAACAAAGAACAGCCAGGGAATTCCTAGAAGCATGGCACTCATCCACAAACTCCATCAACAAACACATAGACCTGGACCCAATATACCGGCCACTACAGCGGACAGCTGAAACTGACAACCGGAAGCGGCAGGGACAGGCCACTATAAATGCCGGAGGAAACACCACAGAAGCGCTTCACAGGAGGCTCCCAAGCACTGAGGATGTCACCTAGACAGGGGACGAAACGTTTGCAACAAAAACTTCCAGCTCGGCGAACAGAACCACAGCAGATACAAAGATTGGTGGAGTTGCAGATCATGAGGAGGATTGTCAGGGAATAGAGCTAGATATAGGTCAGTTGGAGGCATGGGCAGAAAAATGACAGATGGAGTTTAATCCGAACAAATGTGAGATTGTACATTTTGGAAGATCAAGTACAGGTAGAAATTACACAGTGAATAGCAGAACTCTTAGAAGTATTGATATGCAGAGGGATCTGGGTGTACAGGTCCACAGATCACTGAAGGTGGCAGTGCAGGTAGATTAGGTAGTAAAAAAGGCCTATGGCAAGCTTGCCCTCATTGGAAGGGGCATTGAGTTTAAGGATAGACAGGTTATGCTGCAGCTTTATAGAACTTTAATTAGGCCACAATTGGAATATTGCATACAGCCCTGGTCATCGTACTACCAGAAGGATATGGATGCTTTGGACAGAGTACAGGAAAGGTTTACCAGGATGTTGCCGAGTATGGGGGATTTTAGCTATGAAGAAAGATTGAATAGTCTGGGTTTGTTTTCACTAGAGTACGGGGATTGAGGGGTGACCTGATGAAAGTTTAAAAGTTGTGAATGGCATGGATAGAGTGGAAAGTATGAGGCTTTTTCCTATGATGGAGGTGTCAATTACTAGAGAACACAGGTTCAACATGCAGGGAGTGGGCAGAAGTTTAAAAGAGATGTGCGAGGCAAGTTTATCACTCAAACGGTGGTGAGTGCCTGGAACGTGCTGCCAGAGGAGATGGTGGAAGCAGACACAATAGCAGCATTCAAGAAGCACTTGGATAAATATTTGAATAGGAAGGGAATGGAGGGATATGGATCCTGTAAGTGAAGACAGTTTAGTATGGAAGGGCAAATTGTGGCAGTGCAGGCTTGGAGGGCCAAAGGGCTTGTTCCTGTGCTGTATTGTTCTTTATTCTTGACTTGGCTTACAGTACTGTCTATGGAACAGACTTCCATAGGTTTATCAGGAGTGATTTCTCCTCATCTCTGTCTTATATTGTCTAATCTGTGACCTGAGATTGTGACCCTTGTTCTAGAACCCCAACCGAGGGAAATATCATCCTGTCCCTCTAAACCCCATTGACCTCAGGCTCAGTTGACTCAATCTATCCACATACGACAAATCTGCCATCCCAGAAATCAGCTTTGTGAACCTTAACTAATCTCCCTTTATGGCAAGAATGTTTTCTTAAATAAGAGACAAAAACCTCACACAATATACCATGTGTATTCTTGCCAATATACCATCTGTGGTCGTGCCAATATGCTGTCTATTTGCAGCAAGAAATCCTTGCTCCTCTGCTCAAATGCCTTTGTAATCAAGGCTACCGTGTGCTTACATCTGCATGCTTGCTTTCAGTTTCTGGATTAGTGGTGCTGGAAGAGCACAGCAATTTAGGCAGCATCCGAGGACAGGCAAAATCGACGTTTCGGGCAAAAGCACTTCATCAGGAATAAAGGCAGAGAGCCTGAAGCATGGAGAGATAAGCTAGAGGAGGGTGGGGGTGGGGAGAGAGTAGCATAGAGTACAATAGGTCAGTGGGGAAGGAGATGAAGGTGATAGGTCAGGGAAGAGAGGGTGGAGTGGATAGGTGGAAAAGGAGCTGGGCAGGTCGGACAAGTCCGGACAGGTCGAGTTGCTGGAGGTTAGAAACTAGGATGAGGTGGGGGAAGGGGAAATGAGGAAACTGTTGAAATCCACATTGATGCCCTGGGGTTGAAGTGTTCCGAGGCGGAAGATGAGGCGTTCTTCCTCCAGGCGTCTGGTGGTGAGGGAGCGGCGGTGGAGGAGGCTCAGCACCTTCATATCCTCGGCAGAGTGGGAGGGGGAGTTGAAATGTTGAGCCACTGGGCGATTTGGTTGATTGATGCGGGTGTCTCTGAGATGTTCCCTAAAGCGCTCTGCTAGGAGGCGTCCAGTCTCCCCAATGTAGAGGAGACCGCATCGGGAGCAACGGATACAATAGATGATATTAGTGGATGTGCAGGTAAAACTTTGATGGATGTGGAAGGCTCCTTTAGGGCCTTGGATGGAGGTGAGGGAGGAGGTGTGGGCACAGGTTTTACAGTTCCTGCGGTGGCAGGGGAAAGTGCCAGGATGGGAGGGTGGGTCGTAGGGGGGCATGGACCTGACCAGGTAGTCACGGAGGGAACGGTCTTTGCGGAAGGCGGAGAGGGGTGGGGAGGGAAATATATCCCTGGTGGTGGGGTCTGTTTGGAGGTGGCGGAAATGTCGGCGGATGATTTGGTTTATGCGAAGGTTGGTAGGGTGGAAGGTGAGCACCAGGGGCATTCTGTCCTTGTTGTGGTTGGAGGGGTTGGGTCTGAGGGCGGAGGTGCGGGATGTGGATGAGATGCGTTGGAGGGCATCTTTAACCACGTGGGAAGGGAAATTGCGGTCTCTAAAGAACGAGGCCATCTGGTGTGTTCGATGGTGGAACCGCTCCTCCTGGGAGCAGATACGGCAGAGGCGGAGGAATTGGGAATATGGGATGGCATTTTTGCAAAAGGTAGGGTGGGAAGAGGTGTAATCCAGGTAGCTGTGGGAGTCGGTGGGTTTGTAGAAAATGTCAGTGTCAAGTCGGTCGTCACTGATGGAGATGGAGAGGTCCAGGAAGGGGAGGGAGGTGTCAGAGATGGTCCAGGTAAATTTAAGGTCAGGGTGGAATGTGTTGGTGAAGTTGATGAATTGCTCAACCTCCTCGCGGGAGCACGAGGTGGCGCCAATGCAGTCATCAATGTAGCGGAGGAAGAGGTGGGGAGTGGTGCCGGTGTAATTACGGAAGATCAACTGCTCTACGTAGCCAACAAAGAGACAGGCATAGCTGGGGCCCATACGTGTGCCCATGGCTACCCCTTTGGTCTGGAGGTAGTGGGAGGATTCAAAGGAGAAATTGTTAAGGGTGAGGACCAGTTCGGCCAAACGAATGAGAGTGTCGGTGGAGGGGTACTGTTGGTGTACAAGGACAGCCAGTTTCTTTTCTGCATCACCATTTCCAAATCTATCACATTTTAAGTAATAATTGCCATTTTGTTTGTTTCCTACTAAATAAAATCTCCTACCATGATTTTTTTCTGGTTACTAAATTCTTTACCACTAGATCGTTTTTCCCTCACTTTATAAATGGCTGACAACTTGTTAGATTGAAAGTCTGCTTGAGGATACATTCGGGTTCAGTTTGTTTCTATAACCTGACTAGATCTTTGCTTTCCTGAGAGCTCTGTGCGGGATACATTCTCTGGCATCAATGTCATTGCTGTGCTTGTTTCCTTTAGGGTATCTTTGGTTTCCTCCAATTATGTCAGAGAAGATAGTTTCTGAAAGCAGTAATCTTCTTCTTTGATATTGTGGTAGGTAACCTCACGTGAACATTCTGTATTCTTTTGGAGAACATCATAATTTTATCAGCTTCATTCGTGGACAGGATGAGTGGCATTCTGGTGCTGCTTCTTCTGAACAGCTGAACTGACAGGTTTCCTTATAAGTTTAAAACAAGAAAGGCCAGGCAATGTTTTTTTCAAGGTGGTCAGGTTTCCGTATTGGCTAGTTGAGAGTATGTAGTGAACATCACTGCTGATGCTAGCTGCCCCACTATCATTTGATGGTCCAAGGAATATAAATATCATAAAAACTGAGATTTCTGCCCTTCAATCAGGAAGAAGTTCCATGTCAGAGAGCTGCAGACCAATCTGATTTGGCACCAACTCTTTGATCACAGCAGTGCTTGAAGCTGAAGTGTAGGTTTCAGGGACTGCAGGCAGGTCATAAAAGTCCTGGAGGCCAGGACAGTACCATTTTAGAGTGAGAGTGGAAATGGGGCCTGAGGGGATTGGGATGTCAGTGGAGGAACTAGATGAGGGGAAGGGCGAGGGTGATAGGAGCAAGTGCAGGCATCAGCCCATGTGTCAAGGGGTGGAAGGCCGCTAGGGAGGCTTGAGCAGGATCACTTTCAAATATCCCTAAACCCCTGTCCTCTTCCTTCCAGCCTGAAAATCAAGGCTGGGCAGGAAATGCTCTTTAAGTGGCCATTCATTGATTAAGTAAGTACCTCCAATGAGATTAGGAGAAGTGAGCTGGCTAGTCTTGTTTGCCACACTGTAACATTGCAAGGGGCTGAGTTGAGCAGAGTCCCATGGCAAGGCCATCCAAGGAGCTTAATAGACTCTGCAGTCATACAGTCATAGAGTCATGGAGATGTACGGTCTGGAAACAGACCCTTCAATCATGCTGACCAGATATTATAACCTAATCTAGTCCCATTTGTCAGCACTTGGCCCATATCCCTCTAACTCCTTCCTATTCATATACCTATCCAGATGCCTTTAAATGCTGTCATTGTACCTGCCTCTACTACTTCCTCTGGCAGCTCATTCCATACATGCGCCACCCTCTGCATGAAAAAATTCCCCTTTAGGTCCCTTTTTCCCTCTCACCCTAAACCTATGCCCTATAGTTGTGGATTTCCCCATGCCAGGGAAAAGATAGTTTCTATTTACCCTGTCCATGCTGCCCCCATGGTTTTATAAACCTCTGTAAGGTGACCCCTCAGCCTCCGACGGTCCAGGGAAAACAGCCCCAAACAACTCAATCTCTCCCTATAGCTCAAATCCTCCAACCCTGGCAACATCCTTTAAACTAGAGGGCATATAAATCCAAATCGTTTATATAAATAAAGAAAAGTAGTGGACCCAGCACCAATCCTTGTTGTGCACAACTGGTCACAGGCCTCCAGTCTGAAAAGCAACTCTCCACCTCCACCCTCTGTCCTCTACCTTCGAGCCAGTCCTGTATCCATATGGTTAGTTCTCCCTGTATTCCATGTTATCTAATCTTGCTAACCAGTCTCCGATGAGGAACCTTGTCGAACGCCTTACTGAAGTCCATAAAAATCACATCCAACACTCTGCCCTCATCAATCCTTTTCAAAAAACTCAATCCAGTTTGTCAGACATGATTTCCCATTTAAAAAGCCATGCTGACTCTCCCTAATCAGTCCTTGTCTTTCCAAATACATGTAAATCCTGTCCCTCAGGATTCCCTCCAACAACTTGCCCACCACCCATGTTAAGCTTATTGGGCTGAGACCCCTGCGCTGAGACCAGAACAGGTGGAGGTAAAATATTAAGAAGTTGAATTTTAATGAACGGTGTGGTATCCGAGTAACTGTGATCAAACCTCAGAAGTAATAGATTCTTAATCGTAAGTGAAAGGAGATGAATGTCGGATGGGGTCATCTGTTTTCAACTGACTCAAGGAAACCATCATTTCTACCAAATCCACCTAATCCCTTTAACCACCAGGTTAGAGAGACATTCTCCAGACATTGTCTTATTCTCCTCAGCTCAGAGCTATAGATTCCTGGTAAGACATCTGGACACCCAGTTCAATAATATAATCTCACACCACTTAGTTGAGTTTGATGCACTGTCATTTCAGTAATTTTACTCCTTAGTTATGCTGTAATTTCTGTTCCTTTGCAACAGTATCACTTCAAAGCAAATATAACATGTTAAAGGGCCTTTATTATACTTAAAACACTTTTGTGGCAGTTACATGATAAAGTGGGGTGTTTGCATTAGAAGGCTGCCATTCAGAATAGCACCAGTGGCATGTTCAATTCCTACTCCAGCTGAGGTAGGCTCAGGACCTACCTCCTCACTCTGCCTCTAAGTGTGGAAGGCAAGGCAAATCGCCTTTGATGAAAAGTAAGAACAGCAAATGATGAAGCATAGCAGACAATGGGACAAGGATATACACACATGAATAAATGAACATAGTAAAATAGAAAGAGTATTAACATGAGTTGAATGCTGAGCACATAAACTTCTCACATATCATGAATGCACTAATATTTTAGCCAAAAGTTAAACTTTTTCAGCAACAGATGTTAAAAATGTATCTCACCATGGTAATAAAAACACACAACACAGGACTATTACTGTTACGAGTGCTTTCCATCAATATATCAATTCTTCAGTCAAACAGATGGATCAGCTCAAATCCTCAATCAAGGAAATTAATTTAGTTAAATAGCATTTACGAAATGAAATCATGGTCAACACAACTTCCATTGGAAAGCATTGTTTCAAAACGGCTTTGATTTTTATTTAAATGAAATATTTCAGCTTGCCTTTGTTGGCTGCAGCTATGGTATTTGCATTCTTGTTAAATACGAGTTTAAATGAACTGCAAAAAGGATGTTACATCAGAATTCAGTTAATTCTTCATCCACTGGAGTGGAACACAACAGATGTAGATCCACTATGTAATTGCTTGTCTGCTTTCTCTGGATCTGATTAACTTGCATTGCTCTTTTGTCAAAATGCACGAATAAGCAGCGTCCCATAGTGCACAGCATGGGACTAATCACTTTTACAGCCAAGCAGTTTTCTGCACCCTTACTCCTTACTTCATTGTTAATGCCACAGCTGATAACACTGCTGGGTGTACCCCCAGAAAGTCTACTCTCTTTCTTTTCCCCAAGGTCATCTGTGTGCTTCAAGGATGACATTTTTGTCATTTATTTTCTGGTACCCATGCTCATCAAGATGAGTGATGACAGTGTCACGAATAGAATATCCTGCTCTCAGTGACAGCATCCAGCATTCCAAAGTCAGGTATGGCACACATCACATGCAATTAAGAGTATCACTTTGACATTCCCATTTCCCACACTCTCTATCCTTATGGCTTCTCTGGGGAAGTTTGTCGAATTAGTGCCAATTAGTGCCGAATTTAAGGACACCGGGAATTGGATGGAGACTGCCTAAACTCATTTCACTTAAGACCCTCAACATTCATCAGGCAAAGATCTTCATCCAGTCTGTCTGGACTAAATTTAAACCCAAGTCCCAGAGGTGTTTGAGCACACATTGCCACTCAGCCTTATTTTAATTAATTATTTTTAAAAAACTCATTAATGTGTGAGCTGGTGAATAAACAGATTTATAAGCTATATCTTGTGACAGCACCTGGCACACCCTGGCCAAGTGAGGTATGAGCCAATATCAATATAGGCTGCCTGAAAAGTTGCCTGAAAAGTTGCAGTCTTGGAGTGTCATTCCACATGCCAGAAAGATAATGCCCTGTCTCTCACTGTAAATTGTACATCTTTTCAGCTGCAGTTAAACTGGATTTCAAATTTATCTTTAAACTCTCTGTTCTACCTACATACCAATTCTCTTGGGAATATTTGAAGCATGGGTGTATGGGTTCATTCAATTCCGCTTTGTAGTGACTTATGCATAAAGTAGTTTGAGATATTATCTCCAATGCAAAGATACCATAATGGGCATTACCTACTACAGTGAACTTGCAGATACTATAAGTCAAAAAGCAACCCTGGAAACACAATTCGTATTTTGAGCAGCCTGAAGCAATGAAAAATTCCTACTCCAGTTACTGATACCTATTCACTGGCGATTTACATTGCACTTCTGCTGTAGGTAGCTCTCTGTAGCTTGCTGGGGTGTACACACTGCTGACCTGTGGTCCGGACATACAGAGGCAAGAAAGCTCACCTCTCAAGGGGATTTTTTACTCATATAACATTTGAGCTCCTGCTATGAAAAAGGTGGTTTGAAGCTGATATCTCAGTCCCAGCATGGAATCAGATTACTGGCTACCCTGCTGGCTTCTATCAGCTATGACAAGGACCCTCACAATATGTGTTTTGTGTGAGCATTGCACCGTTTTGATGGTGCTGCAATGGGAAGAAATGTAAAGAGAAAATTAGACACTATTTTCAGCACCATTTCCTCAAATTAGATTTGAACTTCAGAGATACAACTCCTGCCAGCTGTACCATTAGCCAGGTGTACAATGTAGAGCTCTTTAAAGTTGCCACCAATACATCCATGTTCTAAATCCATTTTTCCATACATTTATTTGGTAGTATTAAGTATATTTTGTCCATGACAGGTGTACTCTTTTAGACTATGATAATGCACAGTGCTGCAGCTTCTTCTTGTTCACTGAAATTTTCTTTGCAGGTTGTCTTTCAAGATGTACAATAGATCAGTGTGCTTTTCTCTTGTGAATTGTTCTTTTTATTTGGTCCTGCACATTTTAAGCAGTAGTTCTATTTGCAAAGTGGCTACACTATGGATAAGCTCTTCCAAGTTCCAATGCAAGGCATTTAAGCCTCAATCTATGCTTCAATATCCATGAAATTAGAATACATTTGTTTAATTCCTTGTAAATTGAATTCTGTGTTCTGGTAAACCAACTAATAAAAATGATTCTATCTTTGGTATTTCTTTCAGCATTTTATCATTTCTTCCTCTGCTGAAGATTTTGCTTTTATTTATTCACACATGAGATATGAACATCATTGGCTGGCCAACGTTTATTGCTCATCCCTAGTTGCCCTTTAGAAAGTAGTGGTGAGCTGACTTCTTGAACTGCTGCAGTCCATATGCTGTGAGTAGACCCACAATGCCCTTAGGAAGGGAATTCCAGGATTTTGACCCAACGACAGTGAAATGTTTTCCAAGTCAGTATGGCGAATAGCTTGGAGAGGAACTTGCTGATGGTGGTATTCCCATATATCTGCTGCCTTTGTCTTTCTGAATGGAAGTAGCCATGGATCTGGAGATGCTGTATCTTGGTTAGGTTTTCGTTAAGTTGGAAAACCAGCTATTTGGCACTTTAACCCAGTAGCAGTCTTCTGATGGGAACATTGACAGACTATTTGATCATAGGAGATGTGGTAAATGAGTTAATCTGTCTTTTCCTGATGTCCATCTCCAGAGATTTTCTAACATGGTCACTGACTGAAGATCTGGAGTAGGATTCATGGCTTGTTTTTCTCCTCCTTCCCTTCTAGGGCAGCAAAGTCAATAATGAACCCACAACTGCTGCCCTGGTAACATTATCTGACTTTACAATCAACCTAAAGATCATGTAGATACTCAATTATGGTGAGAAATAAATGAATAGGAAATTAGGTTAAGAGTTTTGATAAGAAAATTCTGTTTGCCATTTGAGTTGTGTTAAAACTCTGCCAGTTCTGTGTTAAAGAGGCCAATGCTCCATAAATTGTCAAATGCGTATGTACCTGCCCTGCTGTTGAAGTGCCTGTGGGCTTAACGTCTCTTTGGATCTGTAGCTCAGGATGATTCGACACCCAAAAGAAAGAAGGGCAGAAGGCTGACCAAAAAATATGTTTGTCTGATTCTTTAAATGCTTATCTTGTATATTTCAGATCATTCTTAAGTTTTGTTCTGAAATTCAAACTTTATCAATGATTACAATATGTCTAATTTTATTGCATTGAAGAATCAATAAGTAAGTGAAACAGCAAGTGGTTAGCACTGTTGCCTCATAGCGCCAGGAACCCCGATTTGATATGACCCTCAGCTGAGTGTCTGTGTGGAGTTTGCACGTTCTCCCCATGTCTATGTGGAATTCCTCTGGGTGCTCCAGTTTCCTCCCACAATCCAAAGATTTGAAGGTTAGGTGAATTGGCCAAGCAATATTGCCCTGGAATGTGCAGGCTAGGTCGATTAGCCATGGTAAATGCAGGGTTACAGGGTTGGGTTGTGTCTGGGAGGATGCTCTACAAAGAATCAATGCAGATGGGCAAAATGACCTCTTTCTGCAATGTAGGGATTCTATGATTCAATGTAAGTTTTAGCCTGTATTAAATGTACTGAGTGTGATAATCTCTGAAACAGCAATAAGAAGAGGTTTTACAGTTGACAGTGGTGTGCCTGCATTACAGAGAGTTGATTCTGGATCAGTGGTGCTGGAAGAGCACAGCAATTCAGGCAGCATCCGAAGACAGGCAAAATCGACGTTGTAAAGGGCTTTTGCCCGAAACGTCGATTTTGCCTGTCTTCGGATGCTGCCTGAATTGCTGTGCTCTTCCAGCACCACTGATCCAGAATCTGGTTTCCAGCATCTGCAGTCATTGTTTTTACCTTACAGAGAGTTGAAGTGAGGCAGGTTGTTACTTCTCATCAATGAGGATGTATACATACATGTGTATATAGCCATCAAATGAAGACAGGATTGTGTCTGGCTGTGGCACTCCGCTGACATTGCTTGGGTTAATCACCACTTGGACAAGATTCTGGAGTTTGATGCTCTTTATGAAATTCTGAGCAAGCTGGATTACCTACTTCAGAAGAGGAGGGGACAATTTTGCACAGTGGTAAAATACATCTTTGATCCTCTGAATTCCTTCATTATGGTGCACACCTAAGATTTCAGAGGTAGGAGTCAACAACAAGCAAAGACAATAATGAAAGAGGGAAAAATGCAAAGAACAAGTTGCTCTGGCAATCGTGTTTACAGTTTCAAGGTGTGAGGAGAATGGCATCAGTCTTAAAGTCATAGAGCCACACAGCATAGAAACTATGCTGACCAACAAACACCAAACTACACTAATCCTATTTACCTTCACTTGGCATTTGAACTGCTCATCCAGATGCTTCCTAACTGTTATAACTCCACCACCCTCTCAGGAAGCATGTTCCATATAGCTATTATCCTCTGGGGGAAATCTTCTTTCCTCAGATCATGTCGAAATGACTTACTCCTCACCTTAAACTTGTGTCCTCTGGTCTTAGACATGTCTGCCATGGGTAAAAAGAGTCTCACAAACTAGCTGTCTATGCCTCTCTTAATCTTGTATACCTCAATCAAACCCTCAGCCTACTGTACTGCAAACAAACTCAACCTAGAAGGAGAGACACTCAGCCAGGAAGGAGTACAGAAAGAGGAAGGTGTCAAGAAATAAATAATAGCATAAATGGCTGAGAAACCTAGGTGAAGAACCACCTTGCAAAACAATAGCAAGTCTGAAAAGTGCATCAGGGAAAGCAGAGTAGATCATTTAGCAGTGATTAAATGATAGCAAATAATTATCCAACCTGCATAACCATTGGATTATTAACTGTTTTTAAGCTAAGGATGATATTTACAAATATTTAATGCTGATTTTAAAAGAAAAGGAAACTGTCGAGTCTAATAATTATTATTAAGCAACATTGACAAAGAAGGATTGCATTATCAGTGAATAATACTCTTTAGGATTAGCGTTGTTATGGCAACAAGAATAATGCCCAAATCTAACTCTGAAGGGGCATTATTAACCGACAAAGCACACATTCCAATTGATTATGACTATTACGTAACACTTCCGTTTAGAATTTTTTTTGTGTGTGCGTCTGTTTTCTGATGGGTTCTCTGTTTTCCAATAACTTGCACTTCTGAGGCAATCACATTTCAGTAAATTGACCGTGGCACTGCATGATTTTCCCCTTTGTGTTACTTCAGGTCTATCTGACCCCTCTGATTAAATGTCAAAGCCTGTCTGTGCTTGTGAAGAACTAACTCGGTAGAAAGCAGCAAACAGAAAGGTTCCTCCTTGACTCCATAAAAAAAACGAAATAAATTCCACTGGCATCTTGTAAATTTTTATTTTGCACAATGATTGCAGGTCCCATCTGCAACCCAGCTGTTATTGAAGGGAATGCTGGCCTCCTGCATTACAAATAGCATTCTGCAGTAATTGCTGGTGGTGGAAGGGATTAAATGTTGTCGATGAAAATGTGCACTAGCAATGAATATGCATTACAGTCAGTATGAAATGGCACTAGAAGATTAAAAACAAGGGGTTTTGTTTACAAGGATGAAGGAAGCAGAATGTCGGCTGGCCCAGAGCCTAAAGTGGGGAAGAAAAAACCTTTGGGCAAGGCATTAGGGAGAAAAAAACAGATGGTTTGTGAACCTTTTATTAAGCAGAAAATCATTAATCAAACCCAGGCTGAAAACAGCAGGGATTTTTTTGTGGCACCACATATTTTATTTATTTTTTTCAAAGCTTCTGTAAGAAGTAATATTTCAGATGATTAAAATCAAAATGTTGTTAATGTTCCTCCATATTTTAGGTCCAACTAATTAGTATTTATCTTTTTTTAAATCCAACATAACAATGGAATATATTGAAGTTGTTGTAATACTTAAAATGCACACATTTCTAATCCATATGTTTAACACATTTCATGTTCTGGACTTTTTCAAAGGAACCAGGTTTCATGTGCCCAGACCGGCAACCATTTGCAGTTGAACCTAATAAACGTACAACTAGTTTGCCAAAAACTTGAAGGCAATCGATGGCTGACTAGGGAATTCTGTGTAATGGTGGTGGATTGGAATGCTACATTGAGTTTTACACTTGGACCTGAGTTATGCCTGCATTAGATATGTGTTTATCTAGACTTGACAACAGTTAAACAAATGCTTCCTCTGTGCGTTTTTGTGTGTGTATGTATGTATGCATACATATGTGTATTGCTCTTACTAAAAGATACAGATCCTGTTAATCACAGAAATAATTTTAGCTGATTGCGAAGATGCCTTTAGATCTGTCTGAGCACAGGAGCTATAGAAAATACTGCATCACAGAGATCTCAACTTTTCCACTATTGTAATACTAATATTAAACAATTGAGACTTAATTCAAATGCTGGTGAAGCAAAAATTTGATTTTTGCTCTCTCTGTTCACCTTCTTTAGCAATTTTCCTCCTTTGTCTTCCCAAGTTGGATGGAATTATGTTGGCTTAGTCCCACTGGCGTCCACAGTTCTTTTCTAGGCTGGGGTAATGATGGAAGCTGCTGTACAATTATTTGTGGATGCCATTGTTTCTTTGTGTGATTAGGTACTTATCTTAGAATTTACATGCATTAGACCGAATTAACTGAGATTAGAAATATGATAGTATGAGAAACCAAACCAAACCTGCATGCTTCTATATCCAATACGTGTTGTTAATGTCTCAACAGTTTTCTCCTCTTCTATCCAAAAAAGCACTCACTCATATTGGAAGAGAGACACCATGAAGCCTTCAAAGCTTGTCCAGATGTGAACCAAAATGTTTCATGTCATCAGCCATTTGAATGTGGCAGTGGCTATTACGGATGAACCCTGTTTCTATATCAGGAGTGACTGGATATAGGCAAAAAAGGAGATTGTTCAACTTAGTTGAGCTTCTTTCACTCATGTGTTCATTATCGTGCCTCTACTGCAGTCTTGCTATGGATCAATGAATTCTGAATGGACCATGAGTAATGCTCAGGGCTTACCATAATGCACAGTGTTAGATGAGGCAGAGGTGGGTTGTAAATAATAAGGAACAAGTAAGCAAAGAGAGATTTATATAGAATAAACTTACTAGTGGCAGATTTTATTTCATATGGGCAAATGCAAGGTACCAAGACTGAGGAAATGGAATAAACATAAAAAATACATGTTAAAATGTGATAGTCTGGTGAACATGCATGAAACAGTGAAGTTTTAATAATGGCTCAATTAATATTTAATGCCATTTGCACAATAGTGATAACCAATAGCAATAAATGATGAATCCCGGTGGTTACTAGTTGCCTTGTACAATTGTTGAATCCATTTGGAATACCATGTACCATGTAATTGTGGCCAGTGCATTCCAGTTGGATATTTTGGACTTGGAGAGAGTATTGAGGAGGGAAACATAAACACAACTAGTATTCAAGATGGAACACCCAATTTATATCCCAAAACATTAGATAAAAATGTAAACAAAACAGGTAACACTGTTGAGGGAAGAATGTCAGCCAAGATAAATTGATGGACACATTCGAATAGTGCTATTGCTAATTTTACAGGCATCTGAATAGTACGATAGTTGAAGCCGCAATTTAATGTCTCAATGAAGAACATCAATTCATGCCAAGTTCCAACGTGAAATGGGTGGCGTAGTAAAAGTGCACTCTCAAACATGGATAGAAGTGTCTCAAATCAAGCTAACATTCATGCTGACTTGAATTAAACATAGCACACCATAGACAGCAATGTAGAAGGGAAGAGACAGGGCTGATATTGATGAACTCAGCCTAGCACTGATCCACAATATTCTTCTGGAGCTAGAAGGTGCTGTTCTTTTGATATGATATGTGTAATCCCTAAAATACATCTTTGACCAATGAGATCTTGATTTAGAAATGGATGTGCTGACACATGAATTTGGGACTAACAAGTTTATGTTTGAAAAGGAATGCTTTTAGCAGCATTTTCAGGATTCTAAAGAAGCATAGATTCTTTAGAATGGAGCCTGATAAATCGTTCTCTGCAACCATAAACTCAGAAACCAGGAGCATATATTCAACATCTGAAAGAGAAGCTGAGCATAGAGTGGTGAACACATAGAAAAGAATGTCAAGGAAGTTATTGCCAATCAATTCAACAAAAAGATGTCAGTTCCTTGGTGAAAGAAGTAATCAATGTGTATCAGTTACAACAAAATACATTTTTCAATGTATCATTCCTGACAGAGCAATGGATTTGTGATATGTTCAATTTTCTGTCTATTAATTAAAGGACAGCAGATTGTTTGGGCTGCATTACTGTTGCATTGATACCTGAAGAAGGGCTTATGCCTGAAACGTCGATTCTCCAGTTCCTTTGATGCTGCCTGACCTGCTGCGTTTTTCCAGCAACACATTTTTAAGCATTGATTGCCACAGCCAAACTACAACATTCAGGCTGCCAGGCAAAATGTTACACTGGATCTTCAAATCCTTAAACTTACTCAAAAATATTGGCTGATTTTTTTTTTAAACTTTGCATCTGCCCTTATTAATTGGCAGCAGTTATCCTGGTGGTGTACATCTCTGTGTTCTTTTGTAAAAGTGTGTAGCAGGCTATCTTTAGCCTTGCTCTGATCCAATAACTCAGAGCTTCCTCTTTAATTTTTATATCCCCATTCTCATACTCATGCAAGAATAGAATTTGGCCTTCATATTGTCCCTCAATTTCCATTGTCGAAGTGGGAATTAATGGAGTAAGAGGAGTAACTCTGTGCCTCATGTTTTCAAATCATTGTTATGCTTGGGTGCATGATGCCATTGTATTACAAGAAAAAGTGTCTTTGTAATGTAGAAATATATATAATAAATAAATAAATCTATGGTGTCAATAAATTAAATAACTTCGACAGGGCAGTGAAGGCAACTTTCAGCATGCTAGCTTTCATCGGTCAGAGCATTCAGTACAGGAGATGGGCTATCCTGTTGCAGCTGTACAAGAAGTTGGTGAGGCCATATTTGGATTACTGCATGCAGTTCTGGTCAACCCTACTATAAAAAGGGTATTATTAAACTAAAAAGAGTGCAGCAAAGATTTACCAGGATACTACCAGGGCTAGAAGATTGATAGGCTGGATAGGCTGGGACGTTTTCCTTGGAGACTAAGAGATTGAGGGGTGATGTCTAGGAAGCCCTGTGAGAAGAAAATCTCCAATGTCCATAACGATGAGTCAATGATGTAATTTAATGACAATGCTATGGGTGTTTCCACAGAACTAGAAATAAATCCAATATGCCACATCCTTTAAAACTCACATGCTGCAAGGAATAACAATTAGTAAGTATCTTTGTGACAATTTTAACAGCATTGTCTTACTAAAAATGCAGCTAACTGAAGCATAACAACTGTATTTCCAATGAAAATGGCGGAATTGATGGTGATTGTGAGTCATCTATTTCTTGGAGTGAAACTGTGTCTGAGAGGTTGAGATGAGCACATGTGAAATATATATGGGTATAGCAGTGTAGTTATTATTTCACTAGACCAGAGACCTAAACTAATACTTCATTCAATAAAGCTTGATTATTTTCCACAGATCTGTAAAGGGGCTAGTTGGAGGAGGGCCCAAAACACATTTGGAAAGATGTATGTTAGGTCAATGCATATGTGTTCCTGTCTGTGTGTTTTTGTGGAGGTGGATTAAATTTGTGAATTTACCAAGTTTAACCAACGGATCACAGATAAATTAATCTATTTCAGTAAAAACCAGCAATGACAAGTGCAGCAGTTGTAAAATTTTGCTGTGTTCCCCAAAACCCAGGGACCCATTGGCTCTGTAGAAGATTACGATGCTTTTTAATTGAATTAATTACTTATTTCAGCATTAAAATTATATAATTCAATAAAAATGCACTTAGTCCTTGATGCTAAAATAATTACCTATGGGTTGTTGGATTTTCAAAATCTGCGGTTGTTTTCTCCGAACTAACTCTTGGGCAATGTTCCCTGTAAAATGCTGGGTTCTCAGCAACCCAAATGATCCCGTGAAAACTGTATACATGTCAGCCCTTTAAGTTACTACCTGAGGCACATGTACATGAAACAATTTAAGGGGGCTGTGCAGTTAAAGAAATCATACACACTTCAAAAAAAAAAGGTACTTTGCTGTTGTGATGTGCTTAAAATCAGCAAAGTTGCATTTCCTACCAGCCTTGATAGGGGCATTCAGGCATAGCCAGGGACTGAAGCCACAGGTAGGTCAGACTAGGGAGAGCATTCCTCAATTGGCATTGATGAACTAATAGTGTTTTGACAACAGTTTTCATAGTCATGTTTCCTGTATTATTTTATAACTTGCTTGATTTATTAATGTTAATTTCCAAATATGTCTGGCACACTCATTTAGCTGTGTTCAGCCTTTGGTGCATGTCAGTGGGAAGGATTTGCTTTGTCCACAAGAAAGCTTTGCATTTATCTACTAGCTCAGATGCTGTGAAGATACTAACCATTGGTTCTTGCTAGTCTGGTGCAAAAGACATACTATTGAAGAAAAGAAAGGAGGGGCAATAAGTGAGGACAAAATATCTTGCTCAGGTACTCAAATTGTAAATGCAGCTGAGTTATAGAATTCAGTGGAAAGACAGACAATGTGCATAGATAGGCAGTCAAAAGGACCATGGTGGGAGCAGCTCCTTCACTTAACTGCCCCACGGAGCTGCAAAGTGAGCAGGTACATCAGTAACACCTATCCCAACAGGGAGCCAAAAAGTCAGAGCAGGACTGTGCTGTCGGGAGGTATGCCAGATTATCTTCAGCACTGATTGTTTATTCCTACAATTTAGTGCTTTGGAAGGTTCAGCAGCAAATTCCAAAGGAGCCCATAGGAAGTAAGCAGGCCAGGATTTCCTAAGTAATAATGAGAATTCTCCTAAACACAACCCTTTGATGAGGGAGGATTTGGCAGAAAATCCACACATGCTCCTCCCACCAGCCAGCAATTCTTGGCATCCTTCTGAATCTTAAAGGAATCAGGTTGTGTTAAATTTCCCGAATGCCTTCTTGAGGGATTCTTATGGCAGAGGTACCTCAGGGGCCAGATCAGAAGTGTGGTCCTAATGTGCTTTGTAGTGAAGGGATAGCTGCAAAGATCTATACTATCATCACATCAGAAATTTATACAAATGCTATGTATGATTAACAGCTTTTACACATAGTCTCTGCAGGTTAACAAGCTGTCCTTTTCAGTCTTTCTAATAATAGATGAAACAGGAATGAATTACTGGTTTTTTTGTTGTTGGAGATTCCACAATTCCTGAGTTTTACACCAGTGTTTCCAACTGGTCTGCTGATTTTAAAAACAGGTGCACCTGTAACACACAAGGGAATCTTGCAATGTAGCTCTCTACACACACTTTATAAAACAGTGGGAGTTCTGTTTCCCCCCAAACAGATGTATGTAACACACTGTTGGAATTGTGAGTTCCTGGGAATAAATGTCCATATGTTTATGTTCAAACAGGTGGGCCATTAGAAATTTACTAAAAATGAATCATTAAATGCATTGATTGAATAATAATTAGACTAATAAAGGGAAAGGTCATGTCAAAGTGAAAGCCATTCTTGCTATTGAACTCAAAAGTACTAATGTTTGAAAAAAATCTTAAAACATATAAATGCTGAACTCACTTGTGAGTTCTGCTTTCATTTTATCCTCAAACTTTTTATAGTGCCATGCATTATAGAAAGGTTGAGATAGACGTGTCGCTCTTACTTGAGCCTTTTCTTTGTTTTGGTTCCAATTTTTCCTGATCCTTGCTGATTTGGGGTGGACTGTTTGAGGAATACTTCAGCTTGGGATCAGTAAAATTGTATTTTCTGATGCAATGTTCAGATTTTTGTTACGATGTGATGGCCGAATCTCCCAAACCTTGGACATATGGTCCTGGGATCACGAGGTGTACGGAGAATAATTTGGAATGGGAGTGCAATGACCTTATGAAATTCATCACGATGGGCCACATTTAAAATTTCAGAGTATGGGGATGCATTTTGCTTAACAGTCAGCGGAAGTTAGAGGACCCTATTCTTTTAAAGTGTTGCTACACTTTTGGAAATTTGTAGTTGTTCCAGCTCAATGCTCCAATAAAAATAAGCTCATGTCCAAAGCAAGGTGGCAGAACATTCTCTTGCATTGTAATTTTGATGTTATAGTGATGGAGGGGCTTAGAGTATTTTAGACAATAGACAATAGACAATAGGTGCAGGAGTAGGCCATTCTGCCCTTCGAGCCTGCACCACCATTCAATATGATCATGGCTGATCATCCTTAATCAGTATCCTGTTCCTGCCTTATCTCCATAACCCTTGATTCCACTATCCTTGAGAGCTCTATCCAACTCTTTCTTAAATTAATCCAGAGACTGGGCCTCCACTGCCCTCTGGGGCAGAGCATTCCACACAGCCACCACTCTCTGGGTGAAGAAGTTTCTCCTCATCTCTGTCCTAAATGGTCTACCCCGTATTTTTAAGCTGTGTCCTCTGGTTCGGCACTCACCCATCAGCGGAAACATGTTTCCTGCCTCCAGAGTGTCCAATCTTTTAATAATCTTATATGTCTCAATCAGATCCCCTCTCAGTCTTCTAAACTCAAGGGTATACAAGCCCAGTTGCTCCAATCTTTCAGTGTAAGGTAGTCCCGCCATTCCAGGAATTGACCTCGTGAACCTACGCTGCACTCCCTCAATAGCCAGAATGTCTTTCCTCAAATGTGGAGACCAGAACTGCACACAGTACTCCAGGTGTGGTCTCACCAGAGCCCTGTACAGCTGCAGAAGAACCTCTTTGCTTTTAGAAATTCTCGTGCGTATCTCTGTTTGGCTTGTCCTAGGATAAATGTGTTGGCCTAGTCGACATGGTGTCCTTCCTCATCTATATGTAACGATACTAGTGAGAGTAAGTCATGTCTTTTTGTGGCTAGTTGATGTTCATATAATCCCTCTTGTTATGAAGGCCAGCATGCTATTAGCCTTCTTCACTACCTGCTGTACCTGCATGCTTACCTTCATTGACTGGTGTACAAGAACACCCAGAATTCTTTGTACTTCCCCTTTACCTAAATTGATTCCATTTAGGTAGTAATCTGCCTTCCTTTAGGTATAGGAACTGAAGAGCAGCAAGCAAGGCAGGAGGGTACTAAACGGTGAATAATGTTTGCCCTATTGATAGAAATGAAGAGCATGTCTTTGGGGCTATGGTTATCTGTATGACATCAACAAGTTGCTGGTTTCTGCAACAGACTTTTGTAGGCAAGTTCTCATATTGACGAAAGTGGAATCAATGATTTGGAGATTCTCTCTGCTAACTGCAGTGCCTATAGACATACAGTCTCTGGAAAATACAGAGGACAAAAGAAATGTGGATGGTAGAAAAGAGAGTCTACAGAAGAAAAACAACAACTCCAGTCATCTGTAATAGCTTCACATGGGACTATCACTTACAAATTGGCCCTACATCCACAGTGACCAATGTTCAATCTCGAAGTGACATACATCCTGGTGCAGTCCATCATCTATGATGATGGATGGATGCCATCTGTATCATCAGATCTGAAAAGCGCAAAAATAAGATGCAGCTTTAACAATTATATAACCCCTCTCATGCCCCCCACCGTACATATTAAATACCAAATATCTTTAGTATAATCTGGATATAGGTTTGCTTACTGAGCTGGAAGGTTCATTTTCGGACATTTTGTCATCATACTAGGTAACATCATCAGTGAGCCTCTGGATGAAGCACTGGTGGCATGGCCCACTTTCTATTTATGTGTTTAGGGTTCCTTGGATTGGTGACTTCATTTTCTGTTGTGATGTCATTTCCTGTTGTAATGTCATTTCCTATTCTTTTTCTCGGGGTTGGCTAATGGGATCCAAGTCGATGTCTTTATTGATAGAGTTCCAGTTGGAATGCCATGCTTCTAGAAATTCTCGTGCGTATCTCTGTTTGGCTTGTCCTAGGATAAATGTGTTGGCCTAGTCGACATGGTGTCCTTCCTCATCTATATGTAACGATACTAGTGAGAGTAAGTCATGTCTTTTTGTGGCTAGTTGATGTTCATATATCCTGATGCCTAGTTTTCTGCCTGTTTGTCCAATGTAATGTTTGTTACAGTTCTTGCAAGATATCTTGTAAATGACATTACAACAAGCAAAACTAATGTCATTTCTCAGTGCTTTGTTGGGAGGCTCACGATGATGTTACCTAGTACGGTGACAAAACATCTGAAAATGAATCTTCCAGCTCAGTGAGCAAACCTACATCTAGAACCTCAACCTGAGCTATAAATCTTCTCAAAATTCGTCAGTATAATGTCCCACTTGAAGTCTGGAGATGCATGGGAAAAGGTTTATAATATCACAAAGAATTATTGAATGCTGTATGTTCTCATGCTGTGGAGCTTTCCATGCATGCCTACACTGTTAGAGTCAAACTGAAGGCATGGGCTGAAAATCCATATTGGTTTTGGTGAGTTACTCACATCATGACCAGGAAGGTGTTGAAGCTTAACTTCGATGGTAGAGTTAGATAGTGTGAGGCTTCTGCCTTCTCAGCAATTCAACTCATATTAGAATTCATATTGATGCAATTTACCATTGGCACACTTTCATCTTCATGAAATTATGGAAATGCAGCTACTGTGGTGAAGCCAGATATGATACTTATTTTTGATGACTGAACAAGTTAATTTTTTCTTTATCTTTTAATTAGGTTTGGGCAATGCCAGTATTTGCAATCATTCCTAATTCCTCATGAACTGAATGGCTTGCCATTTCAGAAGGCAGTTAAGAGTCAAATGCATTGTTGTAGTCTGGAGTGAAGTGTCGGCCAGACCAGATTTCCTTGTTTAGAATTTTCTTAAAAGACATTCGTGAACCTGATTCGTTTTTTTGACAATTGATAATAATTTCATGGAGTTTCACCATTATAGAGAATAGCTTTAGATTCAGATTTTATTGTTTGGAGAAATTAAATTCCACAAGCTGCCATGGTCCCCAGAACATTAATCTGAGCTGCTGGATTACTAGTTCAATGACATTACCACAACGGCGCAAACTTCCCAACTGAGAAAGGCAAAGTCTGTCACAAATGTTAGGCATGTAGTTGTAGTTTACCATCAGTACAGGGTGATTTCTGCTGACACCTTGTTTGCAGTGCTTCGGAGCTTCTGAAACATGTCATCATTATGGAAAACACATGCTGATAGCTGCTGTCTACAATTGCATCAGCCGTCTACATGAATCTGCAGCTTGTCACTATTGATGTTGAAGGTTTCCATGTCTCTTTGAACAGCATCCTTGAATCAGAGTTTAGGGTGCCCTGCTGATCTCTTGATACAGACTACCTTCCCAAAAAGCATATCCTTGGACATGTGACCATTTTCCATGCCCAAGCCGGTGATGCCCTCTTTGCTTTCTTTGTGCTACTATGCCTGGCATGTCTACCTTGCGTAAGCCTGATGCCTTTCTTAATGCTGAGGATGTGTTGTAACATTTGCAATCAAATTAACATTTAATATTTATTATTATGTGGTAACTGGGCACTTAAGAAGCATAATATGGTGACACTGGGTCAACATGGTTTACGCAGGGTAATTATTATGGACGTATAAAAAGCAGTGTAGATAAAAAGGAACCAGTGCACAGAGTATATTTGGATTTTAGAAGGTATTTGATCATGTGTCACAGGATTAAGGCAAATGGGATAAAAGAGAAGGTGAAACTCAGAGTAAAAAAGAATGAACAGCAACAAGCTGACCCTGTGTCATCTGCCAGTGAATCAATGATCCCTGCCACTCTCTACATTTCACAGAGAATGTCCATTCAAATCTTTACATGATCTCATGTTCCCTATGTAATCTCCTACAGCCCTCTGCAACTGTGCATTCCTCACAGCCCAGCCTCTAAAGTATCTCCTATTTTAATCAGTCCACAATATTGGGAATTGTATGTCTACTGCTTAGTCCCTACATTTTGGGATCTGGTGCAATCCTATCCTTCCTGTAATGTGGTGACCAGAACTGTAGTGAATACTCCAAGTGACCTGATTAGTGTTGTGTACAGTTCCACCATAACCTTCCCGCTCTTATATTTTCTGCCTTAGATAGTAAAGGACAACATCCTGTCTGTCCTATTAGCTATCATACCTACTACCATTTCCTCTACTCCCAAGGGTATGTGGACAAGGTCCCTCTGTTCCTTCACACATTTCTGTATCTAATCAATTATGTGTACTTTTTGTGTGCATGCATCATTGATAAAGAAAACAATTAACAGAAGCAAGCGTGTTTCAAAGCCCTGATAAAGCTGGTGAGAAGAATAGTGAAATTGCCTTGGGACCAATTTACATATGATTGCCGATACTTAGGGAGTATAATAAGACCAATCCATATTTTGTGTTTAGCCTTAAAAATCTGCAAATGTCACAATGGGTTCTCAGATCTATTTGCCTGATTCAGCAAAGCGAGTGAATGGAAGTGGCATGGAAGTGAATAGAATCCTCTAACTGCACTTGTTTGGGAATTGGATGCTGGCAGCTGTCTGGTAACTCAAATGGCTATCCTTCCTGTGGTAGCAATAATGTGAGCTGCTGGAGTCTAATTAATTGTAGTCACCATCATTGAGCTCTATTTTATTCATTCTATAAATTCATTCGTTTACAAGCACCAGCACATTTCTTGCTCATTGACCAGAACTAGTGTGTTCTTTGTCTATCTGTTTAAAGGTGCTTAATTTATTAGCCTCATCAAACACATCCCTACACCTCTTCCTGCTGAAAGTACTAAAGGAATCGGATATGTTTTGCACAACAAATGGATAAAGTAATCACAAACCCTTTCCACAGTTAGAGTACAACAACATTATCCTGAAGCTGTTGCATTGCAGTTTAAACCACTCCCTTTCACGATGTACCACATTTCATTTGATTTTAGTAGCTCTGCTATTCAAATTCCTATTTAGAGGCTAAATCTTTGGCTTTAAATGACACCTAACAGTTGTCTCACCTGGCCTTGATCTTACTTTGTGAACCTCCTATCCATGTCTCGCTCTGTCTAAACACCCTATAAACTGTATGTCCTTGTTTGCTATGATCTGCCTGTACTGCTTGCAAAACAAAGCTTTTCACTATACTTATAAAGTGATTGCAATGAATCAAATTAAATCAGCACTAGCCTCAGCAAGACTGCTTGATAAAGCAAATGTTGGCAAAGTTTGATATTTTAAAGATTTTTTGCCTCAAAATGTGACTTTGTTTAACTGGGATTGGGAAGCAATTTTTGCTAGCCTTGGCGATATCTCCAGTTGAAATTGGACAATCCATCCTGCAGACATAGAGTGGTGGACAGGAGGGCACAGTGGATATAAAGATACAAAGTTAAAAGTCACACTACACCAGGTTCTCGTCCACCAGATTTAGTTGGAAGCACTAGCTTTCAGAGCGCAGCTTCGATCTAAAGGTAAGATACATAACAAAAGAATCTCATGTGAAAATGAAAATGTCATTCACACCGCATCAAACAACTTAAGTAGATTAGATTTTTTTTTAGATTACATTAGATTACATTACAGTGTGGAAACAGGCCCTTCGGCCCAACAAGTCCACACCGACACGCCGAAGCGAAACCCACACATACCCCTACATTTACCCCTTACCTAACACTACGGGCAATTTAGCATGGCCAATTCACCTGACCCTGCACATCTTTTGGACTGTGGGAGGAAACCGGAGCACCCGGAGGAAACCCACGCAGACACGGGGAGAACGTGCAAACTCCACACAGTCAGTCGCCTGAGGCGGGAATTGAACCCGGGTCTCACGCGCTGTGAGGCAGCAGTGCTAACCACTGTGCCACCGTGCCGCCCAGTGTGGACTGTTATGATTGTTTAAAATAGTGTGAACATATTGTAACGGCAACATTTTGAGAAGCCAAAACAAAATGTAGAGGAAAACGTTAAAAAAGTATTTCGAACAGTGCCACCACTGGGTAAGAGCTGGTTCTCCACATGCTTCAAGATAATTAGATCAAAAAATCTCTCCATGGCTATAAAAAAGGACTAGAAGAGCAGCTCATTAGATTGCTGAAACCATTCGAACAATCACTTGGGGATGCCTGGCCAACTATCCAGTGATATGGATTCTCCAGCAGATGGTGGATAGCTTCATAAAATGTCCTTCTGAAGTGTTGATGGATGCATTTAAATGTTTTTAAGATTGAATCAAAAGGTGCTTTAATGGTAGTCATCAGAGAAAGAAATGTACTTTAATCAGATTAATAGATCTCTGGTTCAAAACTCCTGCACTTTATTTAGATGTGTCTACTGAACACTTTTTAATGATTTAAATATGATGACAGCCAGATTCTTAACACAGCTGCCTTTGAGAGGATAGGTTTATCCAGTCTTTGATTTTTCATAATATCTCTAGTTGACATATCACCAGTTGGTCAAAGGAAAGAGAATTGTGGGATTAGGTGCATCACTTGCAGCCAACTGTGCACTGATGCATCAAGAAACAATGCTGTTTGCCAGAACTAACTCGGTCAGGCATTCCCTTTCTGTGAAAAAGAAGCAGCAACTCAAAAGCATTGTATATATCACAAGCTTCCCAGAAATGAAAGGTATTATTTATGACATGTGCACCATATCTCTCCATCCTCCAGTGAAAATTAATAGAAACACAATTAGGTGTGAAATAAAACTGATTGCTGATTCAATATCTTCCCCATTTTATACTACTCTCATTCTAATTTCAGCACAATTTACCCATGTGATTCCAGATGGATGCTTATGCCCAAAATGTCAATTCTCCTGCTCCTCGGATGCTGCCTGCCCTGCTGTGCTTTTCCAGTACCACGCACTCAACTCCAATCTCCAGCATCTGCAGTCCTCGCTTTCTCCCACAATCTACCCATATTAGTACTTACCACTTTTGAAGTGAGTGACAAATGTTCTGTCGCTAGGTTAGGGTGACCTCTGAGTCCCTTACTCAATATAACCAAAATTTCAAAATATGCTGGAAAGCTATCAATGAGCCTTTGCTTCAAACAGAGCTCACTTGTCAAGGTAATGGTGTTGAATTACGCTTACGGCAACGTAAAAAGTCCAGTGCAGCACATGGATGCTGCCTGACCTGTTGTGCTTTTCCAGCACCAGACTCTCGACTCTTAGACAGTGAGGCTTCCTCTTAAAAACCAAAAGGGGCAGATTGTTTCTTTCTTCTGGACTGGAGAGAGACAGCATGTGAGAATCATGACGTTTTGCTGAACTGCATTTACGTCAAAGGATGTGTTAATGGGATGCTACCTGTACTGGAACAGTTGATGACTGTGGTCAAATAATACATTATCTTCTTAAGTATTCCAACTGAGTGAAATTATGCTAATGCTTCTTTTTTTGTAGTTTAACTGTGTTGTAAAAATAAAGCATGTTTTGTTTAGAAACTAGTGCTGGACCAATTGAATCACACCTGGAACACAGCACCTCATGCATGCCTTTAAGTAAATATAAAAGTTAGGGTCGATGCTATCTTATGATTCTTTGTAGGGGGCAAGGCTCGATCTAATCCATAACAGAAAGGACACTACTACTACTCCACACATGTCCCAGGCCCATGCACGTTGGATTTGTGAATGGATTTGATGACAACAAGAAAGAGATTTGGAAAGAACAAAAGATTATAGCTGTATGCTTGCCCCCTCTCCCCCAAGTACAGTACTAAAATGGACTTCAACTTGGCTGATGAATGTCATTAACATTTCATTCCAGAGGCTACATCAAAATGATGCTCATCTCCACACAAGGCTGGGAGCAACCAAAGGAAAACCTAATGTACATACAGCGCCAATTTAGATTCTATTAATCTTACAACATTAGGTTGGACTAAGATAATACTTAAGAGTAAGGGAAAGGCTTTCTTTATAGAGGTTTATAAAATCATGAGGGGCATGGATAGGGTAAATAGACAAGGTTTTTTCCCTGGGATGGGGGAGTCCAGAACTAGAGGCATTGATTTAGGGTGAGAGGGGAAAATTTTAAAAAGGACCTAAGAGACAATTTTTTCACGCAGCGGGTAATACTTGTATGAAATGAGCTGCCAGAGGAAGTGGTGGAGGCTGGTACAATTACAATATTTAGAAGGCACCTGGATGGGTAAATGAATAGGAAGGGTTCAACGAGATATGGGCCAAGTGCTGACAAATGGGATTAGATTAGGTTAGGATGAGATGGACTGAAGGGTCTGTTTCTGTGCTGTACATCGCTATGACTCTAAGTAGCTCCTACATTCAAAATTTACAGGTTGTTTCCATAAAGAAATTATATCTGAGTTTATGGTCCTGTGTACCCAAGTACAAGAGTACAGGAGCACAGTGAAAAGTGTGCAGAGTTGCCACTAGAATACAATAGGTAGAAATAAACACATTAGTGTCTGTGTTAGTAGGTCTCACTCTCCAGGGACCAATCAGAACTCAGTTTGAGGGTTGTTGATCACTACCTGTCTCACCACCTCCCCTGATCTCAGGCGGGTTTTTTGTTTAATCAACCTTTTCAGATGACACACCTCTGAACCTAGGTCTTCTTGCTCAAAGGAAGGGATGAGCCCATGCAGATATTTTCTAAAGGACACTACCACTGTGCCACAATAGCCTCTGGGCCCCTTCAAAGATATTTTCCAATCAACCTCTTCTGAGATGTTCCAATACACCTCTAGAGCAGGTAGGACCTGAACCTGGGTCGCCTGTCTCAGAGGTAGGGACTTCCACCCCCCCTCACTTGCTCACCCCCAACCCTTACATGTATCCACTGTTCTGTTGTAGATCTAACCAGAAATATCTGTTCCCAATCTACTTGGAGCAGATCCTGTCTTATTGTGGTGCAATCTGCTTTCCCCCAGAACCCTTTCTTGTACACCATATTTTCCCTTGTCCATAAATCTCAGGAAATAATCTATTTAGGGAAAATGAAGTGTGATAGGAAGGGAGGGTGGAGTTGAAATGGTTGATGGGGTGGCCATCAATATGTGAAAGCTTCCCCCATGTTTTAAGACGAAATCACCAACTGGCAACTGGTAAAGGAATCAATCAAGGTTAGATCCTTAGGTGACTCTAGAGGCAGCTACAAAGAGAAACTATCGCTAGAGATTCTTTGGTCTCAAGCGAATGTGAGCCACTGTTTAAAAACGGAGGTAGACAAAAGGCGGGTAACCATAGGCTAGTTAGTTTAACTTCTGTCGTGGGGAAAATGCTTGAATCTATCATCAAGGAAGAAATAGCGAGACATCTGGATAGAAAACATCCCATTAGGTAGATGCAACATAGATTCGTGAAAGGCAGGTCATGTTTAACTAATTTACTGGAATTCTTTGAGAACATTACGGTGCACTGGACAACAGACAACCAGTGGATGTGGTGCACCTGGATTTCCAGAAGACACTCGTCACAAAAGGCTGCTGCATAAGATAAAGGTACACTGTGTTACGGGTAATGTATTAACATGGATAGAAGATTGGTTAACTAACAAGAAGCAAAGAGTGGGAATAAATGGATACATTTCTGGTTGGCGATCAGGGGCTAGTGCTGTGCCTCAGGGATCAGTGTTGGGACTGCAATTGTTTACAATTTACACATATGATTTAGTGTTTGGGACCAAGTGTAGTGTGTCAATGTTTGCAGATGACACTAAAATAAGTAGCCATGATGTGGAGGTGCTGGTGGTGGACTGAGGTAGATAAAGTTAAAAATCACACAACACCAGGTTATAGTCCAACAGGTTTATTAGAAGTGCAAGCTTTTGGAGCGCTGCTCCTTCATCAGTGTCTTATGATCCTGCCCCACTAGCTATCTCACGAAGGAGCAGTGGTCTGAAAGCTTGGACTTACAAATTAACCTGTTAGATTATAACCTGGTGTGTGATTTTTTCTGAAGAAGAAGGACCTGAAGAAGGGCCTGTGCCCGAAATGTCGAAGATTCCTGAAGAAGGGCCTGTGCCCGAAACGTCGAATCTCCTGTTCCCTGGATGCTGCCTGACCTGCTGTGCTGTTCCAGCAATAAAGTTTCAACGTTGTGTGATTTTTAACTAATATGAGTGGTAGAGCAAAGTGTGCAGAGGACACTGAAAGTCTACAGAGGGATATAGATAGTTTAAGTGACTGGGCAATGGTTTGGCAGATGGAGCACAATATTTTGGCAGGAATAACAGCAAAATGGGTTATTATTTAAATGGTGAAAAATTGCAGCAGGCTGCTGTGTAGAATGACCTTAGTGCCCTTGTGCATGAATCACAAAAAACTATTTTGCAGGTACAGCAGGCATTTAAGAGGGCAAATGGAATATTGTATTTCATTGCTAGAGGGATGAAATTTAAAAACAGGCAGATTATGCTATGGCTGTATAGGATGCTGGTGAGGCCACACCTGGAGTACTTTACAGTTTTGGTATCCTAACTTGAGAAAGGATGCACTGGCACTGGAGGGAGTGCAGAAGAGGTTCACTAGGTTGGTTCCAGAGTTGAGAGGGTTGGCGTATGTGGAGATATTGAGTAGACTTGCTCTTTACACATTGGAATTTAGAAGAATGAGCAGGGAATCTTATAGAAACAAATAAAATAATGAAGGGAGATATAGATAAGGTAGAAACAGGGAGGTTATTTCCACTGTAGGTGAAAATAAAACCAGGAGGGGCATAGACTCAAAATAAGGGAGAGCAGATTTAGGACTGGGTTGAGGAGGAACTTCTTCACCCAAAGGGTTGTGAATCTGTGCAATTCCCTACCCAGTGAAGCAGCTGAGGCTGCCTTGTTGAATGTTTTTAAGGCAAAGTTTGATTTTTGAATAGTAAAAGACTTAAAGGTTATTGTGAAGCAGGCAGGTTAGTGAAGCTGAGTCCACAAAAAGATCAGTCGTAATCTTAATGAGTGGCAGAGCAGGCTTCAGGGGCCAAATGGCCTACTCCTGCTCCTATTTCTGTTGTTCTTACGTAAGTAGATAAGTAAAAGTGTAATCTAGCAAAGGCAGGCATTGAACAAATGGAGACAAATTACTGGGGGGGAAGGGAAGATAATTGACTTTGTCAAAGGCTGCAGAGAGATCAGGAGGGACAGTGCATTGCAGTCACAGTGATAGAGGATAGGGATTTAAGACTTGGACTGCTTCATACCATGAGCATGCATGACAAAGGTGATTAGTTTTAAACTCACTCTAACTTCAAAACCACTAAAAATCTTAGAGTTTTACTTATCTACCCATGAACCAAGGAATCAACTTTCACACTGATTGACGTTGCTATTGCCTCAATTATGGCTGCAACAACTTGGGATACTTTTAAAACGTTTTGAGATCCAAAAGAATATATGTTCCCCTGTTTTTAACAAACTAACTTTGGTAAACAAAAAAATAACTTTTTATTATTTTTGGAAACTGATAAAACACGCAATTATTGACTAAGTAGAGATAGCAACAAACAATTCCATTATTTTGACACCGTTTAATTGAGATATGTATAACTGGCAGCACTGGAAGGTTACTTTCATCTCTTTCCAATATTTTTAGTTGAAATAGAGGCGGAAAATACAATCAGGTCGCACATATTGGTTTCACTATTTTCATATTTTCTCATCTGCTCCATAAATATGGGAATGGTTAAGTGCACACTGAAATAACACCCCTGACTTTGAAAACGCCCACACGACCAGTTAACTCATGTTTTCCAGATTGTCAATTACATTAATAACACAATTGACGTCAAATCCTATCGCAAAAACAAACGTGTGGACATATATTTTTGAGAAAAATTAGTTTTGAAAGTCTTGTGGATCCCACCTCAAGGTAAAAGTACCTTTAGCATGGTTGCTTAAAATTGGTACAGGGATTAATTCTTCTTTCATAGGGAGTGCCAGAGCACAGTGCAATTACACAGTCTGCCATTTTCCTTTACTGTAATCATACTGTAAGTTGAACTCACAGGCTGCATATGTTGATGGTCTTCCTTTGTTCCCACTGCAAGCGTCGAATTGTAGGATTTGGATATATTTTCTTTCTTTGAGCAAAAAAAATGTAGAGTCCCAGGTCTGATGGCCACCCTCCCCCCCTCCCCCCGTGACTCCAAACAAAGCCAGGGTGCTGCCTACAGTTCCCCTCCAGCATGATCCCTTTCCTTCTCCTGCTGTAACACCTCCCAATTCAATAAAAAAGAATAGCTCCCCCTTCACTCTTGTAATTCCCTCAGTATTCCAGCGTACTGCCTCCAGTTCTCTAGCCTCCTTCCTGATGCCCTTGACCTTTAGTGAACAGACCATCAGGACTGATCATGGCCCAAACCTTCACTGTCTTAGTGAGACAGTCACAAACAATGAATGGCCAGACCCTTGCCTGATAATTGTATAGACTCCCAAGTGTCTACCCACAAGTGCCTGGACATTGCAATGGATCCGCAGGACTGACAGTAGCCCACTATCCCAAACTGTAAAGGCACTGAGTTCCTGACTGTGACCTTTTCCCTCAGCTGTCCGACCATGCCCAACCTCCTGACCTGATTGTCGAGTCTCCCTGGGCTCGACTATGGACTATTCCCTTTAGGCTTTGAGACTTGGTCACTAGGTTGATGTACTCGCAGTGTGTTTGATGTGTACGCAACTGGCACATATGCGGGTCTGAGATTGATGATAGATTGATATAGGGTTCAGCAAAATGTCCACAGCTTGACTGACAGCTGCTGACAAACACGACAAGCTGCCTGGCTTTGTATCTAAAAAGCTATCTCTGTGCTAAACTGCAAAGCAATTCCGAAGAACTGAGAGTCTTTATGGTGCAGCTGAAGGCACTAAAACATGAGGCAAAGTAATGCAAGTTAAGGCAAGACAGAGATGCTATGAGCATCAAGGTAGATACTAAGTGATGCATTGAGAGAGCGAGCAAGAAGGTCTGAGATGCACCCTAGACCAGTCCATGAAGTGGGTTTCTGTCCTTGCCCACAAAGTGACCTTTCAGCATCAGTACAATGAAAGATGCAGTGCATACTTAAGTACAGCATGGGCCTGTGAAAGCATACTGTAAGAAGACCGGAGATGATCTGTGATGATGCAGAGAGGCAGCCACATGTCAGCTATCAATGTACCAATGGGTGTGGGGTGCATGATGTCACTGTCTATGGAGCAAGCCGTGGGATATTGGCTCCAAATATCTGAGGTGGACATCCAAAGAGCAAACAGTGAGCTGGAGTCTCCAGTTATCCAGGTAAAAACAATGACTGCAGATGCTGGAAACCAGATTTTGGATTAGTGGTGCTGGAAGAGCACAGCAGTTCAGGCAGCATCCGAGGAGTAGCAAAATCGACATTTCGGGCAAAAGCCCTTCATCAGGAATAAAGGCAGTGAGCCTGGAGCGTGGAGAGATAAGCTAGAGGAGGGTGGGGGTGGGGAGAAAGTAGCATAGAGTACAATAGGTGAGTGGGGGAGGGGATGAAGGTGATAGGTCAGGGAGGAGGGGGGGTGGAGTGGATAGGTGGAAAAGAAGATAGGCAGGTAGGACAAGTCATGGGGACAGCGCTGAGCTGGAAGTTTGGAACTGGGGTGAGGTGGGGGAAGGGGAATTGAGGAAACTGTTGAAGTCCACATTGATGCCCTGGGGTTGAAGTGTTCCGAGGCGGAAGATGAGGCGTTCTTCTTCCAGGCGTCTGGTGGTGAGGGAACGGCAGTGAAGGAGGCCCAGGATCTCCATGTCCTCAGCAGAGTGGGAGGGGGAGTTGAAATGTTGGGGTGGTGTGGTTGATTGGTGTGGGTGTCCCGGAGATGTTCCCTAAAGCGCTCTGCTAGGATGCGTCCAGCCTCCCCAATGTAGAGGAGACGGCATTGGGAGCAACGGATGCAATAAATGATATTCGTGGATGTGCAGGTAAAACTTTGATGGATGTGGAAGTCTCCTTTAGGGCCTTGGATGGAGGTGAGGGAGGAGGTGTGGGCGCAGGTTTTGCAGTTCCTGTGGTGGCAGGGGAAAGTGCCAGGATAGGAGGGTGGGTTGGAGGGGGGTGTGACCTGACCAGGTAGTCACGGAGGGAACAGTCTTTGCGGAAGGCGGAGAGGGGTGGAGAGGGAAATATATCCCTGTTGGTGGGGTCTTTTTGGAGGTGGCAGAAATGTTGGCGGATGATTTGGTTTATGTGAAGGTTGGTAGGGTGGAAGGTGAGCACCAGGGGCGTTCTGTCCTTGTTACAGTTGGAGGGGTGGGGTCTGAGGGCAGAGGTGCGGGATGTAGATGAGATGCGTTGGAGGGCATCTTTCACCACGTGGGAAGGGAAATTGCGGTCTCTAAAGAAGGAGGCTATCTAGTGTGTTCTGTGGTGGAATTGGTCCTCCTGGGAACAGATATAGTGGAGGCAGAGGAATTGGGAATATGGGATGGCATTTTTGCAAGAGGTAGGTTGGGAAGAGGTGTAATCCAGGTAGCTGTGGGAGTCGGTGGGTTTGTAAAAAATGTCAGTGTCAAGTCGGTCGTCCTTAATGGAGATGGAGAGGTCCAGGAAGAGGAGGGAGGTGTCAGAGATGGTCCAAGTAAATTTAAGGTCAGGGTGGAATGTGTTGGTGAAGTTGATGAATTGCTCAACCTCCTCGCGGGAGCTTGAGGTGGCGCCAATGCAGTCATCAATGTAGCGGAGGAAGAGGTGGGGAGTGGTGCCGGTGTAATTACGGAAGATCAACTGTTCTACGTAGCCAACAAAGAGACAGGCATAGCTGGGGCCCATACGTGTGCCCTTTGGTCTGGAGGTAGTGGGAGGATTCGAAGGAGAAATTGTTAAGGGTGAGGACCAGTTCAGCCAAACGAATGAGAGTGTCGGTGGAAGGGTACTGTTGGGGACGTCTGGAGAGGAAAAAACGGAGGGCTTGGAGGTCCTGGTCATGGCGGATGGAGGTGTAGAGGGATTGGATATCCATGGTGAAGATGAGGCATTGGGGGCTGGGGAAACGGAAGTCTTTGATGAGGTGGAGGGCGTGGGTGGTGTCTCGAACGTATGTGGGGAGTTCCTGGATTAGGGGGGATAGGACAGTGTCGAGGTAGGTACTCAGACCTTCATGGCTGGAATTCTCAGCATCATGTTTATTTTTTTTACCCCCACACTACCGCCTAACTGCGCTAGTGCTTATTTTCTCCCCCCAACACCCATGGCGTGTGTGTGTGTGTGTGTGTGTGTGCGCGCAGGTGTGAGACAGTGAGAGACACAAAGTGCACCAATCTTTATTCAATTTCCACCACCAGGAAGATAGGAAACACCGGAGTGGCCAGTGACAAGCACTGCCCTTCACATCAAAGGGCAATGCTGTGTGATCAAACAGTGAAGGGGAGGGTAGGGACTAAATCAAAATAGAATTGGAGGGAGAAATGATGCACTCCACTCCCTGCGGTGCCCACCTCTCCCTGAACAACTCCAGGGTGTTGGTGGACACCGCGTGCTCCTTCTCCAAGGACACCCGGGCTCTAACGTAACCGCGGAAGAGGGGCAGGCAGTCTGCCCTAACAACCCCCTCCACGGCCCGCTGCCTGGACCTGTCGATGGCCAGTTTGGCCAGGCCCAGGAGCAGACCCACGAGGAGGTCTTCAGACCTGCCCTCCTTCCTCCGTACCAGGTGCCCAAAGATGAGGAGCGTGGGACTGAAGCGCAACCAAAAGCAGAGGAGGAGGTTTTTGAGAAAATCATAAAGAGTGCAAACGCCCACACCCAATATATACATGGTCCACGGACTCCACAGCACCACAGAACAAGCAGTTGGGCTGGGAGTCTGTGAACCATCGCAATCTGCGGTTGCAGGGGACTGCTGCGTGCAGCACCCTCCACCCCAGATCCCCGAGAGAAAGGGGGAGGGATCCCGCGTAGAGAGCCCTGCACTGGGGATCCCCACCGCCCGGTGACAAATGGGCACGCCAAGGCGTGTCCGGACGGTGGAGAAGAGGTGGACAGTGTGCAGCAGCAGTCTATACAGGGCCCTCCTTTTTACCCCCTGGAAGGGAACAAAATTAAAATTCCGGAGGCGGCTCAGGTTGTGGGGCACAGGCTCCCGCGGGACGTACGGGACCTTGGGGCCAATGTGAAATTCCGTCCAGGCTGGGGTGAGCGCGGACAGCATCCCACCGCACACCTGAGCACCCTCCAACTAGTGCACTTCGTCGGGTCCGAGCACCGCCGTTTTAAGGCGTCGGATGGCGGTGGCCACGTACTGGACGTCTACCGCTGCCCTGCTCGCTATGTCCTGCGGCAGCGTCCAGCCCAGGCACCCGGCACCCAGCACGCCCCCGACCCTGGTCGCCCTCGCCACCACGGCCTTCCTCTCCGACAGCCACTCGAACCCGCGAGTACGGAGGCGCGGATTCCTGAGCAACGGCTCCCTGACGACAGCTGCTACTCCAGCCGGAGGGTAGGCACGACGCGATTCGACCATGTTCCAGACAGTGATCAGGTCCTGGTAAAAGACAGGCAGCGTCTTGAGGGCGACCTCCAAACCGTCACGGTCGACGAACAGGAGCTGCATGTCGTAGTTGAGGTTACGCACCTGGCGGAAAAAATACGTCGCCAGGGCACACCACCTAGGAGGAGGCTCGACGTAAAGGTATCGCCGCAAGGTCTGAAGGCGGAACGTCGCGACCTGGGTGCGGACGCACACCAGCGACTGACCGCCCTCCTCAATAGGGAGACTCAGAACCTGCGCGGCGACCCAGTGCATCTTTTTGTCCCAGAAGAAATCGACCAACGTTCTCTGGATGTCAGCGACAAAGCCAGGAGGGACCAAAGTGAGCAGCCGGTACCACAGCATGGCGGCCACCAGCTGGTTTATGACCAGCACTCGACTCCTGTAAGATAGCACTCGGAGCAGTCCTGTCCAGCGGCCTAGGTGAGCCAAGACTTTGGCCTCCAGCTCCTGCCAGTTGGCCGGCTAGGATTCCTCAGCCGGGCTGAGGTAGACCCCCAGGTAGAGGAGATGGGTGGTATTCCAGCTGAACCCCCGTAACTCCTCCGGCAGAGAGTCCACCCGCCACGGACCGACCAGTAGTCCGGAACATTTGGCCCAGTTGATCCTGGCGGAAGATGCCGCAGAGTACACGGCCTGGCACTCGCGCATCCTCCCCAGGTCAGCCGGGTCGGTGAAAGTGAGGAGCACATCGTCGGCGTAGGCCGAGAGGACCACCCCCATGCCCGCGCCGTGCAGAACCAGCCCAGACAACCTCCTCCGCAAGAGGCGCAGGAAAGGCTCCAAGCACAGGGAATACAGCTGGCCGGGCAGGGGGCAGCCTTGACGCACTCCTCTCCTGAAGCGAAGGGGCGCCATCAGGGACCCATTAACTTTAACCAGACACTCTGCGGCGGCGTACAAAAGTCAGATCCGGGCGACGAACTGCGTCCTGAACCCGAATGCCCGCAGAGTCCCGAGCAGGTACTCGTGATCGACCCTGTCGAACGCCTTCTCCTGGTCGAGAGACAGGAAGGCGCTCGGCAGACCAGCCCGTCGACAGAAATGGATCAGGTTCCGGACCAGATGGACGTTGTCGTGTATCCTCCGGCCCGGGACCGTGTAGGACTGGTCCGCGTGAATCATGTGGGCCAGCACGGAGGCCAGGCAAGAAGACAACACCCTGGCGAAGATTTTGTAATCCGTGCCAAGGAGGGAGACCGGACGCCAGTTCTTTAGGGAACGAAGGTCCCCCTTCTTTGGCAGCAGGACGATGACCGCCCTGTGCCAAGAAAGGGGCAGCTCTCCGGCATTTAGACACTCCCCCAGGACCTGTGCGTAGTCGCTCCCCAGGACGTCCCAAAACGCCCTGAAGAACTCCACACAGTCAGCCCGTCCAGCCCCGGGGTTTTGCCCCTCGAGAGCCGGTCGAGGGCACCGGTCAGCTCCTCTAAGGTGACGGGAGCGTCGAGCCTTCCGGCGTCCTCCGGGCTGAGCTGCGGCAGGTCCTCCCACAGAACTCTGCGAGCATCCTCGCTGGACGGATCCGGAGAGAACAGAGCCGTGTAATAGTTTTGGACGTGGGCCCTGATGCCCTCCGGATCCGAGACGAGGGACCCGTCGTCGGCCAGCAGCACAAGGAGCTGCTGACGGTGCCACGCCTTTTTTCCAGCGAATAGAAGAAGGGGGAGCCGCGGTCCAGGTCCTGGAGGAGCTGGATCCGCGACCTCACGTACGCGCCCTGAGCCCCGACGAGCTGCAGGTCCCGGAGCGTGGCCTTCTTCTCTTCGTACGCGGCGCGCAGGGCCGGGTCCGTGTCGGGCTGACCGAGGCGTGACTCCAGGTCGAGCAACTCCGTCTCCAACTCCCGGATCCTGGATTTCCGCCTCTTCGTCGACCCCCTCACGTACTCCTGACAGAAGACGCGGACGTGCACCCTGCCCACGTCCCACCATAGCCTCAGGGAGGGGAAGCTTCCCCGCTTCCTTCTCCAGCCGGCCCAGAAACGACGAAACGAGTCCCGGAACCGCTCGTCCTCCAAGTGAAGCACCGCAACCCCCAGCCGAACCGTCAGGTGAAGCAAACGGCCTGTCATGGGCTCCCTGACCCCCCAGATCTCTGGCTGAAAATGCGGGGCCAACAAGATAGCCACCCCGCCAGATCTGGGGGTGAGGTGACTCATGTAGACCGCCCTCCCCTCGCCACTCCAGGAGCCAGGTGGCTTCGTTCTCCGGGGTAGTGTGGGTTTCTTGCAGGAAGCACACCGCATACCTCCCGTCCCGAAGGACCGAGAGGGTCTGGAATCTGCGCTGTGACTCCCTGCTGCCGTTGATGTTGAGGCTGGCTATAGTTGTCTCAACGTCAGAAGCATTGTGCAACCACCACCAGAACAGTTAAAAACCTATATACATATTTACTGGGAGGACGGGGGAGGGGCACAGAAGTCCCTCGCCCTCCCCAGGAGTGCCCCCAGGAAGTTCCTGACTCGCTTTCGCTCATTAACGTTGAGCCCAGGCGCCTGGCAGGCAGCGTGGGCCGACCAGTAAACTCTTTCAAAGGAACTCCAGCGGTCGAGCGCCAGTTGGGCTCTATCCCGGCGACTCAGTTTCCTCGACAAATTCCCAGAGTTCCTCGAGTGGGATGAGGGGGAGATCGGTGGGGGGCACCTGGGACTCGAAAATGTCACTGCAGACAGAGTCCGGGTCGTCCCCGGTGTCCACCACCGATCCCGAACCCTCCTCTGGGAGGTCGGGCGGCAGAGGCTCGGGGTCCCGCTCCTCTCCCGACACCGGGACGCCCGGCTCCTCGGGGAAAAGGTCCTTCCCCCAGGGCCAAGGCCCCCAGAAAAACAGTCTGGGAGGGAGGAGCGAGGATAACACCTTCCTCCCCTCCACCGCTCGACGACCCAGCAGAGGGTCCTCTGTTGTCACCCGCACCACGGCCCACGTGGTTATTAAAGTCCTCCCCAGGGAGGGAGGAGTCGAGGCAGCAGGAGGCCCTGCTGTAGCCCCTGGGGGGTTTGGGGTAGGTCGGGCCGCGGTGCGGGACAGTCGAGGGGCACCGTTGATTCGTCCCGCGGAGAGGGGCGGGGCAGCGCCGCCGGCGCACTACTGGAGTGTCTCTTGCCTCCAAGGGCTGGTGCCTTTTCCCCAGTGAGACAGGGGGGATTTATGGGTCTTCCCCTCCCCGCCCACCTCGGTGGTCATGGGGCCCAAGGTCCCTCCCCCCAGCCTTTCCCGGATTACGATTGGCTGGGGGAAGACAGAGGACGTGGCCAGGGTGGGGAGGGTCACCGTGTCACTTCCTGTCCCACCCCTGGTTTATCAGGTGACGGCGGGCAGGGCAGGGCAGGGCAGGGGCCCAGAGACACGGTCGCTGCAGGAGGTAGGGCAGCGGTGGCTCCCCCCAGGTTAGTGCTGGGGTGTGGCTGGGCACGAGCTCGGTGGAGGCGTTGAAGCCCCAGGGGTTTCTCTATCGGGATGGGGTGGGGAGTGGATGTGGGGTCAGTGGGACCAGGATCAGGTACGGGTTTGGGGGTCAGGGTTCCCGCGCTGGGGTGACGCTGGCATGGCCATGGGGGCATTGTTGTGCCAGGGCGGGGCAGGTTGTGGGCTAGGTGTCGGGGAAGGGGATAGGGTGGTCTCCCTGTGGGTGGGCCTGACGCGTCACGTCTTCTTGAGTGCCTTCTGGCCGGCCGGACGCTCACCCCCCTCCCTGCCAGAGGCTGGAGCATCGGAAGCCTCCGGTGCCGGGGCCTGTGGTGTTGACTTCGGGGGACGGGGAGTGGGTGCAGCGGCACCACCATCAGCCGTTGGCATAGACTGGACGGCCTTCTGGGTGGGGCAGTTTTTTCTAATGTGCCCTGCCTCTCGGCACAGGTGGCACCGCACGCTGTCTGCCATCCAGAAGGCGCGGTAGGCCACGCCCTCGTGGAGGAGGGTAAAAGAGTCCTCGGTGACCTCCTCCCGGGCCAGACAAATGTACACCTGGCTTCGGAAGGAGTATGTGTGTCGGAGGGCAGGGTCCTTCAGACCGAGCAGGAGCGGTTGGACACCCGACCGGATCTCCCCAAGGTGGTGAGGTGGGGAAGAAGGAGCTCGCTGGCAATGAAGGGCGGGACGTTGGAGATCACGACCCTCTGGGCCGTAACCTCCAAAGGGTCGACGGGCAAATGTGTCCCGCCCACAATGAGCCCCCTCTCCACGGCCAGGTGGACCGCCTGCTCGGTCTTCAGGAAAAACACGGCCTTCCCGTACATCCGGGCCGCAGCGACAATGGCCAGTGGGCCGACCACACTAGCCATGGCCTTACTGCAGGCCTCGATGGACATGTTGGGGTGGGGATAGGCCTTTAGCCCCAGGTGTTTAGTCAGGTGCCTGAAGGGGTTTGCGGTTGCAGCCGGGGTTGGGACAGCTGAGCCTAAGGCAGCGGCTACCCCGGCATAGGTGCGGCTGGGCCCCGCGACTTTCGGGCTCGCCATACTCTCCTGCTCGATGTTAGTAGGCCCCAGGCAGCAGCGGTGGAGGTGGGCCTCTGGCAGCAGCAGTTGTGGGGAGGGGCCCAAGGTGAGTCCCAGGCAGCGACGGTGGAGACCGGCCTCAGGTAACAACAGCGGTGGAGGAAGGCCTCGGGCGAGTCCCAGGTAGGCCCTCTGTCGCAGCGGTGGGGAGCAGACCTGTTGGGGAGGGTCCCCAAGGCAAGTCCCAGGCAGCCCCAAAATTGAGTCCCAGGCAGCAGTAGTGGTGGAGGTTCTGGGGAGGGACCCAAGGCGAGTCCCAGGCAGCGGTGGTGGAGGCAGGCCTCAGGCAACAGCAGCGGTGGAGGCAGGCCTCTGGCAAGTCCTAGGCAGTTCCTTGGTTGCAGCGGTGGGGAGCAGACCTGTTGGGGAGGGTCCCGAAGGCAAGTCCCAGGCAGCAGCAGTGGAGGTGGGCCTCTAATAACAGCAACAGTGGTGGAGGTCCTGGGAGGGGCCCCAAGGCAAGTCCCAGGCAGCAGCAATGAGGCAGGCCTCAAGCAGCAACAGCTGAGGCAGGTCTGGGCGGGGTCCCAGTGACCAGCAGTGGGAGTGGGCCCCAGGTCAGCAGCAATACTCCCTTGACCTGAGTGAGGCCCAGGCTGCAGTTCCAAAAGTAGGCCCCAGGCTCAAAAGCTCTCACCTCCTTCTGCTTCTGCCTCCTACTCCTCTTCTTCTTCTTTCCTTCCTCTCTCTGGATGCAGGGTAGTTAGTCCAGGGACAGTCCCCTTCAAGGAGGAGAGTCCTTGCACGTGCGCACTCACACTCACACTGATCCAATTCTCAATAGGGAGAACACCTGAGTGGCCAGTTACAAGCAGTGCCCTTCACATCAAAGGGCAAACATCTTGTTTCTTTTTTTAATTTTATTAAACAAATTACAAAAACAGTTTACAACAAACAGTTACATTTACAGCTGCATACAAGAGACAGCAATTTTACAAGGGAGAGGAGCAAAGCATCTTGTTTCTTTTTTTTTTATTTTAACCCCCACACTACCACCTAAGTGCGGTAGTGCTTATTTTATCCCCAGCACCCATGGTGTGTGTGCGCAGGTGTGAGACACAGTGAAAGACACAAAGTGCACGAATCTTTATTCAACTTCCACCACCAGGAAGACAGGAAAACACCCGGGTGGCCAGTGACAAACACTGCCCTTCACATCAAAGGGCAGTGCTGTGTGGTCAAAAACAGTGAAGGGGAGGGTAGGGACTAAATCAAAATAGAGTTGGAGGGAGAAATAATGCACTCCACTCCCTGCAACGCTCACCTCTTCCTGAACAACTCCAGGGTGTTGGTCGACACCGCGTGCTCCTTCTCCAAGGACACCCGGGCTCTAACATAACCGCGGAAGAGGGGCAGGCAGTCGGCCCTAACGACCCCCTCCACGGCCCGCTGCCTGGACCTGTTGATGGCCAGTTTGGCCAGGCCCAGGAGCAGACCCATGAGGAGGTCTTCAGACCTGCCCTCCCTCCTCCGTACCGGGTACCCAAAGATCAGGAGCGTGGAACTGAAGTGCAGCCAAAAACAGAGAAGGTTTTTAAGGAAATCAAAAAGGGAGTGCAAACGCCTACACCCAATATATACATGGTCCACGGACTCCACAGCGCCACAGAACAAGCAGTTGGGCTGGGAGTCTGTGAACCACCGCAACCTGCGGTTGCAGGGGACTGCTGCGTGCAGCACCCTCCACCCCAGATCCCCAAGGTTGGAATCGAACTTGGTCCCTGGTGCTGACAACCGCCATGCTGCCCTTGTCCCACCCTCTGACATATTCTTCCGCCATCCCCTCTATGACATGCCCCCAACCCCACTCCACCTTTGATCCAGGTGCCATAACAATCCTTGCTGAAAATGTATTGCTGGAAATGCGCAGCAGGTCAGGCAGCATCCAAGGAACAGGAGAATCGACATTTCGGGCATAAGCCTTTCTTCAGGAATGAGGAAAGTGTGTCCAGCAGGCTAAGATAAAAGGTAGGGAGAAGGGACTTGGGGGAGGGGCTTTGGAAATGCGATAGGTGGATGGAGGTCAAGGTGAGGGTGATAGGCCGGAGTGGGGTGGGGGCGGGGAGGTCAGGAAGATGATTGCAGGTTAGGAAGGCGGTGCTGAGTTCGAGGGATTTGACTGAGACAAGGTGGGGGGAGGGAAAATGAGGAAACTGGAGAAATCTAACAATCCTTGCCTCAGGTGGGTACATGATTGCTCCCTGCTACCATTTGCATTGACAGTTCCTGCTGGAGAGAGCTTCCATTACTGGGGTTCTCAAATATGGTGGAAGGTCCAGATGGTGACCACATAAATGGGCATTTCTTTCCATGTGGTCCCAGCTGAAGAACATACGGGGCTGTATACTGCTTCTCCCATCAGTAGGCGAGACCCACCCCATCAGCCCAACAGAATCTTGGCCAATATTTCAGCTCTCAGATCTTACATCTGAACATAACGCCAAAACTTGACTCCTGCTTGAAGAGGTCTGTCCAGCAGAATGGTTTATAAAGAGAGAGGCTCAGCCAAAGTAAAATGTCAGTCACAAACAAAACAGGTAAATTATTCACTGAGCAGAATTTTACTAGCTTTTTTTGTGACTTGGGTGGATGTCAGGAAGCTTGACAAAATGGTTTTGTCACTGCCCACTTCATGGAAAAGGTGATAGATAGCCTGCTCCTGTTTGGAGCTTAACTGAGTCACACAAGTGACTAGTTAGGGACTACCTGATACCCCACCCCCGTCCCCCTCAGTGGCTGAGACTCTCTGCTCCAGCAGTAGCCACCTCCCCGATGATGTTCTACTGGCTCTAAGTGTGGTTGTGCTCTCCATTTTGGGACAGTGTTTGCCCAATGGCTCGGGCTCTCAGCTGCCTCTCTACTTCCTGCCTTCCCAGACTCAGCTTTTCCCCACCTCTGCAAGTCAGGGATATCCCAAATCCCACTTAACCGACTTTGAGGATAAATAGTGCCTCATCCTCCAGATACAATTCCATCAATGGCCACCATAAGCAGTGGCGCTGCTGAGGCTGGTGAGTGGCTGGCCTTTCAATAGCTTTTCGTTGTGTGGCATCATACTTTCTTTATTAGGGTCAACAAGCTTGGCAGCAACCTTTAAGCCCCTGGTCCTACTATCCACTGAAGCAGGACTTCTCGCTCTGGTTTTCGTAGAATCACTACAGTGCAGAAACAGGCCCTTCGGCCCAACAAGTCCACACCGACGAGTAACCCACCCAGACCCATTCCCCTACCCTACCACTCTACATTTACTCCCATCTAACGCACCTAACCTACACATCCTTGAACACACTATGGGCAATTTAGCATGGCCAATTCACCTAACCTGCACATCTTTGGATTGTGGGAGGAAACCGCAGCACTGGGGGGAAACCCACGCAGACACGGGGAGAATGTACAAACTCCACACAGACAGTTGCCTGAGGCTGAAATTGAACCCAGGTCCCTGGCGCTTTGAGGCAGCAGTGCTAACCACTGAGCCACCATGCCGCCCCACTTGCTTCTGGTATTAGGACCCATAACACCAATGTAAAATTCACGCTGTTTCTGTGTTGATTTCTGTTTGTTTGCATGAATATGATTGTTTAACAAGTTATTTGTGTTAACATCATTGGATTAATACTTTTCATTGTTGTTTTGACAGGCAAGGCAGTGTTACTCATGCTTTAAAGAGGCCAAAAAACCTCAACCAATGTCTCGTTTGAGGACCAGGTTCTGGAATGCTGCAGCATATGGCACCATGCAGTGATGGGAAACAGATCGGTGTCTGCAATTCCTTACACAGGGTGCTCCTGATTTTAATCACACCACTGTAGGAGGTTGCTAAACACACTGAGCATGGAGGCCAAGCATTGCTCTGCGAGAAGAGAGAAAACATAAATGCCTTAAACAAATAGTTCTAAGAACTGTTTCCTTTCTTTTTCAAGAACTCATCTATTTCCTGTCTGGAAACTGACATATCCCTGCCTTTGCAAGACAACTCACTTGCTTTTATTTTGGTATATGGCAAGAAAAACAGAGAATTGTACACATATCAGCATCAACATGAATAGAGTTTAAATGGAGTAGAAAATTTGCCAAGGCCTCCATTGCAAGTGCCAATGATGTAAGTGAGCATCAATACAAAACACCATTAATCCAGACGGTACATCAGCTGTGTATATGTTAATTCAGATATTTCATTTCATGGTGCTCTGTGACTGTTCCAAATGATTCCTCCATGATTTACTCACCTCTTCAATAAAAATAATATACTTTTTTATTTAAATACCAGGGAAGGAAGTTAAGAAAATAAAATTTATATTATATCCTTAATCAATTTAACTTTTCTTTTGCAGAAAGATTTCCTGATAGTAAGAATTATTTTTCAAATACAAATGTATTAATTATGTTGTTTAATTTCAAAGTGGTTTCATCTATAAATAGGACATATTAATGGCTCTGGTAGCTAACAACAATTTTAATGTCTATGTCTCTTCTGGAATTGGATGGGATACCTTTGTGCTGCCTTTGTGCAGACAGCAAAAATTGTTTTATTACACTTAATTGAAATGGATATATGTTTTTCAAACTGAGACGTGGACCACAGAAGGAATTGTGGAAAATGTCTCTGAAAGTATGGTTAACTAATGAGGGAACTAAAGGGAACTAAAAGTATTGACCACAACGTTAATGTCATAACTCAGGAACTCAGGCACCCAAAATGATAAATGACGGGCAATATCGTGGAAAAGGTCAGCTGAATGAACAAGGATGAGGGTGCAACTTTTTCTGCAAAGATCCTTACAAAAGAGGAATAACACTTCTCAGGGTGAGCTTCGCCATCAATAAAAAACTGCTCCAGCACTCAGTGATTCTTTTGTGGAACAATTCCGTACTGACCTTTAACAATCCCCAGGGCACAGTGGTTAGCACTGCTGCCTCACTGTACCAGTGACCACAGCCTTGGTGCCTTCCTGTGTGGCGTTTGCATGTTCTCCCTGTGTCTGCGTGGGCTTCCTCCGGGTGCTCCAGTTTCCTTTCATGGTCGAAAGATGTGCAAGTTATGTCAGGTGGCCATGTTAAATTGCCCCGCAGTGTCCAGGGATGTGCAGGCTAGGTGGATTAGCCATTGTAAATGTAGAGTTATGGGAAAGGATGAGATGTTGAGTGTGGGTGGGATATTCTTTGGAGGGTCAGTGCAACTCGATTGGCCGAATGGCCTCTTTATGTAGTGTAGGGATTCTATGATTCTAATCAACCTCATGCATGCTGACAATGGAATCTGGAAGGATGCCAAACTCTGTCATAGGTAAAGAAAGAATCAGAACAGCAAATTCCAATAGTAAGAATTGGTAGGCAGCAGCCCTCACAAATGCTATTTATTGTCATCTCTCCTTTGTTTCATTCATTCACACAGGATGTGACCATCACTGGAAAGTCAGCATTTTTCCATAAATCGCCATGTTTGACAACTGGTCGAACAGTGTGAAGGCTGTATGAAAAGTGGAGAAATCAGGGAGTAACATTACAGAGAATGGTGGGTGTAGAGTGCATGAAAAGCAGGAGATGGAGGTCAAGTGATGTGTGATGCAGTTAGACAGCCATCAAAAACAAAAGGTCTTGAAGTACAAGACCTCCTGCTTGGACAGAGCTGAGGAAAAGAGAACACAAGATTTCAGTTAGGTATCTTGCATGACCAACCTTGGTAAAGGCACTGAAGTTTTTTAATTGGCATCTGGATAGGTGCACCGTTGGCAAAGCCATTGCCTGTTGCCCATCCCTAAATCGTTCATAAACTGAGTGTCTTGCTGTCTCATTTCAGGGGACAGTTATGAGTGAATTGCATTGCTGTGGGTCTGGAGCGATATGGCCAGACCAGATAACAATTGCAGATTTCCTCCTCTCCCCACCTCCCCACCCCCCCTTCCACAAACAAAAGTATTTATTTAATATATATATATTGTCACTTATATCTAGGTACAGTGAAAAGTGGTGTTAGCAAACCAGAAGGATTTCTTTAACAATCAATGCTAGCCATAGGGTCACGACTGACACAAGCTCTCGATTGCAGATTTGTTAATTGAATTTAAATTCCATCAGCGGCCAATGTGGGAATTTGAACTTCAGATCATTAGCCTGGGCTTCTGGAGTAGTAGGCCAGCATTACCTTGACCATGGCACCATCATGTCCCCATCAACGTCTTCTGACTTGTCAACCATAACCTGGGTGCAATGTTGTTTAATTCAATGTCGTCTGTAAGCTGTAGATTCTACTGCTTTGCTACTTAGTTGGTGACTCCTTAGAACCCCAATAGCAAGTGTAACCTCTCAGTCATCCTGTGAACCACGTCTCCAGTGTCGTATTTTGGAATGTCCACAACAGATTTTATTTGATATGCTTGATGTGCACAGTGCTTAACATTCCCAGTGCAGATTCCCTGTAAGAAATGAAAGCTGCTTTTAAAGAATGCCATGGACATGTCATTTGTAGCCCCCTTATTTAATATTACTGAAGCATGGAGGCCGATCTCTCTAAAAATAATGCACTTGTGTCTCAAGCCTGTGGCTTATACAATTCTGTCTTCTTATCGTCAGAAAAAATTAACATTATAAGAAAGTGAAGCTGCTTGGCTCTTTGAAACTATCCTACCATTCCATGAGATCCTCGCTGATATTTAATCTCAACCCGTCTTCTTGCACGATCCCTACATTCTCTTAGGATCCAATGGCTGGGCATTCACAGATGTCTGGGGCTGAGAATGCCACTTACACTTGCAACCCCTCTAGCGAAGAAGTCCCTGATTGCTGATGCCTTATTCTGAGACAGGGAGCCCTGGCTCTAGACTTTCTAGTCACAACAAACAGCCTTTAATTATTATCTGTGGGTCAAGCCCAGAAGTAATCACAAACCCATAGCAATGTGGTTAATTCTTAATTGCCTTCTGAAATAATCTAAAGAGCCAATCATTTCAAGGGCAACAAATGCTGGCCTTGCCAGTCATGCTAACATCCTATGCAAGATGAAACATTGCTAAACATTCAGATGTTGCAAACTGAAAGAGCAGACTTACATGTGTGTGACCAACTACACACTATTCTATTATAATTGAACATTTCTTACTTCCCTGTGAAGCCCTTTAAACAAAGGGGTGTGCCAAGTTTTTCAATTACACACTGAGGTTTGGGAACATATGGTCATGAATGGAAGAAGGTCAGTTCAGAGCTTAGTGAAGCAAATTGACTAGGTGAATTGGGTCAAGTGGTTAGAGCACCAACTGACAAACTTTACTTTGTGTCATCCAAATTTGCGCCGAGCATCTGAAAAATGCAATTTTTGGGGAGTCTTACTCCAGCACCTTCAATCATATTCTTCATCTATTCCCAATGTTTAAGCCTATCTGATAGCTCTGCTAGGCATGCTGCACTGATACCATCTGGGCACCCTCCACCCTCTTCCCCTTCTACCATGTCCTGCAGCAGCATCTCCATTTTGCCAGTCAGCCAACAGCAGATGCCAGCAATCTCAGTTTTTCGATTCAGAATACATTTTGGCTGTCGTTGATTGACAGCTGCTCTTTTGCCCTGTAAAGACTTTGGAAAAGATGAAACTTAATTTAATTTGCAGCTTTTTAAGGGTTGAAGAAAATTTTTCTTACTGTGTTAACAATCTTTATAAAGGCAGAATAATCAATTTTATTGCAGAGAGAAAAAACTGTAAAACCTGAAAATACATGCAGCCACTTAATTTAAAGTAGCCAATTCTATTTAAGTTTTCCAAATAGTCCTTTTAGAGTTACTGACACAGTTATCCATCTCTTATTAAAAGTAATTCTTAGAATATAAATGAATGCTAGTGTTTTTGCCTATCTGTGCCTGCCTTGAGAGAATGGTCTTCCTCAGCTTCTTCTCTAGTCTTCTTCAGCCTTTGCACACCAAATAAATTCTCTGTCATGTTCTTTGTGTTAAAATTGAATTGCTCATTAGTCCAGTTTAGAGATCAGTTGAGTTAATCATTCTGATATAGGACTAGAGTTATAGTTAGCACCAGAAGTCCTGGAGAGAAAATTGCATTCTCTTCTGTATTTCTGTATTTAATTTCTGTTTCTTTTAAACATACACAACCTTGCTGGACTCATTAAATGGTGCAGGCTGATGAAATTATTGTATTTCCAGATGCTTCTGAAACCTCTGGATTGTGTAGACATTCCAGTTGAAGCTGATCCAAAGTGTTTGGAGATGAGTCATAGTAACATGAAAACATAGAAAATAGCAACCGGTGTAGGCCATTCAGCTCTTTGAGCCTACTCCGCCAGTCAATATAATCATGGTTGATCATCCAACTTAATACATTGTTCCCAGGTTTTCCCCTTTGATCACTTTAGTTCTAAGATGTATATCAAACTCCTTCTTGAAAATATTCAATGTATTGACCTCAACCACTTTCCATAGCAGCTAATTCCAGAGGCTCACTGGGTAAAGAAATTTCTCCTCATCTCAGTCTTAACTGGCCTACTCCATATTCCTTAACTTGGTCTGGACTCTCCAGTAATCGGGGATATTCTTTCGGTGTTTACCCTGTCTAGTCCTGTTGGAATTTTACAGATTTTTATGAGATCCCACTTCATTCTTCTGAGGTCCAGTGAATATAGACCTAACCAATCCAGTCTCTCTTCAAATATCAGCCCTGCCATCCCAGGAATCAGTCTGGTAAACCTTTGTTGCACTCTCTTTATAGCCAGAATATCTGTCCTCAGGTAATATTCCAAGTGTGGTCTCATGAAGGCCCTGTACCATTACAGCAAGATATCCCTGTTCCTGTACTAAAATCCTCATATGATGAAGGCCAACATACCATTTGTCCTCTTCACTGCCTGATGCACCTATGTATTTCCTTTTAGTGATTGGTGAATGAGGACACCCAGGTATCATTGCACCTCCTCATTTCCCAACCTATTGCCATTCATATAATAATCTACTTTTCTGTTTCTGCTACAAAAGTGGATAACCTCACATTTGTCCACATGGTACTGCATCTGCCATACATTTGCTCACTCACTCAGCTTTGTTAAATCACACTGAAGCATCTTAGCATCCTCCTCAGAGTTCACCTTCCTACCCAACTTTGTGTCATCTGCAAATTTGGATATTATACATTTAGTTCTCTTATCTAAATCATTAATATATATCATGAATAGCTAGGTTGCAATCACTGATACTGACAGTACTCCACTAGTCACTATTTGTCCTTTGAAAACAGAAGTCTTTATTCCTAATATTTGTTTCCAGTCTGCCAACCAGTTCTCTATCAAGTACACTATCCTTAATCCTGTGCACTTTAATTGCCCATACTAATCTCTTACATGGTAGAGCATTGAAAGCCTTCTGAAAGTTCTATGCTTCCAGTCTGACAAAGAAAAGTGTTAAAATCCATTCTGTTAAAATGGATCCAAATGCTTTTAAAGTTACCTTACAATGGAAACTCTGCTGAGAGGAGCAAAGCTGCAATGTTAACTTAATGACTTTTCAGCTAGCCCACCAAGTGAGGCCCTCAGCATTTGAAACTCCTGTCTTTACCACATTGAGCCTGTTGTATTGCTTATGTGTACAGCTTTGGGATTCTCAGTCAGTTGCTGTTTGACCTCCAGAAGGAGAGCAGGTCTCCAGTGTGAGTTAGCAGCCCATTCTGAGATCTTCTATCTCTGTCTCCAGGTTTCTGACAGGCAAGAGATTGACATCTGCAATAAAGAAAACTACTGGACCCAATTCACTAAGGAATTTATGAGACACTGATATCTCAGGAAATTGCAACTCACCTGAGATGATTTTTTACACTTTGAATTTTACTAAAACTTAGAATTCGTCTTTCTTCATTTCCTGAGTGCTTATGCGTGTGGATAGTGTACTGAAACAATTCCCCACATTTTGTATGCCTTGTTAATAAGTCCTATCTTTGATTTCATCCTAAAGGATTTTGCTGTGGGCTTATTTTAAAAATTGGAATTCAAAAGCAAGAGTTTTTGCAGTATGCTTTTATCTGTAATAGTAAGGGATGGGGATAAAAAATGAAAAGGAATAAATTAAACAATATCTAGGTTTCTTGAAGTTTCAGAAAGCAAAAACAACCATAAATTGAAATCACCCCAATGCCCTATTGTCTGGGACACAAAAGTTAACCCATAAACCCACAAGATGACCACTATTCTATGTGTGGGACCTTAGCTTCCACCATAACAATGTGTATTTGCAGAACATCCTTAATAAGACACAATTAAATCTCCCAAGCTGGTTCATGGAACATTGTCAAACAAAATATGACACCAAATTGCAAAACAGGTTATTAAGACAGAGAAGAGATAAATTTTAAGGAGTGTCTCAGAGGGAAAAATTGGAGATAGAGGGTGAGCAGAAGAATTTCAGAGTTTAATGTTTTGTCATGTGAATGTGGTGGATTAAAGTTAGGGATGTTTAAAAACTCAGAACTGAAGAAGCACTGATATTTCAGAGGGTTATCAAACTGGAAGACATAACATGGTAAGGGCACTTGGATTTAAAAACAAGAATGAGAATTTTATGTTTGATATTATAGGTGAACTCGCATGTTTCCTCGATTATAAAATGGAACACATTTCAGAAGTACTTTGCTGTGTGTAAAGTGTTTTTCGATGCTCTGAGGTGCTCCATAAACAGGACTATCAACCATCTTCAGCTGCTTCATCAATAACTTTCTTTTTATCGTAAGATCAAAAGTGGGGATATTTGTGGGTGACTGCACAATGTTTAGCTCCATTGGCTAATTGCATTTTCATCAGCTGGATCACGGAAAGTTTGTAACCACATGTAACAAAACCTGGACACCATCTGGGCTTGGAGAGTCAAGTTTCAGGCATCATCCATATCATGTAAGTGCAGGCAATAATCATCTCCCACAAGAGGAAGGTTAAACATCTTGCTTACCATTCAACAGAATTCTTTTCATCCAGTCCTCCATCATCAACATCCAATTGGAGTGCAGTTGGGAAAACTGGAGTAGGTGGTGTGTTTTCTGGTTAATAGTGAACATAAATCTAGTTGTAAACACCACTGTAAATGCTGAGGGTGCAAGAATAAGCTAAGTATTCTGTGATTAGTGACTTACTTCCATAAATCAGGAGTATTATGAAATGTCTCCACTTCCATAGGTAAAAGCAGCTCGAATAATCTTAAATAGCTTGACACCATCCATGACAAAGCAGTTCACTTGATTGGCAGCCTCTATACTGACTGAAGTATTACCTCCCTCCATTACTGGTGCGCAATAGCAGCAGTATCTACCATCTATGAAATCAGCTGCAGAAACTTATCATGGTTTATTTGACAGAATCTTCCAAATCTGTGGCATATACCACCTAGCCTGTGACAAATAGGTTGGAGCACCAGCTACCAATTCACCTCTGAGCTGACACCATTTTTATTTGGAAATAAATTGCTGCTCCTCCACTGTTATTGGGTCAAAATTGTGGAACTCTCTCAGAGCACTGAGAGTGCACCCAAAACAGATAGACTGCAGTGGGCAAGTAAGCAGTTCACACTCACCTTGTCAAGAATACTTGGTGATTTTGGCCTTACCAGCAATCCTGAAATCCTATTAATCAATAAGATAATCACAAGGCTTTCTAGTATTTCTTTTTGTCATCGAAGTTTGTGTGATAATGAACCATTCTGACTGAGGTGCTGACAGAGTTTGTGATTTGATTATAATTGAATGATAGTGGAATTGAGAAATTCCTGAATTTTTAAGCAAAGCAGAACATTTAGGATTGCTGCTGTTGACCGGTATCCATCTGCTGGAGAACCAACATGCAGATAACACATGAGGACACACGGAATGCTTCGGAAAATAAACAATATTTTTACATGGCTCTCTGCCCCAATTTACTGCCTGCTAGTGGGAAACACTAGCCTCCAGGTTGTGTGATGAATCCTCATCACTACATGTCATACTGTATGAACTGGTCACACTCTTGATCACCATAAGTTACATTCAATGTCATCATCTCCCTCTAAAGTTGGGAACCACAGGTCCATTTTTGTCTCATGTGCCCCAAGGAAACTACTAGCAATCTCATGAGAAATGGTTCTTCCATTAAACAAAACATAGATTATTACATAGTCACAATCAGATACAAGTTAATTGGTATGAAATAATGTCATTGCTAAGACTGTGATGTGTCCTACATAGTGCGTTTATCTTCTTTGATATCCAGAGCTGTTCTTCACCATATATCATCATACTGGTGTGAGGGGAGAGGGGGGGGGATACTTAATACACTCCTCAGTATTAACATTTTCAGAACCAAGCACTATATACAGCATAATCTCAGATTAAGGGGTCACCCCATTAGGACAGAGATGAAGAAGAATTACTTCTCTTAGAAAGTAGTGAACCTGTCAAATTCGTTGCCACATAGAGTTGTAGAGGTTATGTTGTAAAGAATATTCAAAGTGATATAGACAGATTTGTTTTAATCAATAAGGGTTAGAGGATAGAGGAAGGAAAGTGGAATTGAGGATTATCGGATTAACCTTGATTTAATTTAGTGATGGCACAGGCTCATTAGCCGAATAGCCTACGTCTGCCCCAACATCTCATGGTAACCAATGATGTTGATCGTCTTTAGTTTGAGACACTTCTGAACCGCGAGCGTCAAGAGAAGTAATATGAGTAAGACTCATATTACTTCAGGAAACGAAGAGTCAAGGCATGGACATTGATCATAGTTTCAATTTGCTCCTAAGGATCAATTAAGCCAGTTTCATAAAACTTTACTGTAGCAACACAATGCAATATATGTACCACAGATGTGTAGAGAGACAGTTTATTTTTAAATACTACAGACAATTTTACATTCACATGGAGAAGGCGCTAGTAAGTTTTATATGATGTCAGTTATATATGATTTTTGAAGTTGCTGTCTTCTAACAGATTTCGGCACTGTATGCAGATCTTTACACCTTTTGTACCCTGGTCTATGTGTGACTTACTCTCCCAATGGCTCGAGCTAGAAAATTGCCTCAGATTCTTTCACATATATGACCTCTGCTGCTCTGGCATTGGTTCATTGTTGTTGCTTTGTCATGGAGTTACATTCTGTCCCAGAGGCTTCCTATGTGGATTTCTGATTTTTATGAGTTTCCAACCATACAGTGCTGAACCTGTTTCTTGAGGAAAGTAGTACCATCACGCATGATCTACAGCCGAGAGGACAACCAAGCAGTTGGAATTGGGGTGACATAAGGCTGGGGAAAATTTGAAATGCTGACAGCCTGGGAATTTTGCCTTACGGTGGGAACTGCCAGAATATCCTATGTTATAAATTTAGCCGATGATTCCTCCACAACCATGCCCCCCCACCCCTAAACCCTCTATGCCACTCTCCTCCACCCATCCTCTCCAAAGCTGTCTTCACATGCTGGGGAGGTTTCTGTCTAGATGTGCTGTTAAGTAGGAATGGCAAAGTGGTTGTGTTATTGGACGAGTAAAATCTGAAGCATGGAATAATTATTTCAGAATCAAACTTCACAGAAGTGGCCTTTCAGCTCATTGAATCAGCACTGAAAAAATACTCTAAATCTACACCACTGATCTGGTGGATTGAGTCAAAATCAAACCATGGCAACTGAGGAATTTAAATGCAATTAATTAAGTAAATCTGGAATAATCTGGCTTGATGAACATGTAATGACTGAATTGTCAATTCAGATGTTTGCTGATGGGCTTTGATGCAGGAAATCTGCTGAATTTACCTGGTCGGGTCTGAATGTGACTCTGTAATGCTGTGATTGTAAATCTTAACTGTCCTCTGAAATGGCCTTGTAATCTGTTCTATTGCGATCAAGCAGATAGCTCACCAGCACCTTCTGAAGGGAAACTTGAAATGAGCATTAACTTCTGTCATTGCCAGTGAAACCCACATTCTGTCAGTGGTTACAAAGGTAACCCAGAACATCACTCAGTTGTGTAAACAGACACTTGAAACTCAGAGAGCCACCAGTATCTTCTCCTGTAAAGCTCTTACTAGCAATGCTTTTTTGTTGTAAATGAATAAAAGAAAATAGTTAAGGAATTCTAGGAAGGCAGAATTGAAGTTGGAAACTGAGTCCACTAAGTTTCAATCCCTTCTAGTCCACAACCAGGAGTTCTTTATCCTATTTAATTTATGAAATGTTAAGTGATCAACTTAAAGAGATGAAGAGCAATGATTGGGTTAATGGAAAGATGCCTCAGTAAACTTAATGAATATATTCCTACAGAGTCAAATTCAAACCGCAAAATGACTCATGGAGACATATGTTTTCATGAAGAAATACAGACAAAATCAATAAAGTGCTGTTTCTGCTTGGGCTCTACTTGAAAGGAAAATTCTACATATTTTGAATGTATATTTTCACTAATAACAGTTATGGTTTAATACTGAACAACTCTATTTACAATAATGTGACACAGGTGAGAGGCAGCCAGATTAACCCTTCTTCTACTGGATTGTGTTGTTCTAACATTTTAACTCAAATAGTGTGTCCAAGTTCATTAGCATTACTGCAGTGCTTGTATAATGACAGACCGCAGACTGGAGAGGTTAACCCTTCAAATTTAAAATGATAGCACATTTTCATATTCCAATGTGTTAAGCTTTTACTGGCCTTCAAAAAAGTATAATTGAAATGGAGTTACTGTTAATATATTCAGTAATATAAGTATGCAGCAAACTAACTATCTTTGCACATATCACAACACAGAATTCTAAGTGGCTCCTAATTAGTTAGCATCACTGCAGTGTTTATATAATGACTTTATATTTCAAGTAAATTCCCATTTTGCACTGATTCAGGCAGTTTGTTCTTCATTTTCTGTAAATCATCTGCAGAAATGTGTTATTAATTCATTTTAATTAATTACTTTTATGATTTATACATCAGTTGATATCAGATGAATATGCACACAGGTGTTTTCCCAGTGCCTAGTTCCATTCATATACCTGCAAAACGTAAGTAATTATACCATCCGAATATTGCATTCTGTATTTACATAAAGGTCCCGGTCTGAACATACAGGTGTAAATGCTGATTCCCAGTTTCACTCACCTTCCCGCTGAAGCTGCAATCTGTTTTAGGAGAAGTTCAGAGATAGAAAAATGGTGAGTAAGCCAAACGATGAACAATACTTTAAAATAGCAACAATGAGATAGAGGAGAGCAAAATTTAGAGAAAAGGAGGAGGTAGGCTCAAGGTGGGATCTAAGAGAGTAAGATCAGAAGAAGAGGACATGTGATGGAAAAGGAAAATTAAATCGAGAGAGAGACAGCATCTCTGTGTGAAAGTTGAAATTGTGGATGAGTGGGAGTCTAATACTGGAGCAAATAGCATTCCAGGGATGTTGCGGATAATATTGGACAAAAATGGACCAAAGATAATCTAATCACCACTGCTTTAGATTCATTGGCATTACCACTGAAATGTTTCGGGGGTTACCATTGACAGAAACTGAACTGTACCAGCCATATAAATACAAGAACAGCTCAGATGCCAGGAATACTGCATTGAGTAACTGAGCTCCTGACTCCCCAAATCTGCATGTCAGGAGTATAGTGAAATCTTCCCCACTTGCCTGGATGAGTGCAGCTTCAACAACTCTCAAGACGCCTGACAAAACCAGAATAAAGCAGCCAACTTGATTGGCACTACATCCACAAAAACTGACTTCCACCACCACTAACTACATTCAGAAGCAGCAGTGTGTACCAGCTAACAGATGCACTTCAGAAATTTGGTAAGCCTCGTTACAGAGCAACTTCCAAACCAATGACCACTAGAAATACAAAGACAGTAGATTCATGAGAGCACCATCCTTTACAAGAAACCCCAAGCCACTCTCCATCCTGCTTTGGAAATGTATCACCTCCCTAACAGCATTTCGAGTGTGCTTACTGCACATGGACAGTAGCAGTTGAAGAAGTCATCTCATTAGTAACTTCTCAAGGGCATCTAGGGATGGTTGAGCCAACAATACCCACAAGAGTAAATAACAAAACCTGAAACATATGAAACATTACAATTACCATGACCACATTTTATTATGTGATGAAAGGGAGAATAACAAAAATAAACATTGCTCTCTTTGTGGAGAATAATATAATATAATATAATGGCAAGTATTTCTTGTCAGCCCTCATAGTAGAAGATACAACTTGAATACAAGTCATAGAAATAAATCTATAAGAGACAATCTATAAAAAATAAATCTAATAAGATACAAAGACTGAGAAAAACTAATATCAGCAGCAAAAATAAATCCCTGAAGACTATTAAGGGATTAAAAGAAAACAAATCCCCAAGACTTGATGACCTACTTCTTCAATTTATAAACACAATTGCTAAGATTACTGAATGTACTGCCAATGATTTTTGAAACTCCCTGGATTGTAATTTGGACCCAGGAGATTATAAATAAACAATACAACACCACTATTCAAGAAAAGAAGGAGAGAGTAAAAGAGGGAACTACAGGCTAGCCATCCTGACATCAGTCATTGGAAAAATCATGGAATCTATTAAAGAGATTTTAACAAAGTGCTGAGAAAATCATAGTTTGATCTTGGCTGTCAATTTGGCTTTACAAAAGGAACATTTTATTTGTGGAATCAGAAATGACTTGACAGGTAAGTTTTATTAGCTTCAACTCATATTCAATGTTAAATAGGTTTTAATACAATAACTTGCTTTTGGCATTGTATACATCTTCATATGCTTTAGAATACTTTATCCAGTGGATAAAGGGCTGTTCGACATTCAGTAGTGTTATTAATCTAATTTAAATATGTCATCGGGATGGTGCGTTGTCATCTTTACATTGCTTTAAGGTTCAGAAATCTCACTGAGAAAAAAACAACTCAATCATTGCCAAAATAAATAAACAGGCATTCAAAAACTTAGAAGCAACATAATCTCCCAGCAGCTAATAAAACTATAAATTAAACAAATTTGATATCCTCTCAAAGGCTTTGTAAACATCCCATATGGAGCAGAATTCATTTGTAATGTTGCATTTCAACCAAGCAGTCATTATGATAATCTATTGCACAATGTACAGAGGAATCTTGATTATTCAAATATCAATTATCTGAATTTTGGATTGTCTGAAGAATATTTCAAGGTCCTGCAAAAATGTTACATCAAAGAGGTAAGTGTATTCTTATGTGAAAATGCTGGCAAAAACAAAGAAACACAAGCCGCTCAAGCATCAGCGACTGGATATTTTTGAGGTAAGAGTTGTTACATAGCCCTTTGCAAAAGTAAGTGTTTGACAGTATTCCTGTCACTTTACTGGGCCACTCATGAAAAAAGTGGCGGAGAACGCAAATGCATGCGCGAGGCAGTATTTCTGCCTTTCTGTCATGAGACTAAGTTCCCAGAAACTGACAAATCCTCTTGCAATTGTAGAAGATATTCGGGACCTTGTTTAATGCTGTCTTCACCACTCCTTGCCAAATACTAATTACTGCTGTATTTTGAAAAATTTTTTCTTGTGTTATCATTGCTTTATTTTGTTCATCACATGAAATCTGTGTCCTCTTGCTCTCAGTACATTAAAATTATAGATTTAAACAAATTCTCTGGTAGAATACAGCGTTAGATCAGCGTGGCTTCCCTTGTTTAAGGTAAAATCGATTATCCGAATAATCAATTATCCGAACAAAGTAGTGTCCGCCATCTCTTTTGTATAATCGAAATTCCTCTGTACTTACAAAGCCTATAGCATTGAATACCTTGAAATCTGTAAAACAACCTGACCAGGTAGTCAAAGAGTATTAGGGAGTATTTCCTGTTCATTCATAGGAGGTGGGCATTGCTGGCTAGGCCAGCATTTATTGTCCAGAGGGCAGTCAAGAGTCAACCACATTGCTGTGGAATTGGAGTCACAGATAAGGATAGCTGTTTCCTTACCTAAAGGACATTAATGAATCAGACTGGTTTCGCCAACAATCAAAATTATTCCAGGAATGGAAGGTTTGAGTAATAAGGAGATGCTGAATAGGTTGAGACTTTCTTCACTGGAGTGTAGGAGGTTGAGAGGTGACCTTATAGAGATTCATAAAATAGTGAAGGGCATAGATAAGGTGAATGGCAGGGTTATTTTCTCCAGGGTGGGGGATTTCAAGACTAATGGCTGTATTTTTAAGGTGAGAGGAGAAAGATTTAAAAAAGACATGAGATGCCTTTTTTCTCACAGAGAGTGGTTCATGTGTGGAAGAAACCTTCAGAGGAAGTGGTAGATGTGGGCATAGTTGTAATGTTTAAATGACATTTTGATAAGTGCATGAATTAGAAAGGAGGGATTTAGGCCAAGCGCAGGCAGGTGAGATTAGTTTAGTTTGGGATCATGGTTGGACAAAAGGGTCTGTTTCCATGCTGTATGTATCTATGACTATGAATCTGTTTCATGGTTATCGTTAGACACTTAATTCCAGATTTTTAAAACCAAATTCAGATTTCATCATCCACCATTCACCTCCCCCCAAAGAAAGAAGCAAGGTAAAGGCATGAAGAAGTTCAGTGATAGTATTCCTGAGCTTGGGACCTCGGCAAATTAAGACACAGCCAGTAATGGTGGAGAAATTAAAATCAGGGTTGCAAACCAGACCAGGATTAGAACATTGTAGAGAAGTTGAAGGATTGTGGGGCTGGGGGTATTGTTAGAGATTTGGATGAAAGAGACCATGGAGGACTTTGCAAAAAATGCTGAAAATTTTAAAAAGACAATATTGCTGAACTGGGTGCTACTGTAGGTCAATGAGTACAGACATGTTAGGGAATTGGAATTTGGTCTGAGTTAAGATAGAAGCAGCAGAGTTTTGGATTATCGTAAATTTATGAAGAGTAGAATATGAGAGATCAGTCAGGAGTAAATTGGAGTACTCAAGTCCAAGGATAAAGAAGCCTTAACTGAAAGTTTCTGCTGTAGAGGAGCCAAGATTGGGTGAATTTAGGTGATGTTACAGCAATAAAAGTAAACTTTCATAATAATGTTGCAAGTATAAATTCGGAGGCTAATCATCAGAAAGAATTTAAGAATGAGTGACAGATAAAAAGATATTATTAAAGCAATTACATCAAAAATCATTTTTGACTTGCATTATTTTGTTGTGGCTAGGAAAAAGGAGGTAGCTTTATATTTTTAAACAATGAAAAAAACAAAAATCAAGCAATCTGTGACCAGTCCAGTTAATGTACATTACATCTGATTCCATTATAAATTACACTCTCAAGAACCATTTTACTAGCACTGTTTCAGAAAGTATGATACCTCAGTGAATACTATAATTTAAAGATATAATTTTTATGTGTCTATTTTTCCCAAAAGTACACTCAGAGGGCTGATCTAATAACTGGAAAACTACAATGTTGGATTGTGACTAAGCTTCACATCCCAGTCTTAACAATAATTCACTCCTGAGATTCTTCCAAGTTTTGCACAGAGTGTGACTTTGCCAAATTTGACCATGTGCCTCTAAGCAAAGGCGAGAGTTTGACTCAAAGTTCTCAAACAGGCTGCAGATTAATTTCAAACTCTTCATTGATAAGATTAGGGAAATAGTGTTTCAGAAAAGAACATTCTTGTGGAGCATCCTTCAGTTTCAGGTGGGAGACAATTTTTAATATTGTTATCAAAGTCCTATGCCATTTGCTAGCTATTTATGTAAATTTCTGTTCTTAAGCATTGAGAAGCTTAACCAGAGTTTCTTAAAGTGCTCATTGCAGACTGCTCAGAAAACAAGGCCAGCTACAGAATTGTACTCACTTTAATATGGGGTCACATGAAGTTTGTCTGTTGGCCCACAAAAATCTTTTGGCTGACAATTAACCAAAACAACATCCCGCCCCCTCCTTTCCTGCACCTTAAGTTATTATTTCATGCTCAGATCCAAGCAAATGGATTTCTCATCTACCTGAATGGACAGGCTGTGCTAACCCTTCAACCCATTACTAATTAAAAATCTGTCTATCTCCTCTTTAAATTTTCTCAGTGCCCTAGTGTCCACCACAATTTGGAATAATGAATTCCACAGATTCACGACTGTTTGAAAGAAGTAATTTCTCCTCATCTCTGTTTTAAATCTTCCATTCCTTCTCCTAAAACTAAGACCTCTCGCTCTAGATTGCCCCACAAGAGGAAATGTCTACTATGCCAATCCCTTTAGCATCTTATATACTTCAAATAGATCTCCTCTCATCCTTCTAAATTCTAGTCAGTAAATGTATAAACTATTCAATCTCTCCTCATTAAACAAATTAACAATATCCAGTACTAACAAAGCCAGGTTAATGTGCCATTTGGAGTATTTTGCTGTGTTCAAAAATGACTGCTGCATGGACCGATGTAGAGTGTGTCTTTTCCCATCCATCAGGCAAGAAAAATGAGGGGCATGATGTATTAGAGTCATAGAGATGTACAGCATGGAAACAGACCCTTCGGTCCAACTCGTCCATGCCAACCAGATATCCCAACCCAATCTAGTCCCACCTGCGAGCACCAGGCCCATATCCCTCCAAATCCTTCCTATTCATATAGCCATCCAGTTGCCTTCTAAATGTTGCAATTGCAATCCAGTGAGAGACAAGAAAAGGTCAGATTCTTGCAATGAGATTAACTTTCACAATTAACCCTTCCCTCTTTAATTGATAAAATTAATTTCTTGTTATCAGATGGCAAGATGTCTACCTACATATGACTTGGAGCTCATTAATTTCCCTTCTTGACTAAATTAACTTCCCCTTTCCAATTAATGTCTGCCCACTCAAAATACTCAATGCTTCAGAAACTCAGTTGCCTAAACCCAGCATGTACCTGGCAACTTGGCTCTTCAGTCTCCAGTCTGGGTGAGTGCACAGCTCTGGCTGCCTATGCTGAAACCGCTGAAAGGGCGGCACGGTGGCACAGTGGTTAGCACTGCTGCCTCACAGCGCCAGAGACCCAGGTTCAATTCCCGCCTCAGGCGACTGACTGTGTGGAGTTTGCACGTTCTCCCCGTGTCTGCATGGGTTTCCTCCGGGTGCTCCGGTTTCCTCCCACAGTCCAAAGATGTGCAGGGCCAGGTGAATTGGCCATACTAAATTGCCCGTAGTGTTAGGTAAGGGGTAAATGTAGGGGTATGGGTGGGTTTCGCTTCGGCGGGTCGGTGTGGACTTGTTGGGCTGAAGGGCCTGTTTCCACACTGTAATGTAATCTAATCTAATCTCAATGATCCTTGTGGTCACTTTCACTACCACCTCCACAACTGCAGTAGATCCCTTCATGGGGACAAAGGCAGCATCTATCCCTGGCCCATTACTGCACCCAGCTGGAGAACAGCAACATGCCATATTCAGCTTGACAGGGGACACCTTAACAGTGGTGTCAGACAGCAGCTCTTTCATAGGGATGGCAATTTACCACAAAAGGAAGGCAGGAGCATGTGACTGTAGGAGACAGCAGAGTGTCAATGTGAAAAAGAGAAAGATATGTCACTGTGCAGTACGTGGCTGCGTCAATGTAGAGGTGGTGCACGTGCCTGCAGCTGACCCCGTAAACAGAGCATAGCAATGTGTGAAAGGGAGGCAAGAGGCTAAGGGGGAAAATTCCAGTCAGTCAGAGGATACTGCCACAGTCAGTCTAGAGGCTGGGCCACTTCTAGGCTGTGGGAGGAGGGGGTGGGTATTGGCCAAACCAGCAGGGAAACAATACCACTTAGAAATGAATGTTTTGGTTATACTGGAGCATTATTCTGAACTAAACAAAACAAGTCAAACCAATTTGCATCCTTTGCTAGTTTTACTGGTTTTTTTCTTCTGCTAACGTCATTCAAGTGATTGGTTCAAAGAAAGTTTGAGGATTTGGCCATTTCAGTCAGGGGGAATCAGGGCGAAGATCAGTCTGGAAGTCAAGTCAGATCAGAATGAGTCATTCGGTCAGTCAAGACTATCTTGCAAATTCAACATGGGGAATAGGTTGCAGTCAGTCAGAAATGGCCTGTAAAGTCACCCCGCGAAATAGGACACAGTGAGTCAGGGACCTGGCTTGTACATAATGCAGGAAGCTGGGCTGGGCTAATAGTTTATCCATGGCCGCACCAAGACTGTTTGCAGATCAAGTCTGCAGAATAGCTTGGTTGTATTTATTAGGTAAGAACAATGACTGCAGATGCTGGAAACCAGATTCTGGATTAGTGGTGCTGGAAGAGCACAGCAGTTCAGGCAGCATCCAAGGAGCTTTGAAATCAACGTTTTGGGCAAAAGCCCTTCATCAGAAATAAAGGCAGTGAGACTGAAACGTGGAGAGATAAGCTAGAGGAGGGTTGGGGTGGGGAGAAAGTAGCATAGAGTACAATGGGTGAATGGGGGAAGGGATGAAGGTGATAGGTCAGGGAGGAGAGGGTGGAGTGGATAGGTGGAAACGGAGATAGGCAGGTCGGACAAGTCCGGACAAGTCATGGGGACAGTGCTGAGCTGGAAGTTTGGAACTAGGGTGAGGTGGGGGAAGGGGAAATGAGGAAGCTGTTGAAGTCCACATTGATGCCCTGGGGTTGAAGTGTTCCGAGGCGGAAGATGAGGCATTCTTCCTCCAGGCGTCTGGTGGTGAGGGAGCAGCGGTGAAGGAGGCCCAGGACCTCCATGACCTCGGCAGAGTGGGAGGGGGAGTTGAAATGTTGGGCCACGGGGGAGTTGAAATGTTGGGCCACGGGGCAGTGTGGTTGGTTGGTGCGGGTATCCCGGAGATGTTCCCTAAAGCGCTCTGCTAGGACGCGCCCAGTCTCCCCAATGTAGAGGAGACCACATCGGGAGCAACGGATACAATAAATGATATTAGTGGATGTGCAAGTAAAACTTTGATGGATGTGGAAGGCTCCTTTAGGGCCTTGGATAGAGGTGAGGGAGGAGATGTGGGCGCAGGTTTTACAGTTCCTGTGGTGGCAGGGGAAAGTGCCAGGATGGGAGGGTGGGTTGTAGGGGGGCGTGGACCTGACCAGGTAGTCACGGAGGGAACGGTCTTTGCGGAAGGCGGAAAAGGGTGGGGAGGGAAATATATTCCTGGTGGTGGGGTCTGTTTGGAGGTGGCGGAAATGTCGGCGGATGATTTGATATATGCGAAGGTTGGTAAGGTGGAAGGTGAGCACCAGGGGCGTTCTGTCCTTGTTACGGTTGGAGGGGTGGGGTCTGAGGGCAGAGGTGCGGGATGTGGACGAGGTGTGTTGGAGGGCATTTTTAACCATGTGGGAAGGGAAATTGCGGTCTCTAAAGAACGAGGCCATCTGGTGTGTTCTGTGGTGGAACTGGTCCTCCTGAGAGCAGATACGGCTGAGGCGGAGGAATTGGGAATACGGGATGGCATTTTTGCAAGAGGTAGGGTGGGAAGAGGTGTAATCCAGGTAGCTGTGGGAGTCGGTGGGTTTGTAAAAAATGTCAGTGTCAAGTCAGTCGTCATTAATGGAGATGGAGAGGTCCAGGAAGGGGAGGGAGGTGTCAGAGATGGTCCAGGTAAATTTAAGGTCAGGGTGGAATGTGTTGGTGAAGTTGATGAATTGCTCAACCTCCTCGTGGGAGCACGACGTGGTGCCAATGCAGTCATCAATGGAGCGGAGGAAGAGGTGGGGAGTGGTGCCGGTGTAATTACGGAAGATCAACTGTTCTACGTAGCCAACAAAGAGACAGGCATATCTGGGGCCCATACGTGTGCCCATGGCTACCCCTTTGGGAATGGTACAGTCATAGGCCACTTGAAATTGGTGCAGTGGGATCTGGTAGGATGGGGAGAGGGCTGGGAGATCTCAAGGTGGGTGGGAAGTCAAGGCACCATGTTGATCCAAAAATCAACTGGATAGAAAAATTTCTATTTTGACAAAGCAGCACTTAAATTGTAGGAGTAAATAGTTTTTTTAAAGGAACTGGAAAGTGAATCTCATGTAAGCAGAAGCCCAGTGACTGCACAACATGCTCATCTGTCTTTATTTCACATCCAGCCAGAATGCCAAAACAGGCCTTGTACCATCTAACATGCGTATGCAAGCTCTTGTCTCAACTGGCCTCTACTCAGATGGAATTTCACATTGGCTGCAGGCACTAAATCATTTCTTTGGGAATCCGCACTACATAGTTTGAACCATCGTGTACAAATTCCTTCTATGCCTTTTCACTTGGTGTGGAGAGTTATTCTGTATGGGCTGTACAGTTTCAACTTCATCAACTATCTGGATGCACTGAGACCTTTCCATCCAGACGTGATTAGTGCCAATGGTGGAAGGCTAGCTATGTTTAAGTAACCCCTTTTCCATTAGGGATTCGGGGTGGAGTTATCACAGCAGTCCCATACATTGGAAAGTTAAGCTGTTTCGCAGACTCCCAGCGTGTCCATATTTTTTCCAGCCATATAGAGTCTGAGTTCTGTGTCTACATTGGCTGCACTAGACTGCAGTCCCTTTCTCACTTCTTCAGGGGCTGCTCAGTCAGTCTCATGTTTAGCATCTTTTTCTACTTGTGGATTTGGAGAAATTGGAAGATCTCCTTATAAGTCTGCTCCTTGGTTTGGCACAGGTGCCTTTGAAATTCTGACAAAGTGTCACTAGATCTGAAATGTGAACTCTGCTTCTCTCTCCCTCTCTCCACAGATGATGCCAGACCTGTGCAGTTTCTCCAGTGCTTTCTGTTTGTGTTTCTGGGGAATTATCATTGACCAGAATCTGAACTGATAGTCCATTATAAACAAAATGGCTACAGGAACAGGGTCAGTGGCTAGGCATTCTGCAACACATAACTTACCTCCTCTCTCCCCAGTGTCTGTCAAGCTAAATGGTGCAAAGGTAATGGGTGCACAGGCAGAAAGGGAATGGGTGATCACCAGACAGGGTAAAACACCAGGCAGATTGTATGGGAGCTCTCCTCGGCTTAAGTATCTCTCTCCAACCAAAGGAAGATATTTCCCTGATTCCCACTGACTTCAGCTTTGTTAGAGCTCCTTAAATCTACACTCAATCAAAACGCTGGCATGGTTTCAAAGGCAGTCACTTGTGACTCACCTCTGGATTTCAGCTCTTCATTTCTTGATCAAGGCTGTAATGAGATCAGTGGTACAGAAACTGAGTGAGTAAGCTATTGCTGCATTGCTGATAATCACTTTCATCATTGTGCTGATGACCGGGAGTAGACTGATGGTGCAGTAATTGGCTGGGTTGGATTTGTCCTACTTTTGGTGTATAGGACATACCTGTGCAATTTCCACATTATCAGGTACATGCCAGTAATGTAACTGTACTGAAACAGCTTGGCTATAGGTGCAGCAAGTTCTGGAGCACAAGTCTTCTGTGTAATTGCCAGCATATTGGCTGGGCCCATAGCCTTTGCAGAATCCAATGCATTCAACTGTTTCTTGATATCATGTGGAGTGAATCAAAATGGTTAAAGACTGACATCTGTGATGCTGGGGACCTTAGAGAGAAGCCAAAATCGATCATTTCATGTTGAAGATTGCTGCAAATCCTTCAACCTAATCCTTACCCTCTGTGTTAGGCTGCTACATTACTGAGGACGGGGATATTTGTGGAAACTCCTCCAGTTAAGTAAAATTGTTTAATTGATGGCAGAACTGCAGAGCTTTGCTCTGATCTGTTCTCTTCTCTTTTGTTCTGAAGAAAAGCCAGACATTAACTATTTTTCGCTCTCCACAGATGCTACCAGTCCTGCCGTGTTTCTCCAAAATGCTGTGTTTGGTTCAGATCTGACTTTTTGGTTCTGAGGTTATTTAGCTCATGCTGCTACCTATGTTTGGGATAAAATATTGAAACAAGAATAGGCCATTCAGCCCATCAAGCCTGTTTCACCTTTCATTACAATCATGGTAGACCACACACTTCAAAGCACGATCCCCATATCTGTTTATGTCATTCATATGTAGAAATCTGTCAATCTCTAACAAATACAATGACTAAGTTTCACAAGTTTTTTTGAAGAAGTGACAACGAAGATTGATGAAGGCAGAAAGGTGGATGTTGTCTGTATGGACTTCAGCAAGGTGTTCAACAATGTTCCGCTTGGTAGACTGTTTAGCAAGGTTCGATCACATGGATTCCAGTGAGAGCTAACCATGTGGATACAAAACTAGCTTGAGGTAGGAGACAGTGGGTGATGGTGGAGGGTTGTTTTTCAAATTGGTGGCCTTTGACCAACAGTGTGCTGCAAGGATTGATGTTGGATCTGCTGTTTTTTGTTACTTATATAAATGATTTGGATGTGAATATAGGAGGAATCATTAGTAAGTTTGCAAATGACACCAGAATTTGTGGTCCAGTGGACAGTAAAGAGGGCTACCTCAGAATACAGCGGAATCTTGATTAGATGAGCTGAAGGGTCGAGGAGTGGCAGATGGAGTTTAATTTGGATAAATGTGAGATGTTGCATTTTGGCAAGGCAAATCAGGGCAGGACTTATGGTAGGGTCCTGGAGTATGTTGCCAAACAAAGAGATCTTGGAATGCAGGATTGTAATTCCTTGAAGGTGGAGTTACAGGTAGACAGGGTAGTGAGAAAGGCGTTTGGTACACTTGCCTTTATTGGCCAGTGCATTGAGTAGAGGAGCTAGAGGTCATGTTGCATCTGTACAGGACATTGGTTAGGCCACTTTTGGAATACCACATCCAATTCTGGTTGCCCTGTTAAAGGAAAGATTTTGTTAAACTTGAAAGGGTACAGAAACGATTTACAAGGATATTGCCAGGGTTGGAGGGTTTGAGCTATAAGGAGAGGTTGAGTCAGCTGGGGCTACTTTCTCTGGAGTTTCAGAGGTTGAAGGGTGACCTTAGAGGTTAATAAAATAACGAGTTATATGGATAGGTTAAATAAACAGGGTCTTTTCCCCAGGATAGGAGAGTACACAACTAGAGGGCATAGGTTTAAGATGAGAGGGCAAAGATATAAAAAAGGGACCTAAGGGGTAGCTTTCTCATATAGACTGTGGTCCGTATATGGAATAAGCGCCCAGAGGAAGTGGTGGAGACTGGTACGATTATAACATTTAAACAACTATATGGATGGGTACATGAATAGGAAGGGTTTAGAGGGATATGGACCAAATGTTGGCAAATGGGACTAGATTAAGTTAGAATATCTGGTCAGCATGGATGAATAGAATAGAATCCCTACAGTGTGGAAGCAGGCCATTTGGCCCATTGAATCCACGCCAACCCTCCAAAGAGCATCCCATCAGACCTATTCTCTTACCCTATTTCATTATCCCTGTATTTCCCATGGCTAACCCATCTAGCTTGCATACCCTGGACACCTTGGGCAATTTAGCATGGTCAATCTGCCTAACTTGCACGTCTTTGGACTGAGGGAAGAAACCAGAGCACCCGAAGGAAACCCATCAGACACTGGGAGAATGTGCAAACTCCACACAGACAGTTGCCCGAGGCTGGAATCAAACCTGGGTCCCTGGTGCTCTGAGGTATCAGTACCAACCAATGAGCCATGATGCTGCCCTTGAGTTGGACAAAAGGGTCTGTTTCCGTGCTGTACAACTCTATTACTCAACAAACACACTGGGTACAGAAGAATGTTTTCTCATCTCAGTTCTAAATGGTTTGTCTCTTATTTTCAAATTGTGTTCAGTGGTTCTAGACTCCCCACACAGGGAAAATATCTTCCCTGAATCTATTGTATCTGTCTCTTTAAATATTTTGTAGATTTCAAAGAAATTACCTATCACTCTCTGTAATACAAGAGAATACAAGCCCAGTTAGCTCCATCTCTCTTTCTTGGATGGTTTCAACATTTGGGAACAAGGTTGGTGAATCTTCTTTGCAGATAACATCCTTCCTAATGTAAGAAAATTATAACTGCAGATGGTATTCCAGATGTGATTTAAGCAAGGTTCTATACAACTGAAGCTAGAATTTGATACTCCTGTACTCGAAACCTTTTGCAATAAAGGCTAACATACCATTAATCTTCCTGATAGTTTGCTGCACCTGCATGTTAGCCTTCAGTGATTTACTGATGAGGACACCCAGGTCCTTTTGTACATCCATACTTACTGATATCTTACAACTTAAGAAATACTCTGCACATCTGTACCTCTACCAAAATGGATAAATTCACATTTTTACACAGTGGTCCAAATATTCCGTTCACCATCAGAAACCTTACTTCCGACCATCTTCCGATTAAAAGTTAGCACCTTGCCTTCTGAGATGGGCATTCGTGGATAGTGGCCTTCTTTTAAGGAACTGTCCAGGAATCCACAAATACACCAGTAGAGAGAATCAGCCTGGAAATAATACTCACCTTTCTCCAGCAATCAGTGTGCTGGGTACCAGGCTTTAAACATTCAGTTGCAGAGCAAGGTACTGTGACTACTCCTGTGAATGGTGGGAATACCAGGTAAGTGTGGGGTAGGGTGCCAGGTGGGGAGAGAGGAAGAGGTTTTGTGTGATTGACATGTGTGGGGGTGGGTAGTTTGCCAGTTGGCATAGAGGTACACATTCCCAAGTGAATGGGGTACCAAGTGTGGATAAGAGGTTAGATGAGTAAATGAGTGCTGAGAGGAAGGGAGTGTTGGCTGGGCACATGGAAGAATCTAGAGTGCTTCGGGCCTGTGTAGAGGATCTGGGGGTGGATGATCCAGGGAAAGGTCAGTGGTAGGAGGGAAGGGATTGGGGTAATTTAAGTCTGAGGAGAGGAGAGACTTCAGGATGTCGGCCCCAGGGAGATGTAATGAGGGTTGGGCTGGGGAGGGGGTTGATCAGAAAAATAGGCAGAGGAATGATTAGATTACTTACAGATTAGATTAGATTACTTACAGTGTAGAAACAGGCCCTTCGGCCCAACAAGTCCACACCGCCCCGCCGAAGCGCGACCCACCCATACCCCTACATTTACCCCTTACCTAACACTACGGGCTATTTAGCATGGCCAATTCACCTGACCTGCACATCTTTGGACTGTGGGAGGAAACTGGAGCACCCGGAGGAAACCCACGCAGACACGGGGAGAATGTGCAAACTCCACACAGTCAGTCGCCTGAGGCGGGAATTGAACCCAGATCTCTGGAGCTGTGAGGCAGCAGTGCTAACCACTGTGCCACCGTGCCGCCCACATGGATACATGGGAGAGAATAGAGGTAAAGGATTTTTGGACTGGCACAGTGGCTCAGTGGTTAGCACTGTTGCCTCACAGTACAAGGGACCTGGGTTCAATTCCACCCTCAGGTGACTGTCTGTGTGGAGTGTGCACATTCTCCCTGTTCCTGCATGGCTTTCCTGCAGGTGCTCTGGTTTCCTCCCACAGTCTGAAAATGTCCGGGTTGGCCTGCTAAATTGCTCAATAGTGTCCAGGGATGTATAGGTTAGGTGGGGGTAGTTGGAATCAGATTACATCAATGGATAGGTTCTGCTCCTGGGGCTGCCAAAGGTTAGAGAAGGTCCAGCTAGGGGTATCAGTGATGAGTCGGGGTTCAGTTGGAGAGTTACAATAGATTTTTTAATCTTCTAACAGTTCCTCGTAACTTACGCTGAAGTGAGTTGGAACTTTCTGAATTTTCTGACTTGAATATACTCATTTGCCACCACCTTACAAAGTTTCATGCATTTGAGAATGTTTAAAATACCTGGCAAATTCTGTTGAAATGATATATGATGCTACCACCATTGGTATATATAGAACATACAATTCTACAAGTCAAGGCAAATTTCAAATTTATGTTAAATCCATGGACACCTACACCGGAGTCCCTAGTGGCGGATGCCAAAAACACAGTCACAATTTCCTTTCAAATATTCTGACTATTATTAAATTGTTATTCCTTATATTCTTATGTTTGTGGACTAAATATGCAGAACAGTTTAAAAGCAAAGCAAGACGTAATGCTTTTAAACTCTATAATTTTATTATTTTCCAATTTTCTCTGACAATATTCTGCATGGTTCAAGGTAAAAATTTCAGAAATTACTGAATGGTACAGAATTCACACATATAACAAAAAGACAGAGGAGTTGAATAAATACCTGACATTAATTTTCACAGTATATGACACTAATAGCATTCCAAAATGTCCAAATTAAAAGGGGGGGAGGAAATAAATACAATAACTAGAGAATAGGTGCTGTAGGGACTGATGGACTGAAGACTGATATGTCTCCAGGACCTGATGGGATGCCTCCTAGGGTATTAAAGGAAATAGCTACAGAGCTGGTGGATGATCTGGTGGTAATCTTCCAGGAATCTTTGGATTCTGGAGAAGACTTAGAGGATTGGAAAATTGTTAATGTAACACATTTATTTATCTCATCGAATCCCTACAGTGTGGATTCAGCCCATTGAGATCATTCAGACCATTGAGTCCACACTGACCCTCTGAAGAGCCGTCATGACCTCACTGAATGGCAAACAGACTCAATGGTTGAATGGCCAAAAGACTTCTGTTCCAAGTCTTATAGCCTTATGCATTTTCTGAAATTTGCTCTCGAATCCAGGCACTTTGCTTTTCTCTTTCCCAGGCTTCGTATAATCAATCATTTGCAGTATGACTTTAAATCTTTTCTTTTTCATTCCCCACCCCCTTCTAATTCCATCACTTTTTTGGTTTATTTACACAACTGGAAAAGTTTTGACATAGGTCATTCAACGGAGAATACTTGTTTTTCAGCAGCTGAACAGCTGGACACAAGTGATGGACACCAATGCTGTGCTTCATTTATCATGTATCAGTCAAATATGTGCCTTGGTGAGCAGCCTTCTCAAACCATTGAAGTCTATATGGTGTAATTACGGAGTTGTTTTTGACCCAAAGTTTTTAAATAAGAACTTGATGGTATGCTTAAGAATGTTCACTCTTGGGTATCCTGAATACAAGATTGACATGGTCAGGATTTGATAACAAAACAATTAGTGGAAAAATCAGGAAATTCAAGCTCTATTTGTCATTCAAAGCAAATAAAAAAAAGAATTTTTTTCTGGTGTAAATTTGTCAGTTTTGTTGGAATAATGCACAATCACTGGAATTTTAGAAAAATCCAGTTGCATGGTCGAGGTATTCTTGCCTCTGCAATCTACAGTTTGACACCTCTGTAGCTTCGTTACATTTTCTGGTATTTTGTATTGGAGGTCAGTTGGCATGACAGCTGCTTTGCGATGCAGAGCAATGCCAAAAGTGTAGCCTTAAATCGTGTACCAGCTGAAGGTTCCATCTTCCCAACCTCGCCTTTCGCCTGAGGCGTGGTCACCCTCATGTCAAGCCACCACCAATTTTCCCTCTCTCTAATGAGAGAGCAGACCTATGATCCTCTGGGATCATTGCCATTTAAGCTTTACTTTGAATTCTTTGCCCTATTGTAAACAGAGCGAATACAAAGCATTACTGGCTACAGAATGCAACAAAATGTCTGCCAGAGGAAGTGGTCGTTTAAAATAAACACATTAAGCACACTGTCTATCGCGGATCAGGACATATATTGGTTCTGTTTCTTCTTGACTAGGAAGAATGCCCAACTAACAGTGACAAGTGACTGGGACTGATTCTGAGGAGCGCATGGCAGCATCCCATCTGAATTGCTGAGACATCTCAGACACATTCTTAACATCCCAAAGAATTTCTTGCTGATGTTATGTGTGGACAGGAGCATCTGACTGTATAATTATTCAGCAGGTGAACTGGGATTTAGGAGAGGAGGTGATCAATCAAGCCTTTATGTCATAATAGTTGTCATCCAACAGCTTCCCATGTAGATTTACTTCTGCCTCAGCTAAATGGGGTAGGCTTGATTGTGACAGAACAAAGGAACCATGGCAAAATCTTGGGTATCTGCCAAGCACATAGGGAACGGTGTTTGGAACATCACAAGCTAGCTGTATGTTCGGAGAATAGTGATTTTCTTTGTCTGGGTTGATCCAAATACATAGTTTTTTTTAACGGGATATGTAATTCCACATGGATTGTGACACCTAGATTGCTGTTCGGGCTAGATTTGCATTTTATTTCTGTTGTACATTCACTTGCTGTTGATGGACTCAAGTGACCAACATGCTAGTAACTTGGTTGGTACAATTACACCATACTAACTGACTCATTACAACTGTATTACTGATACAGACTGGAACATGCCCATGTTGCAGAAGGTGAGGGCACTGTTCATCTTCACTGTAAATATATGCTGCAGGCCTCTGCGCAATTCAGCTCAGAAAACCTGGCAGAGATCCACTATTGTCTGCCTACATATAGACAGCACTGACTGTCTGTTAGAGCTTGGGTAAAAAAATGCTTTTCAACGTTTATAGTGTTTATTTCCCAGTTTCCTAGGGTTGCCAGCTGTCTGATTACAGATCAAGCAACCTGGTTTTTTGAGTGGGATGTCTGGACAATTCTAAACTGTAAGATATCATGCGTCTGATGAGAAAATTTTCTGATATGCATCTTTCTGCTGTGAGTGCTTAAGGCAATTGCAACAAATTCCTGGCAGCATTATTTTGAGGGAGGCCTTAATATAACACTGCTGAGAATTTGGCACGAATGCCTTAACTGCTCACATCAAAAGATCTTTTTTTTTCCTCACTTCTATGCCTTGTGATGTGGATGCAATCATTTTTGATGCACTAATGTATTCAAGGAGTTTTCGTCAGGAGCAAAGAAAACATCAGAATTCAAATCATGATCCCACTCCCTGTTGTGCCAGTGTTCTGTTGTCTGTCTGACTCAGATATAGCAAGCAATGGCACAAATCGAATCTACTTATTTTCACTTTCAATAAAGGTGAAGAAAATGTATTTTGTACACCTATACAATAGAAAATAGTAGCAGGAACAAGCCATTCAGCCCGTGAGCCTATTCCACCATTCAACTAGGTCATGGCTTGTTTTCTACTTCACATCATTTTCCTCACACTGTCCCCATATCTCCTGACCTCTTTAATATCTAAAAGTCCATCAATCTCTGTCTTGAACATAATGACTGAGCCTTCACAGCTTTCTTGTGGGAGAGAATTCCAAAGATTCATACCCTTTGAGTGAAGAAAATGCTCACAATCTCCCTCCTAAAAGGGTTTGTTCTTTAATCTGAGACTGTGTCCTATGGTTCTGGACCCCTTAGCTGTCATTTCTGCACCTTTCCTGCTAAGCCCTATAATAATTTTGTTTCCACGAAATTGACCCTCATTGTTCTGAACTCTGGAGAGCACTGTCCCCAATCTTTCTTTTTTGCACATGCTTGGAATTGGACTGGTGAAATCTTCATTATGATCCCTCTCTGGCAAGTGCGTCCTTCCTTAGAGGAAAAAGTAAAATTAAAAACAAACAGTAATGCCTGGAAATGGGCATATTAGTTTTGCTGGAGCTCCGTGATGAAGTAAAGATCAAGCAACCTGGTATTTTGAGTGGGGTATCTGGAGTAAAGAAGTAAAGAAGAGAAGTCAAACCTATATTCCTCATTCACCAATTTAATTGGTGTTTCCTTTGAGGAGACTGAAGCTGTGTGTAATATTCCAAATGTTCTCTTACTAGGATCTATGCAATTAAGACATGTTTTACTCCTGTACTCAAGTCATCTTTTAATAAGGCCAATATACGAGTTGCCTTTCTTATGTCTTGCTGAACTTTCAGAGACTCGTGAACAATTACTCTTAACTCCATGCTAAATTAGCCAGGTTAGGTAAATTGGCCATGCTAAATTGGCATAGTGTTCAGGGATGCCTAGGTTAGGCCTGTTAGTCATGGGAAATGTTGAATAATCGAATAGGGGAATGGGTCTAGGTGGGGAATGGGTCCACACTGTAAGGAATCTATGATTCTATGGAGCTATTGGCCAATCTGATTGACTGGCAGTTCCAAAGGTCCCATCTGCATCTAGTTCCAAGTAGATTGTGCCAAAACACAAGATGCTTCATAGAATGTTTAACATTCAGCCAACAGTCCCTCCTATCCTGGTTCCTCCACTTCCACCAATCATTGGTTCCTGCTCCCTTTCTCTTGCTCTTTCTTAAGAGACAGAAATCTGTGATTGGAGAAGCAGAAAAGACGCAAGGGCGGCATCTTGAGATTAGGGGAGCTATTCTGGCTGGGGCTTTTGTTACCATGCAGGAGAATTCATCTGTGCCATTGCTGACCATTCCTCTAGAAAAGTGGTGCAGTTTAGGAACAAAAATGATGGTTTGATAGTGGAGGTGTTTAGATATTCTAAAATACTCTGTAGAAATCAACAAATGATTGGACACGAGTGTGCAGGGCTTGAGTGTTATACACAACAGTTTTGAACTGCAAAAGGGGTGCATGAGAGTTGACAATGGATCCTGTGGTTGCTGTGGGGTAAGGTATGGAAGAAGAGCATATGCTTGTTGGGTTGCTAAAATAGCTTGTTGGGTTGCTGATTATAATGAGTGTATGGCTATGTAAAGCCAAATGAATAATGTTCATTTGATATTATACCTCAGAAAAAGCTTGGAAGTCATTCAATCCATGATGAGTTGTCAGATTTTCAATAGGAGACGCCTGTCCTAGTTTTTAATACAGCAAAATTTAAATTGTTCAATGTCACTGCATCAGCTCAGACTTTTCAATGATCCCATTTTGGAAATAGGATATAGGAGATTTATTTACCGTAAACTAACAAAAATATCTTATTTAAAGATTCCAAGTTAAGAATGCAATCTTTGGTATTTGTAGTATCTTGTCTCTATAAAGGAGAAAACCCTAAAAAAATCCACTCAAATTCAGAAGATATTGTTGCTCCCTAACTATATCACCTAATAAAGGTGTTAATGAGGATGAAGAAGGAATCTCTGAAAACAAACAAAGTTGTGAGGAAGTTAGAAGTGCTGTTGAAAGTAAACGTGATTCGTTAAGTGCAAAACTATGGTGTGAAACGATAAGTGGGCATCACTAAGGAGTGGGAGATTCCTCCATTGAGTTTGTCAACTCGGGTTCTGAAACCCGAGGGGAAACAGAGGGGAAACAGCTTGGAACAGTTTGACAAGTAGATATTCTCTCCAGCAAGGAAGAAAATGAGAATGGCTGCCTATCCTGACATTGAGGCGGTGGGTAGGATCTGATTAAGGTACACATAATTGTGAGAGACAGAGTGGATCATGAGGATCTTTTCATGCAGATGTACTAAGAACAGAGGGCAGAAGAGCAACTAGCTTAGAGGAGATCTGAGAAGTATTCGTTTCACCCAGAGAGTAGAGGTGGCTGAGAATCTGATGGAAGCAGATATATTTGGGTGCATAGCTAAAATACCAGGGCAGAGTAGGCTATGAGCCAAGTGCAGAGTGGAGGGTGTGGTGCTGGAAAAGCACAGCAGGTCAGGCATCATCTAAGGAGCAGGAGAATCAATGTTTCAGCTTCATCAGGAATGAGGCTTGTGGGTTGGGAGGCTGAAAGATAAATGGGAGGGTGTGGGGTTGGGAGGAAGGTAGCTGAGAATGCTATAGGTAGATGAAGGTGGGGGAGAAGGTGATAGGTCAGAGGGGAGGGTGGAACAGATAGATGGGAAAGGTGATGGGCAGGTCAAGAGGGCGGTGCTGAGTTAGAGGCTTAGGACCGGTTAATATGGGAGGAGGAGAAATGAGGAAACTGATGAAATCCATATTGAACCCATGTGGTTGCAGGGTCCCAAGGTGGAATATGAGGTGTTCTTCCTCCAGGCATCTGGTGGTAAGAGTTTGGCAATGGAGGAGGACCAGGACCTACATGTCCTTGGCATAGTGGGAGGGATGGTTGAAGTGTTCAGGATGGTGGGGTTGGTTGGTGCGAGTGTCTGAGAGATGTTCCCTGAAATGATCTGCAGGTTGGTGTCCTGTCTCCCCAGTGTATAGGAGACCACATCGGATGCATAAATACACTAGATGACATTGGTAGAGGTATATGTAAATTTCTGCCCGACACAGAAGGATCCTTTGGGGCCTTGGACGGAGGTGAGGGGGGAGGTGTGGGGCAGGCTTTGCAATGCCTATGGTGGCAGAGGAAGGTGCACCTTCTCCAGTAGATACATCCACATACTGAATCAGAAAATTTTCTTGTCCATACTTAACAAATTCCCCTCCATCTAAACACTTAACAGTATGGCAGTCCCAGTCTAATTAGATTAGATTAGATTAGATTACTTACAGTGTGGAAACAGGCCCTTCGGCCCAACAAATCCACACCAACCCTCCGAGATCCATTCCCCTACATTTATCCCTTCGCCTAACACTACAGGCAATTTAGCATGGCCAATTCACCTAATCTGCACATCTTTGGACTGTGGGAGGAAACCGGAGCACCCGGAGGAAACCCACGCAGACACGGGGAGAATGTGCAAACTCCACACAGTCAGTTGCCCGAGGTGGGAATTGAACCCAGGTCTCTGGCACTCTGAGGCAGCCGTGCTAACCACTGTGCCACCATGTCGCCCCATGTCTATGTTTGGAACGTAAAAATCCCCTACCATAACCATCCTATTATTCTTACAGGTAACTGAAATCTCCTTACAAGTTAGTTTCTCAATTTCCCTCTGACTATTAGGGGGTCTATAATACAATCCCAATAAGGTGATCATCCCTTTCTTATTTCTCAGTTCCATCCAAATATCTTCCCTGGATGCATTTCTGGGAATATCCTCCTTACGTACAGCTCTAATGCTATCCCTTATCAAAAGTGTCTCTCCCCCTCCTCTCTTGCCTCCCTTCTATCCTTCCTATAAGGAACATTAAGCTGCCAGTCCTGCCCATCCCTGTAATTACGTTTCTGTAATTGCTATGATATCCCAGTCCCATGTTCCTAACCATGCCCTGAGTTCATCTGCCTTCCTTGTCAGGCCTCTTGCATTGAAATAGATGCAGTTTAATTTATTAGTTCTACCCTTGTTCTCTGCTTTGTTCCTGACTGCCCTGACCATTTGACTCACCTCCGTTCTCAACGTACCAGTCTTTCCTCACTATCTCCCTGGTTCCCCCCCCCCCTTACTAGTTTAAATGCTCCTGAGCAGCTCTAGCAAATCTCCCAGTCAATATATTAGTCCCCTTCCAATTTAGGTGCAATCCATCCTTCTTGTACAGGTCACTTCTACCCTAGAAGAGATTCCAATGATCCAAAAATCTGAATCCTTCTCCCATACACCAGCTCCTCGGCCATGCATTCATCTGCTCTATCCTCCTATTCCTGCCCTCACTAGCTCGTAGCACTGGGAGTCATCCAGATATTACTACTCTTGAGGGCCTCCTTTTTAAATTTCTGCCTAACACTCTGTAATCTCCCTTCAGAGTCTCAACCTTTTCCCTTCCTATGTCGTTGCTACTAATGTATATAGTGACCTCCTGCTGGTCCCTCTCCCCCTTGAGAACATTATGCACCCTCTCTGAGACATCCTTGATCCTGGCACCAGGGAAGCAACACACCATTCTGATTTTTCACTGCTGGCCACAGAAACCTCTGTCTGTACCTCAGACTAGAGAGTCACCTAACACAATCGATTGCTTGGAACCCGATGTACCTCTCATTTCATTAGAGCCAGTCTCAATACCAGAAACTTGGCTGTTCATGCTACATACTCCTGAGTATCCATCACCCCTTACATTTTCCAAAGCAGCATACTTGTTTGAAATGAAGATAGCCACAGAAGACTCCTGCACTACCTACCTACCTCTCTTACCTTTTCTGGAGTTAACCCATTAATGTGACTGTACCTGAGTCTTCCCCTTCCCCCCTTCCTATAACTGCCATTTATAACATCCCCTTTCTCTTGTAAATTCCTCATATTCTCTAATTGCCTTTCCAACCGATCCATTCGATCTGATAGGATTCACAACCAACAGCATTTATTGCAGATGTAATCCTCAGCAACCCATAAACTCTCCCTAAACTCCCACATCTGACAAGAAGAGCATATCACTCTACAAGGGGCCATTTTAGCTTTTTTTAATCTACAGACCCAGAAACTAGCATTGTCTTATTCCTCTACAAAACACTGCTCCAGGTTAAATGAATTATTATCGCTTATATTTTAACTTTAATCAAGAGACATAGCTCGATAAAACATACAATCACGAAAGAACCCACTCTCCTCACTGCTGCAGATTTATTAAAATCCACTTATCTGTTTCTGTGCTGTGATGTTTCCCAAACAGGTTCCTCCAAGATCAGTTGTGAATTTCACTGTTTTTTAATTTTCCCAGACGCACTCCAATGTCTAGTGATACATGAATTTAACAGCAAAGGCTGAGCAGTTTTAGTTCAGTCTTGAACTGGGAAGTTCAACAGGGAGCTGTGTGGAAACCCTATCTCTCTTCTGCCCTTCAACTTCAACCTGTAAGCATGTGTTCCAGTTATATACTGGGTTTTAAAGGGAGTTTGCTCATTGGGACTGTTGAGTATATTCGGAACAGCATAATTAAGTCTAGTTGGATAGGTTGAGTTCTGTAGGGGTTCTTTATTCTGTTCTTTGTGTTTCATTGTGTAATTTTGTGAATAGATTTTTGTCTGTTTTAAAATCTAGTAGTCAACCTAACTATCTTACTCCAGGTAATTTTCACTGTACACTTACTGAAACAAATTGCAAAGTTATGGTCTGGGGTTGCCGGTTTAAGAATATTTTGAGTGGTCTGGCATAGTCCATTACAGATTTCACCTCTTCCCATAGATTTGTTTCTGTCTTGTGCTGATGTAACTGGTCATAGATGGTGAATTATGATGGTCAGCAATATCCATTGGCTGCAAGATGCACTGCAGATATTCACCAAGGCTTCTTACACAGCACCTTCTAAATCCATGACCAATTCCACCTAGTAATCCAAAGGCAGCTGATACATGGAAGCACTGGCAAATTCCCATCTGAACCACTCAATATGCTGACATCAAAATTTATTGTAGTTCCTTCAGTGTTGCTGGAACAAAATCCTGGAGCTCCCAAACCTAGTAGCGTTGTGGGTGTAACAAAACCAAATGGTTGCAGTGGGTCAAGAAGGCAGCTCACCATCACTTTCTCAAGCGAAGCTAGTGATGGGCAATAAGTGCAGCCAGCATCATCTATGTCTCATAAATTACTTTTAAAAAAGATCACAATTTCATGACTGTAGCTTGAAGTGTTCATTGTTTGAGGGAAGAATCAAATCTGGCTATGGCTGCATCTTTATTGCACAAAGATAAAGGCTAATAATATTGATTTCTGGCAGAGAGATACAGCATTTGCACTCCAAACAAGTATCTCTTTTCCAGCATTTGCAATGATTGAGACGATCTAATGCAACCAAATATCCCAGCTGCCAGCCTTAGTGAATCATAGCTTGCTTATTTCTAGTTTGTAGTCATTTGGTTGAGATAGGAATCTTGGGAGCCTGCCTCACTGACCTGAATCTTAGTGCAACACCGTCCAGATTATTGTGATGACTGAATGACAGGTTAGAAGTCAATAACTAGACTCTGATATGAAAAGTGGTCATTTGGCTGAAGTATTAGAGAGCATCCAGAACTGGGAACTGTTCCCCAAACTGGCCTAAGCTTGTTGCTTCAGGGCCAGTGAAAAAGTGCGTGGAAAGAGTATTATTTTCTGAAACAGAGGGACCATGGTTTTCTGTTGGTGGGATCACTAATCTGCTTTTGGCATCACGAGGCTGTTAAATCACCCCCTCTCTGAAACTGATTTCAATGCACAGGTAAACTGTGGGCTAATTGCACAGCCACTAGGAAACCATAGCTCGAGTTTGTCCAGTTCCCTTCCTTTTAAGTGTAGTCCAAAATGATCTTTCCTACTTAGGAGTGCAAGGAGGGATGAAACATGTGGAGGAGTTCTCCTGCAGCTGCCATAGTGCTCTCAGTTTGACCAGTTGTGATATTGTTGCCGTGCTAAAGTAGATCCTAAATGCCAAGTTCTGTACTGCACCTGACAATTCAAGAAAGATTGCCAACTTGCCAAGCAGTTGAAAGCCTGAGTGCCATTTGTTATAATTATGCTGGTTGTGAATGTCACTCTCAGTTGAGTCCATTACAAGTTGCTAGAAGTACTACCTCAATAACCCGATAGTTGATTGCTTCTGGTGTTGTTGAGTAATGAAGAAACCATAGGGGTGTAATTATCTCATGATCTTAAAATAAGCTTGTGCTATGAATAACCCATAAGCTTCAGCACTCGCCATTCATGCATGATGCACTGACTGAGGTTAATGCTCTGTAGTTGGTACTGTTGGCAGGGGGAGTAGACAAAATAACATAGAAAAGGAAATCATTAGCAATTCTGCAATAAGTGATTGAACTGACCCATGATTAACAGCTTAAATAAATGTTTCTCTTTTGCTGTCTAAATACTTTATTGCAGCACTGAGGCACAATTATTATGAAATGTGGTGCATGGTTTTGAGCACTGGTGCCTTACAAAACATTCTCTGGCAGCAGAAGCGAGCACTCATTTACAATATACTCATTCAACTAACACAACAAAAATGTCAGCAAAGGAGAACTGCCTTAGCACAGGGATGGAGTACAAATCAAGTAAGGTTAGATTTCTGCTAAATAAAATATCAATTAGGCTACATTAGGAGTGCCTTCTGCAATTTTAAAGTGATGCTAATGAGAGAATTCAACAAAAACATCAAACTTTAGGATAAAGCATAGAAATATTTGTGGTAGGTGATTGGTCAGAATATAAAGAATGGCTTAGAATGACCATAAGATTAATCAGGAGGAAGAAATTAGTGTATAAGAGGAAACTAGCTGGGAATGTAAATATATAGAAAGCAAGAGTTTCTACTGGAACTTAAAAGGAAAAGAGTAAGTGAAGTCCTCTAGACAGTGAGAATGGGGAATTATTTTTAGATTACAAGGTAACAGTAGATGAAATGGCGAATATATTGCTTCTGTCCTCACTATAGAGGACAGACGAAAACAAATTCCTTTAGCAGATGTAAACTAGGAGAGAGGAACTTACCCAAATTACAATCACAAGGTAGCAGGACTATGCAAACTGATGGCCCTGTGAATTAACAATACTCCAGGTCCAAATGAAATGCTATGGTCGAAAACGTAGTCAATGTGTTTGCGTCAATTTTCCAAAATTGCCTAGATTCAGGAAAGGTTCTATCAAATTGGAAATGTAGCAAACATAATCCTTGTATTTAAATCAGTTCAGTTGGCTGGATGGCTGGTTTGCAGAACAGAGTGATGCTGAAGGGCGGGTTCAATCCCACATGGAGAACCACATGTTAAAGTTGCCAGCAGTTCTCAAACCGGACATATTTCAAATGGACTTAGACAAGTGAGGGCTAGCTTGATTAACTACATATGATCCTGAATGATCATAAGGAAATGGATGTGGATAGAATGTTTTCTGTAGTGGGTGAATCTAGAGCTAAAAGTTTTGTTTTAAAATTACGTATAATTCATTTAGATGGAGATGAAGAGAAATGCTTTCCTTGGAACTCTCTGCTTCAGAAAGTGTTGGTCATCAAATATTTTAGCGTTTGATAGATTCTTTTTAGGCATTAGAACCCAAGGTTATTGGGAGGAGATGGGAATGTGCAATTTGAAACCAAACAGGCCAGACTTGATCTTATTGAATGGTGGAGAGGTCTCAAAGGGCCAAGCTCTTGTTTTGTAAATGTCTGTTCATAATCTGGATCAATCACTTGTGTAAAGGATAGCATTGGCCTTAAGAATCAAGCAAAGAAAGGTAGTTCCCAGAAATGTTGATGGAGTTAAAATTGTTTTCCGTGGGAAAGAAACTGCACAATAATGTGTAGTGAGGCAAACTTGATTAGCGAGCCTATGATAAAGGAACCCCTAGGGGTCAGTGACCATAATGTGATAGAATTCACACTGCAGTTGAAAGGGACAAGCTGGAAACAGATGTAACAGTGTTACAATTAAGTAAAGTTAACTGTAAAGACATGAGGGAGGAGTTGGCCAGAGTTGACAGAAGGGGAACCTAGCAGGGAAGACAGCAGAGCAGCAATGGCAGGAGTTTCTAACCATAATTCGGAAGGCATAGCAGAAATTCATCTCAAGGAAGAAGAAACATACAAACGGGATGATGAGGCAACCATGACTGACAAGGGAAGTCAGGGACAGCATAAAAGCAAAAGAAAAAGCATACAATGTGGTGAAGATTTATGGGAAGCTTGAGGCTTGGGAAAGTTTTAAAAACAAGCAGAGGATAACTTTAAAAAATAGAAAGGGAGAAGATAAAATGTGTTGTAAGATAACGAGTAATATTAAAGAATTTTACAAGAATTATTTTAGATATATACAAAGTAAGAGAGAGGCAAGATTGGACATTGAACTGCTAGAAAATGAGGCTGGAGAAGTCGTAATGGGGAACAAAGAAATGGTGAAGGAATTAAATAGATGTTTTGCAACAGTTTTCACAATGAAAGGCATTGGCAACATACCAGAACTAAGACAGTCAGAGGCAGAGATGAAGTGTAGTGGACATCACTAAGGAGAAGGTGCTGAGAAGCTAAAAGTTCTGAAGGTGAATAAGTCAAAAGTTCTGAAGATGGACTACATCCCAGAGTTCTGAAGGAGATAGTTGAGGACTTTGTAGAGGCATTGATGGTGATCTTTCAGGAATCACTAGAGTCAGAGAGGATCCCAGAGGACTGGAAAATGGCTAATATAATGTTTAAGAAGGGAGGGACTCAGGAAACTGGAGGTCAGTTTGTCTGAATTGAGCAATAAATAAGAATTTAGAGTCCAGTATTAAGCATGAGATTGCAGAGTACTTGGAAATGCATGATAAAATTAGTCTGATTCATCACGGCTTTGTTAAGGGGAGATCATGTCTGACAAGTCTGTAAAAACAAATTAGAAGAAGGAGAGCCAGTGGACATGATATATTTGGATTTCCAGAAGGCATTTGACAAAATACCGCATAGGAGGCCTCCAGCTAAGGTAAGAGCCCATGTGTTAAGGGCAAGTATAGAGGAATTGTTAACTGGCAGGAGGTAGTGAATGGGAATGAAGGGGATCTTTTTCATGATGATAGTTGATGACTACTGGAGTTTGTAGGGGTCAGTTTTGGAATCACAACTATTCACTTTCTACATCAATGATCTAGACTGAAGGCATTGTTATTAAGTTTGCAGATGACACAAAGATAGATGAATGGACAGGTAGTGTTGAGGAAGTGGGGAGTGTGGAGAAAGACAGGCGAGGAGAGTTGGCAAAAAAGTGGCAGATGGAACACAATGTGGGAATGTGTGAGGTTATGCAATTTGGTAGGAAGAATAGAATATTATTTTCTAAATGGGGAATGGATTTGGAAATCTGAGTAGAAAGGGACTTACATACATTTGAAGTGGCCTTGAATACCAGAGTAGAAATATACTTCTGAGACTGACAGGCTCTGGTCAGATGGCAAATTTTGAGCCTTGTATCTAAGTAAGGATATGCTTGTTGGAGGGGGTCTAGAGGAGGTTTACAAGAAGTTTACCACATCTTGGAGAGTCTGCTGTAACCAGGAGGATGAGGGAACAGGAAGTTTAAAAACCAGAAATGTGGACAGGAGGAACTGTGAGAGGAAATCTTTTCTTCCTGTTTTAAACTTACTTTATTTTGAAAGGTATTTACCAGTGTAATGATGTAAACTATTTCAACTAGGAAGGTGCAATATTTGCTTTTTTCTGACAAGAAAGGTTCTGCAGAAGTCATGAAAGTTGCTATGGGAACCAATTTTAGGTGATTTACTTAAAATTATGATTTCCCAAAATGTAACTCCAACTTTCCTGACAAATGCAAGGTGATGTATTTTCGAGGATCAAAAATACACACTGTAAAGACATGAGGGAGGAGTTGGCCAGAGTTGATTGAAGGGGAACCTAGCAGGGAAGACAGCAGAGCAGCAATGGCAGAAGTTTCTAACCGTAACTGCAGTGTGAATTATACTGTAAGTGGGAGAACCCTTAGGAACATTAACATACAGATGGATCTGGGTGTGCAGATCCACAGTTCTCTAAAAGTGGCAACACAGGTGGCCAAGGTGACTAAGAAGGCATATGGCATACTTACCTTCATCAGCTGGGGCATGCAGTGCAAGAGTTGGCAAACCACATTGCAGCTATATAAAACCCTTGTAAGGCCACATTTGGAGTAAATTGCGTAGTTTTGGTTGCCACACCTGCAGCTTTGGAGAGAATGCAAAGGAGGTTCCCTAGGATGTTGCCTGGTCTCGAGGGCATTGACTACGAGGAAAGGTGAAAAAGACTAGGATTGTTTTCACTGGAAAGGCGATGGCTGAGAGGAAACCTGATAGAGGTCTACAGTGTTATGAGAGACTTAGATAGGGTGGTTAGTCAGAGGCTATTTTCCAGGGTTAGAATTTCAATTACAAGGGGGCACAGGTTCAAGATGAGGGGGGCAAGTTTAAGGGAGTTGTGCGAAGGAAGTTTTTCATGCTGAGAGTGGTCAGAGCCTGGAATGCACTTCCAGAAGAGATGGTGGTAGAAGCAGGCATGTTGGCAACGTTTAAGAGGTATTTGGATGGTTACATGAATAAGAAGGAAATAGAGGGATATAGACTGAATAAGGGCAGAAGGTTTGTTTTTAGTTTAGTTAGGGCATGATGATTGGCACAGGCTTGGAGGGCCGAAGGGCCTGTTCCAGTGTCGTATTTTGTTTTTGTTCTTTTGTTCTTTGCTCTTTAACTGAGGACTTAATTAATTCAAGTGGGATACCAATGACAACAATTTATGATTATATACCACTTATAACATAATAGCACATACCAAGGCACTTTATAGGAGCTATACACGACAAAATATGATACCGAACCAAATAAGGAAGTATTGGTCAGAAGAAGATAACTGTTGTAAAGGGCATTGATTTTCAGAAATATCTTCTCTCAAGATCTGCAATCTCCTTGCACATATTTTAATTGTTTTATCCAAAGTTAAATCTTGCTTAAATTGTAAGAAATATAACAATGTTTCATCAAAAATGCCAATAAAAATTCTGTCTCATGATTTCAAAATTCATGTTTAAAGTTTTCCTTGGATGTATATATGTTATTCATAGAACATAGAACATAGAACATAGAAGAATACAGCGCAGTACAGGCTCTTTGGCCCTCGATGTTGCGCCGACCCAAGCCCACCTAACCTATACTAACCCACTATCCTCCATATACCTATCCAATGCCCGCTTAAATGCCCATTAAGAGGGAGAGTCCACCACTGCTACTGGCAGGGCATTCCATGAACTTACGACTCGCTGAGTGAAGAACCTACCCCTAACTTCAGTCCTATATCTACCCCCCCTTAATTTAAAGCTATAAATTGCCCTGCCTTTGTCTAGAAATTGTCTAGAGATTCTTCTGGAAGGTGAACTTCCAGAACTTTCTCATCCAAGATTTTTTTGTATATTTTAATCATTATCAAGAGATATTAGGACATATTTAGAACCGTCTACTGTAATAAATTGTCTATGAATAGCATCATTGCTATCTGCCCCAAAGAATTTCAGTAGCAACGGTGTGTACTATCTTCAAATTGCACTGCAGAAATGCTCCTAAGATCCTTCGACAGTGCTTTCCAAACCCACAACTATTTCCATCTAGAAAGGTAAGGATAGCGATTACATGGGAACACCACCACCAGCAAGTTTCCCTCCAAGCCACTCACCATCCTGACTTGGAAACACTTTGCTCTTCCTCACTGTTGCTGTCCTGCAATTCCCTCCCTTAGGGCATTGTGGGTCTACCTACACCACATGGACTGCAGAGGTTCAAGAAAGTAGTCCACTACCACCTTCTCCAGGGAAATTAGGGATGGGCAATAAATATTGGTCAACCAGTGACTAAGAAAAGCAATATAGTGCATTAACTTGCTCAGTTTCAAACTTAATGTTTAAATTTGAGGCTGCACTGTATCTTAGGAATTACCACATCCACAAAATCCTGTTCTGAATGGTCTTTCTCTGGGATTGAATCTGCCAGGTAATATGGTCTCTTTTTAACTTTCATTTTAGTGTGAAGATTAATTTAAATCTTTGATATTTCAATATTGTTGTACATCTGCTGACCATGAAGTTTATGTTCTTGTATTTAACAACTTTGTTTTCAATTGTATGACTATGGAGCTTGCATGACTCTGCATTGCAACAATATTGCAGGATTTCCTCCAATTGCCAAGCTTTTTAACGCTGCATTTCTACAATACTGCATTGAATTCTCTAATTAAACCTTAAAATCTTATTACCTGCTCTCCAGTAGTAATTTACAGCTTTCATTTAAAAAAAAATTGTTTCTTTGCATTAATGTATCTTTGCACTGCTTACTGGACTTTTTCAGTTTTCTCACCATTTATAACAATCAAAATAGTGGTTACCTGCTTTCTTTAGGATTGCCATGTCTACTGCGGCCAAGATGGAGCTTTATGACTTCTTTCCAGGTACAATGAATATTTTCCCACTTTTCGCAAGTGAAACTCCAAATATTTCTACATAAATTATTAAGATCTCCAATTGTTACATTGATAATCCTTCCCAATGAAATTGTAAGTTAATTACTGAGTAATGGTCCTTTTTAAATGTGTAATTATTTCTAATTTTTCTTCTTCTGCTGGATAGTTTTACTGGATTTCTTTAATTTGCACATTTCCATCTAAATGAATTCTATAGTCTTCATAATTCTGTACCTCCTGTCTAAATTTCTTTTTAGGAACTTGCATTGTTCCTTGCAACTGCTCCTTGGGCGCCCCAGTAGTGATGCTAATTGTGAGAAATGAGAACTCTTATTTTTAATTCCTTGTATACCTTTTCTGCCTTTTGCTTCATTTTTCATAAAGTTATTCCCTTTTCCTTTAGGAATGTTTAACTTCACTTCCTAAAGCCTTGAGTTATACCTTACAGCAGTTCAAGAAGGCAGCTCACCATCACCATTTCAAGTGCAACTCGGAATGGGTAATAAATGCTGGCCCAGCTTGTGACACTCGCATGTCATGAAGGAATTAAACAAACTGAGCCGCCTCCTGTAAGACATTGATATTTTCTCAGTGTGGTTGGCTTTTCTCTCTTTTCCTCCAGCACTTCTTACCAGTTTTTGAATGAAGTTTTACATTTGTAATATTCAGCTTCCTTTATGTTGCTTCCACAACTGCCGCTATCTCTCTGTGTTGGTAGCCATATTTCAGCTGCTGACAGACTGTCTGAATCTTCTTGAATGCTCTTAATGTGATAACCTCATTTGCCTGAAATGATTTTCTTTTCTGCTGCATCTTCTGGACTTCTTGAAGTCAGTATCAGGACTGTATCACTGAAACAACATGATATTTTTCATAGATAATTTCTGCCATCACCTTGTGGTATTTGTCACCTCTATCAGTACATGGTATGAGGTAAAGGCTTTTTGAGGTTGTTTACTGCCTACATTCCTTTTTTGTCTTTGCTTCATCTTTGGCCTATCTCGTAATTAATGACAGAGGATGCGCAATTGTCAAATACTTACAAATATAACAAGAGGGATTTATTGCATGATAGCTGTATAGTACAGCTATGTTTGGTCAGGCATAGTTAGGGAATTGGCACAGATGTAATTCTCCCTCAGAAAGTTAGGTCTTCAACAATCTGTATCATAAAGCATTCAAAATGAGCCTTTAAAATATATATAAAGGTACGGTTCATTTCACATTCATGGAAAATTAGTGCTTCACACTCAGCAATCACCCAGTGGGTAAAGCCCATCAGCTTGTTTTGGTAGCTGTCATGTACTCACTGTTCATTTTCCAAAAGTACAGGAAACACTATGGACAAAGGTGGGAAAGCAATTGTATTGTGTTTAAACTTTATTGTTGTCATGGTGAAGTCGATCACTATTGATTCTAATTTACATCTGCAACATGAATTCAGAAACAATGCAAATTAGTCGAAAATTCATATAATTTGAAATCAGTAGAATGAAGGAAATTAACAAATGAATTAGACAAAATCTAAGTGGGCAGAATAATAGCATATGAAAGTAATTCATATTCCATATGTGACATGAACAAGTCATGTATGCACTGCATGAATGGTGTTCAAAGAGAGTCAGGAAACTTAGTGGTCTTGATGTTCAAATGTCTACTCAATAAAAAGCAGATATCCACAGTCAATGCAAGATGAACTACATAATTAAAACAAATCAAAAGAGTTTTGAAACACTACATTGCACTGCCATCAGGCCATGTAATAATTTCTGTGTTCAGTCCTGGTCACTGTGGAACAGGAGACATACTTAAAATATCGTAGCTATGCAGAACCAAAGTGGTAGAAATCTGAGTAATAATGACAATTTGAAGCTTGAAAAGAAGAATTTGGGTGGTGAGGTAGAAAAGGTTTTACTAATATAGAAAAGATAAATCATATAAGAATATAACAACAAGGATGCAAGAATATGACAGTCAATGAAATTGTCAACATGAGCCAAGGACCATTGGATTAAATTAGTTCATGACAAATTTTGAATTGATCTCAAGAGGGTTTGCTTCATTCAGAAATTTCAGTGCATGGATTCTTAAAAGGCTTGACAGTGTAAACACTGAGAAGATCTTTCCCTTCATAGGACAATCTAGAACCAGAGGGCATGGTCTCAGAATAAAGGGGTGTCAATTTAAGAATGTGATGAAGACAATCTTCTCTCAGAGCACAAAATGTACATAGAGCATAGAACGGTACAAACCAGAAACAGGCTCTTTGGCCCATCATATCTGTGCGAACCATGATGCTATTCTAATCTAATCCTCTTGCCTGCAAGTGGTCCATACACCTCTACTTTCTGCCTGTTCATGTGTCTGTCGAAATGCCTCTTAAACTTTGCTATCATTGAGGGTTGTAAGTCTCTAGAAGTCCTTGCCACAGAAAGCTGTGGGCAGAGTCCTTGTGTATATTTAAGGCTGAAATAGATTCTTGATCAGTGGGGGAATGAAGGGTGATGGTGAAATGGTGGGAAAGTGGATGTGAAGAATGTCAAATTAGCCGTAGTCCTATTGAATGGTGGAGCAGGCTCAAGGGGCAGAAAGGTCCACTCCTGATCCTATTTCTTACGGTTTCATAGAATGGTCTCCCAGATAGAGTGCTGAGGTGAAAGCAATCATTTTGAATCAATGAAGTAACATGGGCTGAATGTCCTTCTTTACTGGTCAATATTTTATGAATGTTTTGCTGCTGATTAACACTACAACATGGAATCTTGCTAAGGGTAAAGACCACTCCTTTCACTGAGATTTTCCCATTGCATCTCAAGGAAGCAGAAACCGAGGACAAAGGCAGCACTCCTAGTGAAATGGATGAGGAGGTCCAAGCTGAAATGGTAGCAGCTTAGAAGAAGGGAAACATACAATGAGGAAAGACTGGAGCAGTGAGGGTTGTGGGGAGGGGTGGGAGGGGGGAGCTGATACCGATGTATAAGTTTGAAGAGCATAGATCGGATGATTAAGACAGTATATTTTGCATTACCAGAGTGATGAATAACAAGGGGGCATAGAGTTAAGGTAAAGGGTAGAAGACTAAGAGGAGAGTTGAGGAGAAATTCTTTCAATTAGAGAATGGTGGGTGTCTCAAATTCACTGCCTGAAAGAGTGGTTCTGTCAGAAACCCTCATAACGTTAAGTGGTGCTTAGATATTCACTATCTTTGCCATAGCCTTTAGGGCAAGTAAAATGGGATTAGTGTAGACAGGTTTTTTTTGTTTACTAGTACAGACATGATGGACTGAATGGCCTTTTTTGTGCTGTAAATGTCTGAGGTATCTGTGCAGTTAAACCTGGTCTTGGGAAGCCTGCATCTCTCTTGATATCTGTAGAGGACAGAGGTCTGTGGGGCTGACACATTTTCACTCTGGAGTGGAGTGCAAGGGATTCTGGGTAATCTAAGATGGAGGACAGGAAAAATTTCTACCTTTTTTGAGGTATTTTAGGTGTTGGAGGTGATTCCCTCAAATTCCAGGAGCAGCAATTATTGTTTTATTTGCTGCTGCATTGTTTTGGAACTTTGGAGAGAAAAAAAAGTCAAAACAGCAGCACTTTTAAAAGGGAGAGGAGCAGACAAAGACAGCACATGGGCAGGTCATGGGCAGAGGAGAAAGGGAGAGGGAAAGAAACCCACACTGCTAACTGATGCAGCAGTGAACTTGCACAGCTACTGTGTTTGCTGTTTGAATTCATGTATCGCTGGACATTGGAGTGCGTCAATCTTTTCACACAGAGGGTGGTACGTGTATGGAATGAGCTGCCAGAGAAAGTGGTGGAAGCTGGTACAATTGCAACTTTTAAAAGGCAGCTGGATGGGTATATGAATAGGAAAGGTTTGGAGGGATATGGGCTGGGTGTTGGCAGGTGGGACTAGATTGGGTTGGGATATCTCGTCTACATGGATGAGTTGGACCGAAGTGTCTGCTTCCGTGCTGTATATCTCTATGACTCTATGACCCGATGACTAGCTATTGGGACACTGGGCAAAGTCCTG